>NC_092721.1:145927228-146536068 GCF_047496885.1 Scyliorhinus torazame | reverse complement strand
AAACAGTTGGGCTATTTTGAAAACCTTGTGGTAGTCTAGTCCATGTGTACTGTTGTTGATTGATGGTAAAAGCAAACCATGGCTGTACATCCTTAGCTAGTGGTACTGACCAGAAACCATTTGCCATATCAATGACTGAAAACCATTGAAGGTCTGGTGTTAAAGAGTTAAAGATTGTAGATGCGTCTGCCACTAAAGGAGCTTGTCTGACAATGAATTGATTTGCTTTTTTATAGTCAATAGTTAGGTGCCATGTGCCATTAGCCTTTTTGACAGGCCATACTGGGCTGTTTGATGAGCTGTGAATGCGTACTAAGATTCCCCTTTCTTCAAGTTGTTTTATTACGGGTGCCAACCATAATAGACAGAATTTGCACACCATCTAATGGGTGAAGATGATAAATGATTTGCAATCTGTGGAGTTGTTCCCACGTGGTCAAACCACCCCTTTTTGGGTGATGAAGATCTTTAGACCATCTGTCTATTTTATCAGGGTCTGCGACCTCATGAACCCAATGTTGGCCATATACAGTTTTAGTGGTTGTTACCTCATTTTCTTTTATTTCTTTACTTCCAATTTTAATCCGTTGTTTTTGGAATGGGGCTAATCGAATAACTTTTGTAGTTTGTGTTCTAGGTCCGCTTGATTCGTCACTGTCTTCATCTGATTCAATTGGTATTTGAATTCTAGGTTTTGATTTATTTCTAACACTTGATCTTGGTTGTGGGATTGGAGTTGGTTGTGGGATTGGAGTTGGTTGTGGGATTGGAGTTGGTTGTGGGAGTGGAGTTGGTTGTGGGAGTGGGGTTGGTTGTGGGAGTGGGGTTGGTTGTGGGAGTGGGGTTGGTTGTGGGAGTGGGGTTGGTTGTGGGAGTGGAGTTGGTTGTGGGAGTGGAGTTGGTTGTGGGAGTGGAGTTGGTTGTGGGAGTGGAGTTGGTTGTGGGAGTGGAGTTGGTTGTGGGAGTGGAGTTGGTTGTGGGAGTGGAGTTGGTTGAGGGAGTGGAGTCGAAGCTATATTGCTCAGGGTACTTTCTCTAGCTTCGGAACTGATATTAGGATTTGAACACGGCTCGTTTGTTCTCTGATTCAAATTATGAGCTGCAAGATTGTCTGTTAAGATTTTGCAGTCTCCTTTTAAATTTCACCTTCCAAAACACATCTTTCCTCGAGTAGCTGACAATTTTGACTTTTGATTTCATTAGTTTCTGTTTGTAACTGTTGATATTTGGACTCTGATTCATTGTTTTTACGTTGTAATTCACCAATTTAAATGATTGTTGTTGAACTTTAAAAGTTTCATTTTCCAATAATGTTTTGATCAGGTCACATTTTTCAAGTTTAGATTTTGCATCTCGTAATTCTTCAACAACTGCCGCTAGTTGGTCTTTAGTGGACTTAAGGTCATGATCGTATTTAGTTTTTGCGATCGCCTCTTGCTGCCTACGGAGCTGTGCCATTACTGCAAAAGACCATTTCATATGTTTTCCTCTAGTTGAATGTGTGGTTTGTCCCATGCTCCCTTGATGTCGCCAAGGGACCACTGTCCTTTCGGGATGTTATATTTTGATTCAATTTGCGTAGATACTTTAGACAGTCCAAAATGCCTATAAATCAAAGATCTAAGATCTCCCAATATATCGTCAACAGAGACTTCCGGTACAGCGCGACCTCTCTTCGAGGTTAGAACATAGAACATAGAACAATACAGCGCAGTACAGGCCCTTCGGCCCACGATGTTGCACCGAAACAAAAGCCATCTAACCTACACTATGCCATTATCATCCATATGTTTATCCAATAAACTTTTAAATGCCCTCAATGTTGGCGAGTTCACTACTGTAGCAGGTAGGGCATTCCACGGCCTCACTACTCTTTGCGTAAAGAACCTACCTCTGACCTCTGTCCTATATCTATTACCCCTCAGTTTAAAGTTATGTCCCCTCGTGCCAGCCATATCCATCCGCGGGAGAAGGCTCTCACTGTCCACCCTATCCAACCCCCTGATCATTTTGTATGCCTCTATTAAGTCTCCTCTTAACCTTCTTCTCTCCAACGAAAACAACCTCAAGTCCGTCAGCCTTTCCTCATAAGATTTTCCCTCCATACCAGGCAACATCCTGGTAAATCTCCTCTGCACCCGCTCCAAAGCCTCCACGTCCTTCCTATAATGCGGTGACCAGAACTGTACGCAATACTCCAAATGCGGCCGGACCAGAGTTCTGTACAGCTGCAACATGACCTCCCGACTCCGGAACTCAATCCCTCTACCAATAAAGGCCAACACTCCATAGGCCTTCTTCACAACCCTATCAACCTGGGCGGCAACTTTCAGGGATCTATGTACATGGACACCTAGATCCCTCTGCTCAGCCACACTTTCAAGAACTTTACCATTAGCCAAATATTCCGCATTCCTGTTATTCCTTCCAAAGTGAATCACCTCACACTTCTCTACATTAAACTCCATTTGCCACCTCTCAGCCCAGCTCTGCAGCTTATCTATATCCCTCTGTAACCTGCTACATCCTTCCACACTATCGACAACACCACCGACTTTAGTATCATCTGCAAATTTACTCACCCACCCTTCTGTGCCTTCCTCTAGGTCATTGATAAAAATGACAAACAGCAACGGCCCCAGAACAGATCCTTGTGGTACTCCACTTGTGACTGTACTCCATTCTGAACATTTCCCATCAACCACCACCCTCTGTCTTCTTTCAGCTAGCCAATTTATGATCCACATCTCTAAATCACCCTTAATCCCCAGCCTCCGTATTTTTTGCAATAGCCTACCGTGGGGAACCTTATCAAACGCTTTGCTGAAATCCATATACACCACATCAACTGCTCTACCCTCGTCTACCTGTTCAGTCACCTTCTCAAAGAACTCAATAAGGTTTGTGAGGCATGACCTACCCTTCACAAAGCCATGCTGACTATCCCTGATCATATCATTCCTATCTAGATGATTATAAATCTTGTCCCTTATAATCCCCTCCAAGACTTTACCCACTACAGACGTGAGGCTCACCGGTCTATAGTTGCCGGGGTTGTCTCTGCTCCCCTTTTTGAACAAAGGGACCACATTTGCTGTCCTCCAGTCCTCTGGCACTATTCCTGTAGCCAATGATGACATAAAAATCAAAGCCAAAGGTCCAGCAATCTCTTCCCTGGCCTCCCATAGAATCCTAGGATAAATCCCATCAGGTCCCGGGGACTTATCTATTTTCAGCCTGTCCAGAATTGCCAACACCTCTTCCCTACGTACCTCAATGCCATCTATTCTATTAGCCTGGGGCTCAGCATTCTCCTCCACAACATTATCTTTTTCCTGAGTGAATACTGACGAAAAATATTCATTTAGTATCTCGCCTATCTCTTCAGACTCCACACACAATTTCCCATCCCTGTCCTTGACTGGTCCTACTCTTTCCCTAGTCATTCGCTTATTCCTGACATACCTATAGAAAGCTTTTGGGTTTTCCTTGATCCTTCCTGCCAAATACTTCTCATGTCCCCTCCTTGCTCGTCTTAGCTCTCTCTTTAGATCCTTCCTCGCTACCTTGTAACTATCCATCGCCCCAACCGAAACTTCACACTTCATCTTCACATAGGCCTCCTTCTTCCTCTTAACAAGAGATTCCACTTCCCTGGTAAACCACGGTTCCCTCGCTCGACGCCTTCCTCCCTGTCTGACCGGTACATACTTATCAAGAACACGCAGTAGCTGATCCTTGAACAAGCCCCACTTATCCAGTGTGCCCAACACTTGCAGCCTACTTCTCCACCTTATCCCCCCCAAGTCACGTCTAATGGCATCATAATTGCCCTTCCCCCAGCTATAACTCTTGCCCTGCGGTGTATACTTATCCCTTTCCATCATTAACGTAAACGTCACCGAATTGTGGTCACTGTCCCCAAAGTGCTCTCCTACCTCCAAATCCAACACCTGGCCTGGTTCATTACCCAAAACCAAATCCAACGTGGCCTCGCCTCTTGTTGGCCTGTCAACATATTGTTTCAGGAAACCCTCCTGCACACACTGTACAAAAAACGACCCATCTATTGTACTCGAACTATATATTTTCCAGTCAATATTTGGAAAGTTAAAGTCTCCCATAATAACTACCCTGTTACTTTCGCTCATATCCAGAATCATCTTCGCCATCCTTTCCTCTACATCCCTAGAACTATTAGGAGGCCTATAAAAAACTCCCAACAGGGTGACCTCTCGTTTCCTGTTTCTAACTTCAGCCAATACTACCTCGGAAGAAGAGTCCCCATCTAGCATCCTCTCCGCCACCGTAATACTGCTCTTGACTAGCAGCGCCACACCTCCCCCTCTTTTGCCTCCTTCTCTGAGCTTACTAAAACACCTAAACCCCGGAACCTGCAACATCCATTCCTGTCCCTGCTCTATCCATGTCTCCGAAATGGCCACAACATCGAAGTCCCAGGTACCAACCCACGCTGCCAGTTCCCCTACCTTGTTTCGTATACTCCTGGCATTGGAGTAGACACACTTCAAACCACCTACCTGAACGCTGGCCCCCTCCTGCGACGTCAAATCTGTGCTCCTGACCTCTATACTCTCATTCTCCCTTACCCTCAAACTACAATCCAGGTTCCCATGCCCCTGCTGCATTAGTTTAAACCCCCCCAAAGAGCACTAACAAATCTCCCCCCCAGGATATTTGTGCCCCTCAGGTTCAGATGTAGACCATCCTGTCTGTAGAGGTCCCACCTTCCCCAGAAAGAGCCCCAGTTATCCAAAAATCTGAAACCCTCCCGCCTGCACCATCCCTGTAGCCACGTGTTTAAATGCTCTCTCTCCCTATTCCTCATCTCACTATCACGTGGCACGGGCAACAACCCAGAGATAACAACTCTGTTTGTTCTAGTTCTGAGCTTCCATCCTAGCTCCCTGAAAGCCTGCCTGACATCCTTGTCCCCTTTCCTACCTATGTCGTTGGTGCCAATGTGGACCACGACTTGGGGCTGCTCCCCCTCCCCCCTAAGGACCCGGAAAACACGATCCGAGACATCACGTACCCTTGCACCTGGGAGGCAACATACCAAACGTGAGTCTCTCACGCTCCCACAAAATCTCCTATCTGTGCCCCTGACTATAGAGTCCCCAATTACTAATGCTCTGCTCCTCTCCCCCCTTCCCTTCTGAGCAACAGGGACAGACTCCGTGCCAGAGGCCCGTACCCCATGGCTTACCCCTGGTAAGTCGTCCCCCCCACAAGTATCCAAAGCGGTATACTTGTTTCTCAGGGGAACGACCGCAGGGGATCCCTGCACTGACTGTTTTTTCCCAGTCCCTCTTACAGTTACCCACCTATCTCCAATCTTTGGTGTAACTAATTCCCTGAAGCTGCTATCTATGACCCCTTCTGCCTCCCGAATGATCCGAAGTTCTTCCAACTCCAGCTCCAGTTCCCTAACTCGGTCTTGGAGGAGCTGGAGATGGCAGCACTTCCTGCAGGTAAAATCAGCAGGGACACTAACTGCATCCCTCACCTCAAACATCCTGCAGGAGGAACATTGTACTCCCTTCCCTGCCATTCCTCTAACTTTCTACCAAGATCTAGCTAACAACTAAATTAAATTTTTATAAAAAATAATAATAATATAATAAAAATATGGTACTTACCTCAGACCAATGGGTTTTATTATTAGGTTAGAGGAGGAGGGCGGGTGGGAGACACTACACGTGTAGTGTCTCGGGTTTCCTCTCCACCAGAATTTATTGGTGAGGGTCTTCCCAGACGTCCGCGGGTCGACTTCCTGATCCCGCCTAAAAAACTAATTTAAAGAAAAGAGAAAAAGTCTCAGCTCCTGCTGAAACTGACTCACCACTCACCAGCTGCTCTCACGCCGCCGAAATCGACTGGCCTGCCCCTGCAAAGAGAAGTGCCTTTAAAGGTTGACTTACCTCCCAGCACCCTCCTTCCGCAATGCTCCCGCTGAAACTGACTAACCAGCTGCTCTCACGCCGCCGAAATCGACTGGCCTGCCCCTGCAAAGAGAAGTGCTTTTAAAGGTTGACTTACCTCCCAGCAACCTCCTTCCGCAATGCTCCCGCTGAAACTGACTAACCAGCTGCTCTCACGCCGCCGAAATCGACTGGCCTGCCCCTGCAAAGAGAAGTGCTTTTAAAGGTTGACTTACCTCCCAGCACCCTCCTTCCGCAATGCTCCCGCTGAAACTGACTAACCAGCTGCTCTCACGCCGCCGAAATCGACTGGCCTGCCCCTGCAAAGAGAAGTGCTTTTAAAGGTTGACTTACCTCCCAGCACCCTCCTACCGCAATGCTCCCGCTGAAACTGACTAACCAGCTGCTCTCACGCCGCCGAAGTTGTGGGAAGTCGTTCTCTACCATTTGAAGGTTCTGAATCTATTTTAGGATTTTTGTCCACCATAAACTCAGCCTTACACCCAATTTTTTGGTCGTCAACTATGTTGTGTGCAATCTGACGATCACACCGCCGCGACTATTTATTATTCAGTCCCGTTTTATTTAGTTTCTCCGACCGGCACCCGATTGAATAACGCTGTCTGAAAAAGGTCCTTTCTAAGTGGGCGAAGCATTATTTGGTGCGGCTTTAAGACTTTTAATGGGTGAAAAAGATATTCTCTTACCCCAGTCTAGCCGTTTTTCTTTGAGTCTTCCGTCCTTCTGGGCTTCTGCTAACTGTACGATCTTTTGTCTTCCGATTTCCTACGATTCTCTCCGATCGTCTCTGACTGGTTCCGATCTTTTCCGATTCTCTCCGATCGGAGATTTTCTCCGATTGTCGACTCAGTGCTCCTCCCCTTTTGCCGATTGCGCCAATTGTAGAGATCTACCATGTGGTTCAAGTGCAGTCTCGCATACACTTTAAAACTCGGTCGAAATTTGAGTTACACTTCTCGGATGCGAAGTAAGAATCTTTTATTGCCTCTACTGATTACAATTGAGAGAAACTTAAATCTATTCTCAATAAAGCCTTGCCAGCAAAAGACTTAAAGAGAAGTAATTCATAAAAACAATTTTGACTTTCAATAATAATACAGAAATGGTTTCTTGCTTAACGCAAAACAGCTTACGCGAACTTCAAGAGTTAGAGTGGAAAAGTGAAAATATGAAAATAAGGATAGCAAGTAGTTAGATCAAAGTATAGAGTGATCCTGGATAGAAAATGGCTGTCCGAACTCTTATGTTTAAAAATGTTATCAGTCTGAGGCTATCTGTCCCTACCTCTATGTTGTCCTAATTGGTTTGGATGAGTTTCAAATACATTTGATTGGATAGTTAACTGCCAATCCTCAATGTGCAACATAAGTTTTAAATGTTTCATGTTTGAATATTTGTGTGTGCTATGAAATGTGATTTTGTGCTGTAATTGAGTCGAGTTCTTACTGGTTTTCTGCTGACTCTCATTTTATCCATATTCTGAACAATGGTGGCTTCATATTGCTATGGTGCTTAATTTGACCTTGATCTGATTACTGGTACAGCTCATTTCTTAATATGAAATCTGATCATTAGAACAATAGTCAGTTCATATTGTCAGTAAAAATGTTGCCTTTATCTTCAACTAGTTTGTAAATATGTCAAACTTTGTACCGCGTTTAAGTTATGTGTTTTGTCATGACCTAAGGTTCTGAATACTGAAATCTTTATTTTAAAATGGGTATTAAAGACTGGACTTTAATATTTACATTAAAATGGCCTTTTACCTGTCAGAAATAGCTGATTTCCTTCAGTGATCTTCATTGAATTGTTTCATTTGCTTCGAGTTCTACCGTAGATGTTTCAAATCCCTGCTTTCATTATTG
The DNA here is from genome assembly GCF_047496885.1 of Scyliorhinus torazame. Taxonomy (NCBI): domain Eukaryota; kingdom Metazoa; phylum Chordata; class Chondrichthyes; order Carcharhiniformes; family Scyliorhinidae; genus Scyliorhinus; species Scyliorhinus torazame. Next base: position 146,528,237 of record NC_092721.1, on the reverse strand, counting down.
CAAGCTGTACACTTTATAATCTGAAATTGTGTTTGCCGTCTTATGATGGAGTTCATTTTAAAAAGTAAATTTTGACATGGGCTTTTGTATTTACATTAAAATAACTAAATCAGTGACCCTTTTACCTATCCGAACTAGCTGGTTCCCTTCACTTGGGCTCACTGATAGTTTCACTGGTGAGACTTCTTCTCTGGGATGAGTTGGTGCCAGGCTCCAATGACCACGCTGCATGTGTCCTTTGTTTGGGGTGAGCTCTGCTAATTCCCTGCTCCCTCTGCTGTGGGGCTGCGCTTCTGAGGAGTGCATTATGGAGTGGCAACACCTGGGTGTGGTAGCCACTGAGCATGGCCATGCCCATCCTGTTGATGATACTGCTGGGGTATGAAGGTTTCCAGGGGAGTGGACCGTGTGGGTTCCCACATGACCAGAATCTCTCTGTGCATATACAGGATACAGTGAGCAGTCAGCAGTGTGAACAGCCAGTAGCCTGCACTTTGCAGCAAACGTGTGGGTTTAAATGACATACTGCAGAAATGGTGGTCTGAGCCAGGCCGCCCCTATCTCGAAGGGGACACCCTGAGTACACGGACTTGCCACCAAGTCGTTCCCAGGACTCCCTGCAGTCCAGGCAAACACCCCACAGCAAGGCCGGGATGTTTTGAGTGTTTTCTTAACTTCTTGCTCTGCCTCAATAACCATGGCAACTGGGCCTCGCTCAGAAATAGTTTGTATATCAGAAATTATTCTTTTGGAGTGCAATAATCGATAAAATATAAATACCAGGACAAAGGCTTATAATAATGATAATCTTTTATTGTCACAAGTAAGAAGTTACTGTGAAAAGCCCCTAGTCGCCACATTCTCGCACCTGTTTTCGGTTACACAGAGGGAGAATTCAGAATTGTCAGCTGGTACGGGAATTGAACCCGCGCTGCTGGACTTGTTCTGCATCACAAATCAGCTGTCTATCCCACTGAGCAAAACCAGCCCTATCTAGGTCAGATTGTAGCAGCTTCTGTTCAATATAGTTCTAAGATTTTGCTAGGCTTATGAGAACCATCTAATATCTTTTTGAATTTATTATAATTTACCAAGCTGCTTCCTTTCACTGCCGTGCTCATTTAAATGTGAACAAATGGTGAATTTGATAGATGTGCTGGCATCTGGCATCAGTTTGCTTTGTGATAACTGACTGTTTAATTGTTTGGTTAGTGAGTCACTGAAGTGCATTGTATTGTAATTTAACAATTATTGCCCAATGAGATTTTATTGAGGTGTAGTCTTTTCACAAATATATCTATCCTATCAAGTAGTTGGAAGTGACGTCAAAACCAACATTGAAGATATATCTTGAAATCTCTGAAATGATGTTGTAAAGTTGGCATCTACATAGAACATAGAACATAGAACAATACAGCGCAGTACAGGCCCTTCGGCCCACGATGTTGCACCGAAACAAAAGCCATCTAACCTACACTATGCCATTATCATCCATATGTTTATCCAATAAACTTTTAAATGCCCTCAATGTTGGCGAGTTCACTACTGTAGCAGGTAGGGCATTCCACGGCCTCACTACTCTTTGCGTAAAGAACCTACCTCTGACCTCTGTCCTATATCTATTACCCCTCAGTTTAAAGTTATGTCCCCTCGTGCCAGCCATATCCATCCGCGGGAGAAGGCTCTCACTGTCCACCCTATCCAACCCCCTGATCATTTTGTATGCCTCTATTAAGTCTCCTCTTAACCTTCTCTCCAACGAAAACAACCCCAAGTCCGTCAGCCTTTCCTCATAAGATTTTCCCTCCATACCAGGCAACATCCTGGTAAATCTCCTCTGCACCCGCTCCAAAGCCTCCACGTCCTTCCTATAATGCGGTGACCAGAACTGTACGCAATACTCCAAATGCGGCCGTACCAGAGTTCTGTACAGCTGCAACATGACCTCCCGACTCCGGAACTCAATCCCTCTACCAATAAAGGCCAACACTCCATAGGCCTTCTTCACAACCCTATCAACCTGGGTGGCAACTTTCAGGGATCTATGTACATGGACACCTAGATCCCTCTGCTCATCCACACTTTCAAGAACTTTACCATTAGCCAAATATTCCGCATTCCTGTTATTCCTTCCAAAGTGAATCACCTCACACTTCTCTACATTAAACTCCATTTGCCACCTCTCAGCCCAGCTCTGCAGCTTATCTATATCCCTCTGTAACCTGCTACATCCTTCCACACTATCGACAACACCACCGACTTTAGTATCGTCTGCAAATTTACTCACCCACCCTTCTGCGCCTTCCTCTAGGTCATTGATAAAAATGACAAACAGCAACGGCCCCAGAACAGATCCTTGTGGTACTCCACTTGTGACTGTACTCCATTCTGAACATTTCCCATCAACCACCACCCTCTGTCTTCTTTCAGCTAGCCAATTTCTGATCCACATCTCTAAATCACCCTCAATCCCCAGCCTCCGTATTTTTTGCAATAGCCTACCGTGGGGAACCTTATCAAACGCTTTGCTGAAATCCATATACACCACATCAACTGCTCTACCCTCGTCTACCTGTTCAGTCACCTTCTCAAAGAACTCAATAAGGTTTGTGAGGCATGACCTACCCTTCACAAAGCCATGCTGACTATCCCTGATCATATTATTCCTATCTAGATGATTATAAATCTTGTCCCTTATAATCCCCTCCAAGACTTTACCCACTACAGACGTGAGGCTCACCGGTCTATAGTTGCCGGGGTTGTCTCTGCTCCCCTTTTTGAACAAAGGGACCACATTTGCTGTCCTCCAGTCCTCTGGCACTATTCCTGTAGCCAATGATGACATAAAAATCAAAGCCAAAGGTCCAGCAATCTCTTCCCTGGCCTCCCATAGAATCCTAGGATAAATCCCATCAGGTCCCGGGGACTTATCTATTTTCAGCCTGTCCAGAATTGCCAACACCTCTTCCCTACGTACCTCAATGCCATCTATTCTATTAGCCTGGGGCTCAGCATTCTCCTCCACAACATTATCTTTTTCCTGAGTGAATACTGACGAAAAATATTCATTTAGTATCTCGCCTATCTCTTCAGACTCCACACACAATTTCCCATCCCTGTCCTTGACTGGTCCTACTCTTTCCCTAGTCATTCGCTTATTCCTGACATACCTATAGAAAGCTTTTGGGTTTTCCTTGATCCTTCCTGCCAAATACTTCTCATGTCCCCTCCTTGCTCGTCTTAGCTCTCTCTTTAGATCCTTCCTCGCTACCTTGTAACTATCCATCGCCCCAACCGAAACTTCACACTTCATCTTCACATAGGCCTTCTTCTTCCTCTTAACAAGAGATTCCACTTCCTTGGTAAACCACGGTTCCCTCGCTCGACGCCTTCCTCCCTGTCTGACCGGTACATACTTATCAAGAACACGCAGTAGCTGATCCTTGAACAAGCCCCACTTATCCAGTGTGCCCAACACTTGCAGCCTACTTCTCCACCTTATCCCCCCCAAGTCATGTCTAATGGCATCATAATTGCCCTTCCCCCAGCTATAACTCTTGCCCTGCGGTGTATACTTATCCCTTTCCATCATTAACGTAAACGTCACCGAATTGTGGTCACTGTCCCCAAAGTGCTCTCCTACCTCCAAATCCAACACCTGGCCTGGTTCATTACCCAAAACCAAATCCAACGTGGCCTCGCCTCTTGTTGGCCTGTCAACATATTGTTTCAGGAAACCCTCCTGCACACACTGTACAAAAAACGACCCATCTATTGTACTCGAACTATATATTTTCCAGTCAATATTTGGAAAGTTAAAGTCTCCCATAATAACTACCCTGTTACTTTCGCTCATATCCAGAATCATCTTCGCCATCCTTTCCTCTACATCCCTAGAACTATTAGGAGGCCTATAAAAAACTCCCAACAGGGTGACCTCTCCTTTCCTGTTTCTAACTTCAGCCAATACTACCTCGGAAGAGTCCCCATCTAGCATCCTCTCCGCCACCGTAATACTGCTCTTGACTAGCAGCGCCACACCTCCCCCTCTTTTGCCTCCTTCTCTGAGCTTACTAAAACACCTAAACCCTGGAACCTGCAACATCCATTCCTGTCCCTGCTCTATCCATGTCTCCGAAATGGCCACAACATCGAAGTCCCAGGTACCAACCCACGCTGCCAGTTCCCCTACCTTGTTTCGTATACTCCTGGCATTGAAGTAGACACACTTCAAACCACCTACCTGAACGCTGGCCCCCTCCTGCGACGTCAAATCTGTGCTCCTGACCTCTATACTCTCATTCTCCCTTACCCTCAAACTACAATCCAGGTTCCCATGCCCCTGCTGCATTAGTTTAAACCCCCCCAAAGAGCACTAACAAATCTCCCCCCCAGGATATTTGTGCCCCTCAGGTTCAGATGTAGACCATCCTGTCTGTAGAGGTCCCACCTTCCCCAGAAAGAGCCCCAGTTATCCAAAAATCTGAAACCCTCCCGCCTGCACCATCCCTGTAGCCACGTGTTTAAATGCTCTCTCTCCCTATTCCTCATCTCACTATCACGTGGCACGGGCAACAACCCAGAGATAACAACTCTGTTTGTTCTAGTTCTGAGCTTCCATCCTAGCTCCCTGAAAGCCTGCCTGACATCCTTGTCCCCTTTCCTACCTATGTCGTTGGTGCTAATGTGGACCACGACTTGGGGCTGCTCCCCCTCCCCCTAAGGACCCGGAAAACACGATCCGAGACATCACGTACCCTTGCACCTGGGAGGCAACATACCAAACGTGAGTCTCTCACGCTCCCACAAAATCTCCTATCTGTGCCCCTGACTATAGAGTCCCCAATTACTAATGCTCTGCTCTTCTCCCCCCTTCCCTTCTGAGCAACAGGGACAGACTCCGTGCCAGAGGCCCGTACCCCATGGCTTACCCCTGGTAAGTCGTCCCCCCCACAAGTATCCAAAGCGGTATACTTGTTTCTCAGGGGAACGACCGCAGGGGATCCCTGCACTGACTGTTTTTTCCCAGTCCCTCTTACAGTTACCCACCTATCTCCAATCTTTGGTGTAACTAATTCCCTGAAGCTGCTATCTATGACCCCTTCTGCCTCCCGAATGATCCGAAGTTCTTCCAACTCCAGCTCCAGTTCCCTAACTCGGTCTTGGAGGAGCTGGAGATGGCAGCACTTCCTGCAGGTAAAATCAGCAGGGACACTAACTGCATCCCTCACCTCAAACATCCTGCAGGAGGAACATTGCACTCCCTTCCCTGCCATTCCTCTAACTTTCTACCAAGATCTGGCTAACAACTAAATTAAATTTTTATAAAAAATAATAATAATATAATAAAAATATGGTACTTACCTCAGACCAAAGGGTTTTATTATTAGGTTAGAGGAGGAGGGCGGGTGGGAGACACTACACGTGTAGTGTCTCGGGTTTCCTCTCCACCAGAATTTATTGGTGAGGGTCTTCCCAGACGTCCGCGGGTCGACTTCCTGTTCCCGCCTAAAAAACTAATTTAAAAAAAAAAGAAAAATTCTCAGCTCCTGCTGAAATTGACTAACCAGCCAGCTCCACTCCCGCCGAAATCGACTGGCCTGCCCCTGCAAAGACAAGTGCTTTTAAAGGTTGACTTACCTCCCACCTCCTTCCGCAATGCTCCCGCTGAAACTGACTAACCAGCTGCTCTCACGCCGCCGAAATCGACTGGCCTGCCCCTGCAAAGAGAAGTGCTTTTAAAGGTTGACTTACCTCCCAGCAACCTCCTTCCGCAATGCTCCCGCTGAAACTGACTAACCAGCTGCTCTCACGCCGCCGAAATCGACTCTATGTTCAATGCTCACTGTTAGTCACCAATGAAGTAGTTTTTTGTATTTAGAAACGTTTTCCTTTCCAATGGAGATTATTCAATCCAGGATCAGATGTGCTTAATTGCAGTGAAACTTACTGTTTTTCTTTTTAAAATAATCATCATTCCAATGTGGAATGGAGCTATACTGTACATAGCAAAGAATTTACTATGTTAGATCTCCAGGCTGTGCTGAGTTAAATTTCTCATCTGGAGTTGGGACACTATTTTGGCCTTGATGTCCTCGGGGTTAGTAGAGGAAAAACTCCAAATGTTGTAATTTTGAAAGTCTCCCAGGTAAAGGGTGTGTGCCAGAGGAATATAGGGCAGTCTTGATACGATGCCGTTTCTGGTCAAGCAGCCCATTATTTAAACTTGTAACGTGAAGAATAACCACTAGACTTGGTACAAGAAGGTGACTTATCACCTCATCAATGCCTTAGGGAGAGAAGGGGAAAACTTGAGAGAATAAAATTCTTTAGAATGGAGTTGCCCAACCCACTTTCGGATGATATGCAAATCTTAGTCCTGCCAGTCCAGCCCTCAAAACCCAGATGAGTCAGCCCTATTTGAGATTTCTGATTTACTAGTTTGTGGACCTGGAAGTCTGGCAAGGGTTGTTTTTAATTGGATGACTCACTCCCTAACAGATAAAGTATCAAAACACAAAAATTTGTTCGTCCAGTATGAACAACTTCAGATGCATGCAGGTTAATAAGAATATTGGGCACGATCTAACGGCCGCCTTGCGCCCGGTGCGGACCCGAGTGAGCTAGTTAGATTGCGGAAGAGGCCAAATTGGAATTCACACTGGGTGCTGATTGGTGTCCGATCAAACTGGCCCGCTCCCATTGGCGAGATCCATATCCTGCCTGGACATAGCGAGAAACCAGTAATCACCAATTCAGACCAATCTCCATATCATTAATGGGATGGACCCCCTATTTAACAGCCTCCCGTGATCTAACCAGCTCTCCGAGCTGTCATGCAGGAGTCTTTTAGCACAGCTATTTAAAAATGTGAAGCCAGCGCAATGGCTGCGGTGGGGATCGGAGGAGGTTAGTAGCCATCTTCGAAATCAGGCAATCAGCCCGGACATTGGCGCTACTGCCCCAGTGCTCAGGGCTGAGGGGAGGGGCTGGTCAGAGGTGTCGGCTGCCATTGGTGGGGGGCAGCACCTGGGCTGGGGGGGTGATGGGCTCAGCGCCATGGGTCCAACATGCCACACCCCCTGGATAGTGTATACCCATAACAGGGGCAACTTCAGCTGCTGTCTGTCCGATCCAACCAAACACCCCCAGGTTAGAGCCCTGTCCATGGTAATATCGTGCAGGTCACTTTAAACTCCCTTTGACCGTGACGGCCTCTGGCTGCACAGCTGAAGGCTATTGCTAATAGCGAATAGGTATTGCTAGTTATATGAGCACTTCACAGCTCCAGTTTGCATTTGCTGCTTGCTCCTGCTGGTAGCTGCCGAAGCCTGGAGGCTGCCGTTGTTGTTTCCTTCCTTTCCTGTAGTCGGAAAGAAGAAGAATTTTTTCTCAGATACCTGGGTCCTGGAACACCCGGCTCAGGAGGACATGTGAGTCCAGAAGGCAATGCGGTTTGAAGCAAGAAGACACTACTGGACCTGATGCATGACATTGTTCCAAATGGGCCACTTGTTAATGCCATTGAAGCAATGCTTTTATAGACTGTTGATGCTTTTGTTGCTGATGTAGTGAGTTCTGCATGTAACTGGCACGTCACTGGAGGTTAAAAAGCGCTGGAAGTCAAGAATGTTCAAGTGCATCTAGATGCCAGGATTTGGTTCCGATGAGAATGGGCGGTGTGGGATGGCCTGCACAGCTGCGGCTCCTGGACGGAAAATGCCACTGATACGTGGAACACGTAGAAAGCATATTGATGGCTGATCATTTCTACAACAAAGGTCTGGACATGATGACACATTCTCAGGCTTATCCTCGGTTTCTGTTGAGCAACCTGCAAGGGGTGACACCAAGGGATTGATTCTCTGTTCTGGAGACTATGAATGCTGACGCCAGCGTAGAATGTGTTGACTTTCACGAGAGGAAATTTGGCGCCAACCACTCACCGATTCCGGTACCGGTGAGGGCCTAGCACCGGCGCCGACTGAAACACCTGCCGCCCGCGCCGAAAACGACCGGAGAATGGCCGGGTCCCAGGCCGCACATGCTGACGAACTGCGCTGGTCGCGCCATACAACATGGGCACCGGCTGTGCTCTAAACCTAACCTGCCGACCTGCCCATCCCCCAGCCAACCCACACCAGTATCCCCCCCCCCCAAGCCCTGACACCGCCCCCCCCCCGCGACAAGGATCCCGGCCGAGTATGGTGGCGCTGGACACAGTCCGCAGCCGTCATGCTGGGTTTATGAATGCTGGAACCACACGTGTCCCCCGCCATCGGGAACTCGGCCTATCGGGGGTGGAGTATCGTGAGTGTGCTGTCCGATGAGGTGTCAATGGCATTGGTGACTGCGCGCTGCACGTCATGATGATGCTGGTTTGGAGGGGGCGGAAAATCGCAAACCGCCGTCAAACTGACACCAACCCCGTTTCTGGCATCAGAATCTATTCTCTACCTGATTGCCGATTACAATTTCGGTGTCGGGCAATGGAGAATCCCGCCCATTGTGTTTGTGTTTTTGTGTGAAAATTAGCTGATATCTCTTTGTATTGGTACCAATATGGAACGGTGACATTTCCTTGTTGTTCACTGGTTTGTGCAGTTTAAAAAAAATATGAGTACCTAATTCTTCTTTTTCCCAATCAAGGGGCAATTCGTGTGGCCAATCCACCTAGCCTGCACATCTTTTTGGGTTGTCGGGGTGAAGCCCACGCAGACATGGGGAGAATGTGCAAACTCCAAACAGTGGCCCAGGGCCGGGATTCGAACCCGAGTCCTCAGCGCCATAGGCAACAGTGTCACGTGCCGCCCTATGGTTTGTGCAGTTTTAAGCGGCGCTGCTGACAGCCAGCTGAGCAGGATTCTTTGGCGGGCGATCAGTGAGGCCGAGGCAATGGCATCGGCCCTCCTCCCCATGAACAGCCCCATGAAGAGAGTGTAACATGTTCCTTGTCTGGCAGAGTTGGTGCACTGCTTTCCCAGTAGAGAGCAATTTAAATTCCAGTTGTAGCTTTTTCCTCTCCGCCAGTAGTTCCACGGTCGGGACCATGAAGTGTCGCCGATCTACCTCCAATATGGTGTCGATCAACTATTGCCTAGCCGCACTGTCCTTCCTGTCCCTAAGTGTCCTCTATGCTATTATTTCCCCCCTTATTCTGGGAGGCCTTCAGTGCCTCCCAGAATGTGGAGAGTAAGACCTTCCCATTCTGGTTGCAGGATTTGCATCTGTCGATGGCCTGTGACATTCTTTCGCAGAATGCCTTGTGGGTGAGGAGGTCTGTGTACAGCCTCCATTGGAGGGTGGGGGGAGACATGGGCCAGGCCCGTTTCCAAACTCACATCCACGTAATGTGGTGCGTGGTCGGAGATTACTACTGTGGAGTATTCCGCCCCTACTACCCCTAGAAGCATCAATTTACCCACTACAAAGAAGTCGATGCGGGATATATTTTGTGAACTTGTGAGAAGAAAGACAACTCCTCCCCCGTAAGCGAAACTTACCACGTGGACGTGCCCCTGCAGGCCCTTTGTTTGTGGGCCATCCAAGATGGCCACTGTTGTCTTCTTTGCTCTGGCTACCTCCATGTGAGACCTGTTGTAAGCTTCCTTCTCCCCACCCCTTCCAACCTAATCCCTGATCTCTCCCACCGATCCCATCTGCCCTTGCTGTCCCCCCCCCTCCGATTTGCTGTCTTGTTCCCCCCCCTTTGCCAAGTGCTCCCTCCCCTTTCGGATGCTGGGGGCCACGGCCCTGTAATTGCTTCCATGCACTAGCATACTTGCCAGTGTGGTGGCCCCTCCGGAGCAGCACCCTCTGCCCGTTAGGTACCCTTTCTCTCCACTGCCCCCCCCCCCCCCCCCCCCCCCCCCCACACACACACACACACTTTTTTCCGGTTGTGCAAGTGTTCAGTCCATAAAACAAAGAGGGCGGGATTCTACGCTACGCCACGCCACGCCACATTTCTGCCCCGACCGGCCAGCGGGATTCTCCGTTACGCCAGCCAGTCAATTGATTAACGGAGAATCACGCCGGTGGACAATCCCGGCCCGAAACTTTGTTAATTGTCCTTGTATGTCCACCATTGCTGGCATCCCAGCCTGTTTTTCTGGCGTCCTCAGGCATGTTAAAATAATGTTCCTTTTTGCCGTATGTTATCCAGAGTCTTGCTGGGTATATCATTCCAGGAAGCACTGGCTGACCCTCCGACCCCCTGGGTTAGGGCGGGGTGGGTGGGGTTGGGGGGAGGGGGGGGGCAAGGTATCCTGTCTGGACTCCACCACGTCCAACAGTCTGGGCAGTTCGGCATCTACGAATTGTGGAGCGGGCCTGCACGTTGGCATGGCTGCATGCTGTCAGGGGTTGCTCTGCAGAGTTGGTTTAAGAGCTGCTCCCCCTCATTATTGAGGAGCTGCCGGGCGAATCAGCTGGCGAGACAGACATTTCTGACGTGAAGCCAGTGGGGCATCAGTACCTGCCCTAATTGGCGTTAGTAGATACCGGTTGCGATCTCACCAGTAGCCGTCAGGAAGTGCCTGGCAATTCTCACTCACTATCGCACTTGGTGCTTCTCCTGTTAGATCGCGGCCATTGATTTGAAACTTTATGGCCTGGACTTTGTTCTGTTGTCCTGGTGCAAATTGAATCCAATGGCAGTGATAGCATTAAGAAAATGAGGAAGTGAGGTTTGCCACTCCCTCCTTAATCTGAACTGATTTTCTCCCTTCTACCCACTGAAGGTGGAGTCGCAGGTGGACAGGGTGGTGAAGAAGGTATTCAGCATGCTCGGTTTTATTGGTCAGATATTGAATACAGGAGTTGGGATGTCTTGTTGAAGTTGCACAAGACATTGGTAAGACCACACGGAATACTGTGTTTAGTTCTGGTCACCCTATTATAGGAAGGATATTGTTAAACTAGAAAGAGTGCAGAAGAGATTTGCGAGGATGCTACCAGGACTTGGTCTGAGTTATAAGGAGCGGCTGAATAGGCTGGGACTTCCTTGGAGCATAGAAGGCTTAGGGATGATCTTATAGAGGTCTATAAAATAATGAGCATCGATAAGATAGATAGTCAACATCTTTTCCCAAAGGTAGAGGAGTCTAGAACTAGTGGGCATAGGTTTAAGGTGAGAGGAGAGACATACAGAAGAGACCAGACGGGAAATTTCTTCACACAGAGGGTGATCTGGAATGGGCTGCCAGAGGCAGTGGTAGAGGCGGATACAATTTTGTCCTTTAAAAAACAGTTAGACAGTTACATGGGCAGGGTGGGTAATAATAATAATAATAATAATAATCACTTATTGTCACAAGTATGCTTCAGTGAAGTTACTGTGAAAAGCCCCTAGTCGCCACATTCCGCCGCCTGTTTGGGGAGGCCGGTACGGGAATTGAACCCGCGCTGCTGGCCATGTTCTGTATTGAAAGCCAGCTGTTTAGCCCACTGTGCTAAACCAGCCCCTCTCGAGGAATATGGCCAAATGCAGGCAAGTGGGACTAGCTTAGTGACAGAAACTGGGCGGCATGCAGCAGCTGGGCTGATGGGCCTGTTTCCATGCTGTGAACATCTATGACTCTATGACCTCCATCAAGATTGTTTGCATTTGTGCCAGCAAATGGCAGTGAAGCAGTTCTTGGCCAAGCCACTTCATTTCCATCCATGCCACTGTCACTTCCATTGACCTCCATTAAAGATTGGCAGTAAATGCGCAGTGGAAAAGCCCCTGATGCCTCTTTTAGAGAAAGCGGAATGTCTGGTTGCCTTTGGTGCGGCCTGCGCAAACCCATCAGAGACTCCGAGAGACAATGCCAGACTAAGCTAGAGTTACAGACTAATGGCACAGGCTGTATTCGGTTGCGGCAAGGTTTAAACAACATAACGGGCTACAAAGCAAAGCCAAGTAGAATCTCCGGCAACAGCGTACCCCTCCCCAATGAACTCAATGCATTCTATGCTCGTTTTGAGCAGGAAATCAACAAACCGTTGTCAACTGCCCCAGCAGCCTCGGACACACCCAAACCTACCGTCACAACCTCTGAAGTCAGATTGCCCTTCTTGAAAGTGAACCCTCTGAAAGCAGTCCCTGGTCATGCACTGATATCCTGCGCGGACCAACTGGAGGCTGTGTTTGTGGACATTTTCAACCTCTCCCCAATCTGTTCTGAAGTTCCCACCTGCTTCAAAAAGACCTAATCACACCGATACTAAAGAAGAATCAGGCAGCATACCTCAATGACTACTGTCTGGTGACCTTGCCATCTATCATTATGAAGTGCTTCGAGCGGTTGGTCATGAGGCACATCAACTCCATACTCCCAGTATGTCTTGATCCACTGCAATTCGCATACCACCACAACTGGTCCACAGCAGATGCTATCTCCCTGGCCCTACACTCATCCCTGGAGCATCTCGACAACAAGAACTCCTATGTCAGACTCCTATTCATTGACATAGTTTTTTGAAGAATAAAGGGATTAAGGGTTATGGTGTTCGGGCCGGAAAGTGGAGCTGAGTCCACAAAAGATCAGCCATGATCTCATTGAATGGTGGAGCAGGCTCGAGGGGCCAGATGGCCTACTCCTGCTCCTAGTTCTTATGTTCTTATGACTACAGCTCCATCTTCAACATCATAATCCCAGCCAAGCTCATATCAAAACTCCAAAACCTAGGACGTGGCTTCTCCCTCTGCAACTTGATTCTTGACTTCCTGACCTATGGACCACAAAAGGATAAACAACAACACCTCCTCCATGATTGTCCTCGATACTGGGGCCATGCAAGGCTGAGTACTTAGCCCCTTACTATACTCCCTATACACATACGACGGTGTGGACAAATTTGGCTCCAACTCCATCTACAAGTTTGCTGATGACACGATCACAGTGGGTCGGATCTCAAGCAACGATAAGTCAGAGTACAGGAGGGAGATTGAGAACCTAGTGGCGTGGTATAATGACAGCAATCTCTCCCTCAACGTCAGCAAAACTAAGGAACTGGCCATTGACTTCAATAAACGAAATGTCATACACACGTCTGTCTGCATCAATGGTGCTGAGGTGGAAATGGTTGAACAATCTGTCTTGGTCCACCCATATTGACGCTACAACTAAGAGAGCACAACAGTGCCTATACTTCCTCAAGAAACTAAGGAAATTCGGCATGTCCACATTGTCTCTTACCAATTCTTACAGATGCAACATGGAAAGCTTCTGGTTGCATCATAGCCTGGTAGCAACTGCTCGGCCTTCGACCATAAGGAACTACAGAGAGCCGTAACACAGCCCAGTCTTTGATTGTCACTGGTGGTCCTTTGATATATTGCTAATGTCTTGTTTTGTCTTCCTCTTTTGAGTCAAGACGGCAAAACCTGGCTTTCCTTGTAGGTTAGCTCAAGCAAGGCAGCACGGTGGTGCAGTGGTTATCACTACTGCCTCATGGCGCCAAGGTCCCAGGTTCGATTCCAGCTCTGGGTCACTGTCCGTGTGGAGTTTGCCCATTCTCCTCGTGTTTGCATGGGTCTCACCCCCATAACCCAAAAGATGTGCAGGGTAGGTGGACTGGCTATGCTAAACTTTCACTTAATTGAAAAAAATGAATTCTGTATTCCAAATTTTTAAAAAAAGGTTAGCTCAAGCACACTTTAAAAAAAAAATTAAGTGGCAATTTAGCATGGCCAATCCACCCACCCTGCACATCGTCGGGCCGCAGGGGTGCGACCCACACAGACACTGGGAGAACGCGGCAACTCCACACAGATAGTGAGTCGGGACTGAACCTGGTCCCTGACGCCGCGAGGCAGCAGCGCCAACCACTGCGCTGCCCCCTAGCTCAAGCAAACCTGATTGAACCATTGGTGATGCCGTGTCATATTTAATCTCTATCCATTTTGCCATCACATTTTGCACCATTGTTTCTGGTGGCTGCAGGAAATGCTGTATTTGAGGCAGCTGCATGCAAATGAGATGAAGATTACATTTTTTGCAACAGTTTTTCTCCCCCCATTTAAAACAAGTGTCCAAAGTTGAGCCAGATTAGGAAGTTGTGAAAGTATTTTTCAGAAACTAGCGTAAACATTGAGAGCATCAGTTTATACCTTATTACTTTTGCCACTGAAGGTAGGTGGAGGAGTCCCTGTCTGTTATATCTCACAAATGAATGGACGGATTTTAATGAAAGTACATGACCCAAGGAAGAGCTAATTAGCTTTTGGTGTAGATGCATATCCAGATTCTAGAATTTTTAAAAAGGCTCCATTAATATTGTAAGATATGGCAAATTGACTTTTATTTAAGAATGTTGGGTGTTGGCCAAGCGCACGCGGAGCTGTAAGTGGGACAACAGCATTCTGTGGGTGTACCAAGATCTAAGCGTGGAGGTGGCCAAGAGGAGAGCAGGATTTAATCAAGTCAAGTCAATCCTGTTCAAGAAGCAGGTTAAGTTCGGACTGTTGTATCCGGCGCGACTTTGGGTTACGCGTGAGGACCAACATCATTACTTTGAGTCGCCTGAGGACGCTATGGAGTTCACCAGGAGGAAAGGACTGGTGCCAACTTGAGAACCTTCTGCTCTGTTTGAGATACTGTTTTTTCTGTTCGTTTTAAATGCTGTTTGCATTGATTTATTCGTTTGTTTGTTTTTGTTCTTGACTTTTCTCTTTGATAATTGTGTTTTGTTTAAGAAGGGGAAAGTAGTTAAAGAATTATTCGATTTTGGTGGGTTTTCTGTGTTGTGAGGGGGATGGTGGTGGGGACTTTTGACTTTGTATTATTTTGAGTAGTATTACTTTGATCTGTGTTATGGTGAGAGTTTGGCTTTGTTTTTCTTTATACTGATTTTGGTTGGCGTCTGTTTTTTAAAGTGGGCGGTTGTCGGGGCTGGGTTGATGATGGTGATGGTTTTGATGGGCGGGAGGAGGGCAGATAGGCAACAATAGGTGGGAGACATGCTGGCGCCGGAGCCGTGGGCCACCAGGCTAGCTGGGGTATACAATCAGATTAGGGATGGGGTTAGGTTACAGAGTGTTGTTGCTGGGGGGGGAGGGGGGGGGGTAGGGGGTGGTTCGGCTGACGAGGGAGGGATTTGATTTTAGAAGTGGAGAAGAGGTCGGGGATG
Source organism: Scyliorhinus torazame (assembly GCF_047496885.1). Classification (NCBI taxonomy): domain Eukaryota; kingdom Metazoa; phylum Chordata; class Chondrichthyes; order Carcharhiniformes; family Scyliorhinidae; genus Scyliorhinus; species Scyliorhinus torazame. Next base: position 146,513,120 of record NC_092721.1, on the reverse strand, counting down.
GGTGCTGCCAGGAGGCGGGGCTACAGGGGTGCTGGAGGGCAAGTTTGGGTTGATGAGGGGGAATGAATTCCCGGGTATTCAGGTGCGGGACTTTTTGCGCAGGCAAGTGCCACCTTTTCCACTCTTGCCACTAAGGGGGATCCAAGATCGGGTAGTGTCTAGAGGATGGGTGGGGGAGGAGAGTGTCTTGGATATTTACAAGGAGCTCATGGGGGCGGAGGAGACGCAGACCGAGGAGCTGAGGCATAAATGGGAGGAGGAGTTGGGAAGGGAGATTGGGGAAGGCCTGTGGGCGGACGCGCTGAGCAGGGTTAATGGGACTGCAACATGTGCCAGGCTTAGCCTGATTCAATTTAAGGTCGTCCACTGGGCCCACATGACAGTGTCCTGGATGAGCAGATTCTTCAGCGTAGAGGACAGGTGTGTAAAGTGTCTGAGAGGACTGGCAGACCATGTCCACATGTTTTGGGCGTGTCCAAAACTTAGGAGATACTGGCAGGGGTTTGAGGACGTCGTGTCTAGAGTATTGAACATAAGGGTGGCAATGTGCCCAGAGGTGGTGATTTTTGGGGGTTTCAGAGGCCCCGGATGTCCAGGGGGAGAAAGAGGCCGACATTTTGGCCTTTGCTTCCCTGGTAGCCCGGAGACGGATACTTATAGCTTGGAGGGACTCAAAGCCCCCGAAGTCGGAAGCCTGGCTGTCAGACATGGCGAGTTTCCTGGGCTTGGAGAAAATCAAATTCACCTTGAGAGGGTCGTTGTTAGGGTTCGACTTCTTTGCTGAGAATTAATCGTCAGCGGGCGGGGGGAGGGGGGGGGGGAAGGGAGGGTTAGGGGAATGTAGTATAGGGAGTCAATTAGGTAGATCTGGGTGGGACGGATTACGGCAATTGCACTATGTACTTTGTTTATTGTACAGTCCTTTTGTTTTCTCGTTCTGTAATTCTACTGTTTACAATGCCAAAAAATACCTCATTAAAATTGTTCATCAAAAAAAAAAGAATGTTGGGTTTGTTTTATTTAGAATGTTGTGGATTGTCGCAGTTGCTGTGATTCAATTTGTCAAAGTTGTAAAAATGTAAGCAGAGTTTTCAGAGCAGGTTAGATGTGGATCGGCCTCAAACTTCCTCAATGAAATGGAAGCCCTTCGTAAAAATATTTCTTTTTCCAGCTTTAGTTACAGAACACCAACCAGGTAGAAAAAAGTCTCAAAGAAGTGCTGTGTAATTGTAATAATATTGAGTTAATAGTGTGGTGGCGGTCTTTGTTGTTTCTAATTGTCTTTGGTTTGTTTGGTTTGGTCCATTTGCTGTGGACTGCCAATTTCCTCTCCACCATTTTACAAAATGAACAAGGGACCTGGAAATTCATACAGCTTATGGAGCCTCCAAGAAAATGCCATTGAGTTTGTGGGATGTAATTTAACTATCATTTGTAAATGCCCATAATTCAAGGAGGGTTAGTTATTTAGTATTGAGTGTTTTACAGCAGTCTCAAACTGAATGTCGATTTCTGGCGGGCATATAGACCCCCTTTATAAAGGAGTAATAGAACTGGCAGTTACTACCCCTACTCAATGCTTAAGAATATAAGTTTTCTCTACTTTGTTTCCTGCAATAGCAATTTCAATGCCTCATTAGGGAACGTTGAGCAGGTTCTGCCCTCTTGCTGACCTCAAGCATTTTATAATCTCAGACCATGTTTCTCTGAAGAAGAGAATTGATGATACCTGTCCCTTTAAGCTGTTTATTGTTGTTAGTTGCTGAGGAGTAAATCTGGCACCTTTTCCTGGTCCATACATCTCTGTTCTAAGTCAGTTACTCATGGAACCACTTAACATATTTTTTAAAAAATGTTTTTATTCTCCATTTTCACATTTTCCTTCAAAATTTACACCCCACCCACAGACAGTAAATGGTAACAAATACAAAATCAATCCCCATAACAATGACAACGATCCCATCCTCCCACCACCCCAAACAATGGCCCACCAGTCGATATATGCATCCAATAAAACAAACCCTCCCACGGTGGAAACAAAAAACAAAGGAGAAAAAGAAAAAGGAGTCCGGGACCGCCCATGGTCACCATTAACCTATAGAGTCCACTCCCCCTCCCCCCGCTACACTCAACGCCATCCAACCTCTGAAAGAGTACCGTACATGATACCCAAGAGTTGTAAACCCCTTCCCACTCCAACTCCTCCCGTCCACTACCTCCTGTAAAACTCCTCCCCCCAACCTCGGTTCCTTCCCCCCAACTTTCCACCCCGGCAAGACCACATGGACCCTGTTCTGCCAGGCTCCGATGGCCGCAGCCCCTCCCCGCACCTCACTCTCATTCACTGGGCGACTTAAACCGGCCAGCGTGGACGCCCCCGCCCGGGTCCCTTTCCCCCTTGCCCGGCCCTAGGAAAGCCCAGAAATTCCCTTTTAGCACACAAACCCCGCATATCCACCTACACCCTCTAAGAGCCCTCATTTCGAGTGAAAGTCCCATCACTTCCCTTGTCCAAATATATACAACATTGGCTCCTTTAGCCCATACACCCGCACGCAGTGAAATTATAAAGAAGAAAATACAGTCCTGAGGTTACATCGGCACATGGCCATTTCTCAGTTCTGCCACAGTCCTTCTGCCTTCGCAAACTCCTCCGCTGCTTCCGCCGTTCCAAAATAAAAGTCCTTGAGCTTCTAAGTCACCCTCAGCTTCGCTGGATATGCAATGCCGCACTGCACCTTGCTAATGTACAGTGCCCTCTTCACCCGGTTGAAGGCAGCCCACCTCTTCGCCAGCTCCACCGTAAAGTCCTGGTATACACGTATACCAGCTCCAGCCAACTGCACCATCCGCTTCTGCTTGGCGCAGCACAGGCCCTTCTCCTTCACACTGTACCTCCGGAAGCACAGAGTCGCTACCCTTGGCGGCTCACTCACCTTTGGTACAGGCCTCCACGACCAGTGAGCCCGATCCAGCTCATATCGGGAGGGATCCTCCCCCAATAGTTTTGCCAGCATCACGGCAAAATACTCAGTCGGCCTCAGTCCTTCAACTCCTTCGGGCAGCCCCACAATCCTCAAATTCTGTCGCCTGGATCTGTATTCCAGGTCTTCCATTTTTCCGCCGTCGCCGGAAGCCTCCACTTTACATATTCTAAAGATTTTTCTTTCATGATGAAATACTGTTGACCCTGTTTCCCACCACTATTATGTGGAATATTGTGTTTTGTTTTTACATAGATATGATTGAGATCTTGTGTAATATTGTCGGCTTAATATTTTGAATCACTGGCATCTTAACAATACAATCATAGAATCATACGCCACAGAGGGATACCATTCAGTCTATCAGGACAGTGCTGGCCTTTGGCCTTCACCATAACCATGCAATATTTTCCGTTTCAATTTGTTTTAATTACAATGGGCAGAATCTTACCCTCTGTGCACAGTGTGCTGGCTGAAATGAGAAAACCAGCGTGCAGCTCTCCAACTGCTCAGCCGTGTTTTCTCTCTAGATTTTGGTGCACTCCATGCAAAAAAATCTGGTGGCGTGGTTTTTGCCACCACTTTGGTGGGCGGGACCTGATGGAGCCAGCAACACCGGCTCCACAAGAGATCGGGGCACCATCTTAAAAGGGGGCCCTATGGTGGCATGTGGCGCAGTGGTTAGCACTGGGACTATGATGCAGTGGTTAGCACTGGGACTATGGCGCTGAGGACCCAGGTTCGAATCCCGGCCCTGGGTCAATGTCCGTGTGGAATTTGCACATTCTCCCTGTGTCTGCCTGTGTTTGGGTTTGGCACAACCCAAAGATGTGCAGGCTAGGTGGATTGGCCACGCTAAATTACCCCTTAATTGGGCAAAATAAATAATTGGGTACTCTAAATTTATTTTTAAAAAGGCACCCAGATCGACGAGAAAAATACCCCCCCCCCCACCTCTTGAGCATCGGCCCCCTCCCCCAGCACACATCAGGGGAACTCTCCAGATGGTTGACACTGCCAGGTTGGCACTGCTCAGGCATGTCCTTCTCCCCCTGGGGGCTAAGTAGCTGGCACCCCTGGTGGGTTCTCCTCGACTGATTCAAGCTTTTCAGAACCTGTTGTGAACCTCGCCTCACGTTCGCGAGGTATGAATATTCAGTGAGGGGGGAACATATTATAGAGAAGCCTTATAATGTAAATTTGTTGAAATTATGTCACGTGGGAGGGTTGTGGAAAATTGGGAAATGCGATTTTACCTTCCCGTCCAGAGTTAATCACTGGCGAGGGTCGTGGAAAATCAGGAAATAAGATCACACCAGTGAGAATCTCATTTCCGGACTCTCGTGGGATTTTTGCCCACGTCGCTGTTTCCACTAACGGCTAACATGGGCTCAAAATTGCCCGTTTTTAATCTGTTTTCACCATGCTTTCAGGTAGTGCATTCCAGATCTTTAATATTTGTATGTAAAAATAATCTCCTAATTTACTCACTGGGTATTCTGCAAATTATTTTAAATCTGGAGATTTGAATCTCCTATTAGTGGAAGCTGCCAAACCTCTTAATTTTGAAAAATATATTCCATTTCCAATTAATCTTCCCTGCTGTAAGGTGAACAATCCCAGTTGCTCAAGTGTCTCCTCATAAATGAAGTATCTTATCCCTGCATATCAGCAGGATGTACAGTAAATGTTCTTGATGGGATCATATAATTACAAAGCGAGGAGGACAAGCTTTGGCAGATGGAATTGAATGTGGGGAAAGTGTGAGGTCATCCACTTTGACATCAGAATATTTTCTTAACTGTGCGAGAATAGGAGTTGTGGACGAGCAATGGAGGTTAGATGTCTGCACGTAAATCGCCACCAATCTGCACATGTGCAAAAAAAAATCAAACAGGATAATGAAATATTGTTCTTCGCAAGAGTTGGAATTGAAAAGTGAGAAAGTTGTGCTTCAGTTGCGTTTTGTTGCTCCGTTTTGGTCCCAACAGCGTCGCCAATACTGTGAGTATTTATCTTGGTGAACCACAAGCCTTTATTTATATCGATCAAATGACCACACAACCAGTTAGTTAGTTCAAAAGATGGTTTAGTTACATGCACAAGAGTTACCTCAACATGCAAACACAATATTTACTACGAATTAAACTACACCTATCAGCTCCAATAAAATTTCAGGGTGACCGGCACTGTGCAAATGGATAAGGCCGTTATCTGGATTTCACTTGGCTGGTTCGAAGAAAGTGGCTCTGTTTTATCTGGGCTCATCCATCAGGTAGCAATCGCTGGTCTTCAACTTGGCTGGCTGTTCCTGCTACAATTGGGTTGGCACAGGCCGGATCCAAAAGAGACCGAACCCATGGCTGTGCTCTCTTTTATCCCTCTGGAATTTCGCGTTCTTTGGGGCGGTCCTTAACCTTGGACCCAATAGTTCGACAGGGCTCTGATCACTGTCTTCGATTTCAGCCAATAAAGGGGCGGGTGCCTGGTAGCTGGGTGTGTCCTTAACAGTCATTGACCTTGGTAGTTGTGCTTTCTGAGTAAGGGGAGTGGCACCGATCAGTCTGTGGCTGTACCGGTTGCTTGATTGGAGTTCTAATGTCCTGGGAAAATGGGCCATTAAAATGCAAACGAGCGGGGGTTTCGATCAGGTCTGCTAACCTGTGTTTTAGATACACATAGGCTGTGTATCTGTCTGAGTCCTGGGTTGACCATAATTCCCATGGTCCTTTGCAGGTGGCCATCTTAGATGGCTACAGTTTGGCCTTGACCAGACCACAATTGGAGTTATTGGCACAATTTAATGCCCAAATGAGAGTCCTGTTTTGGGCACGTAAAGTGGGATATTTCTCGGCGCCTGTAGAGTGCCACGCCGAGGCCGCACTTGTCTAATTTCCCGCACTAGCGAGCTCAGCTTGTCGATCTCCCCTCGGACCACCATCCAGTGGCCTCCGGACCCCCCGCCCCCCTCCACCGCCCCAACTTAGCCTTTAGGGTGTCCTCGAGCCCCCCCTCATCCCACCACCTCATAAGGGCAGGGCACCCCCAGGATGAACCCTGACGAAGGCAGCCTGGCACCATGGCACTGCCAGCCTGACACCTTGGCACTGCCAGTGTGCCAAGCTGGCAATGCCAAGATTCCAGGCTAGCAGTGCCAAAATGCCCAGGTGCCCCATTGCCCATGCAAAGGATCAGGCCTGGGGGTGCCCAGGTCACCTGATGGGGTGATATGTAGGCTCTTTTAGCGGTATATAAATACATTTAAATGTATTTAAATGAGGTTTCTGCCCTTTTGTGGGATGGAACCACGCTACATCACGAGTGAGGGGTGGGGAAAATAGGGAAATTAGATCTCATGGCGAGATCGCTGTTCTCGCGATGACCATGGTGGGCACAGAAACAGCCCTTCAGAATCCATCTTAACGTGAAAAGTATTAAGTATATTTATCTTTCAAAATTATTTTTTTTAATGAACATTTTATTTGTAGTTTTTATAATAATAACGACAACAGCAACATAAACATGGCACATAAAACATTTCCATCCTTATCACGTTCTTCGCACCCCCAATAATGAAACAATAGTCTAACCCCCCCCCCCCCCGCTAGATTTCTGCTTCTGCTGACATTTTAATTTTCTCCGAGAAAGTCAATGAACAGCTGCCACCTCCGGACGAACCCTAACATTGACCCTCTTAGGGCGAACTTTATTTTCTCGAGACTGAGAAACCCAGCCATGTCACTAACCCAGGTTTCTAATTTTGGGGGCTTCGAGTCCCTCCACACTACCAGAATCCGTCTCTGGGCTACCAGGGAGGCAAAGGCCCAGACGCGGCCTCTTTCACCCCCGGCTCTTCCAACACTCCAAAGATCGCCACCTCTGGACTCGGCACCACCCGTGTTTTTAGCACCGTGGACATTGCCTTAGCAAAACCCTGCCAAAACCCTCGAAGCTTCGGGCATGCCCAAAACATGAGGACATAATTTGCTGGACCTCCTGCGCACCTCGCACACCTGTCCTCTACCCCGAAAAACCTGCTCATCTGGGTCACCGTCATGTGTGCCCGGTGGACTACCTTAAATCATATCAGGCTAAGCCTGGCCCATGATGAGGGTGTGATAACCCTGCTTAAGGCATCCGGCCACAGACCCACCTCTATCTCTCCCCCTAGCTCATCTTGCCACTTACTCTTTAGTTCCTCTATCTGAGTTTCCTCCAACTCCATAAGTTCTTTATAGATTCTGATACCTTGCCCCCCTCCCACCCATGTTTTGGAAACTACCCTGTGTTGCTATCTTTTACTTGCTCTAAATATGGCAGTCAATAAGGTTGCCCTTGTACGCGCGCAACTGTAGTGATCCAACGATGATCATGATGCAGGTCATCAGGTCCGTCTTCATTTTGTCTTTCTCTTCCTCTGTCTCCTGGTATATTCATATCTTCCTGGGGGTACAAGCATAATATCTGTTATTATCTTGTTGTTTAATATCTCATTTTTCTGTCTGTTTCTCCTTTACATCAATTTCCCATTTAGAATTGTCACCATATGTGACTCCCTCATTTTTTTTTTTAAACCAACCATTTGGGAGACAAGACATCCGAGAACGAAATTCTGTCACAGTGCGAGCAATCTCGCAGCCAGTGGTCAATGCGCTGAGTGGGTGGACAATTCCTCCGTCCAGTGTTGAGGTAGTTTTTTTTTCTAGCAGCAAATTTGTTTCAACCAAGTGTTTGGACTTGTAAATAGTAGTTGGGGGTTAGCGACCGAAGGGTCACCGGAGGGCAAACAAAAACTGTGGCAAACTGCATTCTTTAAACCACACTATGAAAAGAACAGTAAAAGAGTTTCGAAAATAACTTTCCGACTGGGGTGCGTATGAGCCGCGGCAGGGCAAGAATGGGTGGAATCCCCGGATAGGGCGGGGATAAGTACCGTTACTCCACTGCCTGGGTGACTTTACAAGAACGATAAGAATTTGAATATATATGGACTTCCGACAAACTGGTTCCTTTAACTACCATGTGGCGTCAAAGGGGTAGTTATGACTGCATCAAGAATTTTGGGATGAGATTGACACACAAAGTCGTACAAGAGACAAACATTCAACATTTTAAAAAAAACTTTAAAAAACAAACAAAAAAACGGGCAGTCTCCATCAGAAAATAGGACACCATAAATCACTTTCGGTGTAACTAGCATATGGAGTCAGTGTAGTGTGACCGAAGAAGAGAGGAAGGAGGAGAGAAACAAAAATGCCTCTGTTCCGTGGTGGAACTGTGGAGTGCTTGTAGGGCTGCCTTTAAGTCCTCACATTGCTTTTTCAATTGTTGTCCTCGGTGTTCTGTTTCCTCTCTTACAGAGACCGTGCATTGCGTGTCTTGGTAGGCCTTATCATACTGTAACTGAAAGCTACTTAGGTGAGCGAGACAAGATTGGTGTGCCCGTTTGACATCAGCCATCCCCTTGTCCTTCGCCGCTAGCTGCTCTCGGAGTTGCTCGTTTACTTTTTCACATTCGCTAACGTTTCCCTCATTCCTCTTCTCTTTCTCTTCAAGCTGTCTGCGAAGCATCCTCACGACCTCCTCTGTGCCTCGCAATTGTGCCAAACAGGTCACGATTGCCATCGGCTTACGAACTCTACTTAAATTCTTTTTATGGATCTCGGTCAGGTTAGCTCACCAAGTTTGTCCTATACTACCAGGACCTGTCTCTTCATTTGCACAAAGCTCAGACCATAGGGGCCATCCTTTCCCCTTTAGGTACTTCCTAATTTCCTCTTCCCATATGGGACACTGTTCTGCTCTATTGGCCGCTGCGACCTTGGGTTCCTGTGGGTACACAAGGCGTTCCATTGCCTTCATTGCCATCTCTACTGTACTCTCTGTATCTCTACCGTGAATTTGGGACAGGGGGGAATAAAGCAGTGATGCAAACAGCAGGTATGGCTTAAGCTATTTTCCGGTTCACACAACTCAACGCAACAAAATCTATCGAGTTTACCTTATATCCCTTGTTAATATGCATGCAAATTACTACACACTTCCGAATCTTGGAGGTTTGATCAATACTGGTCTTACATTTGTGGTTTGTTTTCCTTTTCCAATTGGATTTCTAATTCAAACGTTTTGTGGGTTCTCTCGGAATAACACAGTCACTTCTGGGTCGAGTCCTGGTGGAGTCGCCAATAAATGTTACTATCTTTTACTTGCTCTAAATATGGCAGTCAATAAGGTTGCCCTTCCTTTATATGGATATGAATATGATATGCACTCAGAGTCGCCAGGTATCAAATGATATCGCCACAAGGGTCAACCGGGTATCGATCAAAGAGCCAAACAACCAGTTAGTTAGTTCAAGATCAATGGTACTTTATTTACACACAAGATTAACTTACACATGCAACATAAACATTATGAGCTAAATTAAACCTAACAACTATGACAACCTGTACTTAACTTCAGGCACCCGGCTTAGATCAGAGGAACAGTGGCCTTTGTTCGAATCTGGATCGGCTGGATCTGGAGAAGTAACTGCAGTTTGGCTAGGATCATCTGTCTGGTAGCGAGCGTTGAACTTGAACTTGCTTCTGGTCGTGGTGCTATAGTTGGAGATGGACGTTGCCGGAGCGCCAGGTCTAAAAGCGATCGAACACATGGCAGTGTCTCTCTTTATCCTTGGGGAGTTTTTGGGCGGTCCTTAGATTTGGACCCAATTAATTGGGCGGTTCTCGATTACTGCCTTCGATCTGAGCCAATAAAGAGGCGGGTGTCTTGATGGCTGTGTGTGTCCTAAGTGGTCATTGACCCTGCTGGTTACGCTTCCTGAGTAAAGGGAGTGGCGCCGAAATGTCTGGGCTTGTATCGGTTACCTGAGTATCAATCCTTTGTCTTACAGAGATGGGCCATTAAATGCTAATCGGTTGGGGGTTTCAATGTTGTCTGGATTCTCTGTTCACAAGTATACATTCAGGTTCTGTGTCTGCCTGAAACTTACATTGTCTATATTTCCTGTTAGGCTTTGCGAACATCTATGTTTCTTGTTGTAAGTGGCCATCCCCGATGGCTACACCTGTCCTGTATCCCCCGTGGTGGCAGGAGCGGGACGTTGGGACTGGAGAAACAGTATCCCCCCACGATGTTGTATAGGACCACATGGACTAAGACTAAGGAGTTTGCATATTCTCCCCATGTCTGGGTGCGTCTCACTCCCACAACCCAAAAAAGATGTGCAGCCCACGTTAAATTGCCCCTTAATTGGGGGAAAAAAATTGGGTACTCTAAATTTATAGTAAAAAAAGCAATACTCCTGCTGATAATGTGATAGAAGTTAACAGCTCACAGTCTGAGCTGTTTTTTGTACACATTATTTATACATATATATATATATATATATATGTATAAATAATATATATAATATATATATGTACGTTACCAAAAAACACATTCAACCTTGTAAGTCTCTGAACTTCTTTGTATGCCGACTAGCCCTTGCAACATTGATGTAATCTACTGTTCTTAGAGTAATCTACTGTTCTTAGAACCAGAATTTACACGGGCTTAATTCCACTACTGTAGGATTGGAGGAGGAACCTTCTAAGTGTGGCCTTCAGCAGCATCGGGGTATCCCAGGCGGGGCCACTGGCTCCAATCAAGGTCACAGGATTAAGCTTGTAAAGTCAGAATTTGATATATCTGTGTCCTGCTGGAGTTTGCGACCATTCCATTGTATTCCTGCAGGAATTGAGACTGAAATCTACAGGAACAGCTGATGAACAAATTATTATTTCTATTCTAAATGGAATTAATAAAAATAGGATTGTAATTGGAGAGATGGAATTCTGATTATATGGTAATTGCTAATTTGCAGGCTAAAAGAAATCCAAGTCTGTATTTACACTATTCATAGCACAACAGTGCTAATTGCTGGTTAGACTAAATGCAAGTGCAGTCAAAGATTGTTGCATTTGTATCATGCTGACATTCTGCATCACAACACCAATGTTTCTTGCTTTGAAGCAAATGGTTGAGATTTCACAACTGTTTGAATTATGCTATTAGTGTATAAAATTCATAGAAGACCCGGTCAGTTTTTCTTTGATTTAAACTGACTTGATTTTTAAGAGTGAGCACTGATTTAACCCTTCACCCAACCCCCCTCCAGAAATTATTGGTTCGCAGCACAAGAACAACAGGAATTCCTACCATCATTATTTTGCTTCACTTTGTCAAGCTTCCCCCTCTTTCCAAAACATTCAGGACAAAGCCTCGCCCGCTCCACAACTGCAATTCCTGCCCCCCCCTCTCCCAACCCATCTAGATTGTCTCGGAATAATGAGGGGTGTGTAGTTGCTAAACCTATAGTACAAAACCAGATGCTACCACCTGATGAGTGACTGTCACTTGCATTAGCTGAGCCTAACTGATGGCTCGAGAGTATTGAGAAATAAAGCCTGAGTTACAAAATAAAACATTGTGTGGGTAGAACAGTTATAGCCTGGCAACCTATACTGATGCCAACTTGGCATTTCGTTTCAATGTTTGTATTATCAAGGTTTAAATGAGGGCAGATCTTTGAAATAAATTATTAAAACCTCCCTCTTTTCCCATTGCTTCTGGCAGCATCATGGCACTGTGCCCAAGAGACGATAACTTTTTTATTCCAACGCTGCCAGGGGGATGTCCCTGGTTGCCCTTGTATGATAAACCAGATAGCACCGGTCCTACCGGTAGCACGATGTTCCTTGTTATTTTGGAGGAGTAACAGAAAATATGTAGGTGTGCCATCAGTCGAGCTAAATGCTACATGCCACCATTTCTTTTGGCCACAGGCAGACTGACTCCTTAGGTCAGCCACGCAGGCTGGTATTTTTGTGTTCCTGTAATGAATGGACCTCCGACAACGAAAGTTGTGCATTTGTTTTTCAACTGTTGCAGTTAAAATTTGTTTCTTCCGTCAATAACATTCTGTATTTCATGCTGCAATGAAATGGGCATGCATTTAGAGTACCAAGGAGATTAAATGCAGGCGGCCATTATCAATTTCTTTTATTGTGAGCTTGACCCATTTTGTACAGTATGATGAATTGACAACTAATACGGAACTGCATGCCCAGAAAGTAAATAAATACAAAATTGTGACTAATAAATCCAACAGGGAATTCAAGAGAATATTATTTATTTAATGATAAGAATGTGTAACTCACTATCATCAAAATAGCACTGGAACCAGTGTACTGATGAATCATATAGCTAGGGCTGTAACGAGTGCTTTAGACTACATATTGGGAAGGGTGGGGGCATGTGAAGGGAGAGTTCTAAATAAGAGTAAGGACAATGGTTATCATTACCTGCATTACTATCCTGCACAATTGCAGAGTGTGGATATTGGAAGGGATACAGCATACAAATGTAAGAGTGACCAGTAAATAAGGTCAGAGTAGGAAATATGGTAAAAAGATGAAGGGCCTGATTCTCCAGCCTCGTTAGGCTCTTGCTCAAGCGAGGCCGGTGAATAGCGGGAGGGGCCAAAAACGAGAACCGCGCCCGGCGCCAAACAGTTTGCGATGCAACAGGCCGATTCTATAGACAAAATCGGGATCTCACCGTAGCATGGTGAGAAACCAATTATCGTCACTTAAGGCCAATTTCCAAACAATTAACAAGAGCCACCCCATATCCAATGGCCTCCTGTCATTCAGCAGCCTCCCCAGCAAGTAGTCCCGCTGGCGCCGGTTAGTACTCCTTTTGAAAAACCTGAACCTGGCAGAAGGGCTTGTGTGTGGAGCTGAGGAGGTGAGTAGCATCTTTGTTCACAGGCAAAGAGGCCGGGGACGCTGGTATTGCCGCCCCTGAACTTGGCGGGGGCTGGGGGACCCTCGGCTTGGGGACCCTCCGCAGCGGTGGGCTGCCATAGGAGTGTGGGGTGGGGGTGCTGGCGGGGAAACCGAGGGGCAACTGCTCATGGCAACACCATGCCAACCCCTGGATCATGTTTATCTGTTCCAGGGGCAATCGCTGTCCCTGCCCATCTGCCCCAACGACCACCCATAACCCCCGCCAACTGCTGAGGCCTCTGGCCGAGCGGCTGAAGGCTGTCGCTAAAATAGAATTGGCAATCGTGGTTAAGTGAGCATTCCATAAATCCCAAGTTGATTCCAAGGGTAGGCGGGCCATGTAGCATGTGGGAGTCATTACCTAGTATCCCAATCATACCTTGATGCCTGTACATCGTGCTTGAACACTGCGGGAGGCAACAGCGCGCACACAGCAGCCAACATCCGAACACCCAGGGGATGGGATCTCTGGGGACATGTCCACGGCCGGAGGGTGGGTGGGTGTCACAGGGAGGGGTAGATGCCTGGAGAGATGGGCCAAGGGTTCAGAGGTCGGCCCACATTGTGGAAGAAAGTGACAGAGGCATCTTGCTGGTTGTGCACAAGGATGTTTAATGTGTAATAAGTCCCCACTCTCCCGATGGTGCCACCCTCCAATCCCCACCCCCTACCTACCCCCCTCTCCCGGTGCCGTCAGTGATCCTCAACGTGGTTGGCCTTCCTAGCTCTACCTCTATGTCTAGGTGTCTCCCCAGGATGCACCACAGAGGTGGAGGCAGCCAGCTGCTTGCCTCCTCCCGTGGCCTTCGATGCCCCTGGCGGACACCCTCTGGGGGCTCTGACGCTGGAGGGCCCGGGCTCATTATTTGGCAGCACATGCACAGCTGAAGCCTATCCACTAACACGTCCTACCGAGGCGTGTGTATCTGCGCTGGTGGAGGGTGGGGATGATAGCTATGCAGCTACCATAATGATGGCATCTGTCATGATATGCAGACATGCAGATAATGATATACAGACAAGCAGCTAATGAACACAGAGAACAGGACATGACCAATGAGCAGGCAGGACACTCGGGTGGATCTCACTACAAAAGGCATGAGGCACTCACACTCCGCCTCTTTCCACTGATGAACACCTACAGAGTGAGTGATGTTCATGTACAGTATCACACCTCCGGCACGTGGCTAAGAGTTAGTCTGGTCCAGTCAGACAGAGTAACCACACTTAGGTTAGCAGAGAGTTGAACTCATAGAGAACTGTGCTACTCATTCAATAAATCAGATTGAACTAACTTCAAGGTCTGGAGTATCTTTTGATCAAAGCTGCATCCAATTGCAGCCTGTGTTATCCCAGAGTATATAACACATCATGCTACCAGGAGACTGCTTAATCTAGGTGGTTTACCTCAGTTCGTTCCGTGACGACCAGCGAATGTATCCCGGCACCATGGTGAAGATTCAGGCTCCTCACCAGCTCAGGACCTCCGGCAATCTCAGTGCCAACTGGCAGACATTCAAGCAAAAGTTTCTGCTGTACATCGAGGCTTCAGACCTCGTGGGTGTGTCTGTTGCAAGGAAGATCGCGCTTCTCCTCTCAACAGCGGGCGATCAAGCCATCAAACTCTTCAACTCTTTTCATGTCACCGAAGGCCAGGACAAGACAAAGTTTCAGACCATCCTGGACAAGTTTGACAGTCACTGTGAAGTGGACACCAATGAAATCTTCGGGCGCTACCTATTTAAACAGCGTCTACAAGGTAAAGATGAATCTTTCAACTCCTTCTTAATTAATCTCCACCTGCTAGTGCTGTCCTGCAACTTTGGTGATATTGCTGACTCCATGATCAGAGACCAAATCGTTTTTGGAGTACACTCTAATCCTCTGAGAGCAGCAGCTACTGAAAATCAAGCATATGACCCTGCCAGTACGATTGAAACATGCACAGGGCATGAGCACGCCAAAATCGCTATGCCCAGTACAAATCAGCTGAAAATGAGAAACTTGCCTCCCACGAGGCAGAGAGTCCGGATGCAGCGCCTCAGCATTGATGAAAGCGGCCATTTTGCGCACTTTTCCCAGGGCCCCACGCATGCGCGATGCGAACGGGATAACGAAGCGGCCGACACCCGCACTGCGCACGTGTGACGACGCGCGGAGCGTCAGGACTCCGACGTCATGACGTGCTTGAACGGCGGCAACGCACACTTAAAGAAAAACTGCCCTGCAAGAGGCAGGCGATGTTTAAACTGCGGGAAGCCTGGACACTATGCAGCCTTGTGCAGGTCTGCACCACCAGTCAGGGGCCAGCGCTCCCATTTCCGACGACAGCGCGTTCAGAGTGTGCAACAACGATTACAGGATTCTGATCCTGGCAGCACAACGGATCCAGAGGGCATCATTACCAAATGTGAATATGCCACATCCACCTCATCACAAATTCAATCCATCCTCACTGTGGATTCTGCGGACGAATGGTGTGCGGTGATGCAGGTCAACCACTGCTCTATCCAGTTTAAACTGGACACAGGTGCTTTTGCCACCCTCCTCTCACAGGCAGATTTCAAACGCATCAAGAAGCCCCCCAGGGTCCTTCCAGCAGCTGCAGGCTCCTGGACTACAATGGAAATGCCATCACGGCACTGGGATCCTGCCATCTACTCGTCTCCAACCGGAGCACCCATGCACAGTTACGTTTTGAAATTGTCAAGACAGACAGGGCATCCCTACTTGGCGCACATGCCTGCAAGCAGCTGAACCTCGTGCAGCGGGTTTACACAACGACATCCTCCAATGTGGATCATCAGGCTGGCA
The DNA here is from genome assembly GCF_047496885.1 of Scyliorhinus torazame. Classification (NCBI taxonomy): domain Eukaryota; kingdom Metazoa; phylum Chordata; class Chondrichthyes; order Carcharhiniformes; family Scyliorhinidae; genus Scyliorhinus; species Scyliorhinus torazame. Next base: position 146,497,489 of record NC_092721.1, on the reverse strand, counting down.
TTGACGACATCCTCGCTCAGTATCCGGATGTGTTCGACGGGATGGGCGCGCTGCCATATCAATACACGATTCTGCTACGACCTGATACCAAACCAGTTATCCACGCACCACGCCGGGACCCGGCTCCACTGAGGGAGAGCCTGAAGGCACAGCTCAAAGATCTTCAGCAACAGGGCATCATTTCCAAGGTAACCGAACCGACTGACTGGGTCAGCTCGATGGTATGTGTCATAAAGCCTTCGGGAGACCTGCGCATCTGCATTTATCCCAAGGATCTCAATAAGAACACAATGCGTGAACACTACCCCATCCCGAAGCGGGAGGAACTCACCAGTGAGATGACACACGCATGTTTTTTCACTAAGTTAGATGCGTCACATGGATTTTGGCAAATCCAGCTGGATGAGTCCAGCAGAAGGCTCTGCACCTTCAACACGCCGTTTGGCAGATACTGCTATAATCGCATGCGGTTTGGCATTGTCTTGGCATCGGAGATCTTTCATCGCATCATGGAGCAGATGATGGAGGGCATTGAAGGTGTTCGGGTGTACGTGGATGACATCATCATATGGTCCACAACCCCTGAAGAGCATGTTTCCCGTCTCCAGCAGGTATTCCGCCGCGTCCATGCCAATGGCCTGAAGCTGAACAGTTGCTTTGGCATGTCGACACTCAAGTTCCTAGGTGACCAGATCTCTCAGCAGGGCGTGTGACCGGACACAGGCAAGGTCAACGCCATCAAAGCCATGAAGGTCCCTGAAGACAAGAAGGTGGTGTTGCGCTTCCTGGGCATGGTCAATTTTCTGGGCAAGTTCATCCCAAACCTGGCCTCACACACCACGACCCAACGACACCTGGTGAAAAAGTCCACTGCCTTTGAGTGGCAAGCAGCACATCAGGCAGAGTGGATGGAGCTGAAAGCCAAGCTCACCACGGCACCCGTCTTGCCATTTTTAGACCCCGACAGCGAGACAAAGACCTCAACATATGCGAGTCAGGATGGCATCGGTGTGGTGCTGCTCCAACGCGATGACACTTCATCCTGGGCACCGGTAGCCTACGCATCGAGGGCCATGACGCCCACCGAAACACGGTATGCGCAAATAGAGAAGGAATGTCTGGGTCTTCTCGCTGAAATTCTCAAGTTTCACGACTATGTCTACGGCCTGCCGGCATTCACTGTCGAGACGGATCATAGGCCTCTGGTCCACATTATCTACAAGGACCTGAACGACATGACGCCTCGGTTGCAGCGCATCCTCTTCAAACTCAGAAGGTACGACTTTGACTTAGTGTACACGCCTGGCAAGGAGCTCATCATCGCTGATGCATTGTCCTGCTACTTCACGTTGCCTAGTGAACCACTGGAAATCATCCGGCAGATTGAATCACAGGTGCAGCTGTGTGCTAGCACCCTCCCGGCGTCTGATGAGAAGGTGGTTCATATCCGCGAGGAGACAGCCAAAGACCCCCTCTTGCAGCGTGTCATGCATCACCTCACCAATGGCTGGCAGAAAGGGCAGTGCCCTCAATTTTATAATGTAAAGGACGACCTGACGGTGATTGATGGTATCCTCCTCAAGCAGGACCGGATTGTCATTCCACTCAGTCCCCAGAACTTGGTGCTCCGCCAAATCCATGAGGGACACCTGGGCGTCGAGAAGTGCAGTGCAGACGCAGAGCCAGGCAGGCTGTCTACTGGCCCGGTATTAGCGAGGACATCTCGAACATGGTCCTCAACTGTGCGACCTGTCAACGCTTCCAGCCAGCGCAGAGCAAGGAGACGCTCCAGCAGCATGAAATCGAGACCTCCTCGTGGTCCAAGGTTGGCATCGACCTCTTTCGTGCGAATGGTCATGACTACGTGTTGATTATTGACTATTTCTCCAATTACCCTGAAGTCGTTAAGCCCTCAGACCTCACATCTCGGACCGTCATCTAGGCCTGTAAGGAGACGTTCTCCAGGCATGGTATCCCACTCACTGTCATGAGTGACAATGGCCTGTGCTTCAACAGCCACGAGTGGTCTATGTTTGCAAAGTCATACCATTTCAAGCATGTCACTTCCAGCCCACACTATCCGCAGTCCAATGGGAAGGTTGAAAAAGGGGTGCACATTGTGAAACAGCTCATCTGCAAGGACACGGATTCTGCTTCTGACATCTACCTAGCGCTGCTTGCCTACAGGGCGACCCCACTGTCCACTGGCATGTCGCCGACTCATAGGGAGCTGCGGATGACACTTCCAGCCAACACTTGCCCAACCTGGATCACCTCCCGGTGCTGCAGAAGGTGCAGCAGCTCAGAAACCAGCAAAAGCAGGGCTATGATGCTCATGCCACCGATTTGCCCGTGTTATCCCCGGCAGACACTGTCAGGATCAAGATACCGGATGGTGGCTGGTCTGCTCCAGCTGTCGTTGTTCGACAGGCTGCGCCCCGCTCGTATGTTGTACGTATGGCTGATGGCTCTGTTGTGCGATGAAACAGACGGGCACTGCGCAAAGTTGCCTGCCCGCAACCGCTTTCTTCTCCGTTTCCGTCCGTTGGTCTGCCACCTCCTGATACCTCGAACTACGAGGCCACCAGCCAGGCTTCCATCGCGCCTATCAAGGCGCCGTCGTCCCCACCACCACCTTTCTGGCGGTCGACAAGGATCAGGCGCAAGCCCCAGAGTCTGGACTTATGAACATTTGCTTTGTTTGCTATGTTCTGTTTTCTCGCATTAGACAGCTGTCTTCACATGTAAATATGTTCACATATGCCACCGTTTGTACATATGTTAGTATATGCCACCACATGTAAATACATTCCCACATGCCAACAGAACATGCAAAAAAAAAAGGGAGATGTCATGATATGCAAAAATGCAAATAATGATATACAGACAGGCAGCTAATGAACACAGAGAACAGGACATGACCAATGAGCAGGCAGGACACTCGGGTGGTATCTCACTATAAAAGGCATGAGGCACTCACACTCTGCCTCTTTCCACTGCTGAACATCGACAGAGTGAGTCAGGGTGTATTTACAGTATCACGCCTCCAGCACGTGGCTACGAGTTAGTCTGGTCCAGTCAGACAGAGTAACCACACTTAGGTTAGCAGAGAGTCGAACTCATAGAGAACTGTGCTAACTGTGCTACTGGTTCAATAAATCAGATTGAACTAACTTCAAGGTCTGGAGTATCTTTTGGTCAAAGCTGCATCCAGTTGCAGCCTATGTTATCCCAGAGTACATAACACATCAGCATCCTCGGAGCTTTTCTCCGAGGTACTCTCCTGGGAGACAGGAGAGGGTGCCACCCGGGATGGACCTGCGCTGTTGGCTGGAGGACCTGCGTGAGAATGGACATGTGGTCAGTTGGAGGGATAGGTCAGTCAGTAAGGCAATAATAACTCACATTTGACAGGTCCCCTGGGTGGAGCCTGGTGGTTTCATAGAATGTACAGTGCAGAAGGAGGCCATTCGGCCCATCGAGTCTGCACCGGCTCTTGGAAAGAGCGCCCTACCCAAGGTCAACACCTCCACCCTATCCCCATAACCCAGTAAACCCCAGCCAACACTAAGGGCAATTTGGGACACTAAGGGCAATTTACCATGGCCAATCCACCTAACCTGCACATCTTTGGACTGTGGGAGGAAACCGGAGCACCCGGAGGAAACCCACGCACACACGGGGAGGATGTGCAGACTCCGCACAGACAGAGACCCAAGCCGGAATCGAACCTGGGACCCTGGCGCTGTGAAGCAATTGTGCTATCCACAATGCTACCGTGCTGCCCGTTCCTCACCTCTGCGGTGTCTGCCAGTCTCCTTGTGGGTGACCGACTGTCCTTGGCCACACCGATCATTTCCAGGGCATGCTCCTCAAATGAGGTGAGGATTTAAAAAAAAAAAATGTATTTTATTACAAGAGGTGAGGTTTCTGAAGTCCGGCACCCCTCCACCAGTCTGGGCCCTCTCCGGATAATTATGGGAGAGCTTTTCCTGAGGAGACACAGGGGGGGATTCTTTAGCCACATGCGTGGTTCACAGTGGTGGGCAGGGGGGTTGTGAGGGAGGGTTTGGGGGGGTGAAAGGAGGGTTGGGGTCTCCTGGGGGGTTGAATGTTCCCTTGGGGTGGGGGAGGGGGGTCCGTTGGTGTCTACGTCGGTGTAGGGCATTGTCCTTTTTCTGGCACTGGAGGCCTTCATCCTGGTTGCACTCCCCGCGCTCACAGCTGCCACCACCTCATCCCATTCGCACTGGGTGCCCTATGGCTCACCCTCCGGGACCCTCGGGGGAACAGGACATCCCTCCTTGCCTCCATTACATCTTGGAGCCTCCCCAGGTCAGTGACCCGAATCTTGGGACTGGTCTCCTCGGGGCAATTGTGAAGTGGCTGGAGTTGGCTGAGCAAGTGCAGCTTAAGTGCTGCTCGACCTTGTTCGTGGGGGGGCTGGCGAGCGCTATCCCGGCGAAACAGCTGGCGAACCTTCATTTGCGACGAGAAGTGTGAGGCTTTGTTAAGTGGACCAATTAACGTTGAATAGCATTGGTGGCCTCGCATGAGCGGAGTGCGGGGAAGCTCATGGCAATTCCTGCTACCATTCTTAGACATTTTTCCAAGAATGATGCCCAAATTTAAATGCTCTTTATCTCAATGTGTGTAGCATTCACAAGAAGATGTGATTAATTGGTGGCATAAATAGAAATAAATGAATATGATAGCAATTACAGAGATATGGGGCCCGATTCTCTGGCTGCATTGAGCGAAAGCACAACACGACTGGTGAATCCCAGGAGATGCGTCCCGGCAGACTCCGCGCTTTGCGGGATCCACCCAAATCCCGAAAGGCGTTGGAATTGGAACTCAGTCCAAAAGTGGCGGGACCAACTGGCAGTCGCTAAAGTAGGTCGTAAGCCTACTTAAGGGCTACCTACCCAGGATATACTGGTCTCCCCAGGGAGGCTGCAGCCGGGCGACATATCAGTCCTGGTCCACAAGAACGTGGACTCGGACCGGCATCCGGAGGGGTTCTCTTGGGCCGTTGGATGCCCCTGGGTGGTCAAGAATAGTAGAGATTGGCCCCCTGGCCCTCCTGCTGGAATGTGGGCACCTTGGCATTGCCCAGCTGGCACCTTGGCGGTTCGATTCTTGGCTTGGGTCACTGTCTGTGCGGAATCTGCACGTTCTCCCCGTGTCCCAGTGTCTCCTCCGGGTGCTCCGGTTTCCTCCCATAAGTCCCAAAAGGCATGCTGTTAGGTAATTTGAACATTCTGAATTCTCCCTCCGTGTACCCGAACAGGCACCAGAATGTGGCAACTAGGGGCTTTTCACAGTAACTTCATTGCAGTGTTAATGTAAGCCTACTTGTGACAATAAAGATTATTATTATTGGCACTGCCACCCTGGCACTGCCTAGGTGCCTGGGTGGCACAGCCAAGCTGTTTGGAGCACTGCCTGGGTGCCGGGGTGGCAGTGGTGGGCAGGGGGGTTGTGAGCAAGGGTGCCAGGGTGGCCCGAGAGTGTCCATGTCTATGAATGGAGGGTGAATGGGGGTTTGAAGGGTGGGCTGTGTGGGACATGTAAGTAGCGGCCTCTGGGAGGTTGGGAGTGACAGGTGCTGGTGCTGTAAGGGGGCTTGGGGGGGGGGGGGGGACTGATGAGGGGGGCCCTCAGGGACCCCATAGAGGGTTGTCCTCAGTTGGGGGTGTGGGTAGTGCCCATGTGTGTTGGGGGGTGAGATTTTCCATGGATGGGTTGTGTGGGGGACCCACAATTTCACTTAGCGATCAGGGCACCCTTTCAAAATGGCAGCCCCATCTCTGAGTTCAGCTCCCCAGTGTGGGCTAAACCGGTGAGAAACTTCCCAGGGCCCATAAAAGTGACTGGTCATTGGATAGCTGTGGGAAACTCGCCAGAAGAGCCAGCGGGAAGCACCCTGAAAAACCCGCCACAAATGAATTTAGAAAATATCTCACTGAATTCCGCCCATGGTTGCAAAGTGAACACAGCTGGAACTTGAATATTCAAGGCTATTTAATATTTTGGTGGACAGGAAGAGGGGTGACTGTTAATAAAAGATGAGAAATGTCCGTGTTGAGTTTGCACATCCCCCCCGTGTTTGCATGGGTTTTGCCCCCACAACCCAACGATGTGCAGGGTAGGGGGATTGGCCACACTAAATTGCCCCTTAAATGGAAAAATGAATTGGGTACTCTAAATTTATTTAAAAAAATAAAAGATGACAAATTATCTTTGTTCAGAGGATCAAAATGTAGAATCAGTTTGGATGGAGATAAGAAATAGCAACGGAAATAAGTCACAAGTGGTAGTGGCCCCCTGACTGCTTCTGTAGGACACGGTATAAATCAAGAAATAATGGGTGTTTGTTGTGAATGTACTGCAATAAAACTGTGGGGGTATTTAAACATCTTCGGCAAATAAAGCTTGGAGGATGAGTTCATATGGTGTATTTAGGGCAGTTTCTTGGAACAGTATGTGCAGGCTAGGTGGATTGGCCACGCTAAATTGCCCCTTAATTGGAAAAAATGAATTGGGTACTCTAAATTTACAAAAAAACAAAAAGAAATGAGTGTGCCACGGGAATCAGCATTGGGATCCCAGCTATTAGCAATCTATCATCATTGACTTGGATGAAGGAACCACGTGAATAGTTGCTAACTATGTTCACACAATGGTAGTTGCTGGGTTTATTCGTTTTTAAAAAAAATTTAGAGTACCCAATTCATTTTTTTCAAATAAAGGGGCAATTAAGCGTGGACAATCCACCCATCCTGCATATCTTTGGGTTGTGGGGGCGAAACCCACAGAAACACGGGGAGAATGTGCAAACTCCATACGGACAGTGACCCAGAGCTGGGATCGAACCTGGGACCTCGGCGCCACGAGCCAGCAGTGCTAACCACTGTGCCACCATGCTGCCCTCACTGGGTTTATCCTTAACATTTATTTCTGAACAAGTGTGTAACATTTCCAGGTCTCCAGTACTCTGGCAACATCCCTGTCTCTCAGAAGGATTGGAAGATTATGGCTAGAACCTCTGTGATTTTCAGTTTTTACTTCCCTTCACATCCTCTTATGTATCCCATCTGGTCCTCATGACTTATCAATTTAAGTACATGCAGCCTTTTCTAATACCTCCATATTATTAATTTATAACCCAGCGACACAGGGTTAGCACTGCTGCCTCACAGCTCCAGGGTCCCAGGTTCAATTCCGACCTCTGGTGACTGTGTCTGTAGAGTTTGCACTTTCTCCCCGTGACTGCGTGGTTTCTTCCCACAGTCCAAAGATGTGCAGATTAGGTGGATTGGCCATGCTAAATTGCCCTTCGTGTCCAAAAGATTAGGTTGGGTTACGGGGATAGGGTGGAGGTGTGGGCTTACGTAGGGTGCTTCCAAGACCCAGTGCAGACCTGATGGGCCGAATGGCCTCCTTCTGCACTGTAAATTCTATGAACCCATCCAGTATCCCAACTCTTTCACTTGTCACTTTGACAGCATCATCTACTATGGTAAAGGCAAATGCAAAAGATTCTTTTTGCCCCTCAACCATGCCCTCTGCCTTTTTGTCTTTTTTGTTTCCTAATCAACCCCACACTACCTCTTACTACCATTTTACTGTTTTTATGTTTAATGTAAGACTTTTGGATTCTCTTTTATGTTAGCTGTCAGTATTTTTTCTTACTCCCTCTTTGATCCTCTGATTTCCTTTTTAATTTCTCATCTGAATTTTCCATATTCAGCCTGGTTTGCACTTGTATTGTCAATCTAACATTAATCATATGCCTCCCTTTTCCACTTCATCTTGCTCTCTATCTCTTTCGTCATTTTCATTGTGCCAGAAACCTACTGACCTAAAAAAATTCTCCCTGAAGTGCAGAATCTCTTTTCTCCCTCTACCATTCACACTATTACTATCCAAGTCTGTGTTGGGATAATTGTGCATGGGCATCTACCTGACAATGTGGAAGCATGCATTTGATGTGACATCAAAGAGTTGTAGCAAAAGTGAAGTTGATGGAGATTATTGGGGAAAATCTGCACTGCTTGGAGTCTTATCTAGCACAAAGGAGAATGATTGTGGTTGATGGAGGCTAAACATTTCGGCCCGAGGACATCACTGCAGGAATTCCTCAACTTAGAGCCCTCGGCCCCGCTATCTACAGCTGTTTTATCAATGATATTCCACCTATCATATGGTTAGAAGTGATGTTACGACTCTCTGGGCTAGTGCATGGTCAATTCCAGCCCCCTTTGACCTGCAGTCGCAACACAATTGAAATCAATAAATAATTCTGAGAAAAACACCCAAAGTCTTTGGCCCTTGGCTGCCCAATACCTACAGTCACAGGTGTGTAAATTTAAATATAATGTTATTAATAGCAATAACGATGATTAAATATTCAGCAACTACAACAGGTTAACTATTATCTAATTCATAACTCCCCCCCCCCCTTTTAACTCACCCCCACTCTCTGCACACAAAGATGAGACAAAATAATGATAAAAGCATAACGGATAAGAGTCTTTGTTTCAGATGGTTGTCTTCGAGTACGCCTTCCTTCAATTTAGGCTTTCAGTTCGAGGTTTCTGCTTTCAATCGCTAATGATTTTCACTGCAGATTCTGTAGGTCTCTGTACAGCAATGCAGCCTTTCTGGAAAAAGAGGGAGAGAAAGAGAAAATCATTTTTTTTTCCAATTAAGGGGCAATTTAGCATGGCCAATCCACCTAGCACATCTTTGGGTTGTGGGGGCGAAACCCACGCAAACATGAGGGGAATGTGCAAAATCCACACGGACAGTGACCCAGAGCCGGGATCGAACCTGGGACCTCGGCGCCATGAGGCTGCAGGGCTAACCCACTGCGCCACCGTGCTTCCCATAACCACAGTTTTCTTGAAGCTTATAATAAATTGGGGAAACAATTTACAGACATGGGAGAGATGATCCATTAGTTTTTGTAGTTAGTTTCTGGGTGAGCAACTACTGTGATATCAGCGTAGAGGAATTCTCTGGATCAAGACTTGCTTATTTTAGTCTTCATTTCGACCTGAACTGAAGGTCCGGAAAGCATGTACAAACCAGCATGCAAGAACTGTATTAAGCTCCAATGGCAATTGGAAAAGTTACGAGCTACATTTATGAATTTACATTACGATTAATAACCTGTTACAACATCAATGCAGAACAGTTATTATTAAATTAGATCAATGACAAAGTAACCAAGTTTATTAACTACATGGAAAGTTTCTCTGTATTTTGACATATTGCCAAGTGGCAGATTGATTGCAATATTTTCATAGAACCCCGACAGTACGGAAGGAGTCCATTTAGCCCATAGAGTCTGCACCGACCCTCTGAAAGAGCACCTTATCTAAGCCCACTCCCTATCCCCATAACTCTGTATCCCACCTAAACATTGGACGCTAAGGGGCAGTTTAGCATGGCCAATCCACCCCTAACCTACACCTCTTAGGACAAGGTCTAAAGCATTTTCTTATTGGATAGGAAGACTGCCTAGATTATTTTTACTGTATTCATCGAATACCCCAAAGCAAAAATAATAAATAATATTCAACAGAAGATTTAAATTCTAAATCTTGCATAATCGTGGCCTGTTTATGTTACCAGCGTGACAAAATGAAGCGGGGAAAACCATTACGTTCCCATCAAGGCCCAGAAAAACCAACAGGTTTGTAAATTAGCTGAGATAGTATAAATGGGATTTTGAATCTTTTCATAATAAAGGAATTTACTTCTGAGATATTCGCTATGGCTGAAGATAGAAGGGGCTGTGATATAGGCGGAGTTATAATAGGTTCTCAGGGTTGTAACTAACTGAACACAGGGGATCCATTGATGCAGTCTTTTACAATACATAATAGTGGCCATCTTGAATGAGATCATATAGACCCTGTGCCAGCCTACAAATCATGATTTCATTAGAACTAATCTGAGACTGGTAATTTAAAACAAAAAGAAAAATGAAATTGTTGACCGTGGAGGAAGAAAGCTTTACAACTACAGTTTTGGCTTTGGTGCCAAGGTTGCAATTTCATCATTATAAGTTTCTAACATAGTATACTAAAAGAACCTTCTGGAATACTTGTATTCAGAAGATAATTTACTCCAAAAGAAAATATTGGGCAATTGACTTGAATTGAACTTAAAAGTAGTGCCTGATACAGAGGGTGTGCTGATCAAATATAAAACCGTTTAATTTATTTCAGTAATCCTTGCTTTTACGTGGTTCCCTTTAATGGATTTTTTTTTGCCAAATTCTAATAATTTTAATAGGATTGTAGTTTTCAGAAGAGCAGGTATTTATCCAGTTTCTGAAAAGACAAATGATGTATTGTAGCCAGTAGAGGGCATTCATACTAGATTTCATTTGAAGACTTTTGTCTTGGGAATACTGCAAGGTCACCATGTCAGGGAAGTGACAAAAGGGAGAGTTTTTAATTATTTTCCACACAGAAGACTCCTTGAGTTTGCTAGCTTGGTGGTACTTTAGCTTATTTTTTTCCAATACTAAAAAGTACATGGAAAATTACTTAATTTTATGCAACGGACTTTTTTTCTCCTCCCCTTTTAAAATAAACAAGTATCTAGTTTATTCACCCATGAGTCAATGAGATGAATACCATTGCAATCTCTTTCCCTTTTTTTCCTCTCTCACTATATCCACTGAGTGAGGAAGACGTATTGTCTGTGTGAGGATCTTTCCAATGACAACTTTACACAGTGGATTAAAGGTGGAAACTAGCCCCGAGGGCCATACAGCTGTGGCTTTGCTCTGTCTCTCTCTCTCCTCTATTGTTCTCTAGAGATGTGATCTGCCAAACAAACAAGCAGTTAGTCACTGGTAGTCCTTTGCCGGCAGTGCCTACTGTTATGTTGCTTTCTGGCTGCTTGTGACTGATTTTTTTCTGTTTCTCAGTTTGCGTTTTACTCTTAAGAGTTTATTTTTCTCTCCAAATAACTGATGAATTTTCCGTTGGTCTTTGAGACCTCTGTGAACTGCTGGCATTGTCTGGGGCTGGTCCAACTGGTTTGTGATTTGATCTGCTTGCCTGTACGAAAGAGCCACTGTTTAGCAGTCTAGAAGCATGTATATATGTGTATGTCCTCTGTGCTCTTTCCCAGATCAGTCAGGTAAGATGCCTTGTTATTTTCTTAAAGGTGTCCTTGCATGCATGTTGCTGACTTGGTCAGGGGTACAATATCTAATAAAGTACTATGACAGGCAACACGGGACTTAATCGTTGGCAAATTTCCTAAAGTTACAACAGTCATATTAAATAAATCAAAGTTCCGGTCAGCATTACTCATTTGATGTTAAAGTCAAGGGTTGGCTTGGGGATATTTCTTTTGATTGTTGCTTTAGGGCTTGTGGTTCATAACAAGATGAACTTTGCCTCCTCCTCCCCCCCCCCCCCCCCCCCCCAACTGAGCTGCAATAAAGTTGCCTTTTGTTCTATTGCACTAAAGTAATCATGGAGAATATTAAGAAAAAATGTGACAACATTATCTTTGAGCCAAATTACAGATATCAACAATGGTCAATTGCAGCATAAGTTGAATTGAAAAGCCATGGTTTCCTACTTAAATGTCAAACATACCATTTTAGAACCTGACACCTGTGTTCTTATGCTCTTTTGTGCAGGGCTGACCAAGTATTCCTTTTTTTTCTGCAAAGCAACTCGTATCTAAGCTGTTGCTGTTGCCACTAATTGCAATGGTGTATTTCTGTACTGGGTGTAGATGATCCAACTTCAGTTCCACATTTCTCTCACTTGATTTTATTTTTAAAATGTCTTATTTGATCTACAGTCCATTCATGTAACACCAATTTGTGTATATTGATTGCTTATATTTGTGGCTAAAGGGATCAAAGGTTATGGGGGAAAAGCAGGAACAGTTTACTGAGTTGGATGATCAGCCATAATAATGAATGGTGGAGCAGGCCCGAAGGGCTGAATGGCGTACTCCTATTTTCTACGTTTCTATGTTCATATTTTTTTTCTCAACTTTGTACCTTTTTGTCACTTGCTTTATTTCATTTTCTATTTGTTTGATGGTTGAGATCTAGTAAGTAGGAGTTGACTGCATTTATAAGTCTGGGTGTAATCAACCTTTTGCTTTCCCGATAGGTGAAACCTGAAACATTGAAAATTGAGATTGACATGCAAGGTCTGTTTACGTGTAACTAAATGGTTTTAGGAATGATAAAAATTGTACCAACTATAAGCAGAAATCTAGCAATTGCATGCTATTGAATCATGCTAAACTTCTGTCCTATAAATGATTCATAGCGCGCGATTCTCTGGCCTCGTTGTGCTCTTGCTCAAACATAAAGAGGCCGGTGAATAGTGGGAGAGGCCAAAAACGAGATCCGCGCTGGGCGGCAAACAGTTTGCAATGCATAGGCAAAATCGGGATCTCGCCTAGCGTGGCGAGAAACCAATTATCGCCACTTAAGCCACATTTCCATACAATCAATGAGAGCAACCCCATAACCAACGTCCTCCCGTCTTTTAACGGCCTCCTTGGCAAGTGTTCATGCTGGCGCCAATTAGTACTCCTGTTGAAAAACGTGAAGTGGAAGGGCTTCAGTGGTGAGCCGAGGAAGTGAGTAGCCATCTTTGCTCACAGACAAAGAGATCGGGGTTGTTGAGATTGCCACCCAAGTGCTCGCCGGGTGGTGGGGGAACTTCCGCAGGGGTGGACCGCCATGAGGGGGTGGGAGCGAGGCGCTCGGCGGGGGCAACCGTTCGCGGCACCACTTTGCCCCCCCAACCCCTGGATCCCAACTCCATTCCCAGGGCAATCCTTGTCCCTGCCTATCAGCCCCACCGATTACCCATAATCACCAACTGCTGAAGCCTCTGGCCGTGTGGCTGAAGACCATCGCTAATAAGGAATTGGCAATCGTGGTTAAGTGAGCATTTGAGATGTGCCAAGTGGATTCCCGTGGGTGGACGGGCCATATAGCATGTGGGAGTCATTGCCTAGCATCCCAATCACACCTTGATGCCTGAACAGTCTGCTTGAACACTATGGGAGGCAACACCACACACCAGCACCAGCCAATATCCAAACACCCAGGGGATGGGACCCAGCTCCGCGGGACATGTCCACGGCCGGAAACTGGGTGAGCGCCATGGGGGGGATACCTGGAGAGATGGGCCAAGGGTCTGGGGGTCAGCCTGCATTGTGGAAGAAAGTGAAAGAGGCATCATAATGATTGTGCAAAATGTTGTTTAATGTGCTGTACAATATCCCACTTCCGATGGTGCCGCCCCCCCTGTCAGGGACGGGTCAGGCCTGGCACCCAGCGCTCCGTCTTCCCGATAGGTGCCCATAGGGCCCTGGGGTTCACCTTGGGACAGAGGGGAAACTGATTCGAGCCTTGGCTGCCCCTGCATCATGTGGCTCTGCCAGCCCTGGGGGTTCATCATGATCCACACCATTGTGTTGACGCCCTCAGTGATGCTCCTCAGTGACTGGGACATACTCTGCAGTGATTCGGCCATGCCCATCTGCGACTGGGAAAGTTCTGCAGTGCCTCGGACATGCCCATCTGAGAGCAGAAAATGTCCCGCAGAACCTCATCAAGGGCGGCATGGTGCTGGGTGACATCCCCCAGTGAGTCGGACATTCTGCTGAGGCCCTCAACCATGGCCGTCACCGACTGCACCACACCTTGGACACCTTCACTTATGGTGCCAATGTCGTGCACCAGGCTCTCCACTGCGGTCGGCACCCTAGCAGTGTTGGCCTCGGTGCCACTCATTGTGCCAATAGTCTCTGGGACTCCTCCAAGCGGCTATGGAACTGCTGGAGCGACGCTGATATCTCCCTCTGAACGTCCCGGTTGCTCCCTATTGTCTCCATCAGCTCTGGGTAACCCACTTCCAGAGGCTCAGCATCAGGCTGGGACTCAGCTGGGTCCTGGGATCCAGCAGCCCTCTGACTGCTGTCTCGCCCAGGGTTTCCTGGGGGGGGGGCTTTGGTGTCTAGTCACTCGTGTTGCCCGGTGTAGGTCGTTGACCTTCTTCCTGCACTGCTGGCCAGTCCTCTTGGTCATACTATTGGAACTAACGGCTGCCGCCACCTCATCCCAGGCAGCACTGACTGTCTTATGGCTCACCCTCCGGGACCCCCAGGGGAACAGGGCATCCATCCTGGTCTCCAGCATGTCTGGGTACTTCCCCACGTTGGCGTCCCCAAATCCTGGAGCTAGTCTCGTCGCCACCATTATTGTGAACTGGGGTTGGCAAGTGCAGTTTTTTAAAAAAAGGATTTAGAGTACCCAATTCATTTCTTCCAGTTAAGGGGCAATTTAGTGTGGCCAATCCGCCCACCCTGCACATCTTTGCATTGTGGGGGCAAAACCCACACAAACACGGGGAGAATGTGCAAACTCCACATGGACAGTGACCCAGAGCCGGGATTCAACCTGGGACTTTGGCGGCATGATGCAGCAGTGCTATCCACTGTACCGCCGTACTGCTCCGGCAAGTGCAGGTTAAGTGCTGCTCGACCTTGTTAGTGGGGGTTGGCAAGGGTGGTCCTGGCTAATCAGCTGGCGAGACTTTATTTGGGGTGAGAAGCTCGTCAGGCCTCGTTAAGTGGACCAATTAACGTTGAATTGTGCTGCCGGTTTCGCTGGGCCGAGCGCCAGGAAGCTCGTGGCAATTCCCGCACTTGGAAATTTTTCCGGTGAATCCCAGTCATAGTTTTTGCTTTATTATTCCGTATTCAAATAGGCTACCTTATCGCCAAGGGAGATGTATTCTTGGTCTTTCAAACAAGCTTTTCAAACCTGAGCAACATTATGCATGGATGGCATCACTAATGTACATGTTTACTAGTCGTCAGATTATGCAGCCTCGCAATTCAGTTCAAACAGTAGAATTTGTTTGCATGACGTTGTGTTTTTGTAATAGACAGGAGCAAATACTTGATTCTTTATTCACCCTGGAGTATTGCCAGGCAAATATTTATAAGATTTTAACTTGCCTTATTGATATATCCAAGGCCTTGTAGACTCGGTGCTTGCGCAAATCCTTCCAAGGCCAGGTTTACCACTTGCATAGCTCCATGACTACTAACTACAAGCTTATATTGAAATAAATGGTTTAGCCATAATCAGTGTTTCTTTTAGCAAATTTTTCTTGCAGCATTTTGTGCCATGATGTCTGACGCATATCAAAGTGCAGCATTCACTGAAGCTTTTGATAAAAGTTGGTGGCAATTGCATTAAACCTCTAAACAATTTGACCTTCTACTGTTCAGTTGATTGCTCAAATTGCTAGTAATGTGTACCCTATAACCATGAGTCACATTGGCATAAACTTGCCAGATTTCCTCACATTGGTGTCGAGGGAGACTGAGTATTCTTTCTGTCTTCTTGGACCCTAGTAGTCTTACTAAGGCTAGAAAATGTGCTGCTGTGTGGGCAGCATTAGTCATACACGAACATTTCAATTATCTTTGTAGTGACATCGTGTTGCAATTAACTACTTCATACATGCACCCTGACCAGAATGTCATTGCTAGCCTGCAGAAACATGAAATGTTGAGCACCAATACAACCAGATTCTCAGAAGATTGATTCAAGGTTATACAAATGAAGAGGCCACTTTAGAGCCATACGTTAACTCCACATTATTATAGTTGCCGTGGTTGCATCGCTCTTTCTTGAGGCTTTACGTGCCTGGTTGATGCTCTGTAACTTCAGAACTGAAAAGAATATTTTTATTAAGAGCTTCCATGTCATTGAAGAAACTCGAAGTCGATCCACATTCAACAACTTCCTCTGAAACGTTTGCTCCTATTTTGACAACTGTGCCAAATTCCATCACAGCAGCTGAGCCAATCCATGATATTCTAAACCAATCAGCATTCTAAATAAAACTCTCAACATTCTAAAGGAAAAAGTCAATTTGGCCTATTTCCCAATTTGTCCTATTAAATCAAGGTAGCCTATTTGAACACAGAATTATAAAGCACCGGGGTGGTGGCGAGGGCCCGGTCTGGGTAACGTTACGTGCAGGTGTCTGGGGTACAGGGTGTGGAGTCTGGGGACCAGGGGCATCCGTTACGCCTGGGGGTGCAATGTAGGGCATGCCAGCTGGGGGAAGAGTAATGGGGGGGGGGGACTGGAGGATCCCGCTGGTTGTCAGTCCCGGCAATTCCCACCTGTGACTGGTACACGTCCCCTAGTGACCAGAACATGTACCCTAGTGACCGGGACATGCTCTGCAACGCCTCAGCTATACCACCTGAGTGTGGGACATGTCCCGCAGCGCCTCGGCTATGCCCACATGGTTCTGGGGGATCTCCCCTACTGACTGGGGTATACTCTGGAGGTTCGGGCGGGGAGGGTTTGGGGAGATGGCCCGTACTGGAGGAAAGGGGAGTATGGGGGGGGGGGGGGGGGCAGGGGGGGCAGCACTGCTGGACATGGGTGGGCTGGGGCATGGAATTGTGCTGGGCGGGGGCAGTGTCAAGCACATACTTGTTGGGGGAGGTGACGGGGGCCTGGTGACGACTCACCTTTGCGGCCCGGTGGAGGTCGTAATCTTCCTACGGCACTGGGTGCCGGTCCTCCTGGTCACGCTCCCCGAGCAGACAGCTGCTGCCTCTTCCTCCCAAGTGGCACTGGCTGCACTCTGGCTGACTCTCCGTGACCCTTGGGGGTACAGGGCATCCCGTCTGGCCTCATCCACGTCCAATAATCTGCCCAGGTCGCCATCCCCAAATCGTGGTCTGGTCTTCTCGGAGGCATGGCTGTGAGCTGAGTAGGCTTGGCTGTGCAGGATTTGTTTAAGTGCTGCACACTTTTGTTAGCGGGGAGCTGGCGAGCGCGGTCCCGGTGAATCAGCTGGCGGGACCATCATTTGTGACGTGAAGCCCATGGGGTCTTATTAAGTGGACCAATTAACGTTTCCCAGCTGTGACAGCCTCGCCAGGCCAAGCGCCGGGAAGTTCATGGCAGTTCCGACTCGCTACCACACTTAGAAACGTTTCTGTTAAATCGTGCCCATATTGTTTACAGACTAATGGGGAAAAACATTACCTCCGCCCACCTTCGATGGCAGAGGGAATAACTGTACAGAGGAAAGCAGTTTGACTTACTCTACCAAGTCCAATGCTGAACTATCAAAACTCTTTAAAATCAGTCAATCATTTCCTTGCTGCTTCAGAGGTTATTGATGTCCTCTTTTGCCACACATCAGATTATGTACAATTTAACAGTGGCACCCAGTCTGTCTGTCCAAGTACAAATCATCAGTAATTTTCACTCATTTTATTTGTGTACTTTCACATGTCCTCTCTTTTGTCAGTAGAAAGGGTTACTGTTCATTTAATGTACCAATGTTATGCAACTACAAACAGAAACATGAGCAATTGACTTTTCTGGGACATGATTTATAGTTTATAGTTTATATGGGTTTCTGCAAAGCTTTTGACAAGGTCCCACATGGGAGAGTTAGGCAAATGCACATGGGGTACAGGCTAATTTGGTACGGTGGATTCAAAATTGGTTTAGCAGGAGGAGACAGAGGGTGATGACAGGCGGCTGCTTTAATGACTGGAAGCCGGTGTCGTACCACAGGAATCTATGCTAGGTCCCCTATTATTTGTCATTCACATAAACAACATAGATGACAATGTGAGGAGGGTAGGATCAGTACGTTTGCGGATGACACAAAGATTGGCCGGGTGGTTAACAGTGAGGTTGAGTGTCTTGAGTTACAGGAAGATATAGATGGGATGGTCAAAGGGGCAAATGGAATTTAACCCCGAGTAGTGTGAAATAATACACTTTGGAAGGAGAAATTTGACAAGAAAGCATTCAATGAACGGCATGACACTGGGAAGTTTCAAGGAACTTTGTTTGTCCATAGATCAATGAAGGTGGGAGGGCAGGTTAATAGGGTGGTGGAAAAGGCATATGGGACACTATAGAACTTTGGTGAGGCCACAGCTGGAGTGCAATTCTGGTTGTCACATTATAGGAAGCAAGTGATTGCACTAGAGGAGGTGGATAAGGAGATTCACCAGGACATTGCCTGGGATGGAACATGTAAGTTATGAAGAGAGGTTGGATAGGCTTAGGTTGTTTTCGTTGGAGCAGAGAAGACTAAGGAGCGACCTGATTGAGGTGTACAATATTATGAGGGCCATGAACAAAGTGGTTAGGGAGCAGCTGTTCCCCTTAGTTGAAGGGTCAGTTACGAGGGGACAGAAGTTCAAGGTGAAGGACAGGAGGTTTAGGGGGGATGTGAGGAAAAATGTTTTACCCGGAGGGTGGTGATGGTCTGGATTGCACTGCCCGGGAGGAGGGTGGTAGAGGCGGGTGGCCTCACATTCTTTAAAAAGTACCTAGATGAGCATTTGACACGTCATAACATTACAGGCTATGGGCCAAGTGCTGGCAAATAGGATTAGTAAGTAGCTCAGGTGTTTTTGATGTGTTGGTGCAAACTTGATATGCCAAGTTCTTCTGCACTATATTTTCTGTGCTGATCATAATACTCGAGTTTTATATGGAGGGTTCTACAACTCGTGAAACTTGTGTTACCACACCCTCGGTTAGTGCATGGAAAATTCCAGCCGCACATGACCCGGAGTCACAACACAAGAACCACCTTATTTCTCATCAAACTGGGCCTTCGATTTGAGGTTTGCATTCAAGCCACTATTGTTCTATAGAGACACTTTATTTCACATTAGATCTTGCTTTCAGAACGTGGTTTTAATTCAGGTATCTGCAATCTCAGACTTGCTGGAGAGAAAGCCAGCCTTCATAGTGGCCTCACGGAGAGAATTAGCTGGATAATGTTGGAGTGAGTTAGTTGCACCACCTCAGGCTGCCGGAAGCAAAATTGAAACCAAACTGGAACCACAGGACTCTGCAAGACCAGTGGAATAATATCCAATCACCAGCTGTTACCGGGCAGAGCACACCCTCTGGGCCCATTCATTGACTAGCAGCCAAATCAATGAAACCGAGTCTTCACTGATACCGACCAGTCTGTAATCACCGGTTTAAACCAGCACAGCGTTCCGGATTCTTTTGTTTGAATGAAAAATACAGGCTTCTTGCCTTAAATTGACATGTCCAATAGTTAGCACTGTTGCTTCACTGCGCTATGGCCCCAGGTTCGATTCCCGCTTGGGTCACTGTCTGTGCGGAGTCTGCAAGTTCTCCCGTGTCTGCGTGGGTTTCCTCCGGGTGCTCTGGTTTCTTCCCACAAGTCCCGAAAGACGTGCTTGTTAGGTGAATTGGACATTCTGAATTCTCCCTCTGTGTACCCGGAGTGTGGTGACTAGGGGCTTTTCACAGTAACTTCATTGCAGTGTTAATGTAAGCCTACTTGTGACAATAATAAAGATTATCATCTATGGATCAAAAATGTAACAGCAAAATAAAAGAAAGAGGAAAGAAGGGAATAAACAGGAAGGACCCTTACACCTGTACAGTAATAATTTTGTCTCCCCCTTCCTCACCCCAGCTCTCAGACTACTACACAGCCCGAACCAATTCTGGACCTCCAGCCCCTGCTCCTCCTCAATAACTAAGAACATAAACAGCTGGATCTGTGCCAAGAGGGTCAGAATGTTCCAAGGCTGTGCTGTTGCCAGTGGAGGAGCAACCTTCAGCCACTTGGATTCTCATGTCTTCTGCTTGGAAAGCAGAGCCCCAGGAGGTAGCGGGCATGCCAGTAAATCTGAACTTTTTGCACCTTATAGTTGATCTCATCATTGTGCTTATGTTTGTGAACCCTTGTTATGCACAGACAGATTGGCTGCATTTCCTTGCATTATATTAGTGTCACAGACAGAATATATCTGCTCTTGAATGTCTGGTGGTGTGATGTGAGGGAAAGATGAAGTGGCTCCCACTGGAAACCTGACCTTTTTACCCTTTTCTTCCGGTACCACACGGGTCTTTAATTTTTGTGGAAAATCCTGGAATTTGGCTGGGTAGAGTTCTCTTATCTCTGCGATGCCCAAGGGAGGCAATGCCAGAAAAGAATTGGGCCGAACACCGTTGATAGACTATGAAGCCTCTCGGGAATCAACTGGAAGTAAGATGGCGGAGGCAACTTCTTCTCCAAACACTCCACTCCACCTAAGTTTTGGCGATCAAGCTCGAAAGGTATCGACAAAGCTTGTCTGCGGATCTTAAAAGATCAGTTGGGGAGGCCTTGGCCCCCATTCATTTAGTTCTTAAGACCACCAACAAGACCGTTGAAGCTCATGGAGCCACAATCGAGGGAATGGAGACTCATTGCCTGACCAAAGTGATAGGATCACCTCTTTGGAGACCAACCTTGCTTCTGTGATCAAGAATAACAGAACATCAACAGCAAAACTGAACGACCTGGAGAATAGATCCAGAAGACAGAATGTTCGTATTATAGAATCCCTATAGTGCTGAAGGAGGCCATTTGGTCCAACTAGTCTGCACCAACCTTATGAAAGAGCACCCTACCCAAGCCCACTTCCCTACCCTATGGCAATAACTCCTTAACCCAATCTACACATCCCTGGACACTAAGGAGCAATTTAGCATGGCCAATCCACCTAACCTGCACATCTTTGGACTGTGGGAGGAAACCGGAGTACCTTGAGGAAACCCATGCAGATAGGGGGAGAATGTGCAAACTCCACACAGACTGTCACAGGTACTGTAGTGTTACCAGAGGGGATCGAAGGCTACACCTCTACTCAGTATTGCTCGGCCTTTTCTACAAGATGGTGGGTGAGGTTGTCATTCCATCACCCCCCCCGAATTAGATAGGGCCCACTGTTCCCTTCGGCCTAATCCTTGCTCTGGAGAACCTCCTTGTGCAGTGATCGCAAGATTTCATTGTTTTAATGAGGAATTGGTTCTTCGATGGGCAAGAGAGCACCAGGATTTTGCGTGGAAAGGCCACTCCCTTAGGCTGTATGAATGTAGACCTCGCTAAGAAAAGAGTCGCTTTTAATAGGATGAAATCTACCCGATTATGGATTCAAGTTCGGGATGATTTATCCAGATTGCCTTTGAGTACATTTTGAAAAATATACTTTTTTTTAATGAGTCACTGGATGATGCTGTCTTTTTTTGTCCAGAAGCACAGTTTATGCTCTGTTTAATCTGTTATATGGGGGCGGCATGGTGGTGCAGTGGTTAGCACTGCTATCTCATGGCACCGAGGACCTGGGTTCGATCTGGCTCTGGGTCACTGTCCGTGTGGAGTTTGCACATTCTCCTGTGTCTGCGTGGGTTTTACCCCCACAACCCAAGTATGTGCAGGGTAGGTGGATTGGCCACACTAAATTGCCCCTTAATTTAACTCTAAATTTTAAAAAAATAAACTGTTATATAGCTTGGTGTATGGACACTTAGTTTCTTTTCATGCCTGTTGTTTGGGTGTACTCTGAAGGCCTTAGATTTCTGCTGTTCATTCTTTACATTAACCTATCTTTTCCTTTCTCTTTTCATTATTATTATTTAGTGCAACTCTGAGTCGCCGGCGTGGTGTTGTAATTTAAATAAGCTTTTGTTCTCCACTTTGGAGTCTCCCTGCTAACAAGTGTGTTAGTCAGTGGGAATGATATTAAAGGGTCTTCTACAGCTCATAACAATAGTTTTAAAACTGAGGTCTGTGTTTAGTTTAGTTCTGTTATTTGTAGGTATTAGGTTAAGTTATTGTTTGCCACCATTCCATTTCCTTTTGGGTGCGGTTGTGCTCGACTGCTGGTGCCCTTGGGTGGGGTAGGGGTGGGTGGGTTTTTGTGTCAGCTTAAATTTGCAGACGGTGACTGCTGGTCTTTCTTTGTTGAAACTTCTGACTTGGCTCGGTGGCCAACTTGGGTGGATCTTCTTGCTTTGTTTTATCTGTGTCCCTTGTTTAATATCCCTGCTTGGGAATGGCTGACTCCAGTTTGAGGGGTGGTGGGAGACCTCCAATCCGACTGTTTACCTAGAATGTTAGGGGTTTGAATGGCCTGTAAAACGTTAGAGAGCACTTGCTCATCTTAAGAGCCTAAACTCAGATATTCCTTTTTTGCAGCAACCCATTTACCTATTAAGTATCAAAACCAGGCTACACAAAGGATGTGTTGGGCAAATCTTTCATTCTAGTTTCAGGGGCACAGCAATTTTAATTAATAAAAGAGTTCAATTTGCCTCAATGTGACTCCAGTGATCGATATATAATTGCGGTTCCCTGTCCAACACCCCAGTAGTTCTGGTCAACATTTACGCCTCTAACTGGGATGATACGAGTTTCATTAACTCTGTTGGCTTCCTTTCCGAACCTCGATTCACACCATCTTATTTTAGGAGGCGATCTGAACTATGTTCTGGAGCCTAAATTGGACCGCTCTAAACCCGAATCTTTGGTCCCATCAGGCATGACCAGGGCCTTGTCTTCTTTCATGGCCCAGAATGGGGGGTAGACCCCTTGTGTTTTTTGCACCTGAATGACAGAGATTTCTCATGTTCATAATGCGTACTCCTGCAATGACTTTTTCATTTTAGATAGGGCACTCCTCCTACCAGTAGTGGCAGCTGAGTACTCAGCAATTGCAATCTCTGACCACACCTGCATTTTAAAATCTCACCGGGGTGTAACGGGAAGTCCAACTAACTGCTTTGACAGCTGGGATAGGCAGGTTATCCAGAAAATGATCGACTTATCCGCGGGAGCCTCAGATTTATACAGGTCACAGTAATAAGATTTAAAAGCCGCATTAACCTGGAGAGGGGCCGAAATGAGGTAGCTACTCGGATGGCTTTCCAATCCAATTTTATAAGAGGTTTTCGGAACAGTTCGCACCTTGTTGTTAGATATGTTTAATGACTCCCTATCCCGCGGTTCATTGCTTCCGTCCCCCGTCCCTTGTTGGTCTGTTTCTGGGTTTTGGCCCCACCCAACCTGCACCGTGGAGGTTAGATTCTACTTTGCTAGCCGATTTAAAAAAAAAAAAAACATTTGCGAGTGCCTATCCTCCTCAATTGACGACTGCATTAAATTATAAGATAAATTTAAAGATAAATTAATTTTCTTTCCAATTGGGGCAATTTAGCGTGGCCAATCCACCTACCTGTTTTGGGGGTGAGACCCACGCAGACACAGGAAGAATGTGCAAACTCCACAGAGACAATGAGCTTTTCACCTTGCTGTTGATCGGCTGACAATTATGGGAACTGCCTTAACACCTATTTCTCTTGCCTTACCTCAAACCATCAACCTTGAGGAAAATAAAAAAGTATCCCTTGGGTCTCACCTTCAAACTCTCAACTCCCTTTTACCTCATTAATGGCCTTGACCTGTTAGACATCTCCTTTAGACTCGAGGAACCATTACATTTACTCCACAGTGTACACTTCTACTCTGGTATTTCGAAAATTAATCTGATAGGAGGCTTAAAGCTCTGAAGAATCAGTTGTCCTTTGCACCTTCTGTTGCAGCACCTCTAGGGCCGCATCTGCTGTCTTCTACTTTTTACTTCCTCCTCAGTGCAGCTCTTTTTTAAGTTTGCGAGCTAACACCTAAGATCTGCACTTCAAATTGATTCACGTCAATTAGTTACAGTACTAATCACTTTCGAGTTCATGAACTGTGGAAACATCCTTTGTAAATAATTTGAGATATATAGCACCTTAGATTTCTGAGACGCAAGTGATCGAGAATGTACCTCAAATTGATTTTGTATTGAGGAAAATATGCAGCCATTTTTCCCCTTTGATACAATAGGGTGGGTGGCCTATTCCATCCGGTGGGGAATCAAGGTGGTATATGTTTTAAGTTAGAGTTATGTCTTTGAATGAAAGTAGGAAGCACAGCTTTTTGTGGGCTTGAAACCCTACTTTTGCAACAAGAATCATAATTTGTAGCATATACTCAGGGAGCAGACTGATGGACAACAGTCTCCCAGAATCCTGTTACAACAACAGCAAGTTTATTGATGCAGC
Organism: Scyliorhinus torazame; assembly: GCF_047496885.1. NCBI lineage: Eukaryota > Metazoa > Chordata > Chondrichthyes > Carcharhiniformes > Scyliorhinidae > Scyliorhinus > Scyliorhinus torazame. The sequence continues at coordinate 146,473,488 of NC_092721.1, read as the reverse complement.
TCCAAATTTTAATTTTGTCAAACAAAAGCAACGTTGCTGCTGAAATCAAAACAAAAGTGCTAGAGGTACTCAAGAGGGTCAGGCAGCATTTGTGGGAAGAGGCACTGGCCGAGATCTTTTGAGCAATGGCAATTACAATCAGATTGCTGCTGCACTCAAATTCCCTAACTCAAAGTTGTTGAGCATTTCTTCTGGGATCTTCCTGGGTTTCACAGAAATGCACAGCGCAGTGCCCTGTCATTTGAGGAAGCCCATCAGAAAAGAGTAGAGTTGGGGAAAACATAACATACCCCCTTTAACCATAGAACTATAGAATTCCTACAGTGCAGAAGGAGGTCTGCGGCCCATCGCGTCTGCAGTCTGCACCGAACCTCTGAAAGCGCACTCCCCCTCCCAGGCCCACCCCTGCCCTAACCCTGTAACCCCACCTAACCTGCACATCTTTGGACTGTGGAAGGAAACCAGAGTACCCGGAATAAACCCACGCAGACACTGGGAGAAAGTGCAAACTCCACACAGTCATCCAAGGTCGGAATTGAACCCGGGTCCCTGGCGTTGTGAGGCAACAGTGCCACCATGCTGCCCCACGTGGCATTTTATTAGGCACTAGCCGACATATGGTAAATTTTAAGGTCTAATCTACATGTTAGTGAGTGACTGTGTGTGAGTGGAAGAATTAATGGGGTGGGAGGGGGGCTGCGGGCGTGGGGGAGAGGGGTGATGAGGTGGCTTAGTTGGTGGGGTGGTAATCGGGATAGTCCTGTTGGTTCAGGGGAAGAATCAATTATGTAGTTACCCAGATATTAGATTAGGTTTTCATTTGTCTAACATTTCCTGGGTAACTACCCATGTAAGTCCTATAGAACTACTTCAAGTCTCTGACTCCTGAGTTGGACATGTTTCCGCAGGGCTCCAAGGAATTTCTCATCGGAAATTTAAATTTTTTTTTTTTTTAAAGAGTACCCAATTTTTTTTTCAATCAAGAGGCAGTTTTTTGTGGCTAATCCACCTACCTTTTGGGTTGTGGGGGTGAGACCCACGGAGACACTGGGAGAACGTGCAAGCTCCACAAGGACAGTGACCCGGGTCCGGGATTGAACCTGGGTTCTCGGCGCCATGAAGCAGCAGTAGTAACCACTGTGCTCTGTGCTGCCCCAGCCCATCGGAACTTGATGATCAGTGAAGGAGGGGCAGCGGTGAGGTAAGAACGAAAGAAAAGGGGCAGGATTCTCTGTTGTGCCGGCAGTGCACCCATGTGCGGGGATTTCCCGATGGCATGGGGCTGCCCGCAATGGGAAACCCCATTGGCTGGCTGGCGAGACGGACAATCCTGGCGGAGAGGTCACTGCACCAGAAAACTGGTGCGGCAGGACGGAGAACCCTACCCAAGGTCTGTGGTAAGATGGAAGCCAGGAGAGAGTAAGTGACAGCAGTGATCACAAGAAGGGAAACAAAGCTAAATTATCTTTCTTTAGAATGTTTTTAAATTTTGGTGAATGCATTTAAGGACATATTGATTATGTAAGTGCTATAAACATAAATAAATAAATAACCTTTATTGTCACAAGTAGGTTTACATTAACACTGCAATGAAGTTACTGTGAAAAGCCCCTAGTCGCCACAGTCCGGTGCCTGTTTGGGTACACAGGGAGAATTCAGAATTCTCAGCTGGTACGGGAATTGAACCCACGCTGCTGGCCTTGTTCTGCATCACAAACCAGCTGTCTAGCCCACTGAGCAAAACCAGCCCTATGATGGGGTCTCACCAATCACATGACTGTTTATTGTTCAATTTATTATGTTCTCTATTTCTAGTTATACTCAAACTAGTGTTTCACCTTTGCCGGTGAATGTGAAAAGATTTGTTCAATCCTTTCTGTTTCCTTTCTGCAGGCACTCCAGTCCAGTGACGTGGTAACCTCTCACAACACATATGAAGAAGAGAAGGAAGGAAGTGAAGCTGAGGTGGAGCCAGTAAATGAAAATATCAGCAACCTAGATCTTATCAGCATCTATAGTAATGGCAACGTGAAATCTCTCCATAATGGATGGAGAAATACAAACACCTTGTATTCTGTAGATAATACAGATTCCAGAATGTTCCATAATTTATCACATCAGAATATAGGTAATGGTTACTGTGACCATAGTAACAACAATGAGCAGGAAATGGAAGAGAATAAGTTGAGTCCTTCAAAAATCATGCATTTTCTTTCAAATCCTAAGAAGAACACTAATTGTAACTCTGACAGTAGACCCCGTTCTGTGATATTGATGGGAAATTCCCCCACTTGGAATGCCTTAACATCTTTAAGGAAAATGGGTTCTTTCAAAAAGCTCAAGTCCTCGGTTTTTCAAGGAATTCAAGCCAGAGGAAACTCCGAGGTTTTAAATGTGGAAAATTTTGAAAATGTGCACAAACATGTGCAAAATGGTCATGCTGCGCAAATGCGGAACAGGTGTTCTTACACAGGCACTTTACAGGATTTGTGTAGTTCTGTGGAGGATGTGGCTTCTGATGGCTCAGAAACTGAAGATGTTGATGAAGCCTTTTTGCGCCACACCCACCGATCACGGAGCATTAGACGTGCTTACAGGATTGGACGGATAAATTTATTGGATTGTGATGAATCCCCAATTGAAGAGGACTCCATCAAGATTGTATCTCTTGGCGCTCAAGGATCAAACATTAGTGATCCAATAGTAACAAACTGTGAAAACCACAAAGCTATCTACAGGAGAAGCAAAAGCACTGACAATTTAAGTTTTTTCAAGAAAAGTTCATTTAAAAGGAAATCAACTTCTAACCTCACAGAGTTAAAAGTCCCCAATGAAAATGAAAGAATACGACGGACAGCAAGCACTTCGTCAGCAGATGAAAAAGTCAACGGCAATACTGAAAGGCGATCAAAACGTTGGAGGAGTCCGATTAGGGCTAAAGATTTTGACAGGATGCTAAGATTAGTGAGTAATGTTGCAGATGTTGCAAGGAGGCGAGAGAGTCAATCAAAGGAAAATTCACGTTCACATGAAAAAAGCGATCCAGCTCGACCTAACAGCAGGCTACATGATAATTATTCTCGAAGAGTTTCTAGCAGTGCTGACAGTGAAAAACACAGATTTTCTACACCCAACTGGAACCAACCTTCTTCCTTTCTTGCATCCCCGAATTCATTAACTCCCACAAATACTCAGACTGCTACTCTGCAGTTGGAAAAATCATTATTCTCACCAGAGCTTAAAACCACTCAGTCTTCTCAATGTTTGAGCTTAGCTGTAACAAAACCAAATAATCAATGTACCTTCTCTCCTGTTAGTCCTTCCACCAATGAAGTATTCTTTGATAATTCCAATGAAGACAAACATGCCAGTCAATTTACATTTGAAACTGAGCAGCCTAATATTCCAGTAAGACCAACTGCTCCTAAACCTCAAAGTCCTACCATTGAAAAGGTTAAACACAATATTACTTTTGACTGCCCAAATCAACATAGTACCTTGTCACTTAGTTCTATGGACAGTGATGGACGAACTGAAGGAACTATCTCAAAAGTTGAAAAATGTCCAGTATCATTTCAGGATCTGGTGCAAACAGTTTTCTATGATGATGGTAATGAAGACAGCGGGATAAGCAGCCATTCACAGCTTAGTCTGAATACAACAATTTCTGGAGTTGATGAGAAAAAGGAGGAGGTAGGATTTATGTACTGCTTATTTTTGCTACAAGAGACACATTTTGTTTGATTTATGTGAGGAGTTTGTGGGTTACATACATCTGTATATTGAATTTGCAACCTTGTGGGTGAGACAAGAATACTACTCGAGCTGTGGCTGACTCATATTATGCAGTATACATGACCATATACTTATAAAGATAATGAGAGATATGGGTAACAAAATTATAAATGTATTTGATAGTTCTATCTATATTAATACTTTAGCATTAACGATGCTGCAGCTGCAGAATTAGCAGCGATTGGAATGGGAAAGTGATGAGACTTTTAGTTCATGGTGTTGTAGATTATCTGTCCCAGCAACAACAGCGGTTAAAGAATAATTGGAACTGCAACTTTCCAATGGTTGGAATTATTTTTCCTTTTCATTATTTAGATTCCAACTGATGATTTTAAAAATGTTGGGTATTGTTTTGGCTTGGATAAGGCAGGGAAAGTAGTAATAGAATTTTGAAGTCTAATTTCCTAAATGCTAGATCAATATTACGTAAGCTTCTCTTATATTGTGATACCAGTTTTCTTTTTTGTGGGTCTACAATTCCACTGGTTAAGGAATTGGCTCGCTCATACTGGTCTCCTGCATTCTGAAGGAGATGCCATCAGTCATATTCTGTTAATACCATTCAAATGTTCCTGCTGTGGATGACTGTGTACTTTGTGATGAACGTAGGAATTTCAGATTTATGTTGTATTATATGTATATGGTACAGTAATGGCTAAAAGCCTGCTGCAGTAAGATTTTTAAAAATCCTTGTTTAAAATAACGGCAGACTCTCCAAACGATAATTAAGGCAGCATAAAAAATGAAATCATCCTTGTTTCAAACCATGCTTATGTTTAAAAGGACAAGCCTAATGGATTTTTGTTATTTCCAGGGAGTAGATAATTAGAGACATTGTGTTGAAACTTAAGTAATCTGGTCATTGGATTTGAGTGGGATAAGGATGATGTAACTAATGGGAAGAGCTGGGTCTGTATCAGGTGCCCAACAGGGAGTCAGTAAGATTAGATTTGGGCAGCAAGGTGGCACGATGTTAACATTGCTGCATCACGATTCTGAGGGCCCGAGTTCCATCACGGTCCCGGGTCACTGTCCATGTGGAGTTTGCACATTCTCCCCTGTCTGCGTGGGTCTGACCCCCACAACCCAAAGATATGCGGGGTAGGTGGATTGGCTACGCTAAATTGCCCCTTAATTGAATAAAAAAGGGAAAAAATAGCTAATATTACGAATCCTGATTGAGGTCTAACAATCTGTATTGGCACAAAGCATGTGGGGACATGGAAGAAGATAAATTCAGCTGCATGACTTCCCTGATGGTAACTATCAATAGGCTAGTCTGACAAAGCTTGTGCAACCATTCTGTGACATGATGAAGATCCCTGGCACTGAACACATAGCCCACAATTTATGTTGTTGCCTCAGGATATAAAAAAAGTAGGAGAAATTGTGGATTAGTGAAAAGTGAGAAGCAGGCCAGGAAGCATCTGTGGGAGAGAGAAACAGTTTTTAAAAAATATATTTTTATTAGGGTATCTGCAAGTTTTTATAATAATAACAATAACAACGACATAAACATGGTACAATAAACATTTCCACCCCCATCACCGCCTTCACACACCCCAACCATAAAACACAATCCGTGCCCCCCCCCCCCCGCCCGAATTATGCTTCTGCTGACATTTTAATTTTCCCCGAGAAAGTAGACGAATGGCTGCCATCTCCGGGTGAACCCAACCATTGACCCTCTTAAGATGAACTTTATTTTCTGTAGACTGAGAAACCCAGCCATGTCACTAACCCAGGTGTCTACACTCAGGGGACTTTGAGTCACTCCACATTAATAGATCCGTCTCCGGGCTACCAGGGAGGCAAAGGCCAAGACGTCGGCCTCTTTCGCCCCCTGAACGCCCGGCTCTTCCGACACTCCAAAGATCACAACCTCCGGACTCGGCACCACCCGTGTTTTGAGTACCGTGGACATTACCTTAGCGAAACCCTGCCAAAACCCTCTAAGCTTCGGGTATGCCCAAAACATGTGGACATGATTTGCTGGGCTTCCCGCGCACCTCGCACACATGTCCTCTACCCCAAAAAACTTGCTCATCCGGGCCACCGTCATGTGTGCCCGGTGAACTACCTTGAATTGTATCAGGCTAAGCCTGGCACATGATCATAGAATCATAGAAGTTTACAGCATGGAAACAGGCCCTTCGGCCCAACCAGTCCATGCCGCCCAGTTTTTTACCATTAAGCTAGTCCCAGTTGCCCGCACTTGGCCCATAACCCTCTATACCCATCTTACCCATGTAACCATCTAAATGCTTTTTGAAAGACACAATTGTACCCGCTTCTACTACTACCTCTGGCAGCCCATTCCAGACACTCACTACCCTCTGAGTGAAGAAATTGCCCCTCTGGGCCCTTCTGAATCTCTCCCCTCTCACCTTAAACCTATGCCCTCTAGTTTTAGACTCCCCTACCTTTGGGAAAAGATGTTGACTATCTACCTTATCTATGCCCCTCATTATTTTATAGACCTCTATAAGATCACCCCTAAGCCTCCTACGCTCCAGGGAAAAAAGTCCCAGTCTATCCAGCCTCTCCTTATAACTCAAACCATCAAGTCCCGGCAACATCCTAGTAAATCTTTTCTGCACTCTTTCTAGTTTAATAATATCCTTTCTATAATAGGGTGACCAGAACTGCACACAGTATTCCAAGTGTGGCCGTACCAATGTCTTGTACAACTTCAACAAGACGTCCCAACTCCTATATTCAATGTTCTGACCAATGAAACCAAGCATGCCGAATGCCTTCTTCACCACCCTGTCCACCTGCGACTCCACCTTCAAGGAGCTATGAACCTGTACTCCTAGATCTCTTTGTTCTATAACTCTCCCCAACGCCATACCATTAACTGATTAGGTCCTGGCCTGATTCGATCTGCCAAAATGCATCACCTCACATTTATCTAAATTAAACTCCATCTGCCATTCGTCGGCCCACTGGCCTAATTGATCAAGATCCCGTTGCAATCCTAGATAACCTTCTTCACTATCCACTGTGCCACCAATCTTGGTGTCATCTGCAAACTTACTAACCATGCCTCCTAAATTCTCATCCAAATCATTAATATAAATCACAAATAACAGTGGACCCAGCACCGATCCCTGAGGCACACCACTGGTCACAGGCCTCCAGTTTGAAAAACAACCCTCTACAACCACCCTCTGCCATCTGTCGTCCAGCCAATTTTGAATCCAATTGGCAACCTCACCCTGGATCCCGTGAGCTTTAACCTTCTGCAACAACCTACCATGCGGTACCTTGTCAAAGGCTTTGCTAAAGTCCATGTAGACAACGTCTACTGCACTACCCTCATCTACCTTCTTGGTCACTCCCTCAAAAAACTCAATCAAATTTGTGAGACATGATTTTCCACGCACAAAGCCATGCTGACTGCCCCGAATCAGTCCTTGCCTCTCTAAATGCTTGTAGATCCTGTCTCTCAGAATACCTTCTAGCAACTTACCTACTACAGACGTTAGGCTCACCGGTCTGTAGTTCCCAGGCTTTTCCCTGCTGCCCTTCTTAAACAAGGGCACAACATTCGCCACTCTCCAATCTTCAGGCACCTCACCTGTGGCTGCCGATGATTCAAATATCTCGGTTAGGGGACCCGCAATTTCCTCCCTAGCCTCCCACAACATCCTGGGATACATTTCATCAGGTCCCGGGGATTTATCTACCTTGATGCGCTTTAAGACTTCCAGCACCTCCTCCTCTGTAATATGCACACTTCTCAAGACATCACTATTTATTTCCCTTAGTTTCCTAACATCCATGCCTTTCTCCACCGTGAATACCGATGAGAAATATTCATTCAGGATCTCACCCAACTCTTGTGGCTCTGCACATAAATGCCCTTGTTGATCCTTAAGAGGCCCTACTCTGTCCCTAGTTACTCTTTTCCCCTTTATGTATCTGTAGAATCTCTTTGGATTCTCCCTTGCATTATTTGCCAAAGCAATTTCATGTCCCCTTTTTGCCCTCCTGATTTCCCTCTTAACTCTATTTCGACAATCTCTATACTCTTCAAGGGATCTACTTGATCCCAGTTGCTTATGTACGTCATATGCCTCCTTCTTCTTTTTGACCAGAGTCTCAATATCTCGAGTCATCCAGGGTTCCCTACTTCTACCAGCCTTGCCCTTCACTCTAAAGGGAATGTGCTTACCCTGCACCCTGGTTAACACATTTTTAAAAGCCTCCCATTTACCAGCCATCCCTTTGTCTGCCAATAGTCTCCCCCAATCTACCTCTGCAAGTTCCTGTCTGATACCATCAAAATTGGCCTTGCCCCAATTAAGAATTTTAACTCTTGGGCCAGACCTATCATTCTCCATAGCTATCTTAAAACTAATGGAATTATGGTCACTTGTCCCAAAGTGATCCCTCACTAGCACTTCTATCACTTGCCCTTCCTTATTTCCCAAGACGAGGTCAAGTTTTGCCCCCTCTCTAGTCGGTCCATCCACATACTGAATGAGAAATTCCTCCTGAATACACTCAACAAATTTTCCTCCATCCAAGCCCCTTATGCTATGACTGTCCCAGTCAATGTTGGGAAAGTTAAAGTCCCCTACTACTACCACCCTATTATTCTTGCAGCTATCTGTAATCTCCTTACATATTTGCTCCTCAATTTCCCGCTGACTATTTGGGGGCCTGTAGTACAGTCCTACCAAGGTGATCTCTCCCTTCTTATTTTTCAGTTCCACCCATATAGACTCAGTGGGCGAACCCTCGGATATATCCCCTCTAAGTACTGCCGTGATGTTCTCCCTAATCAAAAACGCCACTCCCCCTCCTCTCTTACCTCCTGTTCTATCCTTTCTATAGCATCTGTAGCCCGGAACATTGAGCTGCCAGTCCTGCCCCTCCCTTAGCCATGTTTCAGTCATAGCTATAATATCCCAGTCCCATGTGCCCGTCCATGCCCTGAGTTCATCCGCTTTGCCCGTCAGGCCCCTTGCATTGAAATAAATGCAGTTTAATGTAGACCTTCCTTGCTCTCTGCCCTGCTTTCTCTGGTCATGCTTTACACACTCTCCCTTCCTGCCTTTTGTTTCTGTCCCCACTGACTTCCTACATCGGTTCCCATCCCCCTGGCACATTAGTTTAAACCCTCCCCAACTGCACTAGCAAACACCCCCCCGAGAACATTGGTTCCGGTCCCACCCAGATGCAGACCGTCCGATTTGTACAGGTCCCACCTCCCCCAGAATCGGTCCCAATGTCCCAGGAATTTGAAACCCTCCCTCTTGCACCATCTCTCAAGCCACGTATTCATCCTAGCTATCCTGTCATTCCTACTCTGACTATCACGTGGCACTGGTAGCAATCCTGAGATTACTACCTTTGAGGTCCTACTTTTTAGTTTAACTCCTAACTCCCTAAATTCAGCTTGTAGGACCTCATCCCGTTTTTTACCTATATCGTTGGTGCCTATATGCACCACGACAGCTGGCTGTTCACCCTCCCCCTCCAGAATGCCCTGCAGCCGCTCCGAGACATCCTTGACCCTTGCACCAGGGAGGCAACATACCAACCTGGATTCTCGTTTGCGTCCGCAGAAACGCCTGTCTATTCCCCTTACGATTGAATCCCCTATCACTATAGCTCTGCCACTCTTTTTCCCGCCCTTCTGTGCAGCAGAGCCAGCCACGGTGCCATGAACCTGGCTGCTGCCACCTTCCCCTGGTGAGCCATCTCCCCCAACAGTTTCCAAAACGGTAAATCTGTTTTGGAGGGAGATGACCGCAGGGGATCCCTGCACTGCCTTCCTACTCTTCCTCTGTCTGTTGGTCACCCTTTCCCTATCTGCCTCAGTAATTTTAATCTGCGGTGTGACCAACTCACTGAATGTGCTTTCCACAACTTCCTCAGCATCGCGGATGCTCCAAAGTGAGTCCATCCGCAGCTCCAGAGCCGTCAAGCGGTCTAACAGGAGCTGCAGTTGGACACACTTCTTGCAGATGAAGGAGTCAGGGACACCAGAAGGGTCCCTGACTTGCCACATCTCACAAGAGGAGCATGACACGGGTCTGAGCTCTCCTGCCATGACTTAAACCTGAAGTTAAATTTGAACTACACTACACAGCTAGGAGAAAGTCAAAGAGAGAGAAATCACTTACCAGTTACAAGCCAAACACTTACCTGCTGGCTGTGATGTAGTTGCTCCAGAGACTCCCTCACAGGTCTGCTTCTCTGCACCTCTTTCAGGTGAGCACCAAATTCCCTTAACTAGTTAATTACTTTACTTAATTAACTTGATTTTTTTTTTTTTTTTTGTCACTCCCCTCTTACCCGAACTCAGCCTTACCCAAACTCAGATACACTCTGTTTGCCTTCAGCACTCTGTTTCCATAGGCACTTCAGCCACACCCTTTGTATCCTTCCTGATTTACAGTCAGCCAATAGGCCTGCTCCCAAAACTGATCTCTCTTCCGAACAGCTGACCTGCAAGGTAAGTAAGTGGTTATGCAGTACTTACCTCACCCACAGCGCGCCCTTTTAAACTGCCCCCTCTGCCTCGCAGCTCCCGCGCTTTTTGAAACTCCCGCGCTGTTTCCAAGGTCCTGGCTCCCTCTCTCTCCCGAACAGCTGACCTGCAAGGTAAGGAAGTGGTTATGCAGTACTTACCTCACCCACAGCGCGCCCTTTTAAACTGTCCCCTCTGCCTCGCAGCTCCCGCGCTTTTTGAAACTCCCGCGCTGTTTCCAAGGTCCTGGCTCCCTCTCTCTCCCGAACAGCTGACCTGCAAGGTAAGGAAGTGGTTATGCAGTACTTACCTCACCCACAGCGCGCCCTTTTAAACTGTCCCCTCTGCCTCGCAGCTCCCGCGCTTTTTGAAACTCCCGCGCTGTTTCCAAGGTCCTGGCTCCCTCTCTCTCCCGAACAGCTGACCTGCAAGGTAAGGAAGTGGTTATGCATGAGGATGTATTAACCCTGCTTAGGGCATCTGCCCACAGACCCACCTCTATCACTCCTCCTAGCTTTTCTTCCCACTTGCCCTTAAGCTCCTCCACCTGAGTTTCCTCCAATTCCAAAAGTTCCTGGTAAATATCTGATACCTTCCCCTCTCCCACCCAGGTACTGGAGACCACTCTGTTCTGCATCTCCCATGGCAGCAGCAGCGGGAAGGCCGAACCTACCTTCTCAAGAAGTCTCGCACCTGCAGATACCTAAACCTGCTGGCAATTCAAATTTATTCTCCAAGGCTTTCAAGCTGGGAAAGCTCCCGTCTATAAATAGATCCCCCATCCTCCTAATTCCTGCCTTTTGCCATCTCCAGAACCCACCATCCAGCCTACCCGATACAAACCGATGATTATTAGAAATCGGGGTCCAAACCGATGCTGCCTCCACTCTCTTATATCTCCTCCACTGCCCCCAGATTCTCAGAGCTGCCACCACCACCGGAATTGTGGAGTATCGGGCTGGCGAGTACGGAAGAGGTGCCGTTATCAGTGCTCCCAAACTTGTGTTTTTACATGTTGCCGCCTCCATCCGCTCTCACACCGAACCCCCGCCCCCCACTTCCTAATCCATGGCTATATTAGCCGCCCAGTAGTAATTACAAAAGTTTGGCAGCGCCAACCCACCCTCCCCCCGACTAGAGAGAAACAGAGTTAATGGGCACGATTCTCCAGCCTCATTACACTCTTGCTCAAACAAAACGAGACTGGTGAATAGCGGGAGAGGCCAAAAATGAGATCCACGCCACTTGCCAAACAGTTTGCAATGCAACTGGCCCGCACCCGTAGGCGAAATCGGGATCACGCTCCAATTTGCATACAATTAACGGGAGCCACCCCATATTCAGCGGCCTCCCCAGCAAGTGGCGCCAATTCGTACTCATTTTGAAAAATGTGAACCTGGCGGAAGGGCTTCTTTGGGGAGCCAAGGAGGTGGGTAGCAACCTTTGCCATCCGACAAAGATCGTGGGGGCGCTCGCCCTGCCAACTCATTGCTCGGTGGGGGGATGAGGGACCGTCGGCTGGGGATGGGGGCCTCTCCACCGGGATGGGGGGGGGGGGCGCAGGTGGCGAGGGGGGGGGGGGGGGTGTCGTTGGTGTCGCCTCACTCGTGTTGCCCAGTGTAGGTCGTTGATCCAAGGAAAAAGCATTTTATACGAGATTGATCAATATAATCTGCTCAACGGAGGACTGTGGTGAAAACGTGGGCACAACTGATCATACCATGCATTGAATTATAGATCAGAACTTCTAACATGGGTAAATTTTCATCTTCACTGTGACTGAGGGTTTTTTGCTCATTGTAGAACCTGTCTAGCTTTTATCCTATTGAAGTTAATGATGAAAACAAAATAGGTGTGTTTTACAGCAGATTGTATGGTATTATCATAAATATAAGATCTGCAAAGGTTAATGAAATGTCTAGAATAGCCACAAGATGGAGCTGGAGTTGCAAGTATATAAGACAAGTATATAAGAATATAAGATATATAAGCCTTGTGGGGGAGAGAAGTAAAGGAGTTAGCTAGAGTACAGACTAATGGAAAGATAGTGTGAGTAAGAGCTGATCATAGTTTATAATAGAATAGAGATTAGTTGTAGATGAGTGTAGATTATATGTTAAAATCAACTATGTATTATTTAGGAGTACATGTCAAATCCAAATTAGTAGTGTAAATAAATTTCTAGCTTTGTTTAAGTTAAAGCTATTTTGTGGTCTTTGCGAACACTACACCAACCATCCTGAATTTAGCAACACAAAGAACACCACAGTTTGGTGTTCTGCTTTGCCAGATTACTACCCATATGGCAAAATGGACGGCTGCCTAGTATTTCAATAACCTGAAGTTAATTTATGTGCATGCAAATATTTTTTAAAATAAATTTAGTGTACCCAATTCATTTTTTCCAATTAAGGGGCAATTTAGCGTGGCCAATCCAACTAACCTGCACATCTTTTGGGCTGTGGGGGCGAAACCCACGCAAACACGGGGAGAATGTGCAAACTCCACACGGACAGTGACCCAGAGCCCGGATCAAACGTGAGGCCTCGGTGCCGTGAGGCAGCAGTGCTAACCACTGGCCACTGTGCTGCCCATGTACATGCAAATATATATTTTTTTGATTTAGAGTACCCATTTTTTCCATTTAAGGGGCAACTTAGCGTGGCCAATCCACCTAGCCTGCACATCTTTGGGTTGTGGGGGCGAAACCCACGCAAACATGGTGAGAATGTGCCAATTCCACACGGACAGTGACCCAGAGCCGGGATCGAACCTGGGACCTCGGTGCTGTGAGACAGCAATGCTAAGCACTGCGCCACCGTGCTGCCCATGTACATGCAAATATAACCCTACAGAAAGATGTTGACTTCTGGCATGTATACTACAATTTTATTTGTGCACTTCACAATTCTAATTTTATCCCTTTTGTGATCTATGACTGCAATGGCATGAGAAGAATTCTTGCTGACCCCGTTTATGCTGCCCTTCACAAACAGGATGCTTTCCATTTCTAGTGCACCCTGCTTTTCAAATATGTCTAATTGAAGCAGTCCAATTAGAACATAGAACATAGAACGATACAGCGCAGTACAGGCCCTTCGGCCCACGATGTTGCACCGAACAAAAGCCATCTAACCTACACTATGCCATTATCATCCAGATGTTTATCCAATAAACTTTTAAATGCCCTCAATGTTGGCGAGTTCACTACTGTAGCAGGTAGGGCATTCCACGGCCTCACTACTCTTTGCGTAAAGAACCTACCTCTGACCTCTGTCCTATATCTATTACCCCTCAGTTTAAAGCTATGTCCCCTCGTGCCAGCCATTTCCATCCGCGGGAGAAGGCTCTCACTGTCCACCCTATCCAACCCCCTGATCATTTTGTATGCCTCTATTAAGTCTCCTCTTAACCTTCTTCTCTCCAACGAAAACAACCTCAAGTCCATCAGCCTTTCCTCATAAGATTTTCCCTCCATACCAGGCAACATCCTGGTAAATCTCCTCTGCACCCGCTCCAAAGCCTCCACGTCCTTCCTATAATGCGGTGACCTGAACTGTACGCAATACTCCAAATGCGGCCGTACCAGAGTTCTGTACAGCTGCAACATGACCTCCTGACTCCGGAACTCAATCTCTCTACCAATAAAGGCCAACACTCCATAGGCCTTCTTCACAACCCTATCAACCTGGGTGGCAACTTTCAGGGATCTATGTACATGGACACCTAGATCCCTCTGCTCATCCACACTTCCAAGAACTTTACCATTAGCCAAATATTCCGCATTCCTGTTATTCCTTCCAAAGTGAATCACCTCACACTTCTCTACATTAAACTCCATTTGCCACCTCTCAGCCCAGCTCTGCAGCTTATCTATATCCCTCTGTAACCTGCTACATCCTTCCACACTATCGACAACACCACCGACTTTAGTATCGTCTGCAAATTTACTCACCCACCCTTCTGCGCCTTTCTCTAGGTCATTGATAAAAATGACAAACAGCAACGGCCCCAGAACAGATCCTTGTGGTACTCCACTTGTAACTGAACTCCATTCTGAACATTTCCCATCAACCACCACCCTCTGTCTTCTTTCAGCTAGCCAATTTCTGATCCACATCTCTAAATCACCCTCAATCCCCAGCCTCCGTATTTTCTGCAATAGCCTACCGTGGGGAACCTTATCAAACGCTTTGCTGAAATCCATATACACCACATCAACTGCTCCACCCTCGTCTACCTGTTCAGTCACCTTCTCAAAGAACTCAATAAGGTTTGTGAGGCATGACCTACCCTTCACAAAGCCATGCTGACTATCCCTGATCATATTATTCCTATCTAGATGATTATAAATCTTGTCTCTTATAATCCCCTCCAAGACTTTACCCACTACAGACGTGAGGCTCACCGGTCTATAGTTGCCGGGGTTGTCTCTGCTCCCCTTTTTGAACAAAGGGACCACATTTGCTATCCTCCAGTCCTCTGGCACTATTCCTGTAGCCAATGATGACATAAAAATCAAAGCCAAAGGTCCAGCAATCTCTTCCCTGGCCTCCCAGAGAATCCTAGGATAAATCCCATCAGGACCCGGGGACTTATCTATTTTCAGCCTGTCCAGAATTGCCAACACCTCTTCCCTACGTACCTCAATGCCATCTATTCTATTAGCCTGGGTCTCAGCATTCTCCTCCACAACATTATCTTTTTCCTGAGTGAAAACTGACGAAAAATATTCATTTAGTATCTCGCCTATCTCTTCAGACTCCACACACAACTTCCCATCCCTGTCCTTGACTGGTCCTACTCTTTCCCTAGTCATTCGCTTATTCCTGACATACCTATAGAAAGGGGCTGTTTATGAGTATGGGAAGAAGTCAGGGCGTATGTTGGCAGGTCAGCTCCTTAAGGAGGCAATGGTGAGGAAGATAGTTTTGGGTGCTGGACGCTGGACAAGACAGGGAAGTCGGTGGTAGCTCCGGAACAGGTTAATAAGGTGTTCGAGAAGTTCTATAGGAACTTGTATAAGACGGAGCCACCGGAGGAGGAGTGGGAGATGAGGGAGTTTTTGGGTGGCCGAGTGCCCGAGATTGGGATTGGTGGAGAGGGCAGGACTGAAGGAGCTGGTGGAGGAGGTGAAGGTGACTGCATCCTCTCAGTCAGGGAAGGCAGCAGGGCCCAACGGGTTCTCATTCGAATTTTAGAAAAGATTTAAGGATAGGCTGGCGCCATCGATGGTGGGAATGTTTGAGGACATGATGATCAGAGGTGTCTTGCCACAGACGATGGGGTAGGCCTCCATCTCGTTGTTAATTAAGAAGGGCAAGCATCCGGTAGATTCTGCGTCGTCTAGGCCCATATCTCTGCTGAATGTAGACGCCAAGATATTGGTAAAGGTGTTGCCATTAAGGTTGGAGTGATGCCTTCCAAAGGTGATTGGGGAGGACCAGACAGGGTTCTTAAAGGGCAGACAATTGTCCTTGAATGTGAGGAAGCTGTTGAATGTGGTTCATTTCTCTAGCATAGGGAAGGGAGACTGAGTGGTGATGGCGTTGGATGCGGAGAAGGCGTCTGGTCGAGTGGAGTTATTTTGTGGTGGTATTGGAAAAATTTAGAATTGGGCCAAAGTTTGTGATGTGGGTGCAGCTGCTAGATAAGGAGCCTATGGCGAGCTTGTGCTCAAATAGTATGAACTCAGGGTATTTTGCATTGCACAGGGTACAAGACAGGATGCTCCAGGTCCCCCCTGCTGTTTGTATTGGCTATAAAACCCATGACCATTGCGCTGAGGAGCTTGGGATTGTGGGAGGGGGGGTGGGGGTTGGTGGAACATAGGGTGCCCTTGTGTGCAGATGATTTGTTGCTGTATATTTCGGAGCTGAGCTCTTTCAGAGATTTGGGACGTTTTCAGGGTACAAATTGAATTTAGGGAAAAGTGAGTACTTTTTGGTCTCCTGCCCAGTAATGGGAACGGGGTGGGGGGGCTGCTATTTCGTCTGGCAGCTTCTCATTTTATGTGTCTGGGGTTTCAGATGGCCTGTGATTGGGCAGAGCTTTGGAATTTAATTCCACTAGCTTGGTGGGGAGGGTGAAGATGGGAAGGTGATTTGCTGAGGTGGCACAATCTCCCTCTGTCATTGGCGGGCCAGGTGCAGGCAGTAAAGATTAATGTTTTGCCGGGATTCTTGTTCTTGTTTCAATGCCTGCTGTTCATTTTGCCTATGGTGTTTTTTAGGGGGGTGGACAGGCTGATGTTGTTTATTTGGGCGGGGAAGGTGGCTAGGATTAGGAAGTTGGGGGTGGGGGGGGGGGGGCTGGATGGAGGCTAGGTCTCCCAAATTTGATGTATTATTATTGGGCGGCAAATGCAGAGAAGATTTGGGGATGGAGCAGGAAGGGGGTTGGGCTTTTGTGGGTGAGGATGGAGTTGGGCTCTTGCAGGGGGTTGGGGTTATGGGCACTGGCAATGGCACCGCGCCTGATGGCTCCAGGGAGGTATTTGGTCAGTCCGGTGGTGGTGGCCACGTTGAAGATCTGGAGGCATTTTAGGTTGGGAGCTGGGTCAGGGGGGATGTCTATTAGGGGTAATCATGTGTTTGAGCTGGGAGGATGGACGCAAGGTTCCAGGGATGGGAAGAAAGGGGATTAAGGAAATTATGGATGTTTCTGGGAGAACGATTTGTGAATTTGGAGGAGTTGGGCGAGAAGTGGGGCAATGTTTCTGGCATATGCAGGTGCTGGACTTTGTGAGGAAGGTCTTCCCGACCCTCCCGATAGCGCCTGCCTCCTCGTTGCTGTCAGTGGGATGGGGCGGGAGGGGCTTGACAGGGGGGTGGTGTCAGTGTTTTACGGGAGGATTATGGAGGAGGATGAGGTGTCCATGGTGCTGAGGAGGACCTGTGGTGCGAGGTGCTGCAGAGGATAAATGCCTTGACTTTGTGCACGAGGCTGGGGCTGATACAGCTGAAGGTAGTGTACAGGGCGCACCTCGCAAAGTCTAAGATGAGCTGGTTTTTCGTAGGGGTGGAGGATGTCTGTGGCAATATGGGAGGGGTCCTGTGAACCACATACATATGTTTTGCAACATCTCAGGGGCTTTACACTAAAAGCCATATTCGGAGTGTCAGACCAGTCGAGTTGCCAGCCGGTGCAGGGGTAGATGTTTTAGCCTTCATCTCGCTGATTGCTTGTCGGCGGGTCTTGTTGGGATGGAGGTCAGCTTATGCACCATGAGCCTTGGCATGGCGGGGGGGACCTGCTGGAGATTTTAACCCTGCAAAAGGTGACATTTTCTTAAAAGGAGTTGAGTGATGGGTTCTACAATTGCTGGGGTTTGTTTATCATGCACTTTGGAGAGTTGGTTACCGTTGAACATTGAGGGACGGGTTTCGGGGGGGGGGGGGGGGGGGGCGGTTGTGAATTGTAAAACTGTTGAAAATTTGTTGAATAAAAATACATTTTAAAATAAAGTGCAACTGTGATTTAAAGTGCACTCGTGTGGAACTTCTTGCTGAAGTTTGACAGATCTGTGAACCGTCAAGGAAGACATTCTGCAATTTGATTATTGCCCTCTCTTGGTTGTTTCTGGTATTGCATTATTTAGCAAAAATGGAACAATTTACTATGGAAACAATGCCCCACATTGGCTGTCATTGTGAGATGACATTGTTCATTAAATTACAATACTGTTTGAGAGATAATCTTATTTTATTCGTTCCATTCCAAATAAAGCTTCGTTACAATATTGAATTTGTAAAAACATTCACTGACATTGTTCCAAGCACAATATAGTGAGTCACCTGAGGAAGGAGCAGTGCTCCGAAAGCTGATGATTCGAAACAAACCTGTGGGACTTTAACCTGGTGTAGTAAGACTTCTTACTTTGAATCGATGGGTCATTCATGATTTATAAAAAGATGATAAATAATATAATCTTTATTAGTGTCACAAGTAGGTTTACATTAACACTGCAATGAAGTTACTGTGAAAATCCCTAGTCGCCACATGACAGCGGCTGTT
This sequence comes from Scyliorhinus torazame, assembly GCF_047496885.1. Lineage (NCBI taxonomy): Eukaryota > Metazoa > Chordata > Chondrichthyes > Carcharhiniformes > Scyliorhinidae > Scyliorhinus > Scyliorhinus torazame. The sequence continues at coordinate 146,455,190 of NC_092721.1, read as the reverse complement.
TGGGTACATTGAGGGTGAATTCAGAATGTCCAATTCCCCTGACAAGCACGTCTTTTGGGTCTTGTGGGAGGAAACCCACGCAGACACTTGGAGAACGTGCAGATTACACACAGACAGTGACCCAAGCCGGGAATTGAACCCGGGTCCCTGACGCTGTGAAGCAACAGTGTTAACCACTGAGCTACCATGCCACCCTATAGCTCTTGCATCAATGAATATACTGCTTTGTGAATTTTTAATTTGGTTATAGTGCAAATATTTAAGTTGAGAATAATCAGTCCCGGCTGCTGCTTCTGATACTTTTGCTGGAAAATGGAACAAAATTTGAACAAAAGATGAGAAGGGAAAACTGAGCATCACTATTATCCCCTGATTATGTAGCATGCTAATACTTACCAATGGCCCTCACAGATGAAGAACTGCTGCTTCGATGAAGAATTATTAATGAATATTATTCTTTAGCAATACTGTCAGGAATGTAGAAAATTAGAGGAGGAAGAGAAGGAATTAAAATTGGTTGAGGAACACAATTATGACCTGTTTATCTTTTCCTTTTTTTAATATAAATTTAGAGTACCCAATTCATTTTTTCCAATTAAGGGGCAATTTAGCGTGACCAATCCACCTAGCCTGCACATCTTTTGGGTTGTGGGGGCGAAACCCATGCAAACACGGGGAGAATGTGCAAACTCCACACACAGTGACCCAGAGCCAGGATCAAACCTGGGACCTCGGCGTTGTGAGGCTGCAGGGCTAACCCACTGCTCTACCGTGCTGCCCCTGTTTATCTTTTCTATTGAAAAGGGGGGAAGGGATAAACAAGGGAACTAAAGACCAGTCTGTCTAACCTCAGTGGTGGGGAAACTAGTGGAAGCAATTCTGAGAGACAGAATTAATCTGCATTGAAAGAGGTAGGGATTAATCAAGAACAGTCAGCATGGTTTTGTTAAGGGAAGATCATGTCTGACCAACTTGGTTGAGTTTTTCAAAGAGGTGACTAGGTGTGTAGATGAGGGAAATGCATTTGACGTAGTCTACTTAGACTTTCGCAAGGCTTTTGATAAGGTCCCACATGGGAGACTGATAGTGAAGGTAAGAGCCCATGGGATCCAAGGAAATTTGGCAAATTGGACCCCAAATTGGGTGAGTAGGAAGCATGATGGTCGAGGGGGGGTTTACTGACTGGAAACCTGTGTCCAGTGGGGTCCCGCAGGTATCAGTGTTGGGACATGATTGAGATGTATAAAATTATGAGGGACATCGATCGAGTAGACAGGAACAAACATTTCCCCTTGGTGGCGGGGTCAATGACCAAGGGCCATAGAGTTAAGGTGAGGAGCAGGAGGTTTAGAGGGTATGTGAGGAAAATCCTTTTTACTCAGAGGATGGTGGGAGTTTGGAATTCGCAGTCTGAAAGGGTGGTGAAGGTAGAGACCCTCATAACATTTAGGAAGTATTTAGATATGCACTTTTAATCCCAAGGCATACAAGGCTATGGGCCAAGTGCTGGAAAATGGGATTAGAATGGTTAGGTGGTTGTTTTTGACTGCGCAGATGTGATGGGCTGAAGGGCTTTTTCTATGCTGTATGATTCTATGACTGTAAAACTGGTTGATTTTCTTTTAAAGTAAGACTTATAACATATTTGCTTCAGTTCTTGGTCTTTCTCCACATACATTTGTCATGTTTTCAGATCTTGCAAGAGAGCTAATCCCCTAAAGATGGATTATTCTTAAAAAAAGATGTGGGTTTCCCAGTGATTGGTGCAAATAAATGCACAATATGATCATAGGATTTATACTGCAACAACCAAACTAAAATCAACTTGGATGAGACATTACCTAGTGGGCAACTATTGCACTAAACTAGAGAAGGTATTTGCCTCATTAACTAATTAAGCAACCAGAAACCCCACACCACATTTATAAATTATACTCCGATGTGCAACTTTCTGATGATTCAACAGACAGTTTTCTCCCTGCCCTACCAGGATGAGTCTTTCAGGGTCCTTTTATAAAAGCCTATTCGCTCAATCTTGAGTATAGTCAAATTGATTTCCAGCAGAAGGCACCCTCTGACAGATCCTGAGTCTTTAATTTAAAAAAAATTTAGAGTACCCAATTAATTTTTTCCAATTAAGGGAAAGTTTTGCGTGGCCAATCCACCTCACCTGCACATCTTTGGGTTGTGGGGGCGAAACCCACGCAAACACGGGGAAAATGTGCAAACTTCACACGGACAGTGACCCAGAGCCGGGATCGAATCTGGGACCTTCGATATGGGGGCCAAAACAGCTCACAATATTCCAAATGGAGTCTGACCAGAGCCTTATACAGCCTCATGCAAACATCCCTGCTCTTGAATTCTATCCCTCTCGAAATTAATGTTAACATTGCATTTGCTTTCCAAACTACCAACAGAACCTGGATGTTAACCATAAGATAATCCTGAACTAGGACTCCTAAGTCTCTTTGTGATTCAGATTGCCAAAGCCTTTCCCCATTTAGAAAATAGTCTATGCCTCTTTTCTTCCTACCAAAGTGCATAACCTCACACTTTTCCACATTGTAGTCCACCTGCCACTTCTTTGCCCACTCTCCCAGCCTGTCCAAATTCTTTTGCAGCCTTCCCACTTCCTTAACATTACCTATCATAGTATCCCTACAGTGCAGAATGAGGATATTTGGTCCATCGAGTCTGGTCTTTGAAAATTTTGAGATCCTGAGAACCAACTTTGAGTCCTCTACTAATGTTATTTATGAACACTATGAATTCAATACCAGAGTTCAGGAAGAGGGAGAATGTTGATCAATATGCACAGAGACATTGTGAATCTTGAGAGCTTGAGCAACTGAAAGAATTATATCATCAAAGATAGGATTGTCATGGGAACAAGTGATGCTGCCATGAGAGCATGCCTGCTGAAAGAAGATTAATTTACTCTCAAGAAAGCGATTGACATGGAAACGCTCAGGTTGTTAATTGTCAGCTGAAGGCTATTAATTCAAGAACTGATTAGGCTTTTCACTGTGCTGGGAGGCAGTTCAGGTTTTGCAAGCCAGGACGGTGAAGAAAAGGAAGAACTATTTGCAAAAGGGCCAACAGAAAGAGGAAGGCCTGGATATAAATATCATGAAAGACACTACATAAAGGGAAGCATGTTGGATGTGAAGAAATCAGTGTTCCAACTGCAAGAAGCTGAATCACTTGCATGCATGTGTTATCCTGCAAATAAGAAAAGCTAGCCTATAAAGACATTGGAGAGATATTGGAAGACATTATGACAAATCGTTCTACACCCTAGACAAGAGTAGTCCCAGCAAACCAGATAACTGAGGAGGTGCCTTCGAGAAGATTGGTATGGTCAATGTTATCAAAGTTGCAGACAGGTTAGAGAAGGATGAGAGGAATAGTTTACCACAATCGCAGTCAGGTACAATGTAATTTGTGACTTTGAGGTTCCGACTATGATGGGGTGAAAACATGGTTAAAGGGAGATAGAAGGGATGTGAAAAAGCAAATGAGAGAAGCAAAGAGGAAGCATGAAAAGAGACTGGCAGCTATTATAAAAGGGAATCTCAAAGTTGTCTATAGGCATCTAAATAGTAAAAAGTTGGTAAAAGGAGCGATGGAGCCAGTTGGCGACCAAAAATGGAATTTACACATGGAGGCGGGGCATAGCTGGAGTATTACCAAGGAAAGAAGCGCTGCCAATTCATGGAGGAAAAGAAGGTAATTCAGACGCTAGAATGAGTTAAGATTAATAAGGCAAGAGATATAGGCCAGCATAGTGGTGCAGTTGTTAGCACTGCGGTCTCACGGCGCCGAGGTGCCAGGTTCAATCCCGGCTCTGGGTCACTGTCCGTGTGGAGTTTGCACATTCTCTCCGTGTTTGCGTGGGTTTCTCTCCCACAACCTAAAGATGTGCAGGGTAGGTTGATTGACAATGCTAAAAATCAAAAAGGGTCATAGTACAGAGTACAGAGACTGCGGAGAACTCAGTGAATGGACCCAGTAAGGCTAAGAGAAATAAAACACAGGGAGAGTGCTCAAAACATGATCGGACAAGAAAGCAGGGCAGAGAGCAAGGGAAGTCGAGATTAAGCTGCATTTATTTCAATGCCAGAGGCCTGACGGGCAACACAGATGAACTCAGGACTTGGATGGGGAATTGGAACTGGGATATTATAGCTATTACTGAAACATGGCTAAGGGAGGGGCAGGACTGGCAGCTCAATGTTCCAAGATTCGGATGCTATAGGGAAGATAGAACATGAGGTCAGAGAGGAGGGGGAGTGCATTTTTGATTAGGGCGAATAACACGGCAGTACAGAGAGAGGATATATCCAAGTGTTCACCCACTGAGTCTATATGGGTAGAACTGATAAATAAGAAGGGAGAGATCACTTTTGATAGGATTGCACTACAGATCACCAAATAGTCAGTGGGAATTTGAGGAGTAATTAGGTGAGATAACAGATAGCTGCAAGAAAATAGGGTGGTAATAGTTGGGGACTTTACTTCCCCAACATTAACTGGGACAGCCATAGCATTAGGGGCTTAGATGGAGAGAAATTTGTTGGGTGTATTCAGGATCCAGATCCTTTATCTAAACCTGTCGCCTATTTTCCAAGGATCTACTTCCCTCTGTTCCCCGCCCGTTCATATATCTGTCTAGATGCATCTTAAATGACGCTATCGTGCCCGCCTCTACCACCTCCGCTGGCAAAGCGTTCCAGGCACCCACCACCCTCTGCGTAAAAAACTTTCCATGCACATCTCCCTTAAACTTTCCCCCTCTCACCTTGAAATCGTAACCCCTTGTAATTGACACTCCCACTCTTGAAAAAAGCTTGTTGCTATCCACCCTGTCCATACCTCTCATAATTTTGTAGACCTCAATCAGGTCCCCCTCAACCTCCGTCTTTCCAACAAAAACAATCTTAATCTACTCAACCTTTCTTCATAGCTAGCACCCTCCATACCACGCAACATCCTGGTGAACCTCCTCTGTCTCCGAACGGGTAGAGGGAATCCTGAAGGGGGAGGGCAAACAGGCAGAGGTCGTTGTACATATTGGTACTAACGACATAGGCAGGAAGGGGCATGAGGTCCTGCAGCAGGAGTTCAGGGAGCTAGGCAGAAAGTTAAAAGACAGGACCTCGAGGGTTGTAATCTCGGGATTACTCCCTGTGCCACGTGCCAGTGAGGCTAGAAATAGGAAGATAGAGCAGACAAACACGTGGCTAAACAGCTGGTGTAGGAGGGAGGGTTTCTGTTATCTGGACCACTGGGAGCTCTTCCGGGGCAGGTGTGACCTGTATAAGATGGACGGGTTGCATCTAAACCGGAGAGGCATAAATATCCTGGCCGCGAGGTTTGCTAGTGTCACACGGGAGGGTTTAAACTAGTATGGCAGGGGGGTGGGCACGGGAGCAATAGGTCAGAAGGTGAGAGCATTGAGGGAGAACTAGGGAATAGGGACAGTGTGGCTCTGAGGCAGCGCAGACGGGGAGAAGTTGCTGAACACAGCGGGTCTGGTGGCCTGAAGTGCATATGTTTTAATGCAAGGAGCATTACGGGTAAGGCAGATGAACTTAGAGCTTGGATTACTACTTGGAACTATGATGTTGTTGCCATTACAGAGACCTGGTTGAGGGAAGGGCAGGATTGGCAGCTAAACGTTCCAGGATTTAGATGTTTCAGGCGGGATAGAGGGGGATGTAAAAGGGGAGGCGGAGTTGCGCTACTTGTTCAGGAGAGTATCACAGCTATACAGCGAGAGGACACCTCAGAGGGCAGTGAGGCTATATGGGTAGAGATCAGGAATAAGAAGGGTGCAGTCACAATGTTGGGGGTATACTACAGGCCTCCCAACAGCCAGCGGGAGATAGAGGAGCAGATAGGTAGACAGATTTTGGAAAAGAGTAAAAACAACAGGGTTGTGGTGATGGGAGACTTCAACTTCCCCAATATTGACTGGGACTCACTTAGTGCCAGGGGCTTAGACGGGGCAGAGTTTGTAAGGAGCATCCAGGAGGGCTTCTTAAAACAATATGTAAACAGTCCAACTAGGGAAGGGGCGGTACTGGACCTGGTATTGGGGAATGAGCCCGGCCAGGTGGTAGATGTTTCAGTAGGGGAGCATTTCGGTAACAGTGACCACAATTCAGTAAGTTTTAAAGTACTGGTGGACAAGGATAAGAGTGGTCCGAGGATGAATGTGCTAAATTGGGGGAAGGCTAATTATAACAATATTAGGCGGGAACTGAAGAACATAGATTGGGGGCGGATGTTTGAGGGCAAATCAACATCTGACATGTGGGAGGCTTTCAAGTGTCAGTTGAAAGGAATACAGGACAGGCATGTTCCTGTGAGGAAGAAAGATAAATACGGCAATTTTCGGGAACCTTGGATGACGAGTGATATTGTAGGCCTCGTCAAAAAGAAAAAGGAGGCATTTGTCAGGGCTAAAAGGCTGGGAACAGACGAAGCCTGTGTGGCATATAAGGAAAGTAGGAAGGAACTTAAGCAAGGAGTCAGGAGGGCTAGAAGGGGTCATGAAAAGTCATTGGCAAATAGGGTTAAGGAAAATCCCAAGGCTTTTTACACTTACATAAAAAGCAAGAGGGTAGCCAGGGAAAGGGTTGGCCCACTGAAGGATAGGCAAGGGAATCTATGTGTGGAGCCAGAGGAAATGGGCGAGGTACTAAATGAATACTTTGCATCAGTATTCACCAAAGAGAAGGAATTGGTAGATGTTGAGTCTGGAGAAGGGGGTGTAGATAGCCTGGGTCACATTGTGATCCAAAAAGACGAGGTGTTGGGTGTCTTAAAAAATATTAAGGTAGATAAGTCCCCAGGGCCGGATGGGATCTACCCCAGAATACTGAAGGAGGCTGGAGAGGAAATTGCTGAGGCCTTGACAGAAATCTTTGGATCCTCGCTGTCTTCAGGGGATGTCCCGGAGGACTGGAGAATAGCCAATGTTGTTCCTCTGTTTAAGAAGGGTGGCAGGGATAATCCCGGGAACTACAGGCCGGTGAGCCTTACTTCAGTGGTAGGGAAATTACTGGAGAGAATTCTTCGAGACAGGATCTACTCCCATTTGGAAGCAAATGGACGTATTAGTGAGAGGCAGCACGGTTTTGTGAAGGGGAGGTCGTGTCTCACTAACTTGATAGAGTTTTTCGAGGAGGTCACTAAGATGATTGATGCAGGTAGGGCAGTAGATGTTGTCTATATGGACTTCAGTAAGGCCTTTGACAAGGTCCCTCATGGTAGACTAGTACAAAAGGTGAAGTCACACGGGATCAGGGGTGAACTGGCAAGGTGGATACAGAACTGGCTAGGCCATAGAAGGCAGAGGGTAGCAATGGAGGGATGCTTTTCTAATTGGAGGGCTGTGACCAGTGGTGTTCCACAGGGATCAGTGCTGGGACCTTTGCTCTTTGTAGTATATATAAATGATTTGGAGGAAAATGTAACTGGTCTGATTAGTAAGTTTGCAGACGACACAAAGGTTGGTGGAATTGCGGATAGCGATGAGGACTGTCTGAGGATACAGCAGGATTTAGATTGTCTGGAGACTTGGGCGGAGAGATGGCAGATGGAGTTTAACCTGGACAAATGTGAGGTAATGCATTTTGGAAGGGCTAATGCAGGTAGGGAATATACAGTGAATGGTAGAACCCTCAAGAGTATTGAAAGTCAAAGAGATCTAGGAGTACAGGTCCACAGATCACTGAAAGGGGCTACACAGGTGGAGAAGGTAGTCAAGAAGGCATACGGCATGCTTGCCTTCATTGGCCGGGGCATTGAGTATAAGAATTGGCAAGTCATGTTGCAGCTGTATAGAACCTTAGTTAGGCCACACTTGGAGTATAGTGTTCAATTCTGGTCGCCACACTACCAGAAGGATGTGGAGGCTTTAGAGAGGGTGCAGAAGAGATTTACCAGAATGTTGCCTGGTATGGAGGGCATAAGCTATGAGGAGCGATTGAATAAACTCGGTTTGTTCTCACTGGAACGAAGGAGGTTGAGGGGCGACCTGATAGAGGTATACAAAATTATGAGGGGCATAGACAGAGTGGATAGTCAGAGGCTTTTCCCCAGGGTAGAGGGGTCAATTACTAGGGGGCATAGGTTTAAGGTGAGAGGGGCAAAGTTTAGAGTAGATGTACGAGGCAAGTTTTTTACGCAGAGGGTAGTGGGTGCCTGGAACTCACTACCGGAGGAGGTAGTGGAGGCAGGGACGATAGGGACATTTAAGGGGCATCTTGACAAATATATGAATAGGATGGGAATAGAAGGATACGGACCCAGGAAGTGTAGAAGATTGTAGTTTAGTCGGGCAGTATGGTCGGCGCGGGCTTGGAGGGCCGAAGGGCCTGTTCCTGTGCTGTACATTTCTTTGTTCTTTGTTCTTTGTTCTTTGTACCCTCTCTAAAGCATCCACATACTTCTGGTAATGTGGCGACCAGAACTGCACGCAGTATTCCAAATGTGGCCTAACCAAAGTCCTATACAACTGTAACATGACCTGCCGACTCTTGTACTCAATACCCCGTCCGATGAAGGCAAGCATGTTTATGCCTACTTGACCACTCTATCGATCTGCGTTGCCACCTTCAGGGTACAATGGACCTGAACTCCCAGATCTCTCTGTACATCAATTTTCCCCAGGACTCTTCCATTGACCGTATAGTCCGCTCTTGAATTAGATCTTCCAAAATGCATCACCTTGCATTTGCCTGGATTGAATTCCATCTGCCATTTCTCTGCCCAACTCTCCAATCTGTCTATATTTTGCTGTATTCTCTGACAGTCCTCCTCGCTATCTGCAACTCCACCAATCTTAGTATCATCTGCAAACTTGCTAATCAGACCACCTATACCTTCGTCCAGATCATTTATGTATATAACAAACAACAGTGGTCCGAGCTAGGATCCCTGTGGAACACCACTAGTCACCTTTCTCCATTTTGAGACACTCCCTTCCACCACTACTCTCTGTCTCCTGTTGCCCAGCCAGTTCTTTATCCATCTAGCCAGTACACACTGAACCCCATACGACTTCACTTTTTCCATCAACCTGCCATGGGAAACTTTATCAAACGCCTTACTGAAGTCCATGTATATGACATCTACAGCTCTTCCCTCATCAATTAACTTTGTCACTTCCTCAAAGAATTCTGTTAGGTTTGTAAGACATGACCTTCCCTGCACAAAACCATGCTGCCTATCACTGAAAAGTCTATTTTCTTCCAAATGTGAATAGATCCTATCCCTCAATATCTTCTCCAACAGTTTGCCTACCACTGACGTCAAGCTCACAGGTCTATAATTCCCTGGATTATCCCTGCTACCCTTCTTAAACAAGGGGACAAGATTAGCAATTCTCCAGTCCTCCAGGACCTCACCCGTGCTCAAGGATGCTGCAAAGATATCTGTTAAGGCCCCAGCTATTTCGTCCCTCGCTTCCGTTAGTAACCTGGGATAGATCCCATCCGGACCTGGGGACTTGCCCGCCTTAATGCCTTTCAGAATACCCAAAACTTCCCCCTTCCTTATGCCGACTTGATCTAGAGTATTTAAACATCCATCCCTAGCCTCAACATCCGTCATGTCCCTCTCCTTGGTGAATACCGATGCAAAGTACTCATTAAGAATCTCACCCATTTCCTCTTACTCCACGCATAAATTCCCTCTTTTGTCTGAGTGGGCCAATCCTTTCTCTAGTTACCCTCTTGCTCCTTATATACAAATAAAAGGCTTTGGGATTTTCCTTAACCCTGTTAGTCAAAGATATTTCATGACCCCTTTTAGCCCTCTTTATTGCACGTTTGAGATTTGTCCTACTTTCCCAATATTCCTCCAAAGCTTCATCAGTTTTAAGTCACCTAGATCTTATGTATGCTTCCTTTTTCACATTAGCTAGTCTCACAATTCCACCCATCATCCACGGTTCCCTAATCTTGCCATTTCTATCCCTCATTTTCACAGGGACATGTCTGTCCTGCACTCTAATCAACCTTTCCTTAAAAGACTCCCACATTTCAAATGTGGATTTACCCTTAAATAGTGCTCCCAATCCACATTCCCTAGCTCCTGCCGAATTTTGTTATACTTGGTCTTTCCCCAATTTAGCACTCTTCCTTTAGGACCACTCTCGTCTTTGTCCATGAGTATTCTGAAACTTACGGAATTGTGATCGCTATTCCCAAAGTAATCACCGACTGAAACTTCAACCACCTGGCCGGGATCATTCCCCAATACCAGGTCCAGTATGGCCCCTTCCCGAGTTGGACTATTTACATACTGCTCTAAAAAACTCTCCTGGATGCTCCTTACAAATTCTGCTCCATCTACGCCTCCAACACTACATGAGTCCCATTCAATGTTGGGGAAGTTAAAATCTCTCATCCCCACGACCACCCTATTGCTCCTACATTTTTCTGTAATCTGTCTACATATTTGTACCTCTACTTCACGCTCGCTTTTGGGTGGCCTGTAGTAAAGTCCCAACAATGTTACTGCACCCTTCCTATTTCTTAGCTCTACCCATATTGCCTCAGTGCTCGAATCCTCCATCGTGCCCTCCTTAATCACAGCTGTGATATCATCTCTGACCAGTAATCCAACTCCTCCACCCCTTTTACCTCCCTCTCTATCCCTCCTGAAGCATCAATACCCTGGGATATTTAGTTGCCAGTCTTGCCCTTCCCTCAACCAAGTCTCAGTAATACCAATAACATCATATTCGCAGGTACTAATCCAAGTTATAAATTCAACTGCCTTACCTGCTACACTTCTCGCATTGAAACAAATGCACCTCAGACCACCTGTCCCTTTGTGTTTATCATCTCTTCCCTGTCTACTCTTCCCCTTAATCACATTGAGTTTATTATCTAGTACCTTACTGGCTTTAGTTGCTGCCTCTTTACTGACCTCTAACTTCCTAATCTGGTTCCCATCCCCCTGGCACATTAGTTTAAAACCTCCCTAACAGTGCTAGCAAAAGCATCCCCGACCCCTGCACCCGGGAGGCAACATACCATTCGGGAGTCTCGTTTTCGACCACAGAAACGCCATCCGGGCCGGAGAATCGCTGCTCGTTGTTTGCAGCGATTCTCCGAGCAGCCTGGATTCGGGGGGGGGGTGGGAAAATCGCGTGCAGGGGTCGGCGTGGCGTGGCGCGATTCACGCGGCGCCCCAGCGATTCTCCCACCCGGCCGAGGGGGAGGGGAGAATACCGCCCGTTATGTTGACAGTTTTTCAATCCTCTGGGACTTTTTCAGAATTTAAGGATTTTTGGAAGATTACTACCAGTGCATCCACTATATAATTGGGTACTCTGAATTTATATAAAAACTAAGAAAATGCCTCTGGCCACGTCTGGCTTATGGGCCGGAGCTTGGACAAGCCTAGTTTGGAGGAATGGGAGGTGATCTCATTGAAGTAAAATCTTTAGAGCTAAACAGGTTAGATGCAGGAAGTACAGAGTACGGTAGGGGCTCAGTCTTGAGTATGTTCAAGACCAAGATCAATAGATTTCTACACTGGCATCTCCACATCAATAGATTTCTAAGTATTAAAGATATCAAGGGATATGGGGATCGTATGGGAAAATGGTATTGAGGTAGAATAGCAGCCATGATCTAGTTGAACGGTGAGCAGACTTGATGAACTGAATGGCCTGTTCGTGTTCCTATTTCATATTTTTTAAATATCTGACTTAATTTCATTTACTAAGTATCAGTGATTATGGATCAGGATTCAACTTCATGAAATCTCATTGCTTCTGCTGCTCCCAGAGGTATATGTGAAAAGCAGCACAAGAGTTATAAAAAGCTATAGTCACAATCACATTTAAGGATGATTTTATGGACAGCACAGAGAAATTGTGTGTCTTGGTCTCTTAATACACAGCCCTACACAAAGAGGTATGTTGCTGCAAACTTTTAATGTTTTAAATTTATATCTTGACATGTGTGGTGCATTGTAGCTCTTGCATTGTTACCAGTGTGTAGTAGCTATCCAACTTTGAAAGCCTTGAACAGTGCAGTGGTAAAAGTACAGTCATGGGATCAGCATCATGAGTCACAACCTTCAGACCTTGCTCAGTGTAGCCGATGATTCCCAGACAGGTTGTTGTGTTTTCATACAAAACAAAGGAAGCTGAAGAGCCAGGTGGATGACCACTATCGATAAATACTGTGTAGTCTTTCAGTGCATGTGCAAGACACCAATAACTCTGTCTGACCATGAAGTAAGCACTACAATAAATAAGGTTGGTTTTGGTCTTTTAAGTAGCTGTGGTTTTTTTTACTGCATTGTCTGCAATGATTAGTTACTAACTGCATTTAAAAGAAGTGTGTTGAAATGCAATGATACAAAGGATTAGAATAAAACATTTTTCTTCCGCAAATGTCCTTCAATTAATAGCGATTAAGTTGCTTCTGACATAATGGGTGATATTATTTCCTGTCTAGTTAGACATTTAACAAGTGACTGTCTCTTCTCACTGCAGTTAATTCTGGACCATCATGATTAGATCAAAACGTCTTAAAGCTGAGATTTTGCCCATGAGCCACACAGATGCAGTAAATCCCTAGATACAATAACCACTCCTGCTGAGTCAGCTAATTCCAGCTAGCTGAATGGTAGGGGATTAAAGTTATCTCCAGCTCAAATGGTTTAGGGCCTTGATAATCCATGAGCGTTCCCACCCTTGTTCACTGTATCGTAACTCCACCAAAATATTGATTGTGGATCCTGTGGTACACATTTCCTCCGATCTGTAAACCTTGTAATATTTTTTAAGTTTAAATGTCTGTGCATAAATATGTCAAAAGTTCTACATTGAGATGTTATTACATCCAAAAGAAGAGATGATTTTATTTATTATTGTTATTAATATGCTGATGTGTAGAAACCCCCAGAGCTTGTAACTTGGGGAAGAAGTAATGCTAATAAAGATGATGACACTTCGTGTTCACATTTGAAAGGTTTCTCCCGAAGACCAGTGGAGGAAGCCATTATCTTCCCAGGAAGAAGAAAAAACAGATGCACAAAAGATTAGCCAACGATGGAACTCCTGGAAAGGCAGGCAGCGACAACGACCCCTTTCAGACTATGGTCAGTTTTCTAGCCGGAAGTTTTCTATCCCAGAGAATGGTTTTCCTATTCAACCTCAAAAAATTGACCTGGCAGAGAATGAAGATGCCACTGACGCCCCTTGTATTGACTCCCAGCCAGAGAAATGTGTCAGCGTTCCTCGACATAGAAACCAGAAAAGGAGACCGATCTCTGTAATTGGTGGGGTCAGTATCTATGGGAATAATCGCTCAGAGGAAATGGAGGACCTTTTTACAATACAAGTAAGGTGACACTCTTTACTGCGTCTTCTACATACAAATCAAACTTCCTGCTATGCCTGCTTCTCCATCTTTGGCTGAAAACTTTGCTTCAGTTCCTCAAGAAACCATAGAAAGGAATTTGGGCTATATCCTGTCCTCCCCACTTCTGATACAGACATTGGTGTACTTTATATTTGCTTTTCTGACTTGCACTTGAATTTCTTGCCAATCTCTTACCTTTAATGTACTGTATTGCCAATATTTCCACTTTGAAAATTGCTGTGTCCATGAATCTGATGATTAATGTGCTTAAAATGATTGCAATAGATTTGGATTTCTTGCACTATGCCAGCTGGTGAATAAAAAGTAAATCCATTTCAGATATTTTAAAACTTAAGTCAAATGAAAGGTTATTTGATATAATAATCTTGAAGTATCCATAAAATCTCCCCTTCCAGACTGTGATATCAGTCAGCACAATATTTTCACTATTATAATAAGAATAGTGAAAGGCGAATTGTTGGTTTTAAATTATTGTCAGCATGGTGAAGATTTACATTGGTGATAATTGGACTGTCTTTGAATATTGACAGTTTATTTCTACAGTAAAAGGAGATCTCCAAATGGTTATCATTGGAGGCTGTTAGGCAGATGTTTGATAGACAAGGGTGTTGCGGGGCTCCTAATAAACAAAATGTATGGTGTCTTAATGTAAAGTAGCAATTGGCACAAATGTTCCTTCAGTAGTAGAAGAGAGAAGGGCAGCATGGCACAGTGATTAGCACTGCTCGCTCACGGCGCCGAGGTCCCAGGTTCGATCCCGGCCCTTGGTCACTGTCCGTGTGGAATTTGCACATTTTCCCCGTGTTTGCGTAGGTTTCACTCCCACAACCTAAAGATGTGCAGGGTAGGTGGATTGGCCATGCTAAAATTGCCCCTTAATTGGAAAAAATGAATTGGGTGCTCTAAATTTATAAAAAGTAGTAGAAGAGAGGAAAAGTTAATGGTAGAATATATTACAGACTATCACATGGTAAAATGGGCATGAGTGCACTGTTGCGGCTGGTCATAAAGATTAGTGCCAAGATCTCACTTGCTATATTGAGGGATTTTTATTATCCTCTTTTAATACTACGATTTGTTGTAGGGACAATGTGTACAAGCAAGCAAACTTATTGAAATCTTTCAAGAATCTATCCAGAAACAGTACGCGAAGGAACCCACAAGAGGGATCATTATTGGAGTTTCTTAGTAAATAATAAAGTGGGAGTAATAAGGCAAATTAAAGTAAGGAACCAATTGAGATCTCGTGTTCACAAGTCATTTATTACGAATTGAAATGAGACTAGAACAGAAAATAAGTTTATCAAAGAATTGGATTTTAGCAAAGATTGCCTAGTTGATAAATGCCATGTCCTATGTGGAACTGAGCCATTATGTGGTCAGGTTTATTCCTGTTTTGTGCTGAGTTAACAACTCTCAGCTAGGATGTTGAGAGAGCTAATAACATTGGCCTCAAGGTCTTGGGTTAGGGAGAAGACTCTAGGAAATAATTCCAGAGCAATTTCTATATTGGCAAGCCTGCTCAAAGATACATGTGTGGACATAAAATGGCCAGGTTTAGATGGGAGTAAAGGCCTGCCAAGATGCACTGTTCTGTTTAAAATATGGTGAATGGACACTTAATAAGTGTACTGGAAAAGTGCTGCAATCTGTAAAGCTGCACCCCAGCCTCAACTGGAACCATTAAACAAAGGGAAGATGATTGATACAAAAGTATGGAAAAATAAGCTCTTCTAATGGTTGAGTGATAAATTAAGTATCCAGTATGTTTCTGAACCTTGCAGTTCAAAAACTCTGAAAAGGGACCTCCTTTCTAAGCTGAGAAACTACCTCAGTTGAGGCAGCAGTTCAGGTGTTACATTTGGCTTCTGAATCCTTGGGTTGGAGGGGAAATAAGTATATGATTCAGCTCTTGCTCACTCTCTGGTGATCTGCAGAAAAATGTGCAAGTATGGATTTTAATGTGTTGCATTGCAGAGTTGAATATCCTGTTTTAGCTGGTAATAGGAAAATGATCAATTCAGTAAACTATTGGAGGGCAGCCAACATACTTGAAGAGTATGCAGAATCATTTCCCTCAGGAGAGTCAAAGTGAATATTGAGGGGTAGAGAAGGCTATCAAATTCCAAACCACACTGAACAAAATAATTAATTTCGAAAGGTCAGCATTTTTTCCTTTAAAGTCTTTTAAACACTATAGAGGTTTAAAAAGTGTCATGTTAACTTTCATTTGATTTCTGGTCAGATGGCTGGCTAAAAGCTTTCAGACATAGTAATCTTATTTTCAAAGTTGGAGGTTTTTAGCTGAACTCTACAGGATGCAATATTTCAATCTATTTGGTCTTCAGGAATTTAGAAACTGATGCATCTGACAATATACAAAAATAATGCTGAGTAGAATTTATATGGTGTACCATAGCACTGTGTATAGGTCAAAGGCAGAATATACAGTGAGCTAAACCATAGTGAGGATTGTTGGAGCTGAATTATTTGATTAATGCCGATGTAGTAATTTAATGGATTTGATGAAGAACTAGATATTTTTCCAAGTTTCTAAATGGTTTTCAATTTGTTTGGTCTTTTTCTATAGGACATATAAGACACCTTTGATTGTAATTTAATTGTAATTGTATTCCAATTTCAGAGCTTGCAAGGCATTTTTGACCGATTTCTCTGACTAAAGAAAATCTGCATTTAACTTGTCAAAAAATTTTATAACATTTGCATGTTTTCAAAAATAAAAGTGGATTCTATTTTGTGGCATACACAGATAATGACACAATACTGTAATTTTAAAAATCCTGTGGTATCTTTCTATGATTTGTGTGTTCTGTGCACAAAGGAAGGATGGCCTTCTGGTCCTAATAACATTTTCCTGCTATTAAAATATCAGGTGTTAGGATAGTTACTTAAGAGACTGACCATTATTATGTCTCAATTATTACAATCTTCATGCCATTCTGTACTTTTTCTTAACAGTTTAAATGATCTACTTGGTAAAATATAAATGTATTTCATTATGTTTCCTAATTAATGAGATTAGCCAGA
Organism: Scyliorhinus torazame; assembly: GCF_047496885.1. NCBI lineage: Eukaryota > Metazoa > Chordata > Chondrichthyes > Carcharhiniformes > Scyliorhinidae > Scyliorhinus > Scyliorhinus torazame. Next base: position 146,438,718 of record NC_092721.1, on the reverse strand, counting down.
TAGTAATTGATGCTATTTCCTTGTCTATGTTCTAACATTTATCCTTCGTCACCTACATTTCATATGTAGAAAACTTTAAAAAAATTAACTTAGAGCAGAAATAACTATAGAGGGGCAGCATGGTGGTGCAGTGGCTAGCACTGCTGCCTCATGGCACCGAGGACCCAGGTTCAATTCCGGCCCCGGGTCTTTGAGTGGAGTTTGCACATTCTCCCCTTGTCTGCGTGGGTCTCACCCCCATAACCCAAAAGATGTGCAGGGTAGGTGGATTGGCCACGCTAAATTGTCCCTTAATTGGAAAATAAATAATTGGGTACATTAGTTATTTTTAAAAATAAATTTATAGTATCTATATTATGTTATGGGGCACCATTTTACCCTCAGCAATGTCTGCTATTTTGGTATGCCAACACAAAAGTGATCAAAAGTCAATTTTAAACATTTTAACATTATTTACAGCCCAACTACCAATTAATGATGTCAAACTGAAGAGCAAAATCAGCTTGCTTTAGTGTTTCACCCATAAATTAAATGGACTTCCAAGACCAAGTGGGCACTGTTGGTGGGCACTGGTACAATGTTGGGAGATTTTAGTGGTTTGTGTTTGTTTTCTAGAATGTTTTCCTACTATGTTTTTATAAATATGAGGTTTATAAGATTATGTTTTAGAACTGGGTTTTTAATTTACTGTAAAAGGAAGGTGGGGGTATATGTGATCTGTTCTGAAGTCTGCCTGACAGCAAGCCTGGGTGACGTGCCTGTTAAAGATTAAAGGGAGGTTCAGGTTGTATATTGGAAAGACTGTGCAAGTTGTTCACATTTGAACATTTGCAGCTTTATTTGCATTTAAACTAGCTAGTTTCCAAGATTGCAGGAAGATGTTACAAATGTAGGTTTGTAAGCAGTTGTGCTTTAAACTGTCCATTTACTTCAAAGAAAATAATTAGGGTCTCTAGCGAATCAGCATTTCTACCTTGGTACAAGGCCCATGTGACTCATGTTGATATGCAGATGGGCTTTGAGGGGGAAGGGTTTCTGAGATAACTCTGAAAATCTCAGACAGGAAGTCTGCCAGAATTCCGGAGAGAGGGAGCAACTTGAAGCCAGAAGTATCTATGGTTCATCGTAGAGGGTGTGGGCTGACTGCGTGGATCCAAAACACCAAATTCGAGAGGATTTGAAATGAGGCTGGAAGATTAGCCTAGTTTGTGCAAGAGAGAGAATTGCCAGGAAAATCGTTCACTGTGAAAGACAATTCTGGGGTTAAAGGTTACCACATTGGGAAAGGAAAGAAACCAGAATAAAACCTCAGACTTTGGACTGGGCCTGGGAGAATCGAATGAGTACTTAAGGAATAGTGCAGAGTAGATCTGCAAAGTGGATGTTTGGTTGTGTTGAGAATAAAATGGCACAGTTCTGTTCTATGGTTTGAAGTAAAAGCTGCTGACAAAAATTGTGTTTTGTTAATGTTGCTTTTAGTCTGGTTGTTGCGGTCAGTCTTAAAATCTGAAATCTGCAGACTCGATGGGCCGAATGGCCTCCTTCTGCACTGTAAATTCTATGATATGATATGATTGCCTTGTCATCCTTTCAACTATCAACTGGAAGTTGATATTTATTTTTAAAATTTGGCAGTCTCCAGAGAGTGTACCCTGTAGGTTTCTTGGGAATTGTAAGTCCAATCCTCCATCCAGGAAGACTAAGACAAATCCTATAACAGGAATCAGATTTACAATTTTCATTCAACAAGAAATAACATAAACCAATTGCAACCACTTCAAAATGACATCACATATATTGTGGCAACGTAGCTGAAATGATTTATGAATGCACTTAAACATGTACTTTTAAAATTCATCTTATTTAGCTAAGTTATCTTCTCCTCATGAATAGCAATTTGTTTGTATCCAGAATGCTATATTTTATTTTCTTTGTTTTCAGCCAGTTGCTCGGCCACCTGTTCCTTCACATCAGGTACCACCATATAAAGCAGTGTCAGCCAGATTTCGACCTTTCACTTTCTCCCAAAGCACACCTATTGGCTTAGATCGGGTTGGGCGCAGGCAGCAATTGAGAACATCAAATCGTAAGTAATATACATGTAAATTAAACAACATATAAGAATGTGATTGTTAGCATGCAGAAAAGTATTTCATAGATCATAGAATTTACAGTGCAGAAGGAAACCGTTTATGTCTGTGAAAGTCATACTTAGTTTCTCCCAATGTCCTCACCATCTTGAATGTCAGCGTCCATTTTATTTGGATGATTTCGTGCAAGTCCTCAGGGCCTGAAGGGATCTCCCCTAGAATATGATGTGTTGGGTACTCTGCTACACAGACGAACCAATGCGGTTGCGAATGGTACAACTCAGTTTTATTGCTAAAACGCCAATACCGGGGCTGTGGTGAGCTTAATTTTGAGCTCCTCCCATTCCTTCTGGTGTGTGGGCAGCCACTGGAACTCCGTGGACTTCTTGACGAGATGGCGCAGAGCCGTCGTGTGGGAGGCAAGGTTGGGAATGAACTTCCCCAGGAAGTTGACCATGCCTAGGAAGCGTAGCACTGCTTTCTTGTCTGCCGGCTGCGGCATGGCTGTAATGGCGCTCACCTTGTCTGCATACGGACAGACCCATGACCGGGAAATGTGGTCCCCCAGGAACCTCAGCTCGGTTTGGCCGAAAAGAACACTTGGCTCGGTTGAGGCGCCGGTCGTTTTCCCGTATGTGCGCAAAGACGCGCTGGAGACGATTGATGTGCTCCTGTGGTGTGGTGGACCAGATGATGACGTCGTCCACGTAGACGCGCACCCCTTCGATGCCCTCCATCATCTGCTCCATGGTCCTGTGAAAGACCTCGGATGCCGAGATGATGTTATAGGAGAACCTGCCCAAAGGGGTGTTGAAGGTGCACAGCTTTCGGCTGGACTGATCCAGTTGGATCTGCCAAAAACCCTTCGAGGCATCCAGTTTTGTGAAGATTTTAGCCCGGGCCATTTCGCTCGTGATCTCTTCCCGTTTGGGTATGGGGTAGTGTTCCCTCATTATGTTGTTGTTGAGGTCTTTTGGATGAATGCAGATCCGGAGCTCGCCGGAGGGCTTCTTTTTTTTTTTTATAAATGTTTTATTGAAATTTTTTTCCCAAACAACAATTTTTCCCCTCTTACAAAGCAAACGCAACAATAACAATACAGAAATTTTAAACAATACACAAGTAACAAAACCCCTTTATCTTTGACCTAAACTAAACCCCCCCTCCCCCCCCCCCCCCCCTCCCCCTGGGTTGCTGCTGCTGGTCATCTGTCTTCCCTCTAACGTTCCCCTAGGTAGTCGAGAAATGGCTGCCACCGCCTGGTGAACCCTTGAGCCGATCCTCTCAGGGCAAACTTTATCTGCTCCAGTTTAATGAACCCCGCCATATCATTTACCCAGGCCTCCAGTCCGGGGGGTTTCGCCTCCTTCCACATGAGTAGGATCCTGCGCCGGGCTACTAGGGACGCAAAGGCCACAACGTCGGCCTCTTTCGCCTCCTGCACTCCCGGCTCTTCCGCAACTCCAAATAGAGCTAACCCCCAGCCTGGTTTGACCCGGGCCTTCACCACCCGCGAAATCACTCCCGTCACTCCCTTCCAATACCCTTCCAGTGCCGGGCATGCCCAAAACATATGTGCGTGGTTTGCCGGGCTCCCGCCACACCTCCCACATTTGTCCTCCACTCCAAAGAACCTGCTCAATCTTGCTCCCGTTATGTGTGCTCTATGTAGCACCTTAAATTGAATCAGGCTAAGCCTGGCGCATGAGGAAGAGGAATTTACCCTGCTTAGGGCATCAGCCCACATACCCTCCTCTATCTCCTCCCCTAGTTCTTCTTCCCACTTTCCTTTTAGTTCGCCCACCGACTCCTCCCCCTCTTCCCTCATCTCTCGGTAAATCTCTGACACCTTGCCCTCTCCGACCCACACCCCTGAAAGCACCCTGTCCTGTATCCCCTGTGTCGGGAGCAATGGAAATTCCCTCACCTGTTGTCTAGTAAATGCCCTCACCTGCATATATCTCAAGAAATTTCCCCGGGGCAACTTATACTTTTCCTCCAATGCTCCCAAGCTCGCAAAAGTCCCATCTATAAATAAATCTCCCACCCTCCTAATTCCCAACTGGAACCAGCTCTGAAATCCTCCATCCATTCTTCCTGGGGCGAACCTATGGTTGTTCCTGATTGGGGACCCCACCAGGGCTCCCCGCACCCCTCTCTGTCGCCTCCACTGTCCCCAGATATTCAATGTTGCCGCCACCACCGGGTTCGTGGTAAACTTTTTAGGTGAGATCGGTAGCGGCGCCGTCACCAGCGCCTCTAAACTCGTCCCTTTACAGGACTTTCTCTCCAGTCTTTCCCACGCCGCTCCCTCACCCTCCATCATCCATTTACGTATCATTGCCACATTGGCGGCCCAATAGTAATCGCCCAAGTTCGGTAGTGCCAATCCTCCTCTGTCCCTACTACGCTGAAGGAACCCCCTCCTTACTCTCGGAACTTTCCCTGCCCACACGAAGCTCGTGATGCTCCTGTCTATTTTATTAAAAAAGGTCTTAGTGATTAGTATAGGGAGACATTGAAATACAAATAAGAACCTCGGGAGGACCATCATCTTAATTGCTTGCACCCTGCCCGCCAGCGATAGAGGCTGCATGTCCCACCTCTTGAAGTCCTCCTCCATTTGTTCTACCAACCGTGTCAGATTAAGTCTGTGCAAGGCTCCCCAGCTCCTAGCGATCTGAATCCCCAGGTATCGGAAGTTTCTTTCCACTTTCCTTAGAGGCAAGCCTTCTATCTCTCTACTCTGGTCCCCTGGATGTATCACAAATAATTCACTCTTTCCCATGTTTAGCCTATACCCCGAGAAATCCCCGAACCCCCTCAAAATTCGCATAACCTCTATCATTCCCCCCGCTGGGTCCGACACGTATAACAATAGGTCATCCGCATATAACGAGACTCGGTGTTCTTCTCCCCCTCTAATCACCCCTCTCCATTTCCTGGAGTCTCTCAACGCCATGGCCAGAGGTTCAATTGCCAACGCGAACAACAATGGAGACAGCGGGCATCCCTGTCTTGTTCCCCTATATAGTCGGAAATACTCCGATCTATGTCGACCTGTAACTACGCTTGCCGTTGGAGCCCCATAAAGAAGTCTAACCCAGCTAATAAACCCGTTCCCAAACCCAAACCTCCTTAACACTTCCCATAAATACTCCCACTCCACCCTATCAAATGCCTTCTCTGCGTCCATTGCCGCCACTATCTCTGCCTCCCCCTCCACTGGGGGCATCATTATCACCCCTAATAGTCGTCGCACGTTAACATTCAGTTGTCTCCCTTTTACGAACCCTGTCTGATCTTCGTGCACCACCCCCGGGACACAGTCCTCTATCCTCGATGCCAGTACCTTTGCCAACAATTTGGCGTCCACGTTCAACAATGAAATGGGTCTATAGGACCCGCACTGCAACGGATCTTTATCCCTCTTCAAAATTAACGATATCGTCGCCTCCGACATCGTCGGGGGTAGAGTCCCCCCTTTCCTGGCCTCATTGAACGTCCTCACCATCAACGGGGCCAACAAGTCCACATATTTTCTGTAATACTCCACCGGGAACCCGTCTGGTCCTGGGGCCTTCCCTGCTTGCATGCTTCCCAGTCCCTTAATAACCTCGTCCACCCCAGTCGGTGCCCCCAGGCCTACCACCCCCCGCTCCTCCACTTTCGGGAACCTCAATTGGTCCAGGAACTGCCGCATCCCCTCCTCTCCCTCTGGGGGTTGAGACCTATACAGTTCCTCATAGAAGGTCTTGAACACCTCATTTATCTTTCCTGCCCTTCGCACCGTGTCTCCCCTTTCGTCTCTAATTCCTCCTATTTCCCTCGCTGCTGCCCTCTTTCGCAATTGATGAGCCAACAGGCGACTCGCCTTTTCCCCATATTCATACCTCCTCCCCTGTGCCTTCCTCCACAGTACCTCCGCCTTTCTGGTGGTCAGAAGGTCAAATTCCGTCTGGAGTCGTCTCCTCTCCCTGTACAATTCCTCCTCCGGGGTCTCTGCAAATTCCCTATCCACCCTTAAAATCTCCCCCAGTAATCTTTCCCTTTCCTTGGCCTCTGTTTTCCTTTTGTGGGCCCCAATGGAGATCAGCTCTCCTCTGACCACCGCTTTTAGTGCTTCCCATACCACTCCCACAGGGACCTCGCCGTCGTCATTGACCTCCAGGTATCTCTCAATACACCCCCGCACTCTTGCACACACTCCCTCATCCGCCATCAGTCCCACATCTAATCGCCAGAGTGTTCTCTGCTCCCTTTCCTCTCCTAATTCCAGGTCCACCCAGTGTGGGGCATGATCCGAAACCGCTATGGCTGAGTACTCAGCTTCTTCCACCCTAGAGATCAACGACCTTCCCAAAACAAAAAAATCTATCCGGGAGTACACTTTATGGACATGGGAGAAGAAGGAATACTCCCTAGCCCTAGGTCTAAGAAATCGCCATGGATCCACTCCCCCCATTTGGTCCATAAACCCCTTAAGTACCTTGGCCGCTGCCGGCCTTCTTCCGGTCCTTGAGCTGGATCTATCTAGCCCCGGGTCCAGCACCGTATTAAAGTCCCCTCCTAAAATCAAGTTTCCTACCTCCAGGTCCGGTATACGCCCCAGCATCCGTCTCATAAATCCCGCATCGTCCCAGTTTGGGGCATACACGTTAACCAACACGACCTCCATTCCCTCCAGCCTGCCACTCACCATTACATATCTACCTCCGCTATCTGCTACAATGTTCTTTGCTTCAAATGCGACCTGTTTCCCCACCAAAATGGCCACCCCTCTATTCTTTGCGTCCAGTCCTGAGTGGAACACCTGTCCCACCCATCCTTTCCTTAGCCTAACTTGGTCCGCCACCTTTAGGTGCGTCTCTTGGAGCATAACCACGTCTGCCCTTAGTCCTTTCAAATGCGCGAGCACTCGGGCCCTTTTTATCGGTCCGTTCAGGCCTCTCACGTTCCACGTGATCAGCCTCACTAGGGGGCTACCTGCCCCCCTCCCGTGTCGACTAGCCATTACCTTCTCTAGGCCAGTCCCATATCCCGCCTCCGCGCTCCCGCTCGCTCCCCCAGCGTCGCACACCATCCCCGCCCACCCACTCTTTAGCCATTTCCTTTTGGATTTCCGCAGCAGCAACCCAGTTGTCCCCCCCCCCCTTCTCCCTCCCTCCTCCCCTCCCCGCTAGATCTCTTTCTAGCTTGATTGCTCCCCCCATATTACTTCCGTAAGTCAGCTGACTTCAACTGACCCCGGCTACTCCTGCTCACTCCTCGACCTCCCCATGTGGGGAACTCCCATCTGCCTTGCGCCTGTCTTCCCGCCTTATTCTTTCTGGTGCGGGAACATCCCTTTACCTGACCCGCCTCTTATGGCGCAGCTCCCTTTCCCCTCCCCCTCCCCTTCCCCATTCTCCAACTATGTCCCGTCTTTCCCCCCTCACCGGCGCCCACATTTCCCCAATGTCTCCCCCCTTCCCTGTTTACTTCTCAATTAACTTCCACCGTAACATTATCAATAACATTTCCTGCAGCATCAGTCCCTCAGTTCCGATCCAATTTCTCTTCTTTGATGAAGGTCCATGCTTCCTCCGCCGTCTCGAAATAATGGTGTCTCTCCTGATACGTGACCCATAGTCTTGCCGGCTGCAGCATCCCGAACTTCACCTTCCTTTTATGCAACACCTCTTTGGCTCGGTTGAAGCTCGCCCTCCTTCTCGCCACCTCCGCACTCCAATCCTGGTATACCCGTACCACTGCATTCTCCCATCTGCTACTCCGCACCTTTTTAGCCCATCTCAGGACCTCTTCTCTATCCTTAAGGCGGTAAAATCGCACGATTATCGCCCTGGGTGGTTCTCCCGCTTTTGGTCTTCTCGCCGGAATCCGATTTGCCCACTCCACCTCCAAGGGGCCCGTAGGGGCCTCAGCACCCATCAGTGAGCTCAGCATCGTACTTGCGTACGCTCCACAGTCCACTCCTTCCACACCCTCAGGGAGACCCAGTATCCGAAGGTTCTTCCTTCGCGTTCCATTTTCTAGGGCTTCGATCCTTTCAGTACACTTTTTATGAAGTGCCTCGTGCGTCTGTGTCTTAACCGCCAGGCCCAGGATCTCGTCCTCAATATCTGTCACCTTCTGCTCCACCACACGGAGCTCTGTCTCCTGGGTCTTTAATGTCTCCTTGAGCCCCTCAATTGCCTGTAGCAACGGGGTCAGCACCTCCCTCTTCAGCAGCTCCACGCACCGTCTCACAATTTCATGCTCAGGCCCCCATGTCGCCTGCGCTTTCTCCGCCGCCATCTTGTACTTCTCTCTTTCTGACCCTTTGGTCGACGATTCCTCGCGCTGCAGCCGCCGCCGCCGGTTTTTTCCTCCTTCGTTTGGGGGGGACTCCCTTCTCACACGCCCCACACCGGGTTGCGTCGTCGAAAAATTCCCCGTTGAGGCTCTTAAAAGAGCCCGAAGGTCCGTCGGAGCTGGAGCCGCCGAAGCGTGCGGCTAGCTAGGCATCACCGCAACCGGAAGTCCCTTCAGTGGCCTTGATGAGGTCTTTTCACAGTTGTTCCCTCTGCTGCTAGAATTCACCTTTGATACAGGCCCTCAGGTCAGCTTGCAGCTTTAAGCTTGCCCTTCCCCCGCCTGCATGCTGGAAGAGGCCCTGTTTATCCTGTAGTTGCAGCCAAATCTTTCACTGTTTCTGCGTGTGTCTGGCAACCAAGAGACATACCCTTCCTGGGGGACACTGTCGGGGGAATATTGCCGCCTTCTTCCCACACTGGGAAATGTCAAACAAATGCCGTGGGGGCCCTGTAAAAGAGCCCAAAAGTCCGTTCCAAGCAGGAGCTGCCGAATATGCGACCTAGCTCTGCATAGCCGCACCCGGAAGTCTGCCGGAGGGCTTCTTAACACACACCATGGAGCTGACGCGTGGCGTGGCTCCGTGACCCGGGATAGCACCCCTTGGTCCTGGAGATCCTGCAGCTGCTGCTTGAGGCGGTCTTTGAGTGGCGCTGGGACCCTGCGAGGTGCGTGAATGACTGGGGTAACGTCCGGTTTGAGCCGAATTCTGTAGGTGTAGGGCAGTGTTCCCATGCCCTCGAATGTCTCCTGGTTGTGGGTGAGGAGCGATTGGAGCTGTGCCCTGAATTCTGCATCCGGGAAGTCAGATGTGCCTTCTGGAGACAGAGCGTGGACTCGTTGCACGAGGTGGAGAACCTTGCATGCCTGTGCGCCTAGCAGGGAGTCCTTTGATGATCCGACTATCTCGAATAAGAGTGTGGCCGTGTGTGTGTTGTGTGTCACCTGGAGCTGGCAGGATCCCATAGCCGGGATAACGTTCCCATTGTAGTCGACCATCTTGCAACGGGATGGCCGAATTGATGGTCTGATCTTCATGGCGTAGAAGGCTGACCATGCTATGAGGTTGGCGGAGGCGCCAGTGTCCAGACGGAATGTTATCGGTGATCGGTTGACCGTTAGGGTGGCACACCATTCATCACCCGGATTGACAGTGTTCACTTGCAACGGCTGGTGGGTCCTGGCTGGAGACATCCGGTTCCCATCAATGACCGCAACACGGAAGGCGTCCCGGTCGTCTGTGTCACTGGTCTGGATATCGTCTGGGCACGACTCGTAGTAAGGAGGCTGAATGGTCCGGACGTCCCTGCAAGGTTGTCGGAATTGGGGAACATTGGCAGGTTGAGCTGCTCGACAGCAGGCAGCGTAGTGGCCCATCTTGCCACAGCGGAGGCATTGTCGTTTTTTTGCGGGACATTGCCGCTTTAAATGTGCGGCTCCGCAGTTGCCGCACGTCGTGATGTCATGGTGTTCGTTGCGCCACCGTGCATGCGCAGTTCGGCCTTGCGTCGAGAGCGCCTGGGCATCACGTCCCTCTGTGCGGACGTTGTTTTTGGCGCGCACAAACACGGGAGGCCTCGAAAAGCGCGCGAAATGGCCGCCCTCGTCCGGGCTGCGGGCCGGGAGGAACTCGATCGCCTGGACCCGTTCGGCCTCGTCGGACGCCTGCCTCGCCGATCCGGCCGCGTAGGACCCCTGCTGCGCTGATTCGGCCGCCTGAAATTGGGAGTAGCGGCTAGTCGCGTTTTCATACAGGACACAGGCTTCAATTGCGGAGGCTAGGGTGAGACCTTTTATTTTTAAGAGCTGCTGGCATAGGGTGCCCGAGGTGACCCCAAAAACGATCTGGTCCCGAATCATGGAATCGGAGGTGGTGTCGTAACCGCAGGACTGTGCGAGGATACGGAGATGCGTAAGGAAGGATTGAAAGGGCTCATCCTTACACTGCAGGCGCTGCTGGAAGAGATACCTCTCGAAACTTTCGTTGACCTCGACATTGAAGTGTTGGTCGAGTTTGAGAAGGATCGTCTTGTACTTGGTCTTGTCCTCACCTTCTGCGAACACCAGGGAGTTGTAGACATGGATGGCGTGTTGACCTGCCGTGGAGAGGAGGATGGCGATCTTTCTGGTGTCCGCAGCGCTCTCCTTTTCGTTGGCTTCCAGGAAGAGCTGGAAGCGCTGTTTGAACAGCTTCCAATTAACGCTGAGGTTTCCAGCGACTTGTAGCGGCTGCGGTGTGCTGACGGTGTCCATGGCGCAGGATGGCAGATTCCGGAGGATCCGTAGGTAGGTCCCACATTTACGCCTGGTACTATGATGTGTTGGGTACTCTGCTACACAGACGAACCAACACGGTTGCGAATGGTACAACTCAGTTTTATTGCTAACATTTATTTACAGTGGTAAACTGGTTACTGAGGTTCAATCATAACCCTAGAATCTGTGGACCTATTCCTAATACTATCTTGTAGTGGCACTCAGCACATGGTGGATGTCTGAGTGGCTTGCTATGAGCTCTGTGCCCTGAGCTGTCTCCTGCTGGAATGCTCAGGAAGTGTCATGTTCCCTGTTTTGTACTGTGTATGCTCTTGCCTGTGATTGGCTGTGGTGTTGTATGTGTGTTGATTGGTCCGTTGATCTGTCCATCAGTATGTATGTGCTATGATGTTTACCTGAATATCATGACAGAATACTGAGGGAGGTAAGGGAGGAAATTACTAGGGCCTTGACAGAAATCTTTGTATCCTCATTGGCTAATGGTGAGGTCCCAGAGGACTGGAGAATAGACAATGTAATTCCTTTGTTTAAGAAGGGTAGCAAGGATAATCTAGGAAATTACATGATGTGGAGATGCCGGCGTTGGACTGGGTTGAGCACAGTAAGAAGTCTTCCAACACCAGTTAAAGTCCAACAGGTTTGTTTCAAATCACTATCCGCAAATCCACCAACCTTTGTGTCATCTGCAAACTTACTAATCAGACCAGTTACATTTTCCTCCAAATCATTTATATATACTGCAAACAGCAAAGGTCCCAGCGCTGATCCCTGCGGAACACCACTAGTCACAGGCCTCCATTCAAAACAGCACCCTTCCACTGCAACCATCTATCTTCTATGACCGAGCCAGTTCTGTATCTATCTTGCCAGCTCACCTCTGATCCTGTGTGACTTCACCTATTGTAGCAGTCTGCCATGAGGGATTTTGTCAAAGACTTCACCGAGGTCCATATAAACAACATCATCAAACATTTTTGTCACTTCCTCAAAAAACCCAGTCAAGTTAGTGAGGCACAACCTCCCCTTCACAAAACCATGCCGCCTCTCGCTAATAAGTCCATTTGTTTCCAAATGGGAGTAAATCCTGTCCTGAAGAATCCTCTCCAAAAATTTCCCTACCACTGATGTAAGGCTCACTGGCCTGTAATTTCCCAGTGTGAAGTCTTACAACACCAGGTTAAAGTCTAACAGGTTTGTTTCAAATCACTAGCTTTCGGAGCACTGCTTCTTCCCCCGGTGAATGAAGAGGTAGGTTCCAGAAACATTTATATAGACAAAGTCAAAGATGCAAGACGATCCTTTGAATGCGAGCGTTTGCAGGTAATTAAGTCTTTACAGAGCTAGAGAGAGGAGTAACCCCAGGTTAAAGAGGTGTGAATTAGTTTCTCTGTTTTGGGGAGGTCTTTTATAGGGGTCTCGAGTGGGGGGGATTGGGTCACCCTCATTCGTGTATACTGTGGGGACGAGTGTTATCCATAAATCCTGTGGTTGGAGGGGTGTGTGTGTGTGTGTGTGTGTGGGGGGGGGGGGGGGGGGGGGGTCGAGAGGGGGCAGTTGCCAGACCTCGCTATCAGGCCGCCTGCTCAAAACCTTAGCCCGATAGTGGGATTTGTGAGAGAATCCCTTGCAAATCCCACCATTCATAAATTTGCATGGCCTCTGTGTGCCACTCCCAGTGCGAGGGCAAATCAGAGGTGATTCACCTCCGAGGGAGAACAGAGTCTCCCAAAAGAAGAACCCTGCCCGATATATTCAATACATACAAGGCCATGGTCAGACCTTGATAGGTTTTGGAAAAAAAACAGTCATTCCATCGAGGAAATTATCACAGGCTTTAACAGAAACTCAATTGGAGATTCATAGAATCGTAGAATCTGTGCAGTGCAGAAGGAGGCCATTCAACCCATCAAGTCTACACCAACCCTCTGAAAGTGTACCCTGCCACTCCCCTGCCGTATCCCTGTAACCCCATCTAACCTTTTGGGCACTGAGGGACAATTTAGAATGGCCAATCCACATAACTTGCGCATTTTTGGGCTGTGGGGGCAGCACGGTGCTGCAGTGGTTAGCATTGCTGCCTCATGGCGCCGAGGTCCCAGGTTCGATCCCAGCCCCAGGTCACTGGCCGTGTGGAGTTTGCACATTGTCCCCGTGTTTGCGTGGGTTTTGTCCCCACAACCCAAAGATGTGCATGGTAGGTGGATTGACCACGCTAAATTGCCCCTTAATTGGGTACTCAAAATTTATTTTTTAAAAATAATAATTTTTGGACTGTGGGAGGAAACAGAAGCACATGGAGGAAATCCACACAGACGCAGGGGAAATGTGAAAACTCCGCACAGTCAGTCACCCAATTTGGTATTGAACCCAGGTCCCTGGCACTTTGAGGCAGCAGTACTAACCACTGTGCCGCCATGCCACTTCTGTTTTTATTCCTTATTGTTGCAATCCCAGTTGATAATATTGGACACGTCAGATGCCAGAGTGCAACCTGCTTGATCGATACTGACTTTGTTCTATTATTGAAACTGTGGAGGAAGGTTACCGAATCAATTTCCAGGAGTTTACTGATGAACTTTTAATGCAAAGAATAAAACATTTATCAACGAGTAAAATAACTACATTACACCAGACAAAAAGGTTGGAAAGATCTCCAAAAACACAAGAAAATTATTCAAACTCACACCATTCCTTTTATCCCAGCAATAGTCTTACAGACACACAACCCAGTGAAGATTCACTAACACAAAAGCTTCTTGCTTGGGCTGGCCCAGTTGCAAAGGTTTTCTACCAGCACAACTCTGAGCATTTACCAGATGTTTTTTCCCAACTGTTCTCTTGTCCCGAGAAACCCAAAACCACAATTGCAAAGCAAACAGGAATTCCCTAAACTCAGACCCCCAACAGGCTTTTGCAATATTTCTTATCGCTAAACTCAGAACTCCTGTCTTCACTCTCTAACATATACACTCTGAACTTCTTTTCTGTTTTTCTTTATCTCTTTTTGTCAATGGACCCTTGGCGCCAAGCAACAGCACAGTTTTTTTTTCTCCTTTGTGTTTTTTCCCATCATTTCTAAACTTCCATTCATCATGGGTTAAAAAGAGGTTGTAAGATGTAATGCTTCATCACGGTGTCTCTTTTTTCAGCAATGCTTAAGTTCTCCACTGCCAAGCAACTAGAAGTAATTTCACCTCATCTCAGTGCTAAATGATTGGCCCCTTATCCTGAGACTGTGCCCCCATGTTTTCCGACCAGCACAAACAATCGCTCAGCATCCACCCTATCTGGGAACATCAGCAAAATTGATGACTGACAATGGGGGAATTTGCTAATGACAAGTTTAGAGACATATGAAAAATATGAACATTGTTCTCAAAACATTGCTATCCAGGAAGTCAATTTCTTTTTCATGGGCTCTTCTTGGGACTTTCTCGAGGGTAATCTTTGCATTTCGGAGACTCCTTATTCATTAACTCTTTTATTAGGTGATGCAGTCATGTCGTAAAATTACCGTCGGTACTTGTGTTAATTTTTTCAGGGCTTCCTTTAGGCAGATAACAGCACTGGCTGAATATATATTACTAAATATTTTAACTAAGTAGCTGTAATAAGGTGTTTTTGCGAATTTATTGTAAATAATCTCCATTCTGTATCCAGAATGTAAATTCTAATTAATTAACCTATTGCAAATTAATCTCACATCTGCCTATTCTTAAAAAAATTAATTGCTAGCTATTAGCACTTTCCAGCATTCTTTGGCTTTGTTGTACCCACAATCCGTTCACTAGGTAGCCATTACTTCCTTACGGAGTGTAGCCACCTGGGTTGGCCACTTCCCGACTTAAAATGGAGAACCGCAAAGACTGAAGGGAAATTCAGCCAACACAGGCAAAATTGAGCAAGTGCAGAAATCATGTGTATTGAAACTTGCAAAAACCAGACAGCACTGAAACCAGCAGCCATCTGCATAGTAATGAGTGATTCCAAGGCACAGTCGCAACACTTAAGGTGAATAAAGCCAAGCCAGACTCCTCGGCGCCAGCAGGAACCAAGACAAAGGAAGGCCAACGGACATTTAGGGACCGCCCAGCGATCAGGGAACAACTCCAGTATTGGAGAAATCGATCCAAATGATCGGAACGCAGTCCAATAATTTGGAACCAGGTACGGGGTCCGCCCCGAAGGGCGGGAAGCCCCTGGGGACTGTAAAGTAAAGCCCCCAAGTTCAAATCGTCCTTCTTGGCAGGGTCACTCAACAATGTGAATCAACCCCTGAGAGTGAACTGCCCAAGCGGCCACATCAACCAAATAAGTCTCCAGTCAACGCACGCTACGAGATAGGCGCTCCTAGCTACAAGTCCATACTAGCTTTTGAATCCTGCAGACTCAGGACCTGAACGAAAGGCCATTTGTTCCCCTGACCTGGTGGGCGAATTCCGAAGCTAAGTATAGGCCTTTTAGTGATAGGAATAGTCTAGGAAGTAGAGTTTATGCATGAGTAGTGATTTACTGTGTATAATAATTGTGTTTTGATTTGAATCTTACTAATTGGTGTGTTGAGTTATTGATCATTACTTGAACTTGAACCTCGTGGTGGTATCATAAAGATACCTGGCGACTCTAAAGCAAAGGTTAAACAAACAGAGCAAATTACAAATTAAGAGCCAACCAAAAGTTAGTAACATGATCTATCACCTGACCTATTAATCATTGCCCTTTGTTTGATGCAGAAAACCTTCCAAACATCTGTATTTAGGTATGTAGCTGTACTAGAATCATAGAATCCCGGCAGTGCAGAAAGAGGCCATTCGGCCCATCGAGTTTGCACCGACCTTCCAAGAGAGCACCCTAACCTAGGCTCAATCCCCACTCTGTTTGTAACAATTTAGCATATCCAATCCACCTAACCTGTACATCTTTGGACTGTGGGAGAAAACCGGTGCACCTGGAGGAAACCCATGCAGACACTGGGAGAACGTGCAGACTCCACACTGTCGCCTGAGGAATCAAACCTGGGTCCCTGGTGCTGTGCCACCATGCCACCCCTTACTGTGATTAGAATCAAAATCAATAGTCCCATTGTGAGCACCACTGCAGACCCAAGGTTTAGGTATCTGGCAAATAATTTGAGAGGCCGACAGTAGAATTCATTCAGGTGGATGTTCCTCCATTTTTCCATTTCCCTGGCCAGTATCTGCTCCACCAGCATTCCTGACTCTGACCCATCCAACCCCCAAACCTGAGCCAAGTTCCAACCCCAGGGTTGGAATCACCTTGGATGATTGAGTGTCACTAAGTGAACATAGAAAAATAGGAATTAGGAGCAGAAGTGGGCAATTCAGTCTTTTGAGCCTGCTCCGCCATTCAATCAGGGCATGGCTGGTCTCTTTGTGGTCTCAAATCCACGCCGCACCTGTTCCCCATATTCCTTTAACCTGTTCTTTTATCAGAAGTATATCTATCTTCTTCTTGAAACCATTTAATGGTTCAGACTCCACCGAACTATGAGGCAGCGAATTCCACAAATTCACCACCCTCTGCGAAAAGTAGTCCCTCCTCATCTCAGTTTTCAATCTACCGCCTCTCAACCTGTATCTGTGACCTCCTGGTCTAGATTTCCCACAAGGAGGAACATTTAGTCTACCTTTACTTGATCAATCCCTTTTAGTATTTTATATAACTCGATCAGATCCCCTCTCATTCTTCTAAGCGGCAGCATGTATAGCCCAAACTGTTTAATCTCTCCTCCTACGTCAACCCTTTCATCCCCGGAATCAATCTGGTGAACCTCCTCTGAACTGCCTCCAATGCCACTGTATCCTTCCTCAAATAAGGAGACCAAAACTGGACATAATACTCCAGATGTGGTCTCACCAACACCCTATACAATTGCAACAACACTTCTCTACTTTTTTACTCCAGACCTTTTGCAAAATTCCATTTGCCTTTTTAATTACATGTTGTACCTGCATACCAACTTTCTGTGATTCATGAAAAAAGACACCCAGATCCCTCTGCCCAGAAGCGTTTTGAATCTGCTTTCGATTTGGATACTAATTTGCCTTTCTATTTTTTGGCCAAATTGGATAACCTCACACATATCCACATTAAACTTAATCTGCCAAACCTATTTTAGTATCATCTGCAAATTTTGCTATGTTACACTCTGTTCCTGCTTACAAATAATTTATATAGATTGTAAACAGTTGAGCTCCGTGGACTGACCCCTGCAGCACCCTGCTAGTTACAGTTCGATAGCCAGAGAAGGACCTGCTGCTTGTTGCTGTCTTTCCCTTGTCTGGGATCAGGCTCTGTGAGATGATGGCACAGTCGCAACTTACGAACAGAAGAATTAGGAGCTAGAGTAGGGCACTAGGTACCTCTCACCTGTTCTGTCATTCAACAGGATCACCACTGATCTGATTGTAACCTCAACTCCACATTCCTCCCTGTCCCTGATCACCTTCCACCCCCTAGTAATCAGGATATTTAGCTCTGTCTTAAAAATATTAAAAGATTCTGCTTCCACTGCCTTTTGAGGAAAGGATTAGTAAGTTTGCGGATGGCACAAAGGTTGGTGGAAGTGCAGAGAGTGATGAGGATTGTCAGAGAATGCAGCAGGATAGAAATCAGTTGGAGACGTGGGCGGAGGAGAGATGGCCAATGGAGTTTAATCCGGACAAATGTGAGGGAATGCATTTTGGAAGGATTAATACAGGTGGGAAATATACAGTAAATAGCAGAATCCTGAAGAGTATTGACAGATAGGTCAGCACGGTGGCGCAGTGGGTTAGCCCTGCTGCCTCAAGGCGCCGAGGTCCCAGGTTCGATCCTGGCTCTGGGTCACTGTCCGTGTGGAGTTTCCACATTCTCCCCATGTTTGCGTGGGTTTCGCCCCCACAACCCAAAGATGTGCAGGCTAGGTGGATTGGCCACGTTAAATTGCCCCTTAATTGGAAAAAGCGAATTGGGTACTCTAAGTTTATTTTTAAAAGAGTATTGACAGATAGAGGGATCTGGGTGTCTTTGCTCATGAATTGGAAGTCAGAGAGGCAGCATGGTGGCACAGTGGTTAGCACTGCTGCCTCACAGTGCCAAGGACCCGGGTTTGATCCTGGCCCCAGGTCACTGTTTGTGTGAAATTTGCACATTCTCCCTGTGTCTGCATGGGTCTCATCCAACAACCCAAAAAGATGTGCAAGTAGGTGAATTGGCCACGTTAAATTGCTCCTTAATTGGGGAAAAAAAAGAATTGGGTACTCTAAATTTATTTTTTTCAAAGATTGGAAGTCAGGCTTTAGTGGAGGGGTGAGGGGTGGCTTTTAATATATAGACACAATAGATAATGAGATTCATATCTAAAAACTCACTCATATCCCAATAAATCATGCTCGGTTGTCACAGAAAGATGATCTTGCATCTAAAAAAGAAACAACAGTTGAGAAGCTGATTAGGTAATTGAATTGGTATACACTAAGACAAGACAGATGTCAGTTTTGATATATTGGAATTTAGTAGTATGATGAGACACCCTATAATTGGAGTTGTATTAAGGAAAATAAAAATTAACTGGAGTACACATTTTTCCATAATTTTCAGCCTTGGGGACCCAAAGGTCATGATATTAGACCTTTTAAGTAACACTTAACCTTCTCCAATCTTCTGGAAGGGTATTCAAGTTTAATTGGTTTTATAATATTCCTGATGGGTGAAAATGGAAACTGTTATCCCTTGGCTCGAATTAAAAAAAAAGTGATTAAAAGTTTCTTCAGCTGTAGAAACATTGGCTCTTTTAAGAACAAGAGACATGGAATAGGATTTTCCAACCCATCCCACCTGGCAGTGGAACAGCAGTTTTGGAAAATCCTGTCGGCCAATGAGAAGCTGCCTCCCTGTGGAAAATCCCCCCATGGGAAGGGTGCTGGAAAATTCCAGCCATGGAGTTTTACTTGTCTAATACTTTTGGAAACAATTCTATACAAGGTGCATTTTGAGAATTGTTTGCCCATGACGTTCCCTGTGGGATAACTTGCCTTCAACAAAGTGTGACTGAAAAATGTTTTTTAAAAAAAATATATATTTTATTCAAAATTTTTGGCCAACCATAACAGTACATTGTGTATCTTTCACACGGTAATATAACAATATAAATAACAATGGCCAGTTTTTTAAACAAGAAATAAATAATATATAAACAACATCAAAATTTTTTTAAAAACTAAATGGCAACTGCCTTGTCCCAAATAAATACCCTCCAAAAAATACAATTCAGCCGTCCAGTATACAATTACCTATAACAACAACCTATACATATTATACTTATACACTAACATCCCTGAGAGTCCTTCTGGTTCTTCTTCTCTCCCCCCCCCCCCCCCCCGGGTTGCTGCTGCTGTCTTCTTTTTTCCATTCCCTCTATCTTTCTGTGAGGTATTCGACGAACGGTTGCCACCGCCTGGTGAACCCTTGAGCCGATCCCCTTAAGACGAACTTAATCCGTTCCAGCTTTATAAACCCTGCCATGTCATTTATCCAGGTCTCCACACCCGGGGGCTTGGCTTCCTTCCACATCAACAGTATCCTGCGCCGGGCTACTAGGGACGCAAAGGCCAAAACATCAGCCTCTTTCGCCTGCTGCACTCCCGGCTCTTCTGCAACCCCGAATATAGCCAACCCCCAGCTTGGTTCGACCTGGACCCCCACCACCTTCGAAAGCACCTTTGTCACCCCCACCCAAAACCCCTGTAGTGCCGGACATGACCAGAACATGTGGGTGTGATTCGCTGGGCTTCTCGAGCATCTCGCACACCTATCCTCCACTCCAAAAAATTTACTGAGCCGTGCTCCAGTCATATGCACCCTGTGTAACACCTTAAATTGTATCAGGCTTAGCCTGGCACACGAGGACAATGAGTTTACCCTACTTAGGGCATCAGCCCACAGCCCCTCCTCAATCTCCTCCCCCAGCTCTTCTTCCCATTTCCCTTTCAGCTCATCTACCATAATCTCCCCCTCGTCCCTCATTTCCCTATATATGTCTGATACCTTACCGTCCCCCACCCATTTTTGAGATCACTCTGTCCTGCACCTCCTGCGTCGGGAGCTGCGGGAATTCCCTCACCTGTTGCCTCGCAAAAGCCCTCAGTTGCATATACCTGAATGCATTCCCTTGGGGCAACCCATATTTTTCGGTCAGCGCTCCCAGACTTGCAAACGTCCCATCTACAAACAGATCTCTCAATTGTGTTACTCCTGCTCTTTGCCATGTTCCAAATCCCCCATCCATTCTCCCCGGAGCAAACCTATGGTTATTTCTTATCGGGGACCACACCGAGGCTCCCGTCTTTCCCCTATGCCGTCTCCACTGCCCCCAAATTTTCAGAGTAGCCACCACCACCGGGCTTGTGGTGTATTTCTTCGGTGAGAACGGCAACGGCACCGTCACCATAGCTTGTAGGCTAGTCCCCCTGCAGGACGCCCTCTCCAATCTCTTCCACGCCGCTCCCTCTTCTTCTCCCATCCACTTACATACCATTGAGATATTGGCGGCCCAGTAGTACTCACTTAGGCTCGGTAGTGCCAGCCCCCCCCTATCCCTACTACGCTGCAAAAATCCCTTCCTCACTCTCGGGGTCTTCCCGGCCCACACACAACTCATGATACTCTTCTCAATCCTTTTGAAAAAAGCCTTCGTGATCACCACCGGGAGGCACTGAAACACAAAGAGGAATCTCGGGAGGACCACCATTTTAACCGCCTGCACCCTCCCTGCCAGTGACAGGGATACCATGTCCCATCTCTTGAAGTCCTCCTCCATCTGTTCCACCAACCGCGTTAAATTTAACCTATGCAATGTACCCCAATTCTTGGCTATCTGGATCCCCAAGTAGCGAAAGTCCCTTGTTACCTTCCTCAGCGGTAAGTCCTCTATTTCTCTGCTCTGCTCCCCTGGATGCACCACAAACAACTCACTTTCCCCATGTTCAGTTTATATCCTGAAAATTCTCCAAACTCCCCAAGTATCCGCATTATCTCTGGCATCCCTTCCGCCGGGTCCGCCACATACAACAACAAATCGTCCGCATACAGAGATACCCGGTGTTCTTCTCCTCCCCTGAGTACTCGCCTCCACTTCCTGGAACCCCTCAATGCTATTGCCAGGGGCTCTATCGCCAGTGCAAACAATAATGGGGACAGAGGACATCCCTGCCTCGTCCCTCTATGGAGCCGAAAATACGCAGACCCCCGTCCATTCGTGACCACGCTCGCCATTGGGGCCCTATACAGCAGCTGTATCCATCTAATATACTCATCTCCAAAGCCAAATCTCCTCAACACCTCCCACAAATAATCCCACTCCACTCTATCAAATGCTCTCTTGGCATCCATCGCCACCGCTATCTCCGCTTCCCCCTCTGGTGGGGGCATCATCATTACCCCTAGCAGCCTCCGTATATTCGTATTCAGCTATCTCCCCTTCACAAACCCAGTTTGGTCCTCATGGACCACCCCCGGGACACAATCCTCTATCCTCATTGCCATTACCTTGGCCAGAATCTTAGCGTCTACGTTCAGGAGGGAAATGGGCCTATGGGACCCGCATTGCAGCGGGTCTTTTTCCTTCTTTAGGAGAAGCGATATCGTTGCCTCTGACATAGTCGGGGGCAGCTGTCCCCTTTCCCTCGCCTCATTAAAAGTTCTCATCAGTAGCGGGGCGAGCAAGTCCACATATTTCCTGTAAAATTCAACTGGGAATCCATCCAGTCCCGGGGCCTTCCCCGCCTGCATGCTCCTAATTCCTTTCACTACACGGTAGCATAGTGGTTAGCACAATTGCTTCACAGCTCCAGGGTCCCAGGTTCGATTCCCGTCTTGGGTCACTGTCTGTGCGGAGTCTGCACATCCTCCCCGTGTGTGCGTGGGTTTCCTCCGGGTGCTCCGGTTTCCTCCCACAGTCCAAAGATGTGCGGGTTAGGCGGATTGGCCATGCTAAATTGCCCTTTGTGTCCAAAATTGTCCTTCGTGTTGGGTGGGGTTACTGGGTTATGGGGATGGGGTGGAGGTGTGGACCTTGGGTAGGGTGCTCTTTCCAAGAGCCGTTGCAGACTCGATGGGCCGAATGGCCTCCTTCTGCACTGTAAATTCTATACTTCCTCCATTTCGATCTGTGCTCCCAGTCCCACCCTCTCCTGCTCCTCCACCTTAGGAAATTCCAGCTGGTCCAGAAAACACATCATTCTCTCCTTCCCATCCGGGGGCTGAGCTTCATATAATCTTTCATAGAATGCCTTGAACACTCCATTCACTCTCTCCGCTCCCCGCTCCATCTCTCCCTCCTCGTCCCTCACTCCCCCTATTTCCCTCGCTGCTCCCCTTTTCCTCAATTGGTGGGCCAGCAACCTGCTCGCCTTCTCCCCATATTCGTACTGTACACCCTGTGCCTTCCTCCACTGTGCCTCTGCAGTACTCGTTGTCAGCAAATCAAATTCTACGTGTAGCCTTTGCCTTTCCCTGTACAGTCCCTCCTCCGGTGCCTCCGCATATTGCCTGTCCACCCTCAGAAGTTCTTGCAGCAACCACTCCCGTTCCCTACTCTCCTGCTTTCCTTTATGTGCCCTGATTGATATCAGCTCCCCTCTAACCACTGCCTTCAGCGCCTCCCAGACCACTCCCACCTGGACCTCCCCATTATCATTGAGTTCCAAGTACTTTTCAATACACCCCCTCACCCTTAGACACACCCCCTCATCCGCCATTAGTCCCATGTCCATTCTCCAGGGTGGACGCCGTTCTTTTTCCTCCCCTATCTCCAAGTCCACCCAGTGTGGAGCGTGATCCGAAATAGCTATCGCCGTATACTCCGTCCCCCTCACCTTCGGGATCAACGCCCTTCCCAAAACAAAAAAGTCTATTCGCGAATAAACTTTGTGGACATAGGAGAAAAACGAAAACTCCTTGCTCCTAGGTCTGCTAAATCTCCATGGGTCTACTCCTCCCATCTGCTCCATAAAGTCTTTCAGCACCTTGGCTGCTGCCGGCCTCCTTCCAGTCCTGGACCTCGATCTGTCCAGCCCTGGTTCCAGCACCGTGTTAAAATCTCCACCCATTACCAACTTCCCCACCTCTAGGTCCGGGCTATGTCCTAACATGCGCCTCATAAAGTTGGCATCATCCCAGTTCGGGGCATATACGTTCACCAAGACCACCGCCTCCCCCTGTAATTTGCCACTCACCATCACGTATCTGCCCCCACTATCCGCCACTGTGGTCTTTGCCTCAAACATTACCCGCTTCCCCACTAGTATAGCCACCCCCCTGTTTTCGCATCTAGCCCCGAATGAAACACCTGCCCCACCCATCCTTTGCGTAGTCTAACCTGGTCTATCAGTTTCAAATGCGTCTCCTGTAACATCACCACATCTGCCTTAAGTTTCTTAAGGTGTGCGAGTACCCGTGCCCTCTTTATCGGCCCGTTCAGCCCTCTCACATTCCACGTGATCAGCCGGGTTGGGGGGCTCTTTACCCCTCCCCCCCTTGTCGATTAGCCATCCCCTTTTATCCAGCTCCTCACCCGGTTCCCACGCAGCTGTGTCCCCCCCAGGCGGTGCCCTCCTGCCCCGCCCACCCCATACCAGCTTCCCCTTCTCCCCAGCAGCAGCAACCCAGTAAATCCCCCCTCCCACCCCCCCCCCCCCGCTAGATCCCCCACTAGCGTAGTTACACCCCCATGTTGCTCCCAGAAGTCAGCAAACTCTGGCCGACCTCGGCTTCCCCCCGTGACCTCGGCTCGCACCGTGCGACGCCCCCTCCTTCCTGCTTCCCTATTCCCACCATAATTATCATAGCGCGGGAACAAAGCCCGCGCTTCCCTTTTGGCCCCGCCCCCAATGGCCAATGCCC
This sequence comes from Scyliorhinus torazame, assembly GCF_047496885.1. Classification (NCBI taxonomy): domain Eukaryota; kingdom Metazoa; phylum Chordata; class Chondrichthyes; order Carcharhiniformes; family Scyliorhinidae; genus Scyliorhinus; species Scyliorhinus torazame. The sequence continues at coordinate 146,415,094 of NC_092721.1, read as the reverse complement.
CCAGCCCCTCCACCTCCCTTCCTCCCTCCCCCACAACCTGTGGAAGAGAGAAAAGTTACCGGGTCGCAGGATTGACAACATAAAAATCATCTCTCCCCCCTTTTTCCCCCCTCTTCGCCCCCCATATTCGCCCACCACTTTGTCTCAAACGTTCTTTTTTAATAACCCGCTTATTCCAATTTCTCTTCAACAATAAATGTCCACGCCTCATCCGCCGTTTCAAAGTAGTGGTGCTTCCCTTGATATGTGACCCACAGTCTTGCCGGCTGCAGCATTCCAAATTTAATCTTCTTTTTATGAAGCACCGCCTTGGCCCGATTAAAGCTCGCCCTCCTTCTCGCCACCTCCGCACTCCAGTCTTGATATACGCGGATCACCGCGTTCTCCCACCTACTGCTCCGAGTTTTCTTTGCCCATCTGAGGACCATCTCTCTGTCCTTAAAACGGAGGAATCTCATCACTATGGCTCTGGGAATTTCTCCTGCTCTCGGTCCTCGCACCATCACTCGGTATGCTCCCTCCACCTCCAGCGGACCCGTCGGGGCCTCCGCTCCCATTAACGAGTGCAGCATCGTGCTCACATCTGCCCCGACGTCCGCCCCTTCTGCACCTTCAGGAAGACCAAGAATCCTTAAATTCTTCCTCCTCGCATTATTCTCCAGCACCTCCAGCCTTTCCACACATCGTTTATGGTGTGCCTTGTGCATCTCCGTCTTCACCACCAGGCCCTGTATATCGTCCTCGTTCTCGGCAGCCTATGCCTTCACGACCCGAAGCTCCCGCTCCTGGGTCTTTTGCTCATCTTTTAGCCCTTCAATCGCCTGTAATATCGGGGCCAACAGCTCCTTCTTCATCTCCTTTTTAAGCTCTTCCACGCAGCGTTTCAAAAACTCGTGTTGTTCAGGGCCCCATATTAAACTGCCACCTTCCGACGCCATCTTGGTTTTTGCTTGCCTTCCTTGCCGCTGCTCTAGAGGATCCACCGCAATCCGGCCACTTTCCTCTCCTTTTTCCATCCGTATCCAGGGGGGATTCCCTTCTGGTTTACCGCACAGTACTTTTAGCCGTTAAAATTGCCGTTGGGGCTCTTATTAAGAGCCCAAAAGTCCGTTCCACCGGGAGCTGCCGAAACGTGCGACTTAGCTGGTCATCGCCGCACCCGGAAGTCACTGAAAAATGTTAATGACTAAATTTTGGTATTGTAAAAGAGATGCCAAAAGAAAATAAATTTCCATGGTAAGATGGGTCGATGCAAGTCATCAAATATCGGATTGCTTTACAAAAGGAGGTCCTAGAAGAGAAATGAATGTATTGTATAGTGGTGAAGTGTACAGAAAATGGAAAGTCGCTTTTTTCTTTTTGATTTGATTTGGAAACATTTGGAAACAGTCTATTATAAAGAGATGTATGTAAATTGTATTAAAGTTAAGGGTACACAAGCAAAGGAGGTTGGTTAAGCACCTCAAGCGTATATAACAACTTACCTCTGAGACACTGGATTTGTTTTACATTTGCGGGCATCACTGACTAGGCCAGCATTTATTGCCCTTGAGAAGGTGGTGATGAGCTGTCGTCTTGGACCGCTGAAGTCCAGGTTGGGTTGGGAGGGGCAGACATTTCTAATGTTGTTTGTGACATAAATCTAGTATCAAGTGAAAGATTGGCATCTAGCTTCCCACTTCATATTGCTTCAGAGTGTAACAACAGGGACCACTACTTTTGGATTCAATGTATGCACATTTACTGGCTGAACTCCATTCATAGGTAAGTCACTAAAGCTGAAGATTTCCTTACGTCTGCTGCCTTGACTTTGACGGAAGATATGTAGAAACCCAGGATAGATACATGAATAAAGGTTTCCAGTAATTTCACACAATTGTCACTTGTGTTTCTTAACATTATATAACAAAATAATTGTACAGGAAATGTGCAAGGCAAGAAACTGGATGGTTATTGTGCTCAATCAGATCCAAATGGTTCAAATGGATTTGCTCAACTCAGGATATAACTTTAGTTGGTGCATTGGTGACATCATATTCACAGAATGCTGTGATTGACTGACTATCCTCGTCAGTTTTAATGTGGAAGAAAATTGGACTTTTAGAAAAATAAAAATACATTGGTCAGGAGAACATGTTTCAGTGATATAGTGAATTTTTATTAACAGAATGTAGCTCAACTAGCCTGGGGCAAAAGCCTTCTAATTGAAGATCATTTCAATGTTGCTGGGTTGTACTTGAGTTTGTAATATGGCCCTGTGCATGTTAGTTTTGAACTCTGGCAATAGCTAAAGTGCACAGCCTGCATTAAATAATCATAGGATAATAGAATCCCAACAGTGCAGAAGAAAACAATTTAGCCCACCAAGTTCAAGCTGGCTCTGTACAAAAGCAATTCAGCTAGTCCCGCTGCCCAAGTCTTTCCGCTTAACGCTGCACTGTACTTTAAAAAAAAATATTCAGTTTTTTTAATTTAAAGTGCTCAATTCTTTTGTTCCCAACTATGGAGGCAATTTAGCATGGCCAATCCACCTACCCTGCAGATCTTTGGGTTGTGGGGGTGAGATCCACACAGACACGGGGTGAATGTGCAAACTCCACAAGGACAGTGGCCTGGGGCTAGGAAGTGTGTTTCAGATGTTAACCATTCATTTTGCTTAAAAGTTTATCATGTCAACTTTGGTTTATTTGCCAATTACCTTAAATCTGTGCCTCCTACTCTTAACCCTCCGTCTTTTAAAAAAAATAAATTTAGAGTACCCAATTTCTTTTCCAATTAAGGGGTAATTTAGCTTGCTCAATTCACCTACCCTGCACATATTTTTGGGTTGTAGGGGTGAGACCCATGCAGACACGAGGAGAATGTGCAAAGTCCACACGGACAGTGGCCTGGGGCAGGATATCGAACCCGGGTCTTCGGCCCCGTGAGACAGCAATTTCAACCCTCTATCAAAGAAACAATTGCCCTCCATCTACTTTGCCTTGGCCTGTTGTGATTTATTACCTCTCTATTAAATCTCTTCTTTACTTTCTCATTAAGAAATCCAGCATCTCCAATCTATCCTGCCACTTGGAATTTATCATTGCTGAAACCATTTGTTAAGACCACAAAACACAGGAGCAGAATTAGGCCACTTGGCCCATCAAGTCTGCTCCGCCATTCAATCATGGCTGATATTTTCTCATCCCCATTCTCCTGCCTTCTCCCCATAACCCTGATCCCTGGATGGTAAATAGTGGGGTGTTCCAAATCCCAGAAGGGAAACTTGAAACAATTATCCTCAAATGTATTTTTGTAATTTTGTATCATGTGAGGAAAGGTTTGAAATCCATAGAATGATGTCCCAACTGTTTTGTGACTATTTTAAATAGAATAGATGTTTATTAGGAAATAAAACAAGCAATGATAAAGCAAAAAAATCATCTTTATTATTGTCATAAGTAGGCTTATATTAACACCGCAAAGAAGTTACTGTGAAAATCTCCTGGTCGCCACACTCCAGCGCCTGTTCGGGTACACTGAGGGAGAATTCAGAATGTCCAATTCGCAGCATGTCTTTCGGGACTTGTGGGAGGAAACCGGAGCACCCGGAGGAAACCCACGTAGACACGGGGCGAAGGTGTAGACTCCACTCAGCCAATGACCCAAGCCAGGAATCGAACCCGGGTCCCTGGCACTGTGAAGCAACTATGCTAACCACTGTGCTGCTGTGCCGCCCTTATGTAAAAACACTCTTATGACGATGGCTATACACAATCACTAATTTTAAACCGTTTCAAACAATCTTAACTTAATTACCTTCAGACCTAATTAACCCCAAATGGTTCGGCAACCCCTCATAGATTTTAAAATCTATAAAAACAAATCCAGTAATTTTTGCCATACAATGCAGTTGGATCTCTTTGGGGTAACTCAGGCTTTCTTCACAGTCATTACTTTCTCAATCTGCCCGACCACCTTCAATGGTTTGTGCACTAATACCCCTAGTTCTCTGTGTTCCTGAACTCCCTTCAGAATTGTACACTTTAGTTTATATCGACCATTCTAGTTCTTTCTACCAAAATGTATCATTTCATGTTTTTTTGCATTAAATTTCATCTGCCAGGTTCCCATCTGTTCCACCAGCTTGACTATGTCCTCTTGAAGTCTATCTCAATCTTCCTCACAGTTCGCAGTACTTCCAAGTTTTTTGTTATCTGCAGGTTTTGAAATTCTCCCTGTCCATCCAAATCTAATTCATGAATATATGTAGTCATAGAACTGATCACTGCAGAACATCACTGTCTCTCTTTCTCCAGTCCACTACTCCCTGTTTAGTGTCACTCAGCCAACATCATATCCACACTGACACTTTTCCTTTTAATTCCATGGGCCCAAATTTGTTGACAGGGCTATTTCATGGCACTTTCCCAAGGCCAATATATCTGCAATTTGTGCCCTTATTTCCCCAGCATCCTTAGATGCATCTATCCAGTCCTGGTAACTTATAAAACTCAAGTACCGCCAGCCTTTCTAATACTGCCTCTTTATTGTTTCTTGTGAGAATGCACCACGAGTGTAACCACACTATCTCCTCTTTAAAGGTAGCTGATTGTTCACTTATATTTTGCCTGCCAATCTTTGCTTTCAATTTAGCCAGTACTGGTTTGTTCTCACCCCACTGAAATTGGTAGTCCCCCAATCAAGTACTTTTACTTTAGATTGCTGCTTGTCATTTTCCATAGCTAATCTAAATCTTGTGATATGATGATCACTGTTCCCTAAATGTTCCCCGACCCAAACTAGATCCACCAGGTTCCTTTTCTTTCCAATTAAGGGGCAATTTAGCATGGTCAATACACCCACCCTGCACATCTTTGGGTTATGGGGGTGAGACCCACACAGGTACTGGGAGAATGTACAAGCACCACACACACACAGTGACCCGGGGCTGGGATCGAACCCGGTCCTCGGTGTTGTGAGGCAGCAGTGCTAACAATTGGGCCACTGTGCCGCCCCATACTAGATCCACTTGACACATCTCATTCCCCAGCACTGGATCCAGCAATGTCTCCTCCGTCTTTTGATCAGAGATGAACACACTTCCCTTCCCATTCACTATTGCTGTGACAGTTTGTTAGGATAATGTCCTCCATTATCATTATTCCCTAATTCTTGAACCTCTCTGTAATTTCTCAGAAAATTTGCTCCTCTGTAGCTAATTAATGATCTGTACAATACATCCAGAAGTTCCTTTTGTTCCTTATTTCTTACCAAAGAGTTTCTCTTGAATGTTCCTGGACCTTCTTTCTCTCAAACACAGATATTCTCTGTGCTACATGCTGTCTCCTTTCTTTCTTTCCTTCCTTATCTTTTCTGAACGTGGTACATACAGGGATATTTAGTATCCAGTCATGCCCCTGTTTAAGCCAGGTTTCCTTTATCATTTTCAAATCATATTCCCATGTAGCTATTTCGAGGTGCAACTCACCAGCCTTGTTTGTTCTGCCATAGTGCATCACCTCACATGTATGTGAATTGCATTCCATTTGCCATTGATCGTCTCATCTGACCAGCCCATCTATATCCTCCTGTAAACGAAGACTATCCTCCTCTCTCTTTGCCACCCCACAAATTTTTGTATCATCCGCAAACCTACTGATCAATCCTCCTAGATTTAAGTCTAAATCATTTATATAAACCACAAACAGCAACAGCCCCCTGTAGAACCCCACTGGACACAGGCTTCCAGTCAGAAAAACACCCTTGGCCGTCACATTTGTTTCCTGCCACTCACCAATTTTGGATCCAATTTGCCAAATTTCCTTGGATCCCATGGGTTTTCTTTTCGCTATCAGTCTCCCATATGGGACCTGATCGAAAGCCTTGCGGAAGTCTAAGTAGACTACGTCAAATACATTTCCCTCATCTACACACCTGGTCACCTCGTTTAAAAATTCAGTCAAGTTGGTCAGACATGACTTCCCCTTGACAAAACCATGCTGACTGTTCTTGATTAATCCCTACCTCTCCAAATGCTGATTATTTCTGTCTCTCAGAATTGCTTCCACGAGTTTCCCGACTACTGAGGTTAGACTGACTGGCCTATAGTTTCCTGGTTTATCTCTTCCTCCTTTCTTGAATAAAGGTACCACATTGGCTATCCTCCAGTCCTCCGCCACCTCTCCTGTGGCCATAGAGGAATTGATAATTATTTCCAGCATCCTTGCTATTTCCCCCCTTGCCTCATTCAACACCTGAGATACATTTAATCTGTCCCTAGTTATTTATCTTTAAAACTGCCAGACCACTCTGAGGACCCTCCCCCCACCCCCCTGGTCCAGGTTAATTTCTTTAATTTTATCACAGTCCTTTTCTGAGATTTCTATGCCCACACTATCCCTCTCACTACAAAGTATTCATTTGGAACCCAACTTACGTCCTCCGGCTCCACACACAAATACCTTAGGTGGCACAGTAGCACAGTGGTTAGCACTGTTGCTTCATAGCGTCAGAGATGGGTTCGATTCCCAGCTTGGGTCACTGTCTGTGTGGAATCTGCACGTTCTCCCCGTGTCTGCGTGGGTTTCCTCCGGGTGCTCCGGTTTCCTCCCACAAGTCCCGAAAGACACGCTGTTAGGTGAATTGGACATTTTGAATTTGTCCTCTGTGTGCCCGACCAGGCGCCGGAGTGTGGTGATTAGGGGATTTCGACAGTAACTTCATTGCGGTGTTAACGTAAGCCTACTTGTGACAATTTGTTTTGAAAATTTAGAATACCCAATTATTTTTCAATTCCAAGGGGCAATTTAGCGTGGCCAATTCACCTAACCAGCACATCTTTGGGTTGTGAGGGTGAAATCCATGCAGAATCGGGGAGAATGTGCAAACTCCACACGGACAGTGACCCGAGGTCGGGTCTTCAGCAACGTAGTTCCAGTGCTAACCACTGCGATACGTGCCGCCCGAGCAAACATTTACAAGCCTCAGGATTCCAGGACCATCCAAATTCAAGCTTTGCTATTTGCCATGGTGGGATTTGAACCCTGGTCCTCAGATTTTCCATGGATCTTAGGGTTATTTGTCCAGTGACAATGCCACTGAACCACTATGCCATTATCACTACTTGTGACAATAATAAAGATTATATTTTACTTTATTGTTGTTTATTTTATTTCCTAGTAAACATCATGGTGTGGGGTCAAAGATCGGGGAGCCATTTAAAAATGGTGCCCCAATCTCTTCCTGCACTGAGCTGAGCTCAAAATGGGCTCCTTTTCGTTTCTCTTATATTGCGTTCCTGATCTTACTAAAATCGGCCTTCACCCAGTTTTGATTTACCCATAACAAAATTATCCCCCACTGTACTTGAACCATGGGGAGCATTTCAGAAACAGTGACCACAATTCAGTAAGTTTTAAAGTGCTGGTGGACAAGGATAAGAGTGGTCCTAGGGTGAATGTGCTAAATTGGGGGAAGGCTAATTATAACAATATTAGGCGGGAACTGAAGAACCTAAATTGGGGGCGGATGTTTGAGGGTAAATCAACATCTGACATGTGGGAGGCTTTCAAGTGTCAGTTGAAAGGAATTCAGGACCGGCATGTTCCTGTGAGGAAGAAGGATAAATACGGCAATTTTCGGGAACCTTGGATAACGAGAGATATTGTAGGCCTCGTCAAAAAGAAAAAGGAGGCTAAAAGGCTGAGAACAGACGAAGCCTGTGTGGAATATAAGAAAAGTAGGAAGGAACTTAAGCACGGAGTCAGGAGGGCTAGAAGGGGTCACGAAAAGTCATTGGCAAATAAGGTTAAGGAAAATCCCAAGGCTTTTTACACGTACATAAAAAGCAAGAGGATAGCCAGGGAAAGGTTTGGCCCACTGAAGGATAGGCAAGAGAATCTATGTGTGGAGCCAGAGGAAATGGGCGAGGTACTAAATGAATACTTTGCATCAGTATTCACCAAAGAAAAGGAATTGGTAGATGTTGAGTCTGGAGAAGGGTGTGTAGATAGCCTGGGTCACATTGAGATCCAAAAAGATGAGGTGTTGGGCGTTTTGAAAAATATTAAGGTAGATAAGTCCCCAGGGCCTGATGGGATCTACCCCAGAATACTGAAGGAGGCTAGAGGGGAAATTGCTGAGGCCTTGACAGAAATCTTTGGATCCTCACTGTTTTCAGGTGATGTCCCGAAGGACTGGAGAATAGCCAATGTTGTTCCTCTGTTTAAGAAGAGTAGCAAGGATAATCCAGGGAACTACAGGCCGGTGAGCCTTACGTCAGTGGTAGGGAAATTACTGGAGAGAATTCTTCGAGACAGGATCTCATCCCATTTGGAAGCAAATGGACGTATTAGTGAGAGGCAGCATGGCTTTGTGAAGGGGAGGTCGTATCTCACTAACTTGATAGAGTTTTTCGAAGAGGTCACAAAGATGATTGATGCAGGTAGGGCAGTGGATGTTGTCTATATGGACTTCAGTAAGGCCTTTGACAAGTTCCCTCATGGTAGACTAGTACAAAAGGTGAAGTCACACGGGATCAGGGGTGAGCTGGCAAGGTGGATACAGAATTGGCTAGGTCATAGAAGACAGAGAGTAGCAATGGAAGGATGCTTTTCTAATTGCAGGGCTGTGACTAGTGGTGTTCCGCAGGGACCAGTGCTGGGACCTTTGCTGTTTGTAGTATATATAAATGATTTGGAGGAAAATGTAACTGGTCTGATTAGTAAGTTTGCAGACGACACAAAGGTTGGTGGAATTGCGGATAGCGATGAGACTGTCAGAGGATGCAGCAGGATTTAGATTGTTTGGAGACTTGGGCGGAGAGATGGCAGATGGAGTTTAATCCGGACAAATGTGAGGTAATGCATTTTGGAAGGTCTAATGCAGGTAGGGAATATACAGTGAATGGTAGAACCCTCAAGAGTATTGAAAGTCAGAGAGATCTGGGTGTACAGGTCCACAGGTCACTGAAAGGGGCAACATAGGTGGAGAAGGTAGTCAAGAAGGCATACGGCATGCTTGCCTTCATTGGCCGGGGCATTGAGTATAAGAATTGGCAAGTAATGTTGCAGCTGTATAGAACCTTAGTTAGGCCACACTTGGAGTATAGTGTTCAATTCTGGTCGCACACTACCAGAAGGATGTGGAGGCTTTAGAGAGGGCGCAGAAGAGATTTACCAGGATGTTGCCTGATATGGAGGGCATTAGCTATGAGGAGCGGTTGAATAAACTCGGTTTGTTCTCACTGGAACGAAGGAGGTTGAGGGACGACCTGATAGAGGTCTACAAAATTATGAGGGGCATAGACAGAGTGGATAGTCAGAGGCTTTTCCCCAGGGTAGAGGGGTCAATTACTAGGGGGCATAGGTTTAATGTGCGAGGGGCAAGGTTTAGAGTAGATGTACGAGGCAAGTTTTTTACACAAAGGGTAGTGGGTGCCTGGAACTCGCTACCGGAGGAGGTGGTGGAAGCAGGGACGATAGTGACATTTAAGGGGCATCTTGACAAATACATGAATAGGATGGGAATAGAGGGATACGGATCTCTTGTACAATCTCCTACGTACTGGCTGAGAAGGTTTTCCTGGATGCATTTTAAGAATTCTGCTCCCTCTAAACCTTTCACGCTATCACTACCCCAGTTGAAATCTTCCACTACCCTATTACTTTTAAACTTCTCTGAAATTTGCATACATACCTGCTCTTCTATTTCTCTCGGACTGTTAGGTGGCCTATAGAATAATCCCAGCAATATGATTACTACTTTTTTTGGTTTTATGTAAATGTGCGATAAACCTAAATTATATCTTACTCTATTTCTTTCTAGCCTAACCACCGAATGTTTATTTGTTTTTACTCTAGCACTGTTTTTCTCTCCCAAACCTTTGTGCACTTTCTTTATCCTTTCTGATTCTCATCCCTCTACCAAATTAGTTTCAGCCCTCACAGCACTAGCAATTGCCCACACCCCCGCCCCTGTGAATTCAATGGCTCCAGCCTACACAATCACTCTCACCCAGAGTGCTGCTAACAAGAAAGCAGTGGCATTGATGTACATATTGGAGAGACTGTCCTGGAAGGAGTATTGTTTTGAATGCTGGGCCGTGGGACTGATTGCAAGCTGTTTCCGGGCATTAATGACATTGCAGAGGTGCAGTCCCTCTGGTCTGTACCGATCCCACCTACCCCAGAACTAGTCACAATGACTAAACAGTCTGAAGCCCATCCTCCTGCAACATCTTTCCAGCCAAGCATTCATCTGCTCTGTTCTCCTATTTTTAAATTTACTTCTAATCTAGAGATTACAACCTTTTGAGATCCTATTTGCTAGTCTCCTTCTGAGCTTCCTAATATCAACTGATAGGATCTCCTCCCGCTTCCTACCTATGTCTTTGTTACCAATGTGGACAATCACCTCTGGCCCTCTCCACTTAGTCAACCACTCAGTGATGTCCTTGACCCTGGCACTGGGGAGGGAACATACCATCGTGAATTCACATTTTGGCAGCAAAAATGCATGGCCATTTCTAAAACTACAATATGCCCTATCATGTTGCTTTCGCAATCTTCTTTCCGCTCTCTTTCAGGACTCCTGTGCTATCTGCTGATCATCCATGACTGACTGGCGGTCACCCATTCCCTCTCCGCCTATATGCCCTTAAGTTTAAAAAAAATAATTTTAGAGAACCAATTATTTTTTTCCAATTAAGGGGCAATTTAGCGTGGCCAATCCACCTAACCTGCACATCTTTGGGTTGTGGGGGTGAAACCCACGCAAACACGGGGAGAATATGCAAACTCCACACGGCCAGTGACCCAGGGCCGGGATTCAAACCGGGTCCTCAGTACCGCAGTCCCAGTGCTAACCACTGCACTACATGCCGCCCTATATGCCCTTAAGTTGACAACCTCCTGATATGTACTATCCACCAAACTCTCAACCTGATGGATGCACCATGGTGATGCGTAAGCTTTCGAGCGTGGGGCTCAAGCTACATCAGCTAATGGCCTTGCCTGCACATGTGACTTTCCAGGACACAAGAGCGTCCTGGATTTCCCACTTGAATCAGAATATGCTGGATTTTGCCAAGATTATCAGGACCTGACATCTGGCTCAATTACGGGTCAGTGGCAGTGGCCGTGGTTGGCCTTTGATTGTGAGCTACTTTAAGGTGACCAATTAAGAAATCTCTACTGGGCACCCCATCCAATTAAGGATGGTGGGTGAAGCAGAGAACTGGCAGGCCCAGTAGGACATCTCACCAGGTGAGGTGGGCGCTGCCAATGTAGATAGACTGACTCAAGATGAGTCCCCCTCTGAAGACACAGCTGTGAGGCACAGCCTGTGGCTTTAATTGTGACCCTCTAACACTTGCGCCTCTGGAGGTGGGGCTTACGGAAATTTATAGGAGGCCTCAGTAGCTTTCCACCCTGCCAGCATGAGACAAGCAATGGCTTTGGATGCATAGAGAGCCTGTCCACCACTGGGAAGATCCAGCGACATCACTAACCTAACCAAGTGGGAACTTAGCTACCAGTTGCAACTGGGCCAATGCCCAGTACTGGTCAGACACTAGCTCAGGTAAGAATTCTCAGGAGGTGGGGTTGCATTGGGAAACCACCCCAGTGCAAGATGCTCTAATTTTGCTCCCAGTAATGCCTCCAAACCCATCTCTGCAGGTCTGGCAAATTTCAACCCACTACCACCTCTGCTTTATCAGATTAGTGAAAAAACCCCAGAAATACATATATACTTATTAAATACTCGCACATTAAAATAAGTTTACCTAATTTATTAATTTAATAAAGTAATTGTATTTCAGATTCCTTGCTCTTGAGTTTGACACACCTCCCTAGTTTTAAGAGCAAAAATAAAGCTGCAGCGCTCACTGAGAAATCACCGACCAATCACCGACCTGCTTTTCTTTGATTTATTTTCATTGATTTATGGCCCACTTTGTGAGCCATTAGGCATTGATCACTGCTGCTCTTACAGCACAGTTTTTGTATCTTAATTTCTCTATAGCGATGCTCTGGACTCTGCTGTGTCTGCATCACACTTTTTATATCTTTAGTCTTGTCATGTATTGCTCCAGGGCGCAATTTAACACCTGCGTCCATTTAGATCGTAGGAGAGGCCAAAATCAGGAATCTCCAGTTTGCGACATGAGGATCCCACCGCGGCGTGGCGAGAAACCAATAATCACAATTAAATCCAATCTCCATACCTTTAACTGGAACGACCCCCTATCTAATGGTCTCCAGTGATCCAACCACATCCCCAGTAAGTGGTCACACGGACGCCGATTAGTACACTTTTTAAAAAACGTGAAGCTGGCGAAGTACCTGTCGTGAGGAACTGAGGAGGTTAGTAACCATCGGCGAACCTGGGCAGTTAGCCCCGGATACTGGGTCGCCGACCTTGGGTGGGGGGGAAGTAGACCGCCATCGGTGGTGGGATAGTGGGGGCACGGGGGCCCCATTGCTCACATGCCTGCCATGTAACCCCCTGGATCGTCCGTACCCGTAACGGGGCAGCTCCCGCTATTGCCGTGTCCCAGCGACCACCCACAAACCCCACTGACTGTGGCGACCCCTGGGCTCACAGCTGGAGGTGGGGGGGGGGGGAGGGTGCTGGTAGAGAGAGAGACGGAGCCATGGTGCATCATGGTGCTGGTGGCAGACCTGGAGGCCAGACGCCGGAGAAGGTGATGGCAGGGACCCATCCCACACCCTGAGGACCCGGCCACCCATCACCCAGGGAGGGAACCAGAGGGGATCGCTGGTATTTAAATAGATGAAGGACAACATGTGACGCAGGAGGCTCTGTCTCAACAAGGAGTTGGTGCCGCACCTGTGCCATGTCCTTGCAGACTTGATGCCACGCGGAGGAGGAGGATACCTGCTCCTGGTGACCGTCAAATTATTATTATAAGATGACCGCGTTACGCCTCAGGATCATTCCAGGGCTCGGGTGGGGAATTGTGAGGCATATCCCAACCAGCAGCCCACAAGTGCAGCCATGAAGTCACGGATGCCCTGTTTGCCTGGGCAGCGAACTATATAAACTTTAACCCGGACCAAGCCACAAAAGTTGCCTGGGCAGCAGGATTTTTCCCCATCGCCGGGTTGCCCCGAGCCCAGAAGGTAATAGATGGCACGCATGTTGCGGTGTATGCACCGGGGCATCCGAGAGTTTCCTTCTTCAACAGGAATAATAATAATCTTTATTATTGTCACCAGTAGTCTTACATCAACACTACGATGAAGTTACTGTAAAAATCCCATAGTTGCCACATTCCGGCGCCTGGTCAGGTACATTGAGGGAGAATTCAGAATGTCCAAATGACCTAACGGCATGTCTTTCGGGACTTGTGGGAGGAAACCGGAGCATCCAAGGAAACCCACGCAGATACGGGGAGAACGTGCAGACTTCGCACAGACAGTGACCCAAGCCAGGAATCGAACTTGGGACCCTGGTGCTGTGAAGCAACTGTGCTAACCACTGTGCTACAGTTCCACTTCCTGAAAGTTCAACTTGTGCGCACGCTTCTCAGGGAGTGTGCACAACAGCAACATCCTGGGGCAGTCGGAGATCCCCAACACCTTCACCGGTTGGCTCTTGGGGATAGGGGGGACCTGCTAAGGACCTGGCTATTAACGCCAGTGCAAGGGCCGGAGACAGATTTGGAGACCTGATATAACAAGGCCCATGTGGCCACCTGGGCTGTCATTGAGCAGTGCATTGGAATACTTAAAATGCAGTTCCGATGTCGCGATGTTCACTGCAGTACCACCCCACTCCCCCTCTCGGAGGGTTGCCCGCTTTGTGATGGTCTGCTGTTCCCTCCACAACCTAGCACATCAGTGAAGCAACATGGCAGAGGTGGGGGTGGGGGGGACGACATGCAGCCACCGAGGAGGAGGATGAGGAGAAGCTGAACAAGGAGGGGCTTGCGGATAAGCACGGAGAGGACCCGCAGGACCAGCTTCACATAAGACGTGGCTATGTCCATCACCTCACCACCCCCTCTAAAACCGTCTTGTTCCACCTTGTGTTACATCAATCCAGGGGAATGGGCCTGTGTTGGCACTGTCAGTGGGTCCATGTCAGGAGGGTGAAGATAACCTGCCATGAGCTGAGCACTGGCTCGCCTCACTCCTGTCTGCCTGCTAAGTGTACGCTCCCGCCCATACTTGGTATGCCTTGGGTGGTGGGGTTGGGGTGGTGGTGGTGGGTTGGGGGGAGGTGGGGGGGGGGGGGGGGGGGGCGTCAAATCCAGGACCACCATGCTCGTCGGAGGGGCTGAGACAGGGGATTGGAGGATGACTCGCATTGAGGAATAACGTGCCTGAGGCGTCACATGTCTCGGGTCAACGTGCTTTATTGTTGTACACTTGTGACCCCAACTGCCCCTACCCCCCAATGAGGGGGAGCCCCCCCCCCCCCCCCCCCACCTACTTTCTCCATTCCCCCTCCATCCACCTTCTCCCCGACTCCCCTTAACCACCTCAATGCCCTCTCTGTGATCCTCTATCTGTTTGGCATGCCGTGCTCTGCCGCTACATCTAGCTGTGTCCCCAAGATGCACATCAGCGGTGGAGGCAGCCTGCTGCTTACCGTGTGCCATTGCCTTTGATGCCCCCGGCAGGCATCCTTTGGGGGCCTTGGATCCGGACGTCCCTGGCCCACCTGCCGACGGCACATGCCCTGCTGTACCACCGTGCTCCGGACGCTGACGCCCAGACGCGCGGTTGTCGTGGGAGGTGGGGTGGGGATGTATTGGGGATTGAGGTGGCTGCCTTCGTCACCCCATAGGGAGGCTCCGGGTTGGCATCCCGTGCTCCCTCCTCTCAATTGGTGCCCATACGGCCCTGGGGGTCAATCCAGCTGGATTGACCTCCGATGCATCTGTCTCTGCCAGCCCTGGCGGCTCCTCAATGTCTGCACCATGGTATTAATGCCCTCAGTGATGTTCCTCTGTGAGCGGGCCATGCTCTGCACTGCCTTGCCGATGTTCACCTGCGTCTGGGACACAGTCCTCAGCAACCGGGACATGCTCCGGAGCACCTCTGCAACATCCACCTGTGACTGGGACATGCTCCGCAGCGCCCCGACAATGCCCACTTGATACTGGCATATGCTCCACATTTGCAGCATGAAGCCCATGAGGCCTCGTTAAGTGGGCAAATTAATGTTAGATACCAGTGATGGCTTCGCCATTTTTAACTGCATGCCACTAATCAAAAATGATTGGTATTCCAAATGGAGATAATTGCAAGTATCTTAATCTTATACTTTTTCTAGGCAGAAGGACAGATACAGTGTTAGTACTCTATTTTAGATTAGTCAGGGCTCTGACTCTCCCTATGCTTGCATGTCTGCCAGATCAGCAGAGGTAACACCTTAAAACAGTATAAATAAAACTTGTTGACTTAATAAAATAAAATCACAATCTTAAGCTGCAGAGATATATCATCTCTACGGCAGCACGGTAGCATTTTGGATAGCACAATTGCTTCAAAGCTCCAGGGTCCCAGGTTCGATTCCGGCTTGGGTCACTGTCTGTGCGGAGTCTGCACATCCTCACCGTGTGTGCGTGGGTTTCCTCTGGTTTCCTCCCACAGTCCAAAGATGTGCAGGTTAGGTGGATTGGCCATGATAAATTGCCCTTAGTGTCCAAAATTGCCCTTAGTGTTGGGTGGGGTTACTGGATTATGGGGATAGGGTGGAGGTGTTGACCTTGGATAGGGTGCTCTTTCCAAGAGCCGGTGCAGACTCGATAGGCGGAATGGCCTCCTTCTGCACTGTAAATTCTATGATAATCTATGATTTCAAGAATAGTTAAAATACACTTCAAAGCTATGTAATGCCAGAATGACAGGAATTTGGTTAAATTATTTACTTGTGATTGTTATATTATTAGATCAACAATAAGCACGGGGCAGCACGGTAGCATTGTGGGTAGCACAATTGCTTCACAGCTCCAGGGTCCCAGGTTCGATTCCGGCTTGGGTCACTGTCTGTGCGGAGTCTGCACATCCTCCCCGTGTGTGCGTGGGTTTCCTCCGGGTGCTCCGGTTTCCTCCCACAATCCAAAGATGTGCAGGTTAGGTGGATTGGCCATGATAAATTGCCCTTAGTGTCCAAAATTGCCCTTAGTGTTGGGTGGGGTTGTTGGGTTGTGGGGATAGGGTGGAGGTGTGGACCTTGGGTAGGGTGCTCTTTCCAAGAGCCGGTGTAGACTTGATGGGCCGAATGGCCTCCTTCTGCACTGTAAATTCTATGAAATAAGGAATGGCTTATTGCTTCCATCGTAAGGATAACAGTAAAGCTTACGATAAGACCGTATTAGTAGATCTTGAATGAAAAGTATTCGCTTCCATTTCAGTTAAAGTGGAACATTTCTTTGCATGTTGTATGGTTTCTCTGATTGTGAATCTTAACCTTTTTTAATATGTGAATAATCTCTGTGAAATAAATAGCTCAGTGATAATTGTGAAACATAATGCAGCACTTAACGCTCCAAATCAGGAACACCTAGAAATTAATTTCTTACCTGTATTGTTGATTGATTTCAGCCAGAGTGGCACTGGGACCAAAAGAGAAAATGCTGGAAAATCTCAGCAGGTCTGGCAGCATCTGTAGGGAGAGAAAAGAGCTAACGTTTCGAGTCCAGATGACCCTTTGTGAAAGCTGGAGTGGCACTGGGAATACGCTCATCTTATTCTGGACTCTTGAGCACCCCCAATTTTAATTGCTCCACATTTGGTAACCATGCCAAAGATCCTCATCTCTGGAATTCCCTCCCAGGTTCTATAGCTCTCTTTCCTCCTTTGAGATGTTTATTAAAACCCATCCCTTTGGTCAAGCTTTTTACCACCTGCCATAATATTGTCTTGCATGGCTTTGTGTCAAATTTTGCTCTATAACGCTCCTGTGAAGCAACTTGGGATATCATTTCCCTTCATTTTATGAGGACATTACCAGTGCAGTAGACAACGGGGAGCCAATGGATGTGGTATATCTGGATTTTCAGAAAGCTTTTGACAAGGTGCCACACAAAAGGTTGCTGCATAAGATAATGATGCATGGCGTTAAGGGTAAAGTAGTAGCATGGATAGAGGATTGGTTAATTAATAGAAAGCAAAGAGTGGGGATTAATGGGTGTTTCTCTGGTTGCAATCAGTAACTAGTGGTGTCCCTCAGGGATCAGTGTTGGGCCCACAATTGTTCACAATTTACATAGATGATTTGGAGTTGGGGACCAAGTGCAATGTGTCCGAGTTTGCAGACGACACTAAGATGAGTAGTAAAGCAAAGAGTGCAGAGGATACTGGAAGTCTGCAAAGGGATTTGGATAGTTGAAGTGAATGGGCTAGGGTCTGGCAGATGGAATACAATGTTGACAAATGTGAGGTTATCCATTTTGGTAGGAATAACAGCAAAAGGGATTAACATATAAAATTACGAAGGGAATAGATAGGATAGATGTGGGGCGGTTGTTTCCACTGGCGGGTAAAGCAGAACTCAGAAATAGCCTCAAAATAAGGGGAAATAGATTTAGGACTGAGTTTAGGAATAACTTCTTCACCCAAAGGGTTGTGAATCTGTGGAATTCCCTGCCCAGTGAAGCAGTTGAGGCGCCTTCATTAAATGTTTTCAAGATAAAGATAGATAGCTTTTTGAAGAATAAAGGGTTATGGTGTTTGGGTTGGAAAGTGGAGCTGAGTCTACAAAAGATCAGCCATGATCTCATTGAATGGCGGAGCAGGCTCGAAGGGCCAGATGGCCTACTCCTGTTCCTAGTTCTTATGTTCTTATGTTATCATGGCACACAAAGCACAAGAGAAATATAAGCTGTTGTTTCTGCATCTTTTAGATTTGTTTGCAGTGGCATTGGTTCGGGGATGTAGAGTGACCCAGCCTCATGACATGTTAGCATACCTTTTGTTAGAGGATTGATGAGTGCAGAAGAATTTGAGAAATAGGAATAGACCATACAGGGCCTCAAATCTGCACCACCATGAAGTAAAGTCATGGAAGTACTTGTGCCTCAACCTCACTTTCCTGTCAACACCCTATTTTCCTGGATTCCATGAGAGACCAAAAATTGGTTTGGCCTTAAATATTTGCAAGGATAGAATATCCACAACCATCTGTGGTTAAAAAATATTCCAAAGATTCAAAACTGTTTGAGTGAAGAAGTTTTTCCTTGTCTCAGTCCTAAAAGATTTATTCTGACACTCTGCCTCCAGGCTCTAGGTTCCCCAGCGAGTAGAACACAGCTCGGTGCCTACCCTATCAAGCCCCTTCAGAATTGTGTTCATTTCAGTGTGATCATTGCTCATTCTTCTAAACTATAGAGAGTGTAGGCTAAGTTTACTCAAGCTCTCATCGTAGGTTCCTGGGATGAGAGGTTTAGGTTCCTGGTACTATCTAGTGACGATTCGCTGTACTACCTCCACTGCAGATATGTCCTTGTATGTGAAGACCAAAACTGCACACTGTGCTCCTGGTGCCATCTCTCAAAAGCCTTGTATAATATTAAGCATGATTTCCTTTTCTGTATACTCTAGTCCTGTTGCAATAAAGGCTCATAACACCATTTGTCTCCCTAATTGCTTGCTGTATCTGCATGCTAACTTTTTGCAATCCTTGTACAAGTATACCCAAGTCTCTCTCAACATCAACATTTTGAACTTTCACACCTTTTTAAAACATAATCTGCTTTTATGACCAAAGTGAATAACCTCACTTTTCTCCACATTACACGCAACCTGCCACCTTGCTGCTCATTTACTTAACCTCTCTCTTTGCAGCCTCTTTGTGTCTGCCTCACAGCTTACATTCCCACATAGCTATGTATTGTCGCAAACTTGGACATATCAATCTCTGAGTTGATGACACAAATATAGTTTATAAATAGTGGAGGCCATGACAGTGATCCCTACGGTAATCCATTATTTGCAGCCTGTCAGCTTGAAAATGCCCCATTTAACCTTACTCACTGCTTTATGTCTATGAACCAACCCACTATCCATGCTGGAATCTTGGAAAATCCACTATCTCTGCAGCTGCTTCTTTTAGAATCTTAGTATGCAGGATATTAGGTTCTGAGAATTTGTCAGCTTTTAATCTCTTGAATTTTTACAATACTTTTTCTCTGCTGATATTAATTGCCTTAAGTTCCCCACTCTTATTATTCCCTTGGTTTCCCACTATTTATGGTATGCAATGTGTGTCTTCTACTACAAAGACATACACAAAATATTTCTGCAATGTCTCTACCATTCTTTGTAACATGTTAAACCTTTTAATCTAATACTATGCTTACACTTCCTTACTAAGTCATGATTGGCATTCCCATTTTTGTTTTTTAATGGGATGTACTTTTGTTGAACATTTTAAATTGTTTCTTTAAATATTTCCCAGTGTTTATTTTCTGCTGTACCTATTGGTCTATTTGCCTAATTTCCCCTCACAACCATGTAACTGACTTTGCTTAAGTTCAATATTCTTGTTTGGTACTGGAATATGTTACTCTCAAACCTATTATTCAATTGGATCAATGTGCAGATTCAACTTCTAGACTAACTTAGATAGTTTGATTGGTCTGGTCTATTAGAAGATTAAAGACCCCCATTAATATATTGCCTTAGTTACAAGCTCCAATATTTTTCTTTTCAACACTCTATTCAATGGTATAACTACTGTTAAAGAGTCCATAAACCACTCTGGTCAGTGTATTTAGACTCATTGTTGTTCCTTATCTCAAGCAATACTGATTTTACTTCCGGATTTCCTGAGTTTAGATCCATTCTGACTACTGTGCTTATGTGCTTATGTTTTGCTTTACTAATAGGGCTTCTCATCCTCCTTTTCCATTCCATCTATCTTTCTGTCAATCTTTTCAAAATTTTGTCTAACCTGGAATATTTATTTTCCATCCTCACTGTGTCTCTGTAATGATTAGATATAAAAGTGGGCAGCACGGTAGCACAGTGGTTAGCACAGTTGCTTCACAGCTCCAGAGTCCAGGTTCGATTCCCGGCTTGGGTGACTGTCTGTGTGGAGTCTGCACGTTCTTCCTGTGGCTGCGTGGGTTTCCTGCGGTTTCCTCCCACAAGTCTCGAAAGACGTGCTGTTAGGTAATTTGGATATTCTGAATTCTCCCTCTGTGTACCCGAACAGGTGCTGGAATGTGGCGATGAGGGGCCTTTCACAGTAAACTCATTGCAGTGTTAATAAAGCCTACTTGTGACAATAAAGATTATTATTATTACTTCTTTATCTTTTTGAGTTGCTAGTAAATCTATCTCATTACGAATATTTTGTGCATTCAGACATAGAGGGCATGATCTACCAGCCACCTTATGCCCAAAAGGCAGTGCGGCATGGCTGGTGGATGCCAGGAAATCCGTCTTCTGGGATCTACCTGGCTTGTCACGCTTGCGAGATTTAACGCCATCATGCGAGACGTAACGCCATCTTGCGAGACGTCACAATGTGAACCCTGCCCATTGTTGGCAGATAACCTTTTAGCAAATCTGCATATTAGAGTGAGCCAGCTAGTCTTACTCTAGTATGCAGTCCCACAATCTAACCAAGGCATTGGGATCTAACCCCTTCGCCATTGAGAGCTCGGGTGAGCACCGTTCAGTGCTGGCCTCCACAAAAGGGGGGGGAACAGACAGAACAGCACTTGTGGGGGTCTCCCAGGGGATCGGAGGCCCTCAGGTGCTTGCCCTCTGGGCAGGGTGACACCCTGGCACTGCTCATGCCACTCGGGCACCTTGGCACTGCCAGCCTGGCACTGACACCAAGGTGCCCAGGTGGCACTCCAGCTGACGGGGCACTGCAAGGGTGCCAAGCTGGCAGTGATAAGGTGCCAAGCTGTCATTTCTCCTGCAACAGGGCAGCACGGTGGCACAGTGGTTAGCATGGCTGCCTATGGCGCTGAGGACCCGGGTTCGAATCCCTGCTCTGGGTCACTGTCTGTGTGGAGATTGCACATTCTCCCCAGTTCTGCGTGGGTTTCACCCCCACAACCCAAAAGATGTGCAGGATAGCTGGATTGGCCACGCTAAATTGCCCCTTAATTGGAAAAAATAATTAGGTACTCTAAATTTTTTTTTAAATGTTTAAATAAAAATTTCTCCTGCAACAGAAATTGGGCCTGGGGGTGCCCTGTGCAGGTGCAGTGGGGAGTGGGGGGCTGAGGACCCCCTTAGAGGTGGAGCTTTGAGGGGTTCAGGAGTCACATTGAGGGTTGAGAGATTGGGCCACCATTTAAAAGTGGTGCCCCAATCTCCTTCTGCATTGAGGAGTTCCGGCGAGCAGAGCTCCTCAGTGCAGAATCATAGAATCCCTAAAGTGCACAAGGAGGCCATTCGGCCCATCGAGTCTGCACCGACCCTCTGAAAGAGCATGCCACCCAAATCCACTCACGCACCTGATTTGTTATGTTCTAGGTGTAACATGAGCGGCTCCCTTGTGGTGTACTTGACAAAGGAAGGTTCAGTCGTGGAGATAACTTCAACACGTTTATTAAACTATTTACACTTCTATTACTCGGGTTCGACACTACTGCTAATCCTACTATAGCTACCCAGACTGACTAACCAGTTGCTGCAATCCACGTAGTGGGTGTAATATTGAATCAACCCTGTGTCTCTACTCATTGACTGTCTCCACTGGAAAGAGGCAGATCATGTGTGTGGTGTCCTTTATATATGGGTTGGTGTAATGCCCTCCTGTGGTTGTGTCACCTCTGTGTGTATCGTGAATGTCCATTGGTCGTGTCCTATCTAACTGATGTATTGGTTGAGTGTGTGTGTGTGATGTCTCTGGTGCTCCCTCTAGTGTCTAGCTAGCCTACATGTATTTACATTGATGCACATCACCACACCACCTTATCTCAATAACCCCTTAACCTAACCTTCACATCTTTCAACAGACAATTTAACATTTCCAATTCACCTAACCTCAACACCCTTGGACTGTGGGGGGGAAACTGGAGCACCCGGAGGAAACCCACACAGGCATGGGATCCGTCAAACCCCAACTTCCCGCTGCAAACTTTTGAATTACGTTCTGCAGCATGCTTTTATGGTCGGTTTGACCTATCCACCCTGCAGTCCTTGTTCTCATCTGTGCATTCGGCAAGTAATTTTTACCCTTGTACCTGTTGGTCAAAGTTATGGTCCCTCCATCACTACACGCTGGATCCCCATATCTGCCTGACTGTTGGTCACATCCTTCTGTTCTTGACCATTGACCATCATCGAACAGACGAATCCGGAGCATGAGTAGGCCAACTCGGCCCCTTGAGCTTGCTCCACCATTCACTCAGATCATGGCTGATCTGATTGTAATACCAACCACACATTCCTGCCTATTGCCGATGATCTTTCATCCCTTCAAAGTGCCAAGGTAACTTTTCCCCCACCCTGATGCCCCAGAATGTCATCAGCTCTGAATCCAGCTTAACAATTCTGAACAGAAATTGCTTAAGCTGCAGACATTTACCACAGATCTGGTTGTTGAAAGGATGCTATCCATCAGTGAGTATTTTTCTTTGCATGCAGATAAGTGGCGAGTATGATCTAACAGCCTTAATTTAATATGAAGAATGACAGATTTAAACCGTTTGGAAAATGATCTGCCTGAACAAAGTAACTGCACAAGCAATCTGTTAATAATCAGAAATTGACCTGAAACAATTAAGCGTCAAGGGGGCATCAAATTAGCATATATTCGCCATCAGTTCAACTACTTGTGCTGTAATTGTGTGATTAGTTTGAGTTAGAGGGGCTATTTTAACTGGCAAGGCGAAGTTCATTTTCAATTATACGGGTGTGAAAGTTTCTCCTCTTTACTGCTGGCTGTGTTTTTGGACAGTGTATTGATTCAACATGTGCACACTTACTTGAAATATAGTTCTGAAAAACAATTAAGACATTTGTGGAAAGAAAAACTTTCTTTCAGCGACAACTGAGTCAGTTTTATAGTGTTAAACATATTCAGAAGCTTGTAGTTTTTCCAAAAGTGATCCAAGTTGAGAATTGTTCCATTAAAGCATATTTTATCATCTGTAAGATTATGGAACTTTGTGTAGACATGCTTAAATGCAATCGTACAAGGTCACAATCTGTTCCTGGGATAAATAATTGGACCTTGGTGTATGTGAAGCGTGTGTCGAGCAGTTTTCTGTTTATATCACAATCTCTAATCTCAAGGTGGCTTTGGGATATTAATTATGTGTGTGTGATGAGCCATCTACTAGAAACCTTTTGATAAACAAATTTGGAATACAGAATTTGACTTAACTATTTCACAATTTAAGTGGTTATATCTAGTTTTAACATTTGTTAACTATTTGAAGGAAAATAATATTTTTTGCAGGTTTATGCATTATGTGTGAAGACCTCAGTTTGCTATAACTTGTGTTGTGAAGTTCTACTGTGTGTAACTTGAAAAGAAAGCCCTGCTCCAGTATGTTCTGTTTGAACCATAATTAGTTACTAAGTATTTGTCCCCTTGGTGCAATTTTGAAACTAATGTTAAGAGAAATGTGAATTTAGACATCACTATGGTTTTTGTTTTAGAATCATCGGAATTGTATGCTGTGAAACATTATTAATAATGCAGTGTAGCATTTATCTGTTAATTCATATTCAGCTGCACTTCAGTTTGTAGCAGTCAGATCTTTGCAGGGGGCGATCATGATTTGTTGCAGAGGAGGAAGGGGGTTTCCGAGCATGTTGTGGAAGAAATTGGGTTTTAGATTTTGGATTTACTGGTTTAAATAACGTAACATTTACTTGAGAGGGGACTCTATTCTGTACCACTTCAGATTTTGAAATTTTATATTTTCCTTAGTAACACAAATATTATCCGGTTTAAAAGTCTATGAACACTTCAAAAATTGAGCTATAAACTTTGAAATGTTTTGTTCCACATTTCCTTAGCTATATTTTTAACATGGAACAATTTTAAAAACGGTTTTCCATTGCCTATATCTTGGCTATTTCAGTATCTTTCTTCACTCAAAAACCTCCCTTGAGTTACCCCATGACATCATAGGGAGAAAAAACCTGTAAGTAGTTGATGTATAGTGAGCAGTGGACTGTTGCTGTTGGATCGTGTCAGGCCTGATGAAGCTGACTGACAATCGAGCCAATGAATGAACCATTGCAGAGATTCAAATACATTTGATGTGCAAGGAAGCAGCAGCAATGTCTGCAAGCTAAATCAACTGCTGTACCATAAAATTCATAATGGTAGCAAGGGGAGAATTGACGAGATTTTGGAGTCTAGAGAGCCTGCAGCTTGGTATGTATCACAAAAAAATTACTGCTGATTTGCATAAAGCTGTGAAAATTAAAGCTAAAGGTCACATGGGGAAAGTATTTCACAAAAATGAAACCCAGAAGAAAATGTGAAGAGTTGATTTAAGATATTGTGCTCTGAATTTATTTATTTAAAAGTGAAGGATCAGGGAATCCAAGGTGTGAGAATAGAAATTATGAAAAGTATTCTGGATGTCTTACTCTTAAAAAGTGCCAATGACTAAGCATGTACGGCTGCCCAGTGGTATTTTGATTACAGTTTTGTTATTTTAAGAGGGAAATGACTATATCCAAACTCAATTTATTAGAAAAAGAAAGGTTTTATTTTTCATATTATTTATAATTACACTGAAATCCTTTAAATGCCAGGCTTTCAGCATACAGCAGTTCATACTTGTCATTTTTTAGGAAGCCCGCAGGCTGTGCAGTAACTACTAGGTTAACCATAAGATATTTTATTTGAAAACATTGCCTTCCTACTAAATCTGTGTTTTTCTATAGTATAGGAATATAATGACCGGTATCTTGGAATATACACAAATAGTTTGTGGGAGATAGAAGATGATAGTGTGAATAAATGGATAAATTAAATTCATTTTTTTCCAAGAGATAGAGCATTCATTTTAAAGAGACAATGTACCTTTGCCCAGGAAGTGAGAAGAGCTTTTATCGTGATGATATAATGTGCAAGATTATGCTTCTGTAATGTGCTTAGCAATGTATCGGTGTAATTTGATGATAATTTAAAGAAATAGCTTATGCAGATGTTGGTCCTTTAAAAAGCCATATTATGGGTGTGCTCCTAAGATCGAATTTCCTTATTAAAGAAGAAAGAGCGCATTGAATACAGTAAAATCTGAAAGTGAAAATCTAAAATATTCTCAAAATTAATCAACTGCTGAAAAAACATTCATGTGAACATAAGGCCTTGAAATTATGTTGAGAGTTACTAACATGTAAAGCTGAATTTTCATGTGGAATAGTATGTGGGCTTGGGGGAGCACTGGAAGCTAAAGCAGCAAAATTGACGGTATGTTGGGGAAACAGACTTATGCATTTGACACCTGCGTGTTGGACTGTCTGCATTTTGGGCTATCTGTTCAGGAGAGGCAGGTTTTCAATTTCCATATGCTAACTGCTCAATTAGAACAATAATGACACTGCTTTTACAGATTTCCGGGACTTCCTGAAAATTAAAAAAAATGAATTTGAAGTGCCCAATTCTTTTTTTCCCCCAATTAAGGGGCAATTTAGCATGGCCAATCCACCTACCCTGTGCATCGTTGGGTTGTGGAGGTGAGACCCACGCAGACACAGGGAGAATGTGCAACTCCACATGGACAGTGACCCTGAGCCAGGATCGAACCCGGGTTCTCGGCGCCATGAGGCACCAGTGCTAACCACTGCACCACCGTGCCACCCTGGACTTCCTGAAATTTCATCATAGAATCCCTACAATGCAGTGCAGAGATGGCCATTTGGCCCATCGAGTCTGCACCAAACATCTGAAAGGGCACCCTACCCAGGCCCGCTCTTCTGTAACCCCACCTAACCTTTGGAGACTAAGGGGCTATCAACCTAACTGCACATCTTTGGACACTGAAAGGAAACCGAAGCACCAAGAGGAAACCCACGCAGACATAGGGAGAATGTACAAACTCCATACAGACAGTCACCCACGGTTGAAATCGAACCTGGGGTCCCTGCTGCTGTGAGGCAGCAGTGCTAACCACTGTGCCACCGTTCCACCCCTTGCTAATGAACTTCCTAATAAAACCAAGTCAACTGCACAGTGGCAATTGAGGGGGCTAAAACAATCTCCGTTAAAGATGCCAATAAATACTTAATATTTACACTTGCTTTCTTATCTATGAGTTGGAAAGGATTTGTTCACAGTGCTTGTGTAAAGAGGTTATACAATTTGTTGGGAACTTTTTACACTTTGCCACATCAGGCTTCTAATTGGCTTTCACATCACTTGACTTTGCTACCTCCCAGTTCACAGGTGAAGGATGCCATCGACTGCACATAATGCAATCTGGGCACTCACCAGGCATATTCGTCAACTACAAGGGTTTCCACTCCATCAGTGTGCAACCAAAAAAAGATTTTTCTGCAAGTGTGAAAAATGTCAGGTCAGTTGTCACTGTGCTTTCATCCAATACCAGACGCAAGCTCCCTGATCTCTCTGCATCTGGAAGCAGACTTAAGGAGGAGCTTCTAGGTAACCAGAGTTGTGCACTGTTTCATGATGCCCATCAGAAACTTGCCCATTGAAGTCCAACAAATCTGTAATGGCATATCATCGATTATGTGTGATTGAGGAGGCCATTGGCATACTGAGTATGTGCTCCAGATACCTGGGCAGGTCTGGAGAAGCGGTTCAGTAGGCCATGGCCATGTTTGTTCTGCTCCACACAACATTGTACAACAGTGAGACTTGGGCCTTCACGATGAACAAAAGCTATGATCCACAGTGCGCTAAACAGCTGGCTTGTAATGCAGAACAAGGCAGTAGCGCAGGTTCAATTCCCGTACCAGCCTCCCCGAACAGATGTCGGAACGTGGCGACTAGGGGCTTTTCACAGTAACTTCATTGACAATAAGTGATGATTATTGTTATTATTATTATCTTCCCTTGAAGGGAGAGGAGCGGAAAAGCAGTGAGAGCAGTGCACCATAAGCTGCTCATATTTCTTCCAGGCATGCTCTTATTAATGCAATTAGGTTGCACCAATGTATCCATGCCAGCAGTAAATGCAGTGGCCACTCTTTTCCCCCATGCTACTGGCACAAAGCTGCCCTACAACCAAATAAATGTCTACTCAGCAGCATGCTTCCACGTCCACCATCAAAACAAATTGGAAGGCCACTTATCACCCTGCACCCAAGAATGGACATGGCTGGAAATTGGGGGAAAAAAATAATATTTATGTGATCTGAATACATGTAAAAAAAATCTTATGGCAATAAGACATGAACGTAATTTAAAACTATGGGTTTGATTCAGCGACTGGGTTGTGCCCGGCGTGGATTGGGGAGGTGAGTGGCCATTTCCATTTTCCGGCATGGTTGGCTTAGTCAGGGGGCTGAAGCATTCCAGGTTAGGGGTCGCCCCTAGGCCGGGGGTGGGGGGTGAGGGGCTTTGCTTCTATGAGGCCTTCAAGCTATCTTTAAGTATTGTGGAGACCCATAACAGGGGCAAGCACAGTTGCAGCCTTACTGTCCTACTAGACTCTTCTAGGATAGAGTCCTGCTGCGGCTCCTATCCTGAAATTCAATTTCACTCCCTTTGACTGTGAGCAGTCTCTAGCTTCACAGCTGAAGGCTGTTTCAAATGAGGAATTTACCTTGTTTTTAAAAAAGCATTTTTATTGATTTTCATTTGTATTTATAACAAAAAAGAAAAGATAAGAAAACACAGGAAACATATGCAGAAACACGAGGCATATTAATAGTAAAATCCAACTGATCGGTTACAACAACCATACCATTAACTATGTACATGCTACCCCATTGCATTAAAACATACTAGGGGCGTGATCGAGGCAACCAAGGCGTAATCTATTAGTTACTGTGGCAGCATCAATGTTTTTTTTTCTTCCCTCCCTGAGCACCCTTTAATCTATCTGTACTTATTTCCCTCGTATTCTGGGTGCTGCCTCCTCTCCTCCCTACCCCCCTCGTCGTCACCCCCCCCCATCCCATCCCTCCTTTTCCCCTGTCTAGTTTTTCTCTTTGTACCCGCCCCCGTCCCTTAGTTGCTGATCATGAACAGGTCCTGGAAGAGATTGGTGAATTGCCTCCATGTATTGTGGAAGCCTTCTTCCAATCCCCTGATGGCAAATTTTATTTTCTCCAATTTGAGGAATTCCACCAGGTCAGAAAGCCAGTCCGCAGCCTTGGGTGGAGCTGCTGATCACCAGCTGAGCAGGAGTCTTTGACAGACCATCAGGAAGGCAAAGAATAGGACGTCTGCCCCTCTCCCCATGAAGAGCTCCGACACCTTGAAGACTATCACCAGTGGGCATGGCTCCACCCTCGCTCCCACAATCCTGGAAATGGCTTTGAAAAGCCGGTCTAGGACTCGACAAGTTTGGGGCATGACCAGAACATATGGGTGTGGTTGACTGGGCCTCCCTGGCACCATTCACATTTGTCCTCCATCCCTAGGAATAACCTGTTCACGCATGTCCTGGGCAAGTGCATCCTGTGCACTACCTTTAGCTGTGTTAGGCTCAGCACTGCCATGAGGAGGCGGAGTTCGCCCTATGCAGTGCTTCAATCCAGAGTCCTCCCTATTTCTATGCCTAGCTCTTCCTCGCATCTTTTCTGTGTCTCGCCTAGCGGGGCCCTTACCTCCTCCAGCATTCGTCCGTACATGTCGGTGCAGTTACAGTTATCATCCCCTAATTTGCCGATGCTAGTAGTTTGTCCAGTAGAGTGTGCCGGGTATCTGGGGGAAAGTTGCGGTCTCCTTGTGGAGGAAGTTCCTCAGTTCCAGGTATCAGAGCTCATTCACCTTCGGGAGCTTTTCTGTTAGTTCCCCCAAGGTCTGCCGTCTATGTACAGGTCCCATCGTCCTGTCTCCATGTTTTGAAGGCGGTATCTATTGTTGCCGGGATGAATAATGTTTTTTGCAGATGGGGGCCTTGGTGGACATTGCACCAAGTTTGAAATGGTGCTTGAGGCCTGAGCTGCTTCCAGGTCCTTAGCATGGTCACCACCGCCGGGTTTATTGAGCCAGTGCTTGTAGAGGTGTCCTCAGACAGGAGGTCTCCTCCATTAGCACTGATTCCACCTCCAGCTCTCTCCCCTACCCCCATACCCTTTCTATGTTTGCGGCCTAGTTGTGGAATAGAAAGTTCAGCAGAGCCAAGCCCCACATATTCCTCCTTCTATGTAAGGTGCTTTTACGGACCCTGGGGTTATTTCCTGGCCACAAAAATGCCTTAATTAATTTGTCTACCTTGGTGAAGAAGGTCTTCGAGATGAAGATCAAGAAAGATCTGATTAGGAAGAGGAATCTTGGCAGCACGTTCATTTTTATTGTTTACTCTCTTCCCGCCAGAGAGAGTGTGAGCAAGTCCCACCTCGCAGGTCTCTCTCTACCTCTTCTCGTGACTTGACATGTTCCACATATGGATCCGTGTCCAATCGTGGGAAATCTGGATTCCCAGGTATCAGAACTATGCCAGCCTGGCAGTGCCACCTGGATCGTGCACGTGTGTAATCGGGCCGGCGGTGCCCTCTGTGTGTGTGGGGGGGGGGAGGGGGGGAGCGGTCCATAGTGCGTTTGGGCTGGGAGGGCTCAGGGTCGCTTCGGGGTACTCGGAGATCAGGATGTCATTCTTGCTACACTGGAGTTCCAACGAGCGGAGATCCCCAGTGTACAAAGTGGGATTATCTGTAACCTCGGCAACATGTTCCCCTCTGAGGCTCCATATACAACGCGAGTCACGTTGGGCAGCCATGTGTTTCTTGACGCTGCGAGTGCCAGGAAAGACGCGGCTAAACAAGCTCGCTATCCGACTTTGTTCCCAATTAGTTGATTTGCGTGCCCAGTTTAAGCTTGTTTAGCTATATTTGCATGAAATGGGTTTTTACCAAATTGTTTAAACAAATTTACAAGTTGAGCTAAAATTGTGTTTCTTAGACAAAAAGCAAGAGGTGAACATGGTCATAAAATATTGAACCTTAAAGTCAATCCTCAAATAACAGCTGATTTTGAATAAAAGTTTACTTAACTTTAAACAAAACCTATTCCGAAGCAATTAGTCGACTGATTGGAGTTCCTCGCTCATCTCTTGAGAGAATAATGGATTAATATTTCTAGAAAAATAAAACGTAAACAAAACACCATCATTAAAACACAAATTGAAGGGCAGCATGGTGGCGCAGTGGTTAGCATTGCTACCTCACAGCGCTGAGGACCCAGGTGCGATCCCAGCTCTGGGTCACTGTCCGTCTGGAGTTTGCACATTCTCCCCGTGTTTGTGTGAGTTTCGCTCCCACAATCCAAAGATGTGCAGGATAGGTGGACTGGCCACACTAAATTGCCCCTTAATTGGAAAAAATGATTGGGTATTCTAAATTTATTTTAAAAAAAGAAGAAAACTCACATGACAGTGGCCCAGATGAGCAGATTCTTTGGGGTGGAAGACAAGTGTGCAAGATGTGCGGGAGGACCAGCGAACCATGTCCACATGTTCTGGACATGTCCGAAGCTTAGGGGATTTTGGCAGCGGTTTGCAGATGTCATGTCCATGGTGTTAAAAACAAGGATGGCACCGAGTCCAGAGGTGGCGATTTTCGGGGTGTCGGAAGACCCAGGAATCCAGGAGGATAAAGAGGCAGACGTTCTAGCCTTTCCTTCCCTGGTAGCCCGGAGACGGATACTATTAGCTTGGAGGGACTCAAAGCCCTCAAAGTCAGAGGCCTGGCTATTTGACATGGCTAGCTTTCTTTGTTTGGAGAAAATCAAGTTCGCTTTGAGAGGGTCACTGTTAGGGTTCACCCGGAGGTGGCAACCGTTCGTCGACTTCTTCGCAGAAAATTAATCGTCAGCCGAAGGGGGGGGGGGGGGGGGGGGTTAGTTTAGCTTAGAGTAGGGGGTTAATAAAGGTGGGACCTGTAAGGAAGGGAGACGGCTTTTGCACTATGTTTATAGTTTCATGTACATTGTTTATTTTGTTGTTATTACAATACCAAAAATACATCAAGAAAATGTTCATTAAAAAAAAAGGAAGAAAAACTCAAATTGACCTGCAAGCAATATTGAAGAGTTGCATATCTCCAGAACATTCTGGTCGCTGCACACACACAAATGGTATCTGGCCCTTAGCACCCTATTATTTTTAAGAACTTGCTGGAAATGTATATTAATTGAGCATTAAACACGTTGCAGCAAGTTAGAGCTCATAATTGATAACATAAGTACCCTTTAACAATGCAACATCAATCAATTTCTACTGCCCAAAACAGTTCACAGTTCAAACTGAGTCACATTCCTGCAAATAGTAAAATTATTAGAGACTTGCATTTTGATTTTTTTTCTATCTTCACATTTCTTCTTTCATAATCCAATCTTTATTTCCTTTTTCTGTACCTGATTTAACTCTAATTCATCCACCTTAGTTTACTTTCTTTTGCCATCATTCCACTATTTCTTTTCTCAATCCTTAAATCCCATTGGACTTTTGATCCTGCTGTTTGCCAGGTCCAAGATACTCTGCAGCCCTCACTCTGCCATTACCAACTCACCCTTCACCAAGTTGCATCGCAAAAACGTTTTGACCTGAAGGGTGCAAGCGAAGGTCTAACTAGCAGCTCCTTGCATTAAACACCCCCTCCAACAAGGTTTTGTCCATTTGAAACAAAAGAGTTTCTTTCAGACCTCCAGTTTAGAGCCAAACATTTGTTCTCTCCATTTGTGATACAAACAAACCTATGGAATAGGAGCAGGAGTAGTTGACAATATTGTGTTACTGATGGCATTCATTATGCCGTCAGCATCAGCCCGACTTTTACCATTGCTTCTAATGCACATCATTGTGGATTCAACTCCTTCTCCAACTTGAGCACCTACTGTAAGCTGGGTAGGTTTATAACTTGAGATTTCTAGAACCTAGGGTGGCCAGCAAGTGACAACAGGATGTCTGTGAGGTCACCTGATTTCATCCAGCAGTCTTCAGATTTCTGCCCAGCCGTCATATTCTTGGGTTTACTGGATATTTGTTGTTGGATACCCCAAAAAATGTTTTCTCCAATGATAACATCAATCATCCAAAAGAGAAAATATGGCTAACTCTCAAGAGTTCTCAGGAGTGTGGAATTATTTTGTAGAAGTTTAATCTAAGCCAGGTTACAGTCCAAGGTAGAACTGATGGAACACGGTATCATCAATGATCCCATCCTTCAAATAATTATGTTAAATCATTGACTCAAGTGTGTGCGGTTGCATGACATTTCTGACCAAACAAGAAGTTCTCCCAGTTACCCAGCCAGCTTTGTTCTGTTGCCCAATAACATTCAAAATAATGTACAAATCTGTTTGCTATTATGTACTATTGTACAAAATGGTTGTGCCTGCATGATCACAGTTAAAGCTCTCCATATACAATGACTTTGTCAGGTGATGTTTCCATGAAACATGGTAAGATGTAAATAAATGCAGATAATTTTTCCCTCTTATAAATCGGTGAAAGCTTATCAACTGGGCTCCCTAATCATTCTGTCAACTTATGCACCATATGTGTTGGTAAGCTATAGGCCAGCATGATCCTATCCTTCTCCATGCAGTGAACTGACTTTTAGCGATTATCAGGTAAGAGATCCATAGTTGGTTTGACAGGTGCCAGGCTGTCTACTTGAGAATTAATTAATTTCACCCTAAACTACATTAAGGCTCATAAGACTCATAAGATTTGTGCTGTGATGGTCAACTCTGTGTTATGCACGGTGGGCTGAGAAGGTACAGGGTGCAGTGGCCTGTTTTCTCTTGGCCCTCTTCTCGACCAGCCTTATTTTTCTTTTCTGCTCACCTCTTACAATGTTGTTTCAAACAGTCAGCCTTCAGAGATCACGGCCATCAGCAAGTGTCTTCCTGTTGATATTGTCAGTGTCCATCATCTTCACTAGTAGGTGTTCTTTTAGCAGAGGTTACGGTGCTAAGGAGGTCATGATCCAGTGATTACCTCACCATGGGAAGGTCTTCGGGTATGCTAGGTGGTGCACCAATGACCACTGGTTACAACATTGCCAGAGTATCCAGCTGTCTGCAGAGTAGCACGTGGTTAGCACTGTTGCTACACAGCACCAGGGTTCCAGGTTCGATTCCCGACTTGGGTGCTGTCTGTGCGGAGTCTGCCTGTTCTCCCCATGTCTGTGTGGGTTTCATCCGGGTGCTCCCGTTTCCTCCCACAAGTCCTGAAAGACGTGCGGTTAGGTGAATTGGACATTCTGAATTCTCCCTCAGTGCACCTGAACAGGTTCCGGAGTGTGGCGACTAGGGGATTTTCACAGTAACTTCATTGCAGTGTTAATGTAAGCCTATTTGTGACAATAATAAAGATTATAATAAAGATTATGAAAGATAGGGGCATGTATGAAAGGATCAGAAAGATTAACAGATCCATCAGCAAAGAAAACAGCTTCACTGAAAACAAAGGCAAGGGAGATCATCACCGATTGTAATAAACAGTTGGATAGATCGTGGAACACAACCTTGCGTTGTACTCTAGGGAGAACACAATCATGGAAGAAGCTCTAGACTACCATAAAAAGCTTGCATGTCATTGCAGAGTTGGATATTGAACCCACAGTGGTGGACCTTAGCGAAGTCATTGGCTCATTTGCCATGGGTAAAGCTCCAGGTGCTGATGTATACCATCTGATTCCCGGCCCTCGGTCACTGTCCATGTGGTGTTTACACATTCTCCCATGTCTGTGTGGGTCTCACCCCCACAACCCAAAGATGTGCAGGGTAAGTGGATTGGCCATGATAAATTGCCCCTTAAAATTTTTTGAAAAAAAGTAACAATTATCTGAAGTCAAACACGGGAAATCGGCACTCCTGCAGCGTCTGCACATATTTCACTGCCTTTGTTGCAGGGAAGGTGTAGCCCCCTTGGATACATGTGATAAAAAGAGTGTGATGCTACATGAGAAAATGGCTAACGCACTGGTTGCATCAGCAATCAAGGCATTGTGGAAAAAGTATTTGCCCATGTTAACCTTATTAGACTGTGGTTCCTGGCTGAATGCATCTACCTCAAACCCCAATGTGCTTTTAGAGTTGGAAGATCTATAATTGATGCAACCATATCAGTCCAGCAGCTGCAAGGGAAATTACATAAACAAGGGAAACCATTATAGAGTCAGGGAAGAGAGTAAATTAGGTTTCTGTTCCTGCTCCTGTTTGCTGCTTCAGGTTAAAAGCATGATTGTATAATATGTGAGTAAAGACAAAATTGGGGCTTAATGGTGATATTAATTTAGTGAAATAGCTGACAATGTTTAAATACCCAAACTAATACATGATGAATAGCAAATGAATGAGGTACTGGAGGGTTTTGACATACATGGAACCATGCTTGCAACATGAGCAGTGTTTTCAGGAGAGGAAGGGTGAAAAGCATTGAAAAGGGACCGGATTCTCCGTTTCTGAGTTGCTGACGGCAACGGAGAAACTGTGGAATTTCACGTCAGAAATATCGGCGCCACACCTGCACAGTATTCTGCTAACTGAGGGTTAGCACTGGTGCCGCATGGAACACCATCGAAACCCCCGAAAAACGGTGCGTGAATCGCTGGGTCCGTGATGGACACTCGCAGGTCTGACAAGCTGCAGCCACGCTTAAACAACACCCTCCCCACATAGACACTGATCGAGGCCGAAAAGATGAAACGGGTTTTGCTGGAGCGCACATACAGCTGATGGGTCGGCTGGGGCCAGACGGCACCCAGGGGATGTCCGGGGGGGTCACCTATATGACCCAGGGCACCAGGTTTAAAGCGGGCTGTCAGTGGCATGCGCAGCCGCATGGCTATCTTGCCTGCTGTGGTAATGGCGCTCCGTACCGGTCCACCCACAGCCCACTCCAGCCCTGGCAGAAGCCCCCAGGCCAGCGGCACGACTTTCGCCGAAGTATGGCGGTGCTGGATACTATCCATAAGCCCTCTCTCTCAGCAGCCACCGCGCCAGGTTAACGATTTGTGAGAGCACACGTGGATCCCGCCGTCGGGAACTCGGCCCATCAGGAGAATCGTGGGTGGGCCCACTTATGATATGCGAACGGTGTTGCAACTACACCGGCACCTGCTGCAATTTTGGCGCCGGCCAATGGAGAACCCCGCCCAAAGTTCTTTCTAGGGTCACAATGGAAAGAGTTTTGACGCCTCTAATGGAAGTTATATGCACATTTGTTGTGGTTTTTCTTTCTC
Source organism: Scyliorhinus torazame (assembly GCF_047496885.1). Lineage (NCBI taxonomy): Eukaryota > Metazoa > Chordata > Chondrichthyes > Carcharhiniformes > Scyliorhinidae > Scyliorhinus > Scyliorhinus torazame. The sequence continues at coordinate 146,379,815 of NC_092721.1, read as the reverse complement.
TTCACTTGATGGTTGCATGTTCTGTCCACTGGGTGTACATTTTATTCCGACCTTGGATAAATAAAATACAGCTATATAGCATTGTTTCCATTTGGTCAGGAATGACATGCCACTGTACTTATTGCTTTGCTTTTATTACAATGTTGCAGCAATTAGGACAACAACTCTTTTTGCTTGTTACTTTTATCAACAATGTTTATATTAGAACGTTACCCAAATTATAGTAATATGTTTAATGATCTTACACATATGGAAGAGTGAGTACATTCCTAATAAATAAATCTCGAAAATATTTCAAAAAATTCCAGAATCAGTGTTTGGCTATTAATACTGCTAGGGAATGTATTAATAGAAAGTGAGGAGGTAAGGGTGTGGGAGGTACTTCCTTTAGTAACCACCAAACTGACAAAGTCCTCAGGTTATGTAACTTGTATTTACTTAAGAATCAAGTTATAAAAGCTAGACACGGGTCTAGCGGGGGGGAGGGGAGGGGGGAAGGTGGGGAGGGGGGAAAGGGTTGCTGCTGCACTGGCCGAAGGGGAATGGGACATAGAAGAGGTGGTCAGGGCGGGGGTCTCCCGGCTGGGGGACCGGAGGGTGAGGGTGGCACGGACACGGGACTGGCCTAGAAAAGGAGATGGCTAGTCGGCGGGGGGGAGGAGAGAAGAGCCCCCCCAATCCGGCTGATAATGTGGAATGTGAGGGGCCTGAATGGGCCGTTAAAGAGGGCCCGAGTGTTCGCGCACTTAAAGGGACTGAAGGCAGACGTGGTCATGCTCCAAGAGACACATTTGAAGGTGGCGGATCAGGTCAAGTTAAGAAGGGTGGGTAGGACAGGTATTCCATTCGGGGCTAGATGCAAAGAATAGAGGAGTGGCAATATTGGTGGGGAAGTGGGTGTCGTTTGAGGCCAAGAATATCGTAGTGGACAACGGAGGGCGATATGAGATGGTGAGCGGTAAGTTGCAGGGGACGTGGGTGGTATTGGTAAATGTATACGCCCCGAACTGGGATGATGCCGGATTCATGAAGCGCATGTTGGGGCGCATTCCGGACCTGGAGGTAGGAGGCCTAATAATGGGCGGGGATTTCAATACGGTGTTGGACCCAGCACTGGACCGCTCCAGATCTAGGACTGGAAAGAGGCCGGCGGGGGCCAAGGTGCTTAGGGGGTTTATGGATCAGATGGGGAGAGTGGACCCGTGGAGGTTTGCCAGGCCGCAGGCAAGGGAATTTTCTTTTTTCTCCTACGTCTACAAAGCCTACTCCCGGATAGATTTTTTTTGTCCTGAGCAGGGCGCTGATCCCGAAAGTGCAGGGAACGGAGTATTCGGCCATAGCCGTTTCAGATCAGGCCCCGCACTGGGTAGAACTGGAGTTGGGAGAGGAGAGGGACCAACGCCCGCTGTGGCGGTTGGATGTGGGACTGCTGGCAGATGAGATGGTGTGTGGGAGGGTGAGGGGGTGCATCGAAAGGTACTTGGAGATCAACGACAACGGGGGAGGTGCGGGTGGGGGTGGTATGGGAGGCGGTGATCAGGGGAGAGCTAATCTTCATTAGGGCTCATAGGGAGAAGATAGAGGGCATGGAAAGGGAGAGGTTAGTGGGGGAGATTTTAAGAGTGGACAGGAGATACGCAGAGGCCCCTGAGGAGGGATTACTTGGGGAAAGGCAACGTCTCCAGACGGAGTTTGATCTGTTGACCACAGGGAAGGTAGCGGCACAGTGGAGGAAGGCGCAGGGGGCGACCTACGAGTATGGGGAGAAGGCGAGTCGGATGCTAGCACACCAGCTCCGTAAGAGGATGGCAGCGAGGGAAATAGGGGGAGTCAAGGATGGAAGGGGAGCCACAGTGCGGAGTGCGACGAAAATAAATGAGGCATTCAAGGCCTTCTATGAGGAGCTGTACAGATCCCAACCCCCAGCGGGGGAGGAGGGGATGAGACGATTCCTAGACCAATTGAGATTCCCGAGGGTGGAGGAGCAAGAGGTGGCTGGTTTGGGGGCACCAATTGGGTTGGAGGAGCTGAGCAAAGGTTTGGGGAGTATGCAGGCAGGGAAGGCCCCGGGACCGGATGGGTTCCCGGTGGAGTTCTACAGGAAGTACGTAGACTTGTTGGCCCCGCTACTAGTGAGGACCTTTAATGAGGCAAGGGAGGAAGGGACCCTGCCCCCGACAATGTCGGAGGCGACGATTTCTTTGATCCTAAAGCGGGACAAGGACTGCAATGTGGATCGTACAGACCGATCTCGCTCCTCAACGTGGATGCTAAGTTGCTGGCAAAAGTGCTGGCTACGAGAATTGAGGACTGTGTCCCGGGGGTGATCCACGAGGACCAGACGGGATTTGTAAAGGGCAGGCAACTAAACACCAATGTGCGGCGGCTCTTAAACGTGATAATGATGCCATCGGTGGAGGGAGAGGCGGAGATAGTGGCAGCTATGGACGCGGAGAAGGCCTTTGACCGTGTAGAGTGGTAGTACCTCTGGGAAGTGCTGCGTGGGTTTGGGTTCGGGGGAGGGTTTATTAGTTGGGTTAAGCTCCTTTACAGAGCCCCGGTGGCGAGTGTGGTGACGAATCGGCGGAGGTCGGAGTATTTTCGGCTGTACCGGGGGACGAGGCAGGGGTGCCCCCTGTCCCCCCTGTTGTTTGCATTGGCGATTGAACCCTTGGCCATATCATTGAGGGAGTCTAGGAAATGGAGGGTGGTGGTCCGAAGGGGAGAAGAGCATCGAGTGTCGCTTTATGCGGATGTCCTGTTACTGTATGTGGCGGATCCAGTGGAGGGGATGGTGGAGGTCATGCAGACTTTAAGGGAGTTTGGGGATTTTTCGGGGTATAAACTCAATCTAGGGAAGAGTGAGCTTTTTGTAGTACAGGCAGGGGACCAAGAAAGGGGGATAGGCGAGCTACCGTTGAGGAGGGCGGAGGAGAGCTTTCGGTACCTGGGGATCCAGATAGCCAGGAGTTGGGGGGGCCCTACATAAAACTGAATCTGACGAGGTTGGTGGAGCAAATGGAGGAGGACTTCAAAAGATGGGACATGTTACCGCTCTTACTAGCGGGTAGAGTGCAGTCGGTCAAAATGGTGGTCCTTCCGAGGTTTTTTTTTGTGTTTCAGTGCCTTCCCATCGTGATCACCAAGGACTTTTTTAAGAGGGTAGGCAGGAGTATTATGGGGTTTGTGTGGGCGAATAGGACCCCGAGGGTAAGGAGAGGGTTTCTGGAACGCAGCAGGGACCGAGGAGGGTTGTCGCTGCCGAACCTAGGGAGCTACTACTGGGCAGCAAATGTGGTGATGATCCGTAAGTGGGTGATGGAGGGAGAAGGGGCGGCATGGAAGAGGTTGGAGATGGCGCCCTGTAAAGGAACGAGCTTGGGGGCGCTGGTGACGGCACCGCTGCCGCTCTCGCCGTCAAAGTACACCACGAGTCCGGTGGTGGCGGCAACGCTAAAGATCTGGGGCCAGTGGAGACGGCACAGGGGTGCGACGGGAGCCTCGGTGTGTTCCCCGATCAGGGGTAACCACCGGTTTGTCCCTGGGAGGATGGACGGGGGGTTTCAGAGCTGGCATCGGGCGGGGATTAGAAGAATGGGGGACCTGTTCATTGATGGGACGTTTGCGAGCCTAGGGGCACTGGAGGAGAAGTTTGAGATACCCCCGGGAAATGCTTTTAGATACATGCAGGTGTGGGCGTTGGTGAGGCGGCAGATGAGGGAATTCCCGTTGCTCCCGGCACAAGAAATTCAAGACAGGGTGTATGGGTCGGGGAGGGCAAGGTGTTGGCAATATACCAGGAGATGAAAGATGAGGGGGAAGCGCTGGTGGAGGAGCTGAAGGGTAAATGGGAGGAGGAGCTGGGGGAGGAGATTGAGGAGGAGTTATGGGCTGATGCCCTAGGTAGGGTTAATTCCTCCTCCTCGTGTGCCAGGCTCAGCCTGATACAATTTAAGGTGGTTCACAGAGCGCACTTGACGGGGGCGAGGTTGAGTAGGTTTTTTTGGGTAGAGGACAGATGTGGAAGGTGCTCAGGGAGTCCGGCGAACCATGTCCATATGTTTTGGTCATGCCCGGCACTGCAGGGGTTCTGGAGAGGAGTGGCGGGAACAATATCTCAGGTGGTGAAAGTCCGGGTCAAGCCAAGCTAGGGGCTAGCAATATTTGGAGTAGTGGACGAGCCGGGAGTGCAGGAGGCGAAAGAGGCCGGCATTCTGGCCTTTGCGTCCCTATTCACCCGGCGAAGGATCTTACTAATGTGGAAGGAGGCGAAGCCCCCCAGCGTGGAGGCCTGGATAAATGACATGGCTGGGTTCATTAAGCTGGAGAGGATAAAGTTTGCCTTGAGAGGGTCTGCGCAGGGGTTCTACAGGCGGTGGCAACCGTTCCTAGACTATCCCGCGGAGCGTTAGAGGGAAGGTCGGTCAGCAGCAGCAGCAACCCAGGGGTCCTGTGAAGGGGATGGGGGAGATGGGGGGGTTTGCCTAGGGGGTATTTGAGCAAGAGAACACATGAAAGATTTGGGAAACTGGCATGTACGGGAGGGAGCCAGTGTACAAAGCTATGTAACATATCGTTTTACCATGTATATATCTTGCTATGTGCGTTTTCTTTCTATTTTGTTACAAGGGGGGGGGGGGTTATTGTTTGTAAGGGTGAAAATTTGTGTTAAAAACTTTAATAAACATTTTTTAAAAAAAGAATCAAGTTATATTGTCATGGTGCAAGTGAGATGCAATGGTCAATTATCTTGATCACCGCATACTCAAATCACTCAAAATCTGACCATTTAGAGTTGCACTCGATCACCTTAGGCTATTTTGGTAAAAACAAATTGCATTTGTACCTATACAGTATCCTTTACGTACTCGAGATATACCAAAGCATCTTGCAACTAAGAAAATGCTCTTTAAGTGTAGTCGGTGTTCTAATGTAGGGAAATTTGACAGCCAATTTGTACACAGCATGGTTCACCAATAGTAGTATGATGACTGACCATATTATCTCTTTTCTTATGGTTAATTGAGGCATAAATGTTATTCTCTCACCGAGAACTTCAAAATAAAAGCAAAATGCTGTGGATACTGAAAATCTTAATAAAACAGAAAAGACTTGTAAAACTCAGCAGGTTGGCAGCATCTGTGTTTCAAGTCCTATATGACTTCAGAGCTGAAGAAGAGTCATAGGGACTGGAAATGTTAACTCTGTTTCTCTCTCCACAGATGCTGCTAGACCTGCTGAGATTTTCCAGCATTTTCTGTTTTCAAACGAAAAGAATTTCCCTGCTTACTTCAAAAGCTCCTGCTATCTTTGATGACCACCTTGATTCCTCAGTGCTACACTGAGTATCGGTCTGGTTTACGGAGTTGGAGATGAACCCGTGAATTTCTAATTCAGTAGTGAGACTGCTACTACTTAGCTAAGACTCACGCCAGTACTTTGTATTCTTTGATCTGTCAGATAAAGCTATCATGGGGATACAAACCATTTGTCTAAATCCATTAAACAGCCTTCTTACATGGAAACCATTGAAATTTTCACCCCATCACTGGTTGCTAAGCAATGTTCCCTCTGACATGCATGGCCGGGCAACAATCTGAGATGTACTTGTGCATTGGCAGAAAAAGCCTCTCACAACTTTGTCAGTTTGTTGGGAGAAATTTCTAGCTTAATTTAAATTGTAAACTGCCTATCAACAAAAGCATAGTACTCCAGGGAGTTTGTACAGGTACAAATTTACAATGAAACACACCGTCCCTAGCCACAGGGCCTCCAAGTGACAGGGGACCCCAAAATGATCAGTGAGTTTCTCTCAGCCAATCCAGGACAGAACTAACATAGGAATATGAAAACTAGGAGCAGGAGTAGGGAATGCAGTCCCTTGAGCCTGCTCCGCCATTCAATACGATCATGGCAGTTCTGCTCTCAGCCTCAACTTAACTTTCCTGCCCATTCACCATAATCTTTCAACCCATTATGGCACGGTGGCCCAGTGGTTAACATGGCTGCCTCACAGCTCCAGGGTCCCGGGTTCAATTCCGGCCTCGGGTGCCTGTCTGTGTGGAGGTTGCACTTCCTCCTTGTGTCTGCGTGGATTTCCTCCGGGTGCTCAGCTTTCTTCCCACAGTCCAAAGATGTACAGGTTAGGTGGATTGGCAATGCTAAATTGCTCCTTCGTGTCCAAACAAAAGATTATGTGGGGTCACTGGGTTACGGGGATGGGGTGGATTTTCCTCATGTCATCATTGGACCTTTTGCGAGTCACCTTGATCCGCTTAACCCTCATCTCTGGAACCAGATCCTCCTCCTTCATTGACTAGAAACATACTGACAAGAAATTCCCCTTAGCAAACTTCAGAAATTCTCTCCCCCTCTCTGCCCTTGCACAGTTACTATCCTTGTTTATATTAGGGTGGTAATAACAATACTTTAGCTTTCGCATTTCTCTGATTGTCCTGCAGATTTCCTCCTTTGTACCTTTTCACTCGTTGGCTATAGAATACTCTAACTGGTACAAATTGTGTCCTTGACCTCTTGTCTCTTCAGCATTCTCCTTGTTCAATACTGCCAACCTTCCTCATTTTCTTTTCTTTCCCTGCTTTTCCTGAACACCTTGTATCCAGGAATAGTTAGTACCCATAAGACCATATGAAACAGAAACAGGAGTAGGCCTTTTGGCTCCTCTAGCCTGCTTCAATAGGATCATGGCCGATTTGACATTCCTCACATTCCTGTCCTTTTCCTCATAACTCTTGATTCCCTTACTGATCAAGAATCTATCCATCTCAACCTTAAAAATGCACAAGGACTCAGCTCTATGCGGCAAGAGTTCCAAAGACACTCGGCTCGCCGAGAGGAAATTTCTCCATGTCTCAGTCTTAAATTGGCACCCTTTATTGCGAGACTATGCCCTCTGGTCCTAGACTCTCCCATGAGGGGAAACATTAGCCCCACCAATGACATAATGGGGCTCCTACCATGAAAGGTCATGAACTCCATTAACATACATTTTAATATCATTAGCTAGCTTCCCCACTCTATTAACCCCCCACATTTAGATTTCTTCCCTCCCCCCAATATCCAACAGAGTGATACGGGTGGCTATTTCTTTACAGACTCTGAATTATGCTAAATCTTCTATTTAGATGAGGAAAATTTGTTCACAATGGGTCGCGTGTGTTTATATAACCGTATGCGGGGAGGTTTTGCTGTGAATGTGATATATTTCTATTTAAATTGGCTCCTTCCCTAGGTAATTGCTCAGAGAACATAAATTAACCAGCTTATGTAGCATGAGAGTAGCATGTCCAAGGAGTGGCCTTCAGCCCCAAATTTGGATCATTCTCCTTTGCACTGCATGCAACAGAACTTGTAATTAAACAATGATTTATCTTATCTACCACCATTGCAACTTCATCTTTAAAACTATTGTTACATCCCCCCCCTGCCTCCCCACTCCAGCAGCCTAATCAGAAAACCTTCTGGGTACTTTTTCATGTGTTCGGATTTTATTGAAATTAGAGGGAAGAGTTTGATTATGTAATTTGGATGGGTAAGCTTTCTCAGCTGAATTCAGCTGAGTTGCTGGTAAAAGCGCATCCACATCATGGCTCAATGTAATTTCATTTTCCATACTTGCAAAACCTGAGCTATAATGCAATTAAAATGCAATATAAACTTTCTATATGTTTATCTTTAAATATTACGTTTTTATCCTTTTAGTTTCTGCAGATGGAGGCACAGGGTCTTCTGCACTAGTTGATGACAATGGCAGTGAGGAAGATTTTGCATATGAGGAAATACGCCATGCAAATCCCAGATACCTCCAGCCTGGTGGAGAACAACTTGCCATTAATGAGGTATTGATCTTTATTATAAATGCTTTTCTTTATTGTAGTAAGTTTTATTTCAAATTTGATTTTTATGATCAGTGTTAAAGACCGGACTTCACGTGTACTGTATCGGCCTTTATGAAAGGATGTCATAAAAAAAGTGATGTGTATCATTTTTTAAAAATCTAGAGTTCCAATTAAGTGGCAATTTAGCATGGCCAATCCACCTACCCTGCACATCTTTGGGCTGTGGGGGTGAGACCGACGCGACACAGGGAGAATGTGCAAACTCCACACGGACAGTGACCCAGGGCCATGTGCAAACCCGGGTCCTCGGCGCCATGAGGCAGCAGTGCTAACCGTCGCACCACCATGCCGCCCTATGTGATGTGTATCATGAATGTCAGCCCTATACTTAAGTGGATTAATTTATCAGAGTGTACTTCAACCTGGGCTTTTATATATTGCCTGTAAAAACAAAAAAGATCCATGAATGTGTCTCCTTTTACATTTTCAAGTAATTGCACAAGCACAAATGCCCAAGTGTTGTTCAAGTCAAGTCAGAGGTTTTCAAAGATCATGGGTGATACACCATTAATATTAGCAAGGATACAGCTGGTAGTTTCAAAGACTGTTAAGCATTTTTATGCTTTCTGTCATGTTCTGCTCATTTCTTAGACTTTTCTATCCTTTGGAAGGGCTAGTTCTTTTTTTCCCTCTTTTCCTTGGAGAGTTGGCAGTACTGTCTTCTATTTGGTCTTGGATGGTCATGTGATTTTTAAATTATTGCTAACATTAATTTTATCATCCATTTCCTTGTTCAAACATTCTTCATTTTCCTTTTTAGTGCCATGACATGCAACATTATCCAAGATGTGTTTTGTTCATTGCACAGCCTTTCTGTGAAAGATTCACCCCACCCTTTGCATGTATTTTGTATCATGTATAGGTTAAGTGAGGCAACTAAAGTTGATATTATAAATAATAGACACTGAGACACTGATTTATTTTTTTATTTTCAAAATGTTCTCTTCAGTTTTCTTTGCACATTACTACTTACAGCATTGCTGCTTCACGGGTGCCAGACACCCTCTATAGTATCTGAAACAAGTACTCTTTTTATTTCCCTATGAGTATCAGCAGGCCTTTTCTCCATGTTAAGGATCACAGCATGGACCTATTTTCTATTTTTTAACTGGCTGAGGCCAATTTTAGTGTCCTTTTGCCTATCTAGTCTGAGATCAGATAACAAGACTAACCGTGGATGAACTTGTAGTCCTACTCTCTGTATGGCTCAAGATATTCACTGGATAAATTCAGTGCCACTGAGGGACCCTGCTACTTACTGCATTTTATTAACTGCCAATAGAAATAGCATATATTTTGTGACATTTTGGGCGGGGATTCACCCGCAATTGGCGGACCGACCCCAAGAGCGGCACGAACCACTCCGGCATCGGGCCGCCCAGAAGTTGCAGAATCCTCCCCACTTCCGGGGGCTAGGCCAACCGGCGCGGGCCGGCATGAGTTAGCGTATTCGCAGGACTGCCGGCGTGTTTCCTGTACATGCACAGCGGGTTTCTTCTCCATGCCGTCCATGGCGGAGCGAGCGTTACAGAGGCCGGCACGGAGGGAAAGAGTGCCCCCATGGCATAGGCCCTACAGATTGGTGGGCCCCGATCGCGGGCCAGGCCACCATGCCCCCCCCCTCTCTTCCCCCCCCCCCCCGGGGCCGGATCCCCCCGCCCCAAGGACTCCACAAGCCGCCCGGCCCATCGAGGCCCAGAGAATTGCCGGGGGGGGGGGGCGCTGCCAACGGCCCCCGACCGGCGTGGCGCGATCCCCGCCTCCGCCCGAAAACCGACACCGGATAATCCAGCGGCGGGGCAAGATTCACGCTGCCCCCCGGCGATTCTCCGGCCCAGCGGGGAGTCGGAGAATCCCGCCCCTGGCTTTTGTTTATTGAGACAGTTGTAAACTGAAACTTTCTTTCTTTCTGTAGCTGATAAGCGATGGCCACATTGTCTATGCAGAGGCATTATGGGATCATGTTACCATGGACGAGCAGGAACTTGGATTCAAAGCCGGAGAAGTCATCCGCGTACTTGATGCCTCCAATAAGGAATGGTGGTGGGGCATGATTGAAGACAAAGAAGCCTGGTTTCCTGCTAGCTTTGTCAGAGTATGTTTTTCAGTACAAACTGCAGAAATATGGTGATGATTTTCTCAGAGCAGGTTGACATTTTTACTTCATAAACCTTATTTTTAATTTGAGGGTAAGTCTTTCCTTTTGCGCTCCCTTCCCCTTTCTCAATTCCTAATCCCTGTGGAATCTGCTTCCTGCCCTTTAACCAATCCTCCATCCATGTTAATATATTACTCTCAACATTGAGCCCCTTTTCTTGCTTTGGTTTTTGAAAAAAATAAAAGCTTTGGGTAGGACCCCTTGTAGAAAGACATAACTTTAAAACTTCTGCCATAGATCCAATGCTGTTATGGGGTGTGTTGGAGGTTTGGTATGCAGGTGCACCGAAACTGCATTTTTGTCACCTATGTTTTATCAGATGTAGAGAAACAATGGTAGAGGATAAAGTAACACAAATTTGAGAGGCAGCAACATGTTTGAAATCTGTAGAGATGAAGGAAGATTGGAAGTGGGTGATACTTTACAAGGACAGAGGGGATGCGGATTATTTTTTATAGGTAGTTTTATTTTGAGGCGAGGGATGATTATTACAGTTTTTAAGGAGAAAGGACAGTACCTCAAGACAGAAAATGACCAACAATATCAGCTAATACACAGACCGGAAGAGTGTTTCGCAGATTGGCAATTTCGTGGAAATGGGGCCAAGGGAACAGGAAGGAAAGATGGAGTCCAAGGCTTGAGCAGGGGGAGCATTCGAGGAAGTTTTGTCCAGTAGGCTGGAAGTAGCAGAGGCAGCTATCAATTGCCCTCGATCTTTGTGACAAAGAGATCTGAACTTTTTGCACTTGTTGAAGGTAACGTTAAATATGAACATACAAATTAGGAGCAGAAGTGGGTCACTTGGCTCCTCAAGCCTGCTCTGCTGTTCAATACAATTATGGCTGATCTGATTGTAACCTCCATCCCACATTCCTGCCTACCCACAATAAATTTTCATCCCCTTGTTAATCAAGGATCTATTTTCTAAATATTCAAGGACTCTACTTCCACTGCCTTTTGAGGAAGAATTCCAGAGACTCATAACTGATTTTCAGATTCTCCGATGAGAGGAGACATCCTCTCCACATCCACCCTATCAAGATCCCAACGTTTCGATCAACTTCTCTAAATTCTAATGGATATAAACCTAACCTCTCCAACTTTTCCTCATAAGACAAACTGCCCATTCTTGGTATTAGTTTAGTAAACCTTCTTTGACCTGCTAATGCACTTACATCTTTCCTTAAATAAGGAGACCAGTACTGTACAGAATACTCCAGATGTGGTCTCATCAATGTACAACTGAAGCATAACCTCCCTACTTTGTAATCAATTCCCCACCCAAACTATAACATTATGTTAGCTTTCCTAATTACTTGCTGTACCTTTATGATTAATGCGCTAGGACACCCAGAGCCCTCTGCACCTCTGAGCTCTGCAATCTCTCGCCATTTAGATAATGAGCTTTTTTATCCTTCCTGAAAAAATGGACACTATCACATTTGCCCACATAATACTCCATTTGCCAGATTTCGGCCCACTCTCTTAACCATGTATGTCCCATTGTAGTCTCCTTATGTCTTCACAATTTACTTTCCTACCTATCTTCGTGACCTTCAGTTTGAGGAGAGAAGGAGGGAAAAGTAACTGGGATTATCCTAGCATTCCCGGATGTTTCTGTAAGAGTGAGCAGTTTTGGAAGATGAGAGCAGGATCCACTAATGCCTATGTGGTTCAACTGACCTGACAGTGAAGAGCTAAACCTGTCGGCTGCCATATCCATTCCAAGTTTGCATCCTTTCAATTTAAGAGATCAAAACTTTAATGGGGACTAAGGTATTGTCAAAGGAGGAGTTGAGGGTGTGGCTCAGCAGAACCATAACTTCAGAAATCTGCTGCTGAACAAAGAACCGCAGGCCATTTGGAGTTTTTGAAAGTGCGGTTTTAAGTGACTTTGTGGAGACGTTTTTTCCAAGGGTAGTCACGGAAAGTAAGGTTTTGATGGGACTGGGGATGAGGGTGGAAGATATATGGAAGTGATCAGAGATGTCCCTACGTGTAATTGTTGTGATAGGATCAGCGAGGCCATGTGTGGGAGCAAAGTCAAGTGGGTAACTGTGAACATTGGTTAGAATCGAAGGGAGGATAGGATGGCAGAGGATAGGATGAACTGAGATGGAGGTTGAAATTGCTGAGAAAGAGAAATTGCACAGTACAAATGCTGAGGGAGGAAGGCAATGAAGAGCTCTTAACTTATATGAAGCATTTAATGCAATAGTATCCCAAGGTGCTTCATGGGAGCATGGAAAATATGATACCAAAGCATGTCAGATCACCAAAGGCTTGCTCAAAAAGAGCGGTTTTAAGGAATATCTTAAATGAGGAAAGTGGGATTGAGAGGTGGAAAGGTATAGGGAGGGTATTCCAAAGCTTCGGTTCTATGCAACTGCCCTGCCACCAATGGTGGAGCTACTAAAATAGGGGATGCACCTGAGCCGGAATTAGCAAAGCACAGATATCTGAGGTTTGTGCAGCTGGATAAGATTACAGAGAAAGGGAGGATCGAGGAATTTTAAAACCAGGATGAGAATTAAAATCAAGATGTTGCTTGACCAGGAGCTGATAAACTAAGATGTGATTTGGTGATGTGATTCACACTGCTACCACAACTGGCCTAGGCAGGGCAAGTGATCGAAAGGAAAGCCAAACGTGGAGGCTTCATTTTTGGGAAAGAAGACATCACTTTTGAGTCCGATTTCTAAATTTATCATGTTGATGCAATCATCAATGAGCTTGTTCACAAATGGATGAATGCTCTGGAGGGAGATGTAGAGAGGGGTGGTGATGGCTAATCTGCTGGCTAATGCCACAGGATCAGCATTCCTTAAAACTTATGCAGCATTCGCTTATTTAAATGCACGTTTTTCAAACCATGTAGAAGAAGGCCACGGTATTATACAAATTTCACCATGGATGAAAAATATCTAATTTTGTCTTTCATTTGTTCCTCAAATGTGCCCATCTTTATCAATTGTTCTGTCAGCAATCATTTTTTTGCTACCAAATGCTATATTGAGGTTTTAACAGAGGGATGTGCAGCACATTGGATTTACTTTCAAGGTCAAGTTGGGGACAACCAATTTCATTTAGTATTAAACATAGTGATTTATATCTTATTTTGTTAAAGTCAATATTCAAATATACAGCAGCGGGATGAATTTCCCCTATAATATAGAGTTATAGTACTTGTGACCTGTGAGTTGTTTAAAAATTGTTGCTATCTTACACTTACTGAGGGGTTATACTTAATAACACATTTAATGGCATGCTTAACAGCGAAGAAACAATGTCTATGGTGCACAAAAGAATCTCTGCTTATATATGTAAATTAGAATTTTTATTTTTGTTGCCCATAAATAATACACTGCTTATAAGATGTGGAAGCCTTTCCAGTTTGCATTTATGTTTCTATCGAAGCTAGATTTCCTAAATTTACTTTTTTACTTAACAGCTACGGGTGAACCAGGAAGATGCTGCAGGTGAAGGCACTGGAAAATTTCCGAATGAGCAACTGGATGCCAGCTGCAGTAAACATCGCCTACTCAAAAATGCAGAGAACCAGGAGCAGATGCGAACAAATGTTATCCAAGAGATCATGAACACTGAACGGGTCTATATAAAGCACCTGAAAGACATCTGTGAGGTACTGAAAAACATGCAGCTCTGAAACTGGAGGAAGTTGCCATTATTTCACAGCAGGGGCAGTTTTGGTAGTTACAGTTTGTAACTTTTATAGAATCATAGTAAGTTTGCAACATGAAAGGAGACAAGTTGGTCTATCATGTTTATGTTGGCTCTCTGCAAGAGCAACTCGGCTAGTCCCACTTTCCTGCCTTTACCCCGCAACCCTGCAAATTCTTTCTATTTGGACAATGTAGAATCTTCTACCATTTGTCCGCAAACTGGTTCAGGAAAAATAAACTGCTTCCTGAATTGTTTCACAAATGTGTGTTGAGATGATGTGTAGCTTAAAATGCTAATAGAAAACGTCCTGGTCAGTGTAAACAACAAACACCTCACACCTACTATTTTGGAAGGTCTGTTTTATCAGCATGATTTTGTAAGTTTTCCCTCCAGCTGTGGGGAAAAAGGTAATCAAAATAGAGACGCAAGCAGTGGTAGATGATTTCCAAATCTTCCCTCTCTTCACATCCCAAAAACAATTATTGAATTATAAACCAAGAGACTGGGAGTAGATTTTTCTTGACATTGTCTGGGCAGTAATCTGGAAGAGCAGATTACCACTGAGACAGTGAAAGTGAGAAAAATAAAAATACTTTCATTTGTATAGCACCTACCACAACCCTAAAATGTCTCAAAGCTTTGCAACTATTTAAGTACTTTTAAAAGTGTAGTCACAAATGTAAGAGATGGTATAACCAATTAGCATTCATCCACTCTGACAAAAGAACAATGTGCTAAAAACCACAATATCTTTTTAGACGTTGCTCCAGAGGTAACTTGATCAAAATACCAGAGGAATTCCTCTGCTGTTTAAATTGTGCCAAAGCACCTTTTTTTTTGTTGAAAATATTTTATTGAAGCATTTGTAATTTTCACAATTTAACATATTGACATTTCTAAAACAACCGCGCGTGTCGATGCACAAAATACCCCCTAAAATAACAACAAACAATAAACCACATACCCCACTTCTCCCGCCCTATCCCCAATTACTCATATACTAAATTCCCTGTCCTTATTTAACATTACCATGCCTACTATTTTCCTCCCCCCACCCCCCCCCCCTTTTCCCTTTCCCCCCTTACTGCTGACGTTCAGTTTTTGTTAAAGAAATCGATGAACGGTTGCCAGCTCCGGGCGAATCCCTGTATTGATCCTCTTAGAGCGAACTTGATTTTCTCCAGATTGAGAAACTCTACCATATCGCTGACCCACACTCCTGATTTTGGGGGCTCCGAGTCCCTCCATCTCAGCAAGATCTGTCTCCGGGCCACCAGGGAGGAGAAGGCCAGGATATCGGCCTCCCTCCCCCACTTTGCCCCCGGATCTTCCGACACCCCAAATATTGCTAATTCTGGACTCGGAGTTACCCTACCTTCCAGGACTTCCGATATATCATCTGCAAATCCCTGCCAGAATTCCCTCAGTTTCGGACATGCCCAAAACATATGAACATGTTTGGCTGGGTTACCCCCACACCGCCCACATCTGTCCTCCACCTCCTCGAAGAACCTACTCATCCGGGCTACCATTATGTGGGCCCTCTGGACTACCTTGAACTGAATCAAGCTGAGTAGCACATGATGAGGATGGATTTACACTTTTCAAGGCTTTTTCCCACAGTTCAGTTTCCAGCTCCCCTCCCAGCTCCTCTTCCCACTTCCTCTTCACCTCTTTGATAGGGGCCCCTTCCCAATTCCCTGTATATGTCCGAAACCTTCCCACCTCCAACCCCTGTTTTTGACAGCACTTTATCCTGTAGTCCTCTCAGGGGGGAGGCAAGGAAAGCCCCCCACCCCTCCCCGGGACAAACCGGTGATTGTCACAAATCGGTGACCATATGCTGCCTCCATTGCCCCCACACCCTCAGGGCTGCCACCACAGGACTTGTGGAGTACCGAGCCGGTGAGAACAGCAGGGGTGCCGTCAGTAAAGCCTCCAGACTCGTACCTTTGCAGGATGCTGCCTCCATCCGCTCCCAGACCGACCACTCCTCCACTACCCACTTCCTGACCATCGATATGTTGGCAGCCCAGTAATAGTTAATAAAGTTCAGGAGAGCCAATCCCCCTTCCCCGCGGGCCCATTCCAGGAGTACCCTCTTTACTCTCGGGGTTTTACCCGCCCATATAAACCTCGATATCGCCACATTCATACTTCTGAAAAAAGCCTATGGGACAAAAATCGGGAGACACTGAAAAAGAAAAGCAGTCTCAGAAGGACTGTCATCTTCACCATCTGAACCCTTCCCGCCAGCGTCAGTGGGAGCATGTCCCATCTACAAAAATCTCTTCTCATTTGATCCACTGCTTTGCCCAAATTTAACTTGTGAAGTTGCCCCCAATCCTTGGCCACTTGAATCCCCAGATACCTAAAACTCCTCCCAATCCCTTTAAAAGGTAGCTCCTTCAGCCTCCTTTCCTGCTTTCGTGCCTGAATCACGAACATCTCGCTCTCTCCCATATTTAACTTAATAGCCTGAAAATCGCCGAATTTCTCCCCCCACCAGGCCCATGACATAAAGCAGCAAATCGTCCGCATAAAGAGAGACCCTGTGTTCCGCCCACCCCCCCTCACTATACCCCTCCAGGTATTCGCTGTTCTCAGAGCCATTGCTAAGGGTTCTATGGCCTTGGCAAACAATAATGGGGAGAGCAGGCATCCCTGCCTTGTCCCCCGACATAGACTGAAGTATTCTGACCGAACTCGGTTAGTTCTTACATTTGCCACCGAGGCCTGGTACAATAGCCGGACCCACTCCACAAATCCCTGTCCTAACCCAAACCTGCCTAAAATATCCCATAGATACTTCCACTCACTCGGTCGAAAGCCTTCTCCGCGTCCATGACAACTATCACCTCAGCCTCGCGCCCCTCCGCTGGCATCATAATTACATTAAGAAGCCGTCTAATGTTGGATGTCAGGTGCCTGCCCTTTACAAATTCCATCTCACCCTCCCCAATTATCTCCGGGACACAATCCTCTATTTGAGTGGCCAGGATCTTTGCCAATAATTTGGCATCTACATTCAAGAGGGAGATTGGTGTGTACGATCCACAGCTCTCCGGATCCTTGTCCCGCTTCAGGATGAGATAAATTGATGCCTGTGATAACGTTGGGGGGAGTACTTCCAGCTCTTGGACTCATTAAAAGCCTTAACCAGGAGCGGCCCCAGTAACCCAGAGAACATCCTATAAAATTCCACTGGGAATTCATCAGGTCCCGGGGCTTTACCCGATTGCATCGCCCCCAGTCCATCTATCACCTCCCCAAGCCCAATCAGGCCCCCCAGGGCCTCCACCAGCTCCTCATTTACCTTCGGGAACTCTTGCCTCCCTAGGAATTGATTCATCCTTCCTCCCCAACCGGGGGTTAAATTCCCGGAACACTTCATTCACCGCCCCCGGGTCCGTCACCGTCTTCCCCCTCAAATCCTTTATTTTCCTATTTCTCTCGCCGCCTCCTGTTTCCTTAGCTGATGCGCCTGCATCCTGCTAGCTTTCTCCCCATGTTCATATATTGCCCCTTTTACCCTCCTCAGCTGACCCTCCGCCTTTCCTGTGAAAAGGAGCCCAAACTCCATTTGAAATCTCTGACGCTCCTTCAGCAGCTCCTCATTTGGAGACTTCGAATATCTCCTGTCCACCTGTAAGATTTCTCCTAAACCTGTCCAGCTCAGTTTTCTCCCTGTGGGCTCGAATCGAAATACATTCCCCTCTAATGACCGCTTTCAGTGCCTCCCAGACCACCCCAGCTGCAGTCTCTCCCGTGTCATTGATTTTTATGTACCCCCAAACGGCCTCTCTCTCTCGCTCACAGATCTCCTCATCCGCTAACAACCCTGTATCTAGTCTCCACTGTGGGCGCTGGGACATTCCCGTGTCTGCCCGTAGGTCTATCCAGTGTGGTGCATGATCTGAGACCACAATTGCTGAGTACTCAGTGTCCTCAACCCCTGCTAACAGTGTTTTATCTAGCACAAAGAAATCTATCCTGGAGGTACGCCTTATGTACATGGGAGTAGAATGAATATTCCCTGCTCCTTGGTCTCTCAAATCTCCACGGATGCACCCCTCCCATGTGCTGGGGTCCAGGACCGTATTAAAGTCACCCCCCATGATCAGCCGGTGCGAGTCAAGGTCTGGGATCTTCCCCAGCACCTTCCTCATAAACGTGACATCACCCCAGTTTGGGGCATATATATTCACCAGCACCACTGCCATTCCCTCTAGCTTCCTGCTAACCATAATAAATCTGCCTCCCAGGTCTACTTCTATCCTACCCACCTCGAATGTCATCCTTTTATTAATCAGGATAGCCACCCCCCTTGTTTTAAAGTCCAGTCCTGAATGAAACACTTGCCCGACCCATCCCTTCTTTAATGTAATTTGGTCTCCCAGCTTCAAGTGTGTCTCCTGTAACATAGCCACGTCCGCTTTTAACTGTCTCAGGTGTGCGAACACACAAGCTCTCTTAACCGGCCTGTTCAGTCCACGAACTCTCCATGCAACCAGTCTGGTCAGGGGGGCTTTTGCCCTCCTCCCCTGTCGGTCAACCATGACCTTTCCTAGGCCAGTTCCTAGCCCGTGTTCCGCACCTCACTTGATCCGCCCCTTGGCGGCGACCGCCAACTGATCTCCATCTCCAGTCTCCTAACTTTCTCTTACCCGTCAGATGTACCCCGCCTCCCCCCCAACTTTGTCTTTCCTCAGCTCTCCCCCCACTTTGCTCCTGTGAACCAGCTATCCAGCTAGCTCAGCATCTCCCACCCTCTGGCATCAGAAAACCCGCCGACTGCCAGATTCTATCACACCTAACAATCAAGCACTCAACACAGTAACAACAATCCCAAAAAGCAAACAAACCATCCCCAATGCGCAGGCAACGAGGCAAACCCCTCCCCCTCTAACCGATTCTTATCAGTCCCATCACCTTCAAACAGAATCAAACACAAAGAAGCTTCAAGCAGCTTAAGCAAAATTATGCCTGCAAGAATCAACCATCTTTCTAACAGAAAGGAAAACACCCATCACAACTTAAAAGTCTTTCCCTCTGTAATCCGGTACATAAAGCAATAAATCAAAATCAAATTACACAAGAAGAAGAGGAAGATAAAAAAAAAACTTTAACTCACAGAATTAAAAAGACTGAAATTTTAAACAAGACAAAACAAAACACAGAACCATTTTGCTCTCCTCCCTGCCACCCTGTCCCTTCCCTCAAACTCAGTCCACCACAGTTTGAGTTTAAAAGTCGTTAAACCAGATTGCCAGATTCTATCCCTCCCCCTTTGACCGATTCTTATCAGTCCCATCACCTTCAAACAGAATCAAACACAAAAGAAAAAGCTTCAAGCGGCTTAAGCAAAATTATGCATGCAAGAATCAACCATTTTTCTTGCAGAAACTATAACACCCCATTGCATCTTAAAAGTTCTTTCCTCTGTAATCCAGTACATAAAGCAATAAATCAAAATCAAATTACACAAGAAGAGAGAAAAGAAATAAAAATTAAAACGCCAAAACCCTTTTCTTCTCGAACATCGCAACTTAACTCACAGAATTAAAAGACTGAAATTTTAAACAAGACAAAGCAAAACACGTAACCATTTTTCTCACCTCCTCGCCACTCTATCCCTTCCCCCATACTCAGTCCACCACAGTTTGAGTTTAAGAGTCATTAAACCAGATTGCCAAATTCTATCCCTCCCCCTTTGACTGATTCTTATCAGTCCCATCACTTTCAAAGAGAATCAAACACAATAGAAGAAGCTTCAAGCGGCTTAAGCAAAATTATGCATGCAAGAATCAACCATCTTCCGAACAGAAAATAACACACTCCGTCGCAACTTTAAAGTTCTTTCCTCTGTAATCCAGTACATAAAGCAATAACTCAAAATCAAATTACACAAGATGAGAGAAAAGAAAAGAAAAAAAAAGAAAACACCAAAACCCTTTCCTTCCCGAACATCGCAACTTAACTCACAGAATTAAAAGACTGAAATTTTAACCAAGACAAAGCAAACTATAGAACCATTTTTCTCTCCTCCCCACCACTCCATCCCTTCCCCCAAACTCAGTCCACCACAGTTAGAATTTAAAAGTCCTTAAGCCAGATTATTGTCTTTCATAAAAGTAGCCACCTCTTCCAGAGAAGTAAAGTACAGCTCCCGGTTCTCGTAGGTCACCCAAAGAAGTGCCGGGTATAACAGTCCAAATTTAATGTCTTTCGCAAACAGGGCCGCCTTAACTTTGTTGAAACTTGCTCTCTTCTTTGCGAGTTCTGGTCCCCAGCCTTGGTACATCCGGATCTCTGAGTCTTCCCACTTGTACCGTTTCGTCTGCCTGGCCCACTTCATGATACGCTCCTTGTCGAGGAATCGATGTAGCCTCACATCATGGCCCTTGGGGGCTCACGACCCTGGGGCTTGCGTACGAGCACCCTATGTGCCCGGTCCACCTCCAGCATCTAGTCAAACACATCGGCCCCGAACATCTCCTGCAACATCTTCCCCACATACGCTCCCGCATCTGATCCCTCCTTTCCCTCTGGCAGCCTGACGACTCGGATATTTTGCCTGCAAGACTGGTTCTCCAAGTCCTTCTACTTTATCTAGCAGTTGTTTCTGGCTGTCTTGTAGTATGCTAATTTCCAAAGCAATTGCTGCGGACTCCTCTTCTTGTTCAGTCGCCAGCTCCTGCAACTTTTGAATCTCCTGTCCCTGGGTCTTCATTTTCTCCCCCACCCGGTCAACCACCTCCTTAATCGAGGCTATCGCCTGGGTTACGTCTTCTGTACACTCCTTGCGATGCCGGGCGAACTTCTCATCCAGGTACACGACCCATTGCTCCATCGACCAATGAGCTGGTGTGGACGAACTTTGTCTCGTTACCATTGAGCTCGATGACCTCTGGGTCTTGCTTTCACTCATCTTTTGGTTTCTTCCTTGTCGACTCTTATTTGGACATGGTTCCATAAATTGCGGGTCACCTCCTTTTCCTCTCCCTTCGATCAACTTATGTTGAGAAATTTTCTGAAAAATTGGCTTAAACACCATTAAAAAAAACACTTAAGGGCGAGAGCTGCTGAATGTGCAATCGTTTACTCCATGGCCGCCACCGGAAGTTGCCAAGGCACCTTTACACCAACCTGAGAGGTAGACGATGTTTTGGTTCAACGTTTTCATCGAAAGGACAGTACCTATAACTGTGCTGCATTCTTCTAGTGCTGCACTGAAGTAGTAGTCTAGCCTTATGGACTGAAGTCACTGAAGTGGGATTTGAACCCACAACTTTCTGATTCAGAGATGAGCATGTGACTATTACGCACACATTGAAAATTTTTCTCGTTGGATTGAATAGAAAAATTAATTCTTGGCTTTATTTCCCCTTGTCAAGTTTAGGTTCAATTAAGTGCCTATTCTGAATGGCTCAGTATTAGTAATAATAATCTTTATTAGTGTCACCAGTCAGCTTCCATTAACACTGCAATGAAGCTTCTGTGAAAATCTCATAGTCGGTACACTGAGGGAGAATTCAGAATGTAATTCACCTAACAGCCTGTCTTTCGGGTCTTGTGGGAGGAAACCGGAGCACCCGGAGGAAACCCACACAAACACGGGAGAACATGCAGACTCTGCACAGTGACCCAAGCCGGGAATCAAACCTGGGACCCAGGAGCTGTGAATCAACAGTGCTAACCATTGTGCTACTGTGCTACTGTGCCGCCCATATTGCAGTTACCAAATAGGAAAGTCTTTACAAAGTGGTTGCAGTAATTATGTAAGTAGTTGATAAACTAGCAGTTTCTAATAAAGTGTGAATGTGTACCTTTCAAGTAAATATAACTGCCGTTAGATTTAAGCCATATTACTGGGGCAGATCACATTCAAGAGTAATAGTAAGTTGCATTTTTAAAAAATGGACTTGAAGAATCTGATAGATACTTGTCTGAACTTTTTTTTAATTTAAAATACCCAATTTTCTTCCCCCAGTTAAGGGGCAATTTTGTGTGGCCAATTCAACTACCCTGCACATCTTTGGATTGTGGGGTGAGAGACCCACGCAAACACGAGGAAAATGTGCAAACTCCACGTGGCCAGTGACCCATGGCCAGAATAAAACCCGGGTCCTTACTGCTGTGATGCAGCAGTGCTAACCACTGCACCACTGTGCCGCTCTTTATCTGAAAACTTTTAATGGTGGAAAATAAGCTTCTTCCAAAATTAAAAAATGTCAAATTGTATGTGGATATCATAGAATGTTTTTCTAGTGCAGAAGGAGGCCATTCAGACCATCGAGTCTACACCGGCCCTTTAAAGAGCACCCTACTTGAGCCCACACCACCACCTTATCCCCGTAACCCAGTAACCCCACCTAACAGTTGTACACTCATCCAATTTAGCATCGCCCATCCACCTAACCTGTACATCTTTGGACTGTGGGAGGAAACCGGAGCACTCGGAGGAAACCCACGCAGGCACGGGGAGAAAATGCAAATTCCACACAGACAGTCACTTGAGGCTGGATTTGAACCCGGGTCCCTGGAGCTGTGAGGCAGCAGTCTAACCAATGTGCCACCGTGCCGCCGCTATCTGAATATATCTTGTCAACTGAATGTCACATTACTTATACTGACTGTATGTGGACAATAAGAATGTTATTAAGTTGTACATTTGATAATTTCAAAATGGTCCTCATGAATTACAGCATGCTGTGATCCTGAATTATTTCCTTTAATTAAGCCCGGTTTAATAATTAATCTCCTCTGTAATATTTAAACATGCTGCAGGGTGCCTTTGCACAGCTGGATATTTAGGAAGGGTACAAAGAGTGATTTTTGAATAATTGATTACGGCTGACATTTATTTAAAGTCAAACTGTCTTGCATGGAAGATCAAAAACATTTGTTACCACCGTTTCAACCTTACTTGAACAAATTATGTGCACACAGATTTTTATTTTTTTTGGACTTTTTAGGGATATATTCGCCAGTGTCGCAAACATACAGGGATGTTTTCTGAAGTACAATTAAATATCATATTTGGGAACATTGAAGAGATTTACAAATTCCAAAGGAAATTTTTGAAGGACTTGGAGAAACTATTCAACAAAGATGAGCCTCAGCTGAGTGAAATTGGATCCTGCTTCCTTCAGCACGTACGTTAAATGCATAATTATACTGATTTAATGTGCATGATTTCTGATCAATTCCATCAAGTACTCAAACTTCAGCTATTCAACTAAAGCAATAAGATGCACAATTCACTTGAACCTATAATATGATTGCAGTAAACCTTGCACCAATATCCCCTCATATTCAAGGCACCCAGGGCACATCAGCAGAGGGCAGTAGAGGATTTATGTCCAATATGCCAACCTGATTTTGAGGGACATCACAATTTTTACATTAGATATTTTCTAGGTTTCAGCATCACCAGCCACTCCTACAAGTGGATCTTATATTTCCCCTGCTCCAACGTACATCTTTTCTGCCTAATATCAAGTTAAAGCAGTTGCATAACTCATGAATCATAACAGAAATAAGTCCCCTATTGAAATATGTGACATATCACATCAATTCTTCTCTCCTTACAAAAGATGAACTGAATAAGGCACAATTTTGGACTATTAAAAAAAATATTTTTATTCTCCTTTTTCCCAGATTTACACCCATCAACAATAAACAATAATCAGTAACGAATGCAATATCAATTCCCATATCAATAACAACAATCCCATCCTCCCACCAAACCCCCAAACAGCAGCCCGCATGTTAACATAAACAAATAACAAAAAAGGAATCAAGAATCACCCTTAGTTATCATTAACACATAGAGTCCCCCTCCCCCAACCCCCCTTCCTAATGTTCAATGTAATCCAATTTGCGAAAGTGCATAATAAGTAACACCCATGAATTGTAGAACCCCTCCATCCTTCCCCTCAGTTCAAATTTGACCTTCTCAAGAGTCAAGATTTCCAGCAGGTTCCCACGCCGGGGCACAGGGTGGAGAGGTTGATCTCCATCCCAACAGGATCCGCCTTCGGGCGATCAACCAGGCGAAGGCTATAACACCTGCCTCCCCGCCCGGTTCCAACTTCGGCTGGTCCGACACCCCGAATATGGCCTCCCGAGGGCCCGGGTCCAGTTTCACATGCATCACGTTAGAGAATATCCTAAACAAATCCTTCCAGTAATCCTCCAGCTTTGGACAGGACCAAAACATATGAACGTGGTTTGGACACCCCACAACCTTCACACACATCTTCTACCCCCTCAAAGAGCCGGCTCATCCTCGCCCTTATGAGGTGTGCTCTATATACCACCTTCAGCTGCATCAGCCCCAACCTCGCGCACGAGGTGGAGGCATTCACCCTCCGGAGCACCACACACCAGCACCCCTCCTCCATACCCTCTCCCAACTCTTCCTCCCACTTTGCCTTGATCCCATCCAGCGGTGCCTTCTCCTCTTCCAAAATAGCCCCGTAAACTGCCGACACTAACCCCTTCTCCAATCCCTCTGTCGTCAGCACCTCCTCCAGCAAGGTGGAGGTTGGCACCACTGGGAAGCTCTGTATCTCCTTTCTGGAAAAGTCTCGAACCTGCATGTATCTAAATATTTCCCCCGTTCCAGCCCGTACTTCGCTCACAGCTCCTTCAGTCCTGCAAACCGACCCCCAAGAAACAAATCTTTTTGTGTCCTAATTCCTTTCTCCTCCCATCTCCGAAAATTTCCATCCCACTTCCCTGGCTCAAATTTATGGTTCCCCCAAATCGGCATTTTCCTTGATCCTGCCCCCAACCCGAAGTGCTGCCGAAACTGCCTCCAAATTCTCAACAAAATTATTACTACCGGACTCCCTGAGTATTTCCCTGGGGCTGTCAGAGCGGCATTCTCTCCATGCTCGTAAATCGCACCCCTTGCTTCACTCAATTGGCGTACCGCCTTCCTGGTAGAGAGTCGGTCAAAGCTCGCCCCTAGTTCAAACATGGAATATAGAACATAGATCAGTACAGCACAGGACAGGCCCTTCAGCCCATGATGTTGTGCCAACCATTTATTCTAATCTAAGATCAACCTAACCTACACCCCTTCAATTTACTGCTGTCCATGTGCCTGTCTAAGAGTCGCTTAAATGTCCCTCATGACTCTGACTTCACCACCTCTGCTGGCAGTGCATTCCACACACCCACCCTCTCTAGGTAAAGAACCTACCTCTGGCATCTCCCCTATACCTTCCTCCAATTACCTTAAATTTATGTCCCCTCATGACAGCCATTTCCACCTTGGGGAAAGGTCTCTGGCTATCCACTCTATCCATGCCTCTCATCACCTTGTACACCTCTATCAAGTCACCTCCCTGCCTTCTTCACTCCAGTGAGAAAAGCCCTAGCTCCCTCAACCTGTCTTCATAAGACATGCCCTCCAGTCCAGGCGGCATCCTGGTAAATCTTCTCTGTACCCTCTCCAAAGCATCCACATCCTTCCTATAATGAGGCGATCAGAACTGGACACAATATTCCAAGTGTGGTCTAACTAGGATTTTATAAAGCTGAGGAAAACCTCGTGGCTCTTAAACTCAATCCCTCTTTTAATGAAAGCCAACACACCATATGCCTTCTTAACAACCCTATCAACCTGGGTAGCAACTTTGAGGGATCTATGTACGTGGATCCCAAGGTCCCTCTGTTCCTCCACACTTCCAAGAATACTGCCTTTAACCCTGTATTCAGCATTCAATTTCGACCTTCCAAAATGAATCACTTCACATTTATCAAGGTTGAACTCCATCTGCCACTTCTCAGCCCAGCTCTGCGTCATTGACAACACTATCTACAACTCCCCCAACCTTCGTGTCATCGTCAAACTTATTAACCCACCCTTCCACTTCCTCATCCAAGTCATTTATAAAAACCACAAAGAGCAGAGGTCCCAGAACAGATCCTTGCGGGACACCACTGTTATTCCTCTTTTCCAACTTCGCTGGTTCCCCATCTTCTGCATACCTCCTATATACTTCCAGCATCTCATCTGCTACCCTCTGACGCTCCAACTCTCTTTGTCTAGCCTAGCCTTAAACGAGATCCCCTCACCCCTCACCACCGCCTTTAGAGTCTCTCAGACAACCGCCTTCGACACCTCACCTGTGCAGTTGAAACCTACCTATTCCTCGATTACTTTTTCAATTTTGTCACAGAACCCTCGGTCCCCCAACAGTCCCACATCTAATTTCCATCTCGGCCTCTGTACTACCCCCTTCTCCAGTTCCATATCCACCCAATGCGGAGCATGATCTGATATTGCAATTGCCGAGTTCTGCAACCCCTTAATTCCGCCAACAGCGCCTTCCCCACCACGAAAAGTCGGTTCGTGAGTATACCTTATGGACCGCTGAGACCTCCAAGGGTCCACCCCTCGTATTTCCACGATTAGCCCAGCCAACACCTTTGTCCCCTCTGACGGGACCAGCGAGCACGGCCGTGACCTGTCCAACTTGGCTCCTGCACCAAGTTCCAGTCCCCCCCCCCCCCATTATCAGTTCGTGAGAGTCCAAGTTGGGGATGGCCCCACACACCTTTTTCGCGAATCCCACATCATCACAGTTGGGACCATATACACTTACCAGCACCACTAGCCTCCCCTCCAGCGCCCCTGTCACAATCACACATCTACCCCACTGATCTGCAACCACCTTCTCCACCTGGAACCGTATCCTTTTGCTGACCATTACCGCTACCCCTCAGGACCTTCCGTCAAATCCAGAGTGAAACACCTGACTAACCCAGCCCTTTTTATGTCTCACCTGGTCCTTCACCCTCAAGTGAGTCTCCTGCAGCATTGCTACGTCGGCCTTCAAACTTTTAAGATGTGCAAGCACCCTTGACCTCTTAACTGGACCTCCCAACCCCCTCACGTTCCATGTGACTATCCTAACTGGGGGTCTCTCAACCCCCCCCCTCCTTATCCACCATGATCGTACCACCGGGCCCTGCCCCATGAGCCTGTCCCGCCCCTATCCATTATTAACATCGAACCCCTCCCCCCTCCCAGAATCCCCCCTGCACTTCCCGTCGAAATAAACTCATCCAGTATCGATCCTCTCTTCTCCCCCCCCCCCCCCCCCCCCCCCCCGCAAACCCCCAGCCAGGTCTAGCCCCCAAAGGTGGCCTGACCCCAGGGAATAGCTGCCATCCAGACAGGTCTTGCGCTTCTGGAAAGGGTGGTCACATCAATGGAGCTCTGCAGGAGCAGAGTTGAGGATAACAGGAAGGTATGTCAGCAAACATCCAGTGCCTGCAGGTGCAGTTGGAGGAGTCCAACCGCCTGCAGAGGCAGATGGCGATGCCAACCATACGAGCCACCCAGGCCAACACCGCATGGTTGGTGGGGAAGGCCGCCTAGTCGGTGGACCGGGAGGTGATTAGATTCCTCCTCCTCCAGTTGACTTGAGCCAATCCCAGAGGGATGTGGACCAGTCCCTGTGCTCCATAGACATGAGCATGGAGACCCTGGTCATGACGGGAGCGGGCCTCCAGGACTGGCAGCCCACAGAGATTTTTGCAGTCGCGTCTGTTTCCCAAGGAAAACCACGGGGGGTATTGGGCACCCCGAGGGAGGAGGGGGTGATGGGACTTGTGTTGGAACACCACTGTGCCTCTGAATTCCCCCCCCACCCCCCACCTGTCCCTGGCGCATGCAATTGGCAGTGGGCAGAACAGGGTGGCACCACATCACCCATGACACCCGGAAGATTGGCAAGCCCATCTGGGCCCAGTCGCTCCAGGGGACAGCCGCCAAAGTGAACCAACATTGCAGGGCAAGATAGGCAGCAGGCCACCTCCACTTCTAATATTCCGTCTGGGGGCCCAACTGGAAAGCGTTAGGACACCAGTTAAGTTGGCATGGGTGAAGCATTTGGGTTAACAATAGGGGCTAGGGCGCAATATTTGTATATATCACAATAAACACATGTTCACCAATGTTCCGAACTGCTTCGGTCTGAAGGGTATGAGGAATGGGCTGGGCTGGGCCAGGTGGGTTTGGGGGGGTGGGGAGGGCATTGTTGGAGGTGGACACAGGCCAGCGCCTCGGTGCAATCGGAGGCCACACCCGGGCCGCCTTGGAGGTGGCAGGAGACGGGACCAGATATGTGGGGGTGCCATGTGGTAGGGCTTACCCAGTGAGTGGTCCATCACCGCACACTGCCCCAAATCTACAGCCCTCCGTGATATCTGCACGCCTTCAATTCTGGCCTCTTGAGCACGCCCAATTTTAAATGTTTTACTTTTGATGGCTGTGCCTTTAGTTGCTTGAGCCCTGGAATTCCCTCCCTAAACCTCACTACCTCTTCACCTTCCTTTAAGGTATTTGTTAAAATCTCCCTCTTTGACTAAGTTTTTTGTTTTCTATCCTAATATTTCCTCTGTGGCTTGGAGACAAATTCTGTTTGACAACAATTCTGTGATGTGCCTTCCTATGTTTTACTATAGTAATGGTCCTATTTTAATGCAAATTTCTGTTGTGTTGCTTATGTGGTGCCCACCCCAGTCCAACGCCGGCATCTCCACATCTTGCCTATGAAAAGCAAGCAATTTACTGTTTTGCCATTTTTCAAGGAGAGGCAAGATTTAATGATTTGAATGGATTTACTTGCTCGCAAAATGCTGTAGATGGAAATGTATAAGTTGACCACTGAAGCCTCACAAAATACCCCTAAAAACCCAAGTCGGTTTGTATGTCGAATATGAAATTTTGAAATATGAAAAAAACATAGGGAATTATAATTAAATCAATGTGACAAAATTAATTTTCTACAAGAATACCTTTGCCCACAATCAAAATGTTATAAAAAACCTTGAATGCCATTATTTTTGGTATCCGATTTTCATCACATTTATTCTGAGTCACTTAATTATGGCATTATTGTAGGGATCCCACTCTTGATCAGATTTGGTATTTTCAATTTCAGATTAACCCCTCCCTAATGAATTACTTCTCTCCATCCATTATATTGGATATTCTGCACTATTGAGCAAAATATCTGTATTGTTTTTCCTACCCAAGTGGATAACTTCATATTTTTCCACATTATATTCAATTTGCTATTTTCCTGCGCATTCACCTTAGCCTGTCTAAATTCTCCTCCTCACAACTCGCATTCCCACCACAGTAACATAGAATCCCTACAGTGTAGAAGGAGGCCATTTGGCTCACCGAGTCTGCACTGACCCTCCAAAAGAGCACCCGACCTAGGCCGTTTCATTGTAACCAACCTAACCGTTGGACACTAAGGGGCAATTTAGCATGGCCAGTCCACCCAACCTGCACATCTTTAGACTGTGGGAGGAAACAGGAGCACCCGGAGGAAACCCACAATGAGACGGGAAGAATGTGCAAACTCCACACAGACAGTTCACTCAAGGTTGGAATTGAACCTGGGACCCTGGCGCTGTGAGGCAGCAGTGCTAACCACTACTACTGTGCCACCCATTTCTATTATCAGCAAACTTGGAAATGTTACATTTGGCCCCCACATCCAAATCATAGAATCATAGAATTCGGCCCATCGAGTCTGCACCGGCCCTTGGAAAGAGCACCCTACTGAAGCCCACGCCGCCACCCTATCGCCGTAAACCAGTAACCCCACCACCTAGCCCTTTTGGACACTAAGGGCAATTTATCATGGCCAATCCACCTAACCAAATCATTGATATACATTGTCAATAGCTGGGTCCTTGCGGTACACTGCCAGACAGCCATCCTGTGAAAGATCTGTTTATTCCTAATTTTGTTTCTGCCCGTTAACCAATCCTTAATCCATGCCAGTATATTACACCTAAGGCACCAATATTTTCTTAGTGTACAGTTATCACAAACTATTACTGATGTCAGGCTAACCGGTTTATAATTCCTAGTTATCCTTCTCCTCTACTTCTTTAAATAATAGGGTTACAATTGGTACCTGTCAGTATGCAAGAACCATACCAGAATCTATAAAATTTTGGAAAATTGCCACCATAGAATCTTTATCCCTACACCGCCTCTTTCTGCACTCTGGGATGTAGATCATCAGGTCCAGGTGATTTATCAACTTTCAGTCTCATTTCAGTGTAACATTTCTTAGCAGAAAAGGGGAGTTGACTTGCATTCTGAGTGTAGGCCTAAACATGAAAAAATGGGGTGATCTAACATGCTGGGAGGACTTTTGCACTGCCATCTATGGCATACAATATCCAGTTCATATCATATTGGGATTAATTTTTGATATTGGTGCAGAAGAGGACATTTGTGAATATGATATTAAGAAACATTAATTGCTGGTGATTTTCTTTTAGATTTTCAGTGAGTCTGAGAAGCAGTTGGAAGTGTAATGATCAATTTTGTTTTATTAACCATTGTTTCTTTACAGCAAGAAGGGTTTGGAATATACTCTGAATATTGCAACAATCACCCAAGTGCATGTGTTGAACTTGCCAAATTAATGAAACAGAGCAAATATCGACACTTCTTTGAGGCCTGTCGACTGCTTCAACAGATGATTGACATCGCCATTGATGGCTTTCTCCTTACTCCAGTCCAGAAGATCTGCAAATACCCACTACAGCTTGCTGAGTTGCTCAAATACACAACCCCAGATCACAGGTATGAGAATGAAGTCTAAATGTATTGACCAACTGGCTGCAAAAAATATAAATAGAAAGTATATTCTTCTTCTCCCATTGCTTAAGTGTTTCTTGTGACAATCCATCATCCTTGACTGAAATTAACATTACCCTGTATCAAAATTTAAGAGCAACGTCCAGCACCAAAATTTACAAAAACGTTTGAAAAACCTGCCTGAATAATCCATTGCTCTCTATTGGGTACCTACCTGCAGCTGGGTTAGGGGTTAAGAGTCTTTTGAATAATGGTAATTTTTGTTAAGTTTGACTGCACGTTGATAGTGGGAGGTTGTATTTCCTTTGAACTCCAGATTCTTCCAATAGGTAAGCATTGTGCTGCAGGTGGTTATTTCTGGACCACAACTACTCCGAGATCTCCAGTAGTTGAGTCTTGTTGCAAATGAAAATAGAGTACACTAACAATACCCATTGTGTTGAATTCTGGACTTAGCTGGATTGTTATTTTACTGATTTCTGTATGAAACCTTTACAGATAGAAAATATTATTGGTACAACACATGACACAGATTAACTTGTATAGCTATAAACAAAATTTGGAACCACAATTTATTTCAAGATTACCCTGCATCTGAAAATGTCTATGTTTGACCGAGTTAACAAAGACCATTAAACAAGGAAAATGTTTCATTCCTCAAAATCAAATACAAAACCCACCCAAAAATTAAGAATTCAATTTAAAAGATCTTTTGATAATTTTCTTTCCTCCCCTCCTGAATTCATTGACCAGAGGATACAGCTCCAGAGGTTTTTGCCACTTTTTGAGTGCAAACCTAAGGGTGGGTGTGAGTTTGAATGATTAATGCTGATGGCCTCTCTTTATCATGGCGGCATCACACCTGTGCCAATTCCCACGTTTCCCTAACACCCACTACTAATGCACTCTTCTTGAGGTAGTCACAGGTTAGTGCTCATGAAAGATAACCTTGGCTAGTTGTCCATTACCCTGGTCCAGGGGAGAAGGACCAATTATAATGTCCTTGCTGACACCAAGATCAGTTAAATTCAGCTGAGAAAGGGAGTTGAACCTGGAATCTTTCAGACCTGTTTGGCTCAGCTGGTCACGGCTTTAACCAACAGTCGGGAGTTTAAATTACCTTTTTGACAATTTTGAGCATGAAAAATATTTTGCACATAGTATGGAACAGAAGCTTCTATTTAAACAAACATAGCAGAGATGGTGTATAGCCAACTGATTGTGGTTGGAAATTTCAAAGTGAGATGTAATTGGATGCATTTTGTTTGCTGTTATGTACATTACATCTGACGTCAGACTTTAGAAATCCATGTTTCAAAATGTGGAAAACCAATTTTGTTACAGCATAGTCACTTTATATCCAGCTAGATTGATATATTGTTGCTCCTCTTGTAAATTGTATTTGATTGAAATCTGGAAACTTATATTATGGCAGTTGTTGAATAGTGACAAAGATTAATCAAACTGTTGCAATTTCACAGTGATTACAAAAACATCAGTGCTGCATACGAAGCCATGAAGAATGTAGCACGTCTGATCAATGAACGCAAAAGACGATTAGAAAGTATAAACAAGATCGCACAGTGGCAAGTGTCCATTGTGAACTGGGAGGTACATTTTACATTTCTGTTCTGTAATTAGATTGCTTCAGTTTATATAAATCCTTCTGATATTTATATTAGATTTGGGCAAGCAAGCTCAACATCTAATTGCTGAGATGTGCTGTTAATTACATCAAATCCTAATAGACGTGCATTACCCCAGAAAAAGTGATGGGAAAAATATCTCTCAACCCTTGCATAGTATGTATTGCTTCACCCAACTTGTCTCTATTTCTGCACCCAGGAATGTTAAAGTGCCAGTACTGGAGTAAACCCTCTGATGGTTCTAGTGTCAAACCGAAAATACAGTAGCCCTCATACAGAGCTTTTACATCAAGCAAGGAAACTCTAATCACAAGCCATTGCAGTATTTTACGATACTATGATAGTTAGACACCCTGGCTTAACGTAGATTTAAAAAAAAATCAAGATCACAAATTAATATTGAAATCCTTAGATTAACTCTTCGTGACCAGGAAGGGAATGGCAGTTACGGTATTAACTAAAATTCTACAAATCACAGAACTGTTACAGCACAGAAGGAGGACATTCAGCCTGCTTGTGCCTGCACCGCCTTTTCCCATAATCTTGCACATTCTTCCTTTTCAGATAACAACCTAATTCTCTTTTGAATACTTTGATTGAACCTGTCTCCACCACTTTCTCAGGCAGTTTATTCCAGACCTTAACCACTTGCTGTGTGGGAAAGGTTTGCTCCCATATCATTTTTGCTTCTTTTGCAATTATTATAAATCTGTGCTCTCTTGTTCTTGGTCGTTACACAAGTTGGAGCACTTTTGCCCCATCTACTCAGACCTAAATTTTCCATGATCTAGAATAACAACTTTTTCAATCTATTTTCATAGCTGGTTCCAAGGATGAGGAACTTCATCCTCCTGAATCTTTTCTGCACTTTTTCCAATGCTTCCATATTCTTTCTGATGTGCAGTGGCCAGTACTGGGACGCAATACTCCAATCGAGGCCAAATAATATCTTGCACAGATCAGCATTACCTCCTTGTTCTTTGACTTTGTGCCCCTCTTAATAAAGCTTATGATACAGTATGCTTTATTGACCTGTCCTGCCACTTTCGTTGACTTGCGTATGTATACACCTAAGTCCCTCTGCTCTGCTCTATGTGGCACAATGGTTAAGCACTGCTGCCTCACAGCGCCAGGGACCCGAGTTCAATTCCGACCTGGAGTGACTGTGTGGAGTTTGCACATTCTCGCTGTGTCTGCGTGGGTTTCCTCCGAGTGCTCCAGTTTCCTCCGACAGTCCAAAGATATGCAAGTTTGATGGATTGTCCATTCTAAATTGCTCCTTAGTGACCAGGGATGTGTAGGTTAGATTAGGTTAAGGGGTTATTGGGATAGGGTGGGGAAGTGGGCTTGGGTGGAGTGCTCTTTCAGAGGGTCGGTGGTTACTTGATGGGCTGAATGGCCTCCTTCTGCACTGTAGGGATTCTATGATTCTGTGGATTATATGGCCTGTTCACTCTCCCATTTCACCCTCACCCCGACTAGTGGGGAGGGATCAGACGATATGTGGCCAAATAGGTTTGAGATAGACTCCCTGCCAAGCTGAGCTGAGGTAGTATCCTCTTCTGCAAGGAGGAAGGTGGTTCCAGAGAAAAGAAAGGGAAAGCCGTATGAGAGAAATCAGAAACTTAAAAGTAGCGAAAAAGACTAGAGTTTTTGGCTCTGCCTCGCTTCGGCATCTGCAAGAAGAACTCTACACAAGCAGATTTCATGATTTTTTTCCGAGAAAGGTAAAGACCCATGGCGCTGGAAAAAGGGTAAAAAGGTCAGGTTTCCAGATGAACCATGACTCTCATCAGTATTCAGTGAATACAGATTTGAGAAAGGGATAAACGTTTAGGAGACACTTGTACTTCCTGACTATTCTTTTGTGACTGACTGGAGATCATCCACACCCCCTGTCCCAGCATATTCTAAAGCTGTGGAGTGGCCACATCTATAAGCCCGCTATCCACAAAGCTCGCAACCTCATGGAGGTGACGCAGTGACACCAGCTGCTGCTCATGTTCTGAAACCCAAGTTGCTGCATCTGACAAAACTTTCTGCACAAATGGTTACCCAGGACACAGGAAGCTGTCTGGAGTTTCACATCACACAGCATGTTGGTCGAACCTGGCATTTTCTATTTGTTTGTTAACTTAATGAACTGTACCAATACTAATAAACTTTATAGCTGTTAATAAATGCTACTAATACAGATAAGTTCTACTAATACTTAGTATACTTTTCCAGTAGCACACATTTCTAGCAGTAATAAACCTTTAAACATAAAAGACAGGACTTGTCAGCTAGTCACTTGTTATTTATTATTAATACTTCATATCTTTATGTTTTTAGTCTGCTTGTTGTATGAACTCAGTCCCTAATCAGCAATACACACCAGCCATTCAACTTAGGACATTCCTTTGATGTCACACCTTGATTTTTTTTTCTGAATGTGACTCTGAAGCTACAGTTTGTGTGAAACCAGGCCCTGCTCTCTGAACTCTGGCCCCGCTCTCCCCTGAACTCTGGCAACACTCTCCCCTGAACTCTGGCCCCATTCTCCTCTGAACTCTGACACCGCTCTCCCCTGAACTCTGGCCCCATTCTCCTCTGACTCTGGCCCCGCTCTCCCCTGAACTCTGACCCCATTCTCCTTTGACTCTGGCCCCGTTCTCTAAACTCTCGCCCTACTCTCCCCTGAACTCTGGCCCCACTCTCCTCTGAACTCTGACCCCGCTCTCCTCTGAACTCTCGCCCCGCTCTCCTCTGAACTCTCGCCCCGCTCTTCCCTGAACTCTCGCCTGGCTCTCCCCTGAACTCTGACCCCGTTCTCCCCTGAACTCTGGCTCCAATCTCTGAATGCTCGCCCCACTCTCCCCTGAACTTTGGCCCCACTCTCCACTTAACTCTCGCCCCACTCTCCCCTGAACTCTGGCCCCACTCTCCCCTGAACTTTGGCCCCACTCTCCACTTAACTCTCGCCCCACTCTCCCCTGAACTCTGGCTCCGCTCTCCTCTGATCTCTGACCCCGCCCTCCCCTGAACTCTGTCCCCACTCTCCCCTGAACTCTATCCCCGTCCTCCTCTGAACTCTGGCCCCACTCTCCCTTGAACTCTGGCCCCACTCTCTCCTGAACTCTGGCCCCGCTGTCCTCTGAACTCTCGCCTCACTGTGGTATTATCAGGTATTGCAGTACTCGAGAGGTTGAAGACCATTGGTTAAACCTAGGAGTTTACCATTGGCTGTTTTGTATGTGGCTCCGCCCTGACAGGCGGGGTATAAGAACCGGTGCCATCCCAGCAGCCCTCATTCTGTACCGAAGCTGCTGGGGAACAGTTCTAGTCTATTAAAGCCTTCAGTTATGTTACTACCTCGTTTTAATAGTAATTGATCGTGCATCAATTTAATAGACTACTACTTAAGCTGAAAGGATGGATCTCCGAATCAAGCCGGAGTGTCTGCAACTCAGCCCCCACGCGGAGAACTCGGCGGCGATTTTCAAGCACTGGCTGGCGTGCTTCAAAGGCTACCTCGAGGCGGCCGGAGGCACACCCTCGGGGGAGCAGAAACTGCATCTCCTGCACTCAAGGGTAAGCCCTGGGATCTACACCCTCATCGGGGAGGTGGAGGACTTCGATGCAGCGATCGAACTGTTAAAAGGACATTATAGCCACCCTGTAAATCAGGTCTACGCACGTCACCTGCTTGCAACAAGACAGCAAAGCCCCGGGGAATCGGTGGAGGTGTTCTACCGCGCGCTACTGGTGCTGGGCAGAAACTGTGGCTGCCCGCAAGTTTCGGGGAGCGAGCACACGGAACTCCTAATCCGGGTTGCCTTCGTAGCAGATATGAGCTCCTCGGAGATCCGCCAGCGGCTCTTAGAAAAAAACACCCTGGGACTGAGAGAGGCACGGGCCCTGGCAGGGTCCATGGACGTTGCCTCCAGAAACGCGCAATCATATGTGCCCGACCACACGGCGGCCCCCTGGGCAGCGTGGCATCCTGCAGCGGCAGCCCCGCAGACTTAACCCGTGTCCGCGCAGGTCTACGCTGTAAAACGGCCTGCTACTCCGTCGGGCCCCGCTGTTTCTTCTACGGGCAGGCGAATCACCCCCGCCAGCGCTGCCCGGCCCGCACCTCCACCTGCAAAGGGTGCGGCAAGAAGGGCCATTTTGTGGGGGTCTGCCAGGCACGAGCGGTGGCCGCGGTCTCCAGCGGCGACTCCGGACAGCCGCAGCAATCTTCTTCGGGCCCCAGGTGGCCAGCATTCACCCCTTATCCTAGGGCCAGGTGCGGCCCACAGATGCGGCCATCTTGTTCCTCGGACACTACGCTGGACGAATGGGCGCCGCCATTTTGTCCATCCCCGACCACCATGTGCGACCCATTGGAGACACCATCTTGGATGGGGCCCCAGGACCCCAGCACGGCCGACTACATGCTGCCCGATCAAAACCCGCAACTACTTCATCTGGCCTCGGTTATGCTGGACCAAAATCGACCTCGGACACTCTCAACAGCAATGACGACGGTCTTCATCAACGGCCACGAGACGTCCTGCCTGATCGACTCTGGGAGCACGGAGAGCTTTATACACCCCGACACGGTAAGGCGCTGTTCACTTGTTACCCACCCTGTAAACCAAAGAATCTCCCTGGTCTCCGGTTCACACTCAGTGGAGATAAAGAGGTTCCGCCTTGCAAACCTCACGGTCCAAGGCAAGAAATTCAACAATTTCCGCCTTTTTATGTCCTGCCGCATCTCTGCGCGGCTACACTCCTGGGGTTGGATTTCCAATGTAACTTGCAAAGCCTGACCTTCAAATTCGGCGGCCCGATACCCCCCTTACTGTCTGCAGCCTTGCGACCCTTAAGGTCGACCCGCCTTCCCTGTTTGCGAACTTCACCCCGGATTGCAAACTCTTCGCCACCAGGAGCAGACGGTACAGTGCCCAGGACCGGACCTTCATTAGAGGTCCAAAGGCTACTGAGGGAAGGGGTCATTGAAGCTAGTAACAGTCCCTGGAGAGCTCAAGTAGTGGTGGTAAAGACCGGGGAGAAACATAGGATGGTCATTGACTACAGTCAGACCATCAACAGGTTTACGCAACTGGACGCGTACCCTCTCCCCCCGCATATCCGACCTGGTAAACAGGATCGTGCAATACAAGGTCTTCTCCACGGTGGATCTCAAGTCTGCCTACCATCAACTATCCCTCCGTACTAGTGACCGCAAATACACTGCCTTCGAAGCTGATGGGCGGCTCTATAATTTTTTAAGGGTTCCCTTTGGTGTCACTAACGGGGTCTCGGCCTTCCAACGCGAGATGGACCGAATGGTTGACCGGTACGGCTTGCGTGCAACGTTTCCATATCTTGATAACGTCACCATCTGCGGCCATGACCAGCAGGACCACGACACTAACCTTCGAAAATTTCTCCAGACCGCTAAAATCCTTAACTTAACGTATAATAAGGATAAATGCGTATTTAGCACCGACCGTCTAGCCATTCTCGGCTACGTAGTGCGAAATGGAGATATAGGCCCCGACCCTGAACGCATGCGCTCCCTCATGGAGTTCCCCCTCCCCCACTGCCCCAAGGCCCTGAAGCGCTGCCTCGGCTTTTTCAGTTATTACGCCCAGTGGGTCCCGAACTACGCAGACAAAGCCCGTCCCCTAATCCAGTCCACAACCTTCCCCTTGTCGATGGAGGCCTGCCAGGCCTTCAGCCGCATCAAAGCAGACATTGCAAAGGCCACGATGCGCGCCATCGACGAGTCCCTCCCCTTCCAGGTCGAGAGCGACGCGTCTGACGTAGCTCTGGCCGCCACCCTCAACCAAGCGGGCAGTCCCGTGGCCTTCGTTTCCCGTACCCTCCATGCTTCCGAAATTCGCTATTCCTCGGTCGAAAAAGAGGCACAAGCCATAGTAGAAGCTGTGCGACATTGGAGGCATTACCTGGCCGGCAGGAGATTCACTCTCCTCACTGACTAACGATCGGTGGCGTTCATGTTCGATAATGCACAGCGGGGCTAGATAAAAAACAACAAGATCTTGCGGTGGAGGATAGAACTCTCCACCTACAACTACGGAATCTTGTATCGTCCCGGGAAGCTAAACGAGCCTCCTGATGCCCTGTCCAGCAGCACATGTGCTATCGCACAAGTGGACCGCCTCCGAGCCCTCCACGAGGACCTCTGCCACCAGGGGGTCACTCACTTTTTCCACTTTATTAAGACCCGCAACCTGCCCTACTCCATCGAGGAGGTCAGGACACCCACCAGGGACTGCCAAATCTGCGCGGAGTGCAAACCGCACTTCTACCGGCCAGCGAGGGCGCACCTGATAAAGGCTTCCCGTCCCTTTGAACGCCTCAGCATGGACTTCAAAGGCCCCCTCCCCTCCACCGACCGCAACACATACTTCCTGAACGTGATTGACGAGCACTCCCGGTTCCCATTCGCCATCCCCTGCCCAGACATGACCGCAACCACCATCATCAAGGCCCTCCAGGGTATCTTTACACTGTTCGGTTTCCCCGCGTACATACACAGTGATAGGGGGTCCTCCTTTATGAGTGACGAACTGCGTCAATTCCTGCTCAACAGGGGCATCGCCTCAAGCAGGACGACCAGTTACAACCTCCGGGGAATTGGGCAGGTAGAGAACGAGAACGGTCCAGTCTCCCGCTGGCAAGAAGTCCTCCCGGAGGCCCTCCACGCCATCCGGTCACCGCTCTGTACAACTACCAACCAGACACCTCACGAACGTCTCCTTGTTTTCCCCAGGAAGTCCTCTTCTGGGACCTCGCTCCCGACTTGGCTAGCAACACCCGGACCCATCCTGCTCCGAAAACACGTGTGGCGCACAAGTCGTACCCATTGGTTGAGAGGGTCCACCTGCTGCACGCTAACCCCCAGCACGCCCACGTGTCGTTCCCTGACGGCTGGCAAGATACGGTCTCCCTACGGGACCTGGCGACCGCTGGAATCCCTCGCGCACCCGAACCACCACCCCCACCCCCTCCACAGCACCTCACAGGAGGGTCAGTCCTCGCGCCGCTCCTGCCTAGGCCCTCCCACCACCGACGCCCCCAACAGGCGCCCCCCTCTCTTGTCAACCTTTTGCCCCACCAGCGCCGTCTAGGGGTGACGAAGCTGCCATGGAGGCCGAAGCCACGCTCCCGGAGTCGCAGACGCCCGGGCCCCCACCGGAATCACCACCGAGGCTCAGACGAAGCAGGAAGACGACCAGGCCACACAACCGACTGATTGCTTCAGTATAACCGATCTGTAACTGTAAATAATCACTGAATGTATATATCTTCCACGATTGTAAATATTCTCTACAACCCTGTAAGGAGGTATCACGATACCTCTGATCATACCATGTTAAATGCAATTGTAACCACTGGCCACCACCCCCGCCAGACTCTTTTTTTAACAGGGGGTGAATGTGGTATTATCAGGTATTGCAGTACCCAAGAGATTGAAGACCATTGGTTAAACATTGGCTGTTTTGTATGTAGCTCCGCCCTGACAGGCAGGGTATAAGAACCGGTGCCGTCCCAGCAGCCATCATTCTGCACCGAAGCTGCTGGGGAACAGTTCTAGTCTATTAAAGCCTTCAGTTATGTTACTATCTCGTTTTAATAGTAATTGATCGTGCATCACTCACTCTCCCCTGAACTCTGTCCTAGCTCTCCCCTGAACTCTGTCCTAGCTCTCCCCTGAACTCTGTCCCCGCTCTCCTCTGAACTCTCAACCCGCTCCCTTCTGAAATCTCAACCTGCTCTCCTCTGCGCTCGGACCCCATCCTCCTATCAACCCATTCCCCGCCCTCCTTTTAACCTATGCCCCACCCTCCTTTCAACCAGTGCCCCACACTCCTTTCAACCTGTGCCCCACCCTCTTTTCAACCTGCGCCCCACCCTCCTTTCAACCTGTGCCCCACCCTCCTTTCAATCCTGTGCCCCACCCACCTTTCACACTGTGCCCCACCCTCCTTTCAACCTGTGCCCCA
Source organism: Scyliorhinus torazame (assembly GCF_047496885.1). Lineage (NCBI taxonomy): Eukaryota > Metazoa > Chordata > Chondrichthyes > Carcharhiniformes > Scyliorhinidae > Scyliorhinus > Scyliorhinus torazame. The sequence continues at coordinate 146,339,745 of NC_092721.1, read as the reverse complement.
CCCTCCTTTCAATCCTGCGCCCCACCCTCCTTTCAACCTGTGCCCCACCCTCCTTTCAATCCTGTGCCCCACCCACCTTTCACACTGTGCCCCACCCTCCTTTCAACCCGTGCCCCACCCTCCTTTCAACCCGTGGTCCGCATTCCTTTCAACTCATACCTCGCCCTCCTCTGAACTCTTGCCCCGCCCTCCTCTGAGTTCTTGCCCCGCCCTCCTCTGAGTTCTTGCCCAGCCCTCCTCTGAACTCTTGCCCCACTCTGCCCTGAAAACTGGCCCCGCTCTCCCCTGAACTCTGGCGCATTCTCCCCTGAACTCTGGCCCCACTCTCCACTGAACTCTGGCCCCACTCTCCCCTGAACTCTGGCCCCACTCTCCCCTGAACTCTGGCCCCACTCTTCCCTGAACTCTCGCCCCACTTTCCCCTGAACTCTGGCCCCACTCTCCCCTGAACTCAGGCCCCACTCTCCCCTGAACTTTGGCCCCACTCACCTCTGAACTCTCGCCTGGCTCTCCCCTGAACTCTGGCCCAACTCTCCCCGGAACTCTGGCCCCGCTCTTCCCTGAACTCTGACCCCACTCTCCACTGAACTCTCGCCCCACTCTCCCCTGAACTCTGGCCCAACTCTCCTCTGAACTCTTGCCCCGCTCTCCCCTGAACTCTGGCCCCACTCTCCACTGAAGTCTGGCCCCACTCTCCCCTGAACTCTGGCCCCGCTGTCCTCTGAACTCTGTCCCCGCTCTCCCCTGAACTCTGTCTCCGCTGTCCTCTAAACTCTGGCCTCGCTCTCCCCTGAACTCTGGCCCCACTCTCCACTGAGCTCTGGCCCCACTCTCCCCTGAACTCTGGCCCCGCTCTCCTCTGAACTCTGTCCCCGCTCTCCTCTGAACTCTGTCCCCGCTCTCCTCTGAACTCTCGACCCGCTCTCCTCTGAACTCTCACCCCGCTCTCCCCTGAACTCTGGCCCCGCTCTCCTCTGAACTCTGTCCCCACTCTCCCCTGAACTCTGGCTCCACTGTCCTCTAAACTCTGGCCTCGCTCTCCCCTGAACTCTGGCCCCACTCTCCACTGAACTCTGGCCCCACTCTCCCCTGAACTCTGGCCCCGCTCTCCTCTGAACTCTCGACCCGCTCTCCTCTGCACTCGGACCTCATCCTCTTCTCAACCCATGCCCCGCCCTCCTTTCAACCTATGCCCCACCCTCCTTCCAACCTGTTCCCCACCCTCCTTTCAACCCGTGCCCCACCCTCCTTTCAACCCGTGCCCCACCCTCCTTTCAATCCGTGCCCCACCCTCCTTTCAATCCGTGCCCCACCCTCCTTTCAACCCATGGTCCGCCCTCCTTTTGACCCACGGAATCCTCCGCACCTTCAGGGACCAGTCCGATGCCAGAGTGGTTTGCGCCGGCTGGCGCGGAAGGGGCTTGGCGCCACGCCAACCGGCGCCGAAGGGCCTCTGCTGGCCAGCACGAGTTGGCGCATGCGCGGGAGCGGCAGCATGTGCTGGCGTCATCCCAGCGCATGCGCAGGGGGGTTAATCTCCACGCCGGCCGTCGCGGACTGTTACACCAGCCGGTGCGAAGGAATAGAGTGCCCCCACGGCACAGGCCCGCCCGCGGACTAGTGGGCTCCGATCGCGGGCCAGGCCACCATGGGGGCAGCCCCCGCGCTCCCCTGAGGACCCCGGAGGCCGCACGCGGAACCAGGTCCCGCCGGCAAATAGCTGTCGTGACATACGCCAGCGGGATGGCCAAAAACAGGCGGCCACTTGGCCCATCGCGGGCCAGAGAATCGCCGGGGGGGCCGCTGCCAACGGCCCCCGACCGGTGCGGCGCGCTTCTCGCCCCCTCCAAACCACGCCGGAGAATTCGGCAGCTGGCGGGGGCGGGATTCGCGCTGCCCCCCCCCCCCCCCCCCCCGGCGATTCTCCGACCCGGCGGGGGTTCGGAGAATCCCGCCCATTGACTTTGTTTGAAAAGTGTCAGGTCTTGATGTAATGCTTAATCTCTTTCTACATTGACTAGATAACGCATTATATTGTTCGAGCGGCTTTATGTATCATGTCATTTACTTGTATATTTTTCAGGGGCAAGATGTTTTAACTAGAAGTTCAGAATTGATCCATTCTGGAGAGTTGACTAAAATCTCAGGCCAAGGAAAGAGCCAACAGAGAACATTTTTCCTGTTTGATCATCAATTGTTTTTCTGTAAAAAGGACTTGTTGAGACGTGATATGTTGTACTATAAAGGACATATTGACATGGATGAGATAAAAATACTGGACGTAGAAGATGGTAAAGACAAGGATTTTAACATTAATTTTAAAAATGCCTTCAAATTGAGAACTAAAGCAACAGAGGAAGTCTATCTATTCTGTGCCAAAAAGCCAGAAGACAAACAGCGATGGCTCCAAGCATGTACAGATGAAAGAAAAAGGGTAGAAGAAGACAAACAAATGGGTAAGTTTGATTTCTGAACATTACTCAAAGATAAATAGATGCAGCAATTGATTTCCTACCCTCCTGTGTGGGCAGTCATTCTTCATGGAAAATTTTGCCAGTGGGACTTGACAAATGATTCAACTCGAGGGATGTAGGATGGGACATGGTAACCAAATGAAATTCAGCCTCAAGCAACATTTACAAATTTCTAGCAGGAGGTTTAACCTTTATTGACATTCTTTTTCTGCAACCAAGAGGTATGAAGGCCCAATTATTTCACTTATTTGAGGTGAACTGATGAAGTGCACACTGGGGTGGAAATATGGACCACCTGCGAGAATTGCTTCGCTACGGATTGACTACTTTTGTTGGGGGTTTGGAAGGGCACTGTGGATCACCATGCAGTAACATGACATTTTTTTCATTACCACTGTAACAAAGTGGAAATTGGAAAAATAATGTACTTGACATGTTGAACCTTTTACGTTTTTCCCTTCATTTGCTTCCCATAATCCCAAAAATCAGTACTTTTCCCAAGAACATATCCTTATGTTCTAGTATAATGAATTGTAATTGCTTTTGTGAATCTATTTTAATTATTGTTAACCTTCAGATTAGATTGGCTGAGTGGTAGGAGCCTTGCCTCTGAGTCAAGAGGTTCTGGGTTTGAGATGTACACATCAGTTCACGACTTTGTGCTCCTATTGTAGGCTGATACTTCATTCTATTAGGTAGGGAGTGCTGCATTGTCATAAGCGATGTCTTTGAGAAGGAGATGTTAAACCATAGACTAAACAGGCAGACATAATAGATCCCATGGCACCTTGTTCAAATAGAGCAGGGAATTCTCCTGTTGTCCTCGTCAATACTCATCTGTCAACCAGCATCATCATAAAAAAAGGAATGGTCATCATAATGTCGAACAAGGGTCGGGATTCTCTGATCCTGAGGCTAAGTGTTGATGCCGTCACGTTTCCCGACGGCGTCAACATGGCCTCAGGATCAGCACTTCTGGCCCCTACAGGGGGCCAGCACGGCACTGGAGCGACCCACGCCGCTCCAGCTGCTGATCCTGGCATGAACTGGGCACCGCGAGGTCCGCACATGCGCAGTGACACTGGCGCCAACGCGCGCATGCGCGGTGGCTCCCTTCTCCGCGCTGGTCATGACGCAACATGACGTAGGGCTACAGGAAGTAAGGAGGGAAGAAAGTACGCCGCGGAAGCAAGGAGGCCCCCAGCCAAAGAGGCCGGCCCGCCGATCGGTGGGCCCCGATTGCTGGCCAGGCCACATTGGAGGCCCCCCCCCCGGAGTCGGACCCCCCCCTCCACAGGCCGCCCCCGGACCCTTCCATGCCGAGGTCCCACCGGCTAAGAGCAGGGTAGAAGGCGCCGGTGGGACTCAGGTTTTTTATGACGGCCGCTCGGCCCATCCCGGCATGAGCTCTGCGGGGAATCGCGTCAGGGCAGCGTGGCGTGATACGCGCAGGTCGTGGGGATTCACCGGTCAAGCCCCGGGCTGAGAGAATCCCACCCAAGGTTTTTCAAACTGCGGGTCTTGACTCGCGGTTGGGTGTCTGAAGGGTCACGCTGTTCCTGATCACCGGAGAAGCGCCCAACGGCCACGACTGGCTTTTTAGTTGAGAATGCCAGTCCCGCCTGGCTTATAAATACGAATGATGCAGCCTTACCGCCAGAAGCAACGGCGGAGAGCAGGTCACACACCCAGCACATACACTGATGTCACGCGCCTTGTTTGTCCATGCTTTTGGCGTGAAATCACGGATTCTACCATTTTCTAGCTGCGAGCAAGCAAGGCAACAGGACTGTGAAGAACTGAAGGTGGATCATTTTATTATAACTAAGAGAGGGCCAGAGATACAAACAGGCCAGGATCTCGCAACTAAATCTGCTGGAGAGAGCTTCTCAGGAGGGTCCACAGCAAGAAAAAGCAGTGCTAATGTGTGCTGCTCAGAAGAATCCACAGCAGGACAAAGGAGTGCTAGTGTGAGCTGTATACAGGACTCCAGGGTCTCTGGTGAACACCTTACTAAGAAGAAACTGAAATCGGGGACAAAGCAGTATAAAGATGATTTCTTGAGGTATAGCTCTGTTAATTGTGCCAATGCCAAAGCCAATCTGTGTTATATGCAGTGAAGTACTGGCAAATGAATGTTTAAAACCCTCAAAACTTCAAAAGGCATTTGAAGACTAAGCATGGTGAGGGCAAACCTCTTGATTTTTTTCAAAGGATCCAGCGAGAACTTAATCATCAGCTGAAGCCCTTCGCAGAAATGTAACATTGAATGATAAAGCAAGGGAGATTGTGAGGACTAGACAGGCTCACCTTTTGCCATAACGGTAAGCAGAAATTATGTGTCGCGAAGTTCGCCGACGTGGGTCACGAAGGTTGGCAGGTTGGTAAAAGTGGGTCCTGGGGAAAAAAGTTTGAAAAACACTTAAAAGAGACTATCAAAAATAAGTTGGCTGCTGCACAATCGTAAAAAACAAAATACTGTATTTCAAAAATATTAATCACTGTCTCTGAAGCAGTTTGAGCAAAGCATTATATAAATAAAAATCATTCTTTCCACAGATGTTAAATTATTAAATGTCAAATCTCCAGGGGATCCTCAACCCAGTCTATATTAGTTGCTTTGTGACAGTGCTGTGTATGTCCGAATGAAGTGTCACTGTGTCTGTGTAAAGATTTTGTGGCTCTAACTCCTGTTTTCTCTTTTCTACGCTCATGATCTTAGTTGTTCTGTGGAAGAAAGGAGGAAAATCAGAGATTTTGGCAATTGGCAACAAAGAGATTTCACATCATTAAAAGTATAAAAGTTCATTAACAGGTCAAATTTGGTCCAAACTGTACTCTGGGATTATGAGCATGTTAGGAAAGTGATTCAAAAGACGAAGGTGGCAAAGAGGAAATAATGCATAAAACCGTCAAGAATATAAAAAGACATAGTATTGTTTTGTATAGGTACACAAGTAAAAAGAGGAACAGATGATAAAATGTTTTGAAGAAATAGGAAAAACTTGACATCAGGTTGGTCAAACATGATCCTTTTAGGCTTCTACATATTGGTCTGGATTTTTGTGGCGACTCCAGGGGCTTCCAAAATGGCAGTTGAGATGTGATTCCGCCCCACCCATTTCCAAAATCATATTTTCACCAGGATGGGGGTGGGGGGGAAGAAAGCATGATGTGACTCACAAACGGGACTCCTGAATTCAATAGGACTGTTTGAATTTGGTTCAGTCAGGCTTCATTTATACTGGCAGAAGGGCCTTATGCTGCAGTGCAGATTTATGAATCTTTAGAGATGTTATAAACACTCTTGAAGGACAGATAACCTCTGTAGACCTGAAAGGTTATTTAAATTGCCAGCCCTTTAAAAATGGAATTAAAAAACTTCCTATGTCTGAGAGAGTTGGGAGAAAAACCTTCTAAATAGCTGTTTGTTTACATTAACCTACATGCAATCATTATAGCATTATTTATATTTGGCTGATTTCCACAACCTATCATTGGTTTTTTAAAATGTAAATTTAGAGTACCCAATTCATTTTTTCCAATTAAGGGGCAATTTAGTGTGGCCAATCCATCTACCCTGCATATCTTTTGGGTTTAAGCAGTGGAGCAGAACTCCGAGATCAGACCGCCATTTTGAAAGGGTGCCCCAATCTCTAAGTGAGCTTGTGGGTCCCCACACCTCCCACCCATGGGCAATGTCACCGCCCCGACATACATGGGCACTACCCCACAGCCCCCAAGTGAGGACACACCGCTATGGGGTCTCTGGTGCCCCCTTACAACACCTCCTCCCTTCCAGGACCACCATCCATCACTGCTCCAACCCCCAGAGGCCCACTGCTTACCTGCCCTACAGTATTTATATGGCTGTTCTAGTTGAGTTTTTGGTCAATGGTAACTCCCTAGGATGTTTGTGGGAGATTTAGTGATGGTAATGCCATTGAATGCCATGGGGAGATGGTTAGATTATCTTGTTGGAGTTGATCATTGCCTGGCACTTCTGTGGCGCAACTGTTACTTGCCACTTATGACAGTGGAGAGTTTTTCCACCCCTGATTTCCATTGACCTGCTAGGGCTCCTTGATGTCACTCTCAGTCAAATGCTGCCTTGATGTTATGAGCAGTCACTGTCACCTGACTTCTTGAATTCAGTTCTTTTGTCCATGTTCGGACCTAGGCTGTAATGAGATCAGGAGCTGAGTGATCATGTTGGAACTCAAACTGAGCATCATTGAGCAGGATTTTGCTGAGTGAGTGCCACTTGATAGCACTATCGACAACACTTCCCGTCACTTTGATGATGATCAAGAGTAGACTGGTGGGGCGATAATTGGCCAGTTTGAATTTACCCAATTTGTTGTGGACAAAATATAGCGGGCAATTTTCCACATTGTACAGCTGTAGCTGTACTGTATCAGATTAGCTAAGGGTGCGGCTGGTTCTGGAGCACAAGTCTTTAGACTGCGCAATGTTGTCAGGGCCCATAGCCTCCGTAGTATCTAGTGCCTTTGGCTGTTTTTTGTTATTTCAAGGAATTAATCGAATTGGCTGAAGACTGATATCTGTGATGCTCGGGTAGAAGCTGAGATGGATCATCCACTCAGCACTTCTGACTGAAGATTGTTGCGAATGCTTCAGCACTAATAATTGAGGATGGGGGTATTTGTGGACCCTCCTCCTACAGTAAGTCATTTTATTTTGCACCACCAATCACACTCGATGTAGTAGGACTGCAGAGCTTTGATCTCATCTGACCCGTTGTTTGTGGGATGCTTAACCATGTCTATCGCATGCTGCTTCTGCTGTATGGCATGAAAGTGGTCCTGTGTTGTGTACCTTCACCAGGTTGGCACTTCATTGTTTGTAATGCCTGGTGCTGCACCTGGTATGTCCTCCTGCATTCTTCACTTGAACCAGCATTGAACCCCTGGTTTGATGGTAATGGAGGAGTGGGCAAAATGCTGAGCCATGAGCGTTACAGATTGTAGTTGTGTACAATTCTGCTACTGCTGATGGCCCACAATGCCTCATGGATGCCCAATTTTGAGTTGCCAGATATGTTTGAAATGTATCCCATTTAGCATGGTGGTAGTGCCACACAACACAAAGGGGTTATTCTTAATGTGAAGGCCGGACTTAATCTTCACAAGGAGTGTGTGGTGGTCATTCCTATTGATAGTCATGGATGTACTACCAAGCTACTTTTGGTGATAGACATTGAAGTCCCTCACCCCAAGTATCTTCTGCACCCTTGCCGTGCTCAGTGGTGTTCAACATGGGGGAGTGCTAATTTATCAGCTGAGGGGGGATAGGTGGTAACCAGCACTTTTCCTGGCCTATGTTTGGCCTGATGCCATGTGACTTCATGGGGTCCAGAGTCGATGTTGACTTCCAGAGCAATTCACTCATGACTATATTCCAGTATGCCACCACCTCTAGTGGGGCTTTCCTGTCGGTGGGATAGAGCATACCCAGGGATGGTGATTGTGATGGTAGTGTCTGTACGGTATCATTCCGTGAGTGCGACTGTGGGATAACTCTCTCAATTCTGGTACAACTCTCAGATATTAATGAGGAGCATTTTGCGGCGTTGAATGGGAATGACTGTGCCAGTGCTTTGGCTGATCCTGCTTTCCGCAGGTTTCATTCATTTCAGACTTTGTAGCAGTTTGATACAACTGAGTGGCTTACTGGACCATTTCAGAGATCATTTGAGTCAACCGCATTGCTGTCGGTCTGGAGTCACATATAGCCAGACCAGTATGAATAGCAGATTTCCTCAAGAACATTAATGAATCAGATAGGTTTTTACAGCAATCAACTATGGTTTCATTAGACTAGCTTTTAATTCAAGATTTATTAGTTGAATTTAAATTCCACCATCTGCTAACATTGGATTTGAACCCACAACCCTAGGGCATTTGCCTGCGCCTCTGGATTACTATTCCAGTGACATTATCACTATGTCCTTACTTCCCCACATCTGTATTGTAATTACTACCATCAAACTCTCCTATATGACTCAGTAAACTTTGTAGTGGAGGAATCCAATGATAAACTGAAAGCTGAGTTGAACATTATTAGGAATATTTAGTGTGAATGACCATAATGGAACATGATCTGTTGCTGTCGTGCAGTGACAGGACCGTATGTTCAAGCCTCTGCCCCTGTACACAGAGTGCCTGGATTCATCTTGCTTTCCCAGCAAGCGTAGATTCTGATTACAGGACAAGTGCATCTCTCCTTGGGGTGTTAAAATGAAAACCATAAGATTTTGTTAATACCACAAATTTTTTGGGTCTGTTGTTAGTTTGTAACATCTATGGATTTTGTTCTTTAACCACATTTTAAATTAATTGGTTCAGGTTGAGTCACACTGGGTAGCAATAAGCATCGCCTTGGAGCCAATTTCATACATTGACTGAACTTGGAAATTCACTGCTGTGACTGAGGAGCATGCATTCTGAGCAAGAACAGGAAAAAAATTGCATTCGAAAGAGATTCTTGTTATTAATGATTTGTTTTTCTCCTCTGCAGTATCAAGCAAAATGCATATTTTTGCTTCAAGTAGATTATGGAGTGTGTTCAAAAGGGTTGCGTATTAATGAAGAATTTTCTTTTGCATTAATCTTCTTTCAGGATTTGTCATACCAGAAAACCAGAAGAAACAAGCAATGTTAAATGCCAAAAAATCGAGGCATGGGAAGATGAAGGGTAAGTAGAAAAAAATATTTAGAAGGTTTCCATTATGTAGTATGGTATAAAATTTAAGGAGATCACACAGGCTTCAGATTTTGAGCAGATGATACTGGTGATTCTATAAATTAAATGATGGCACACATATAGTGTTTTAAAGACTTAAATTAAATGAATATCTCCTGGGTTATTTTTGTTCACCCAAGGAAGTTAAAAGGGAATTTTCTATTTTTAAAAAATCCCTCTCACTGAGTTTTATCTGTTTTATCATTTCTCCCAGGAGATGACAGGGTGGGTAGAGAGTGTACATATTGTTGATGCATAACATTACAGACTGTGTGGGAAGAGCTAGATGGACCAGTGGCTCATTTCCTGTTTGACATTCTGGTATGTTTGCAGTACATAGCAATTAGCAAACTGCAACTTATTCATAGCAACCAAAATAGTTTTAATTTCCCCTGTGTAAAATGTTCAGGTAAACCTGATAATAAGGTGTGTTATTGCTAGAGAAAGTACTAATTGTAAGCTAGATCCTGGACAGGATTCTCCATTGGCCAACGCCAGAATCACGAAACTCTGTTGGGTATAGAATTGATTTTGACGCTGAAATCGTGGCTGGTCCCAGTTTCCTACCAAATCGCAATTCTCCGGTACTCTGGCAGCGGTGTCAATGCATTCCAGAAATCACGTACAGTAAACGCTGTTGGCAGATCATTGCCAGGCCTGACCCGATAGTCTCTGGGGCCTCTGCGATTCTCCATCTCCACTGGGATGAATTCCTTTTTAAAAAATAAATTTAGAATACCCAATTAATTTTTTCCAATGAAGGGGCAATTTAGCTTGGCCAATCCACCTACCCTGCACATCTTTGGGTTGTGGGGGCGAAACCCACGCAGACTCGAGGAGAATGTGCAAACTCCACACAGACAGTCACTGGGACGAATTCCTGACGGCGAGGCTCACTTGTGCTTTTAAAAATTGTGAAGCAGGCGTCGTGGCTGCTGAGGGAGAGCGAGGGGTTATGGAAAGTGTCCAATATTTCCATAGTTTGCTGACAACTGTGCGGCTGGCCAGGGAGCTTCTGCAAGGGCCGGAGGGGAGTAGCGGAAGGTGGCCAGGAGGTGGGCTGTGGGATCAGGGTGGAGGGGTACATAACGCCATTGCCGCAGCCTGCAATGCAGCCATGCAGCTGCACACACCGTTGACTGCCCACTTGGAACTTAAGGCCACAGGTCATATGGGTGTCCCTCAGACCACCCCGCTAGGTGCCTTCTGGCCAGCCAACCCATCAGCTGGATGGATGCGCTCCAACGCAACCAGTGCCATCTTGGTGACTGGGATGGTGTGTGTGGGGACTGAAGTGTGTATATGCGGCTGCAGCTTGTCAGCCTCCGGAGTGTCATAATCACGGATCCCGCGAATCCCACACTATTTCCCATTGGAATCGATTGTGTTCCACATGGCGCCAGTGCTAGCCCCTCAACAGTCGCTGAATCGGTCCAGGTGTGGCGCCAGTTTTGTTGTCGTGGAAGTCCACGAATCCTGTTCCGGTGTCAACCTTTAGTCTCTGGAACGAAGAATCCAGCTGCCTGTACTTTATTCGGGGGCAGAGGAAAGAATGGTTACAGCCTGTACTTGCAGTTACTGAATAAATCAGATGCCCTTTTCATTACATAAGATTCACAGATTTCTGATTCTCCCATGAAAACAAAAAAATTGTGACTTACAAGCTTGCTTTTGTTTCTGCAAATTTCCTGGTGTCTTTTTACTGGATGTAATAATATAGCCGAATATCCACTCGTGGTATGCAAAGAATATAAAATACTGATCAATGAGATATCGGCCAGAATTGTCCGGCTGTTATGGCCGGTGGGATCTTCTGGTCCCGCCAATAGAGAACCCCCACATAGAGTGGGAAACCCCATTGAAAGTCCCACCACCAGCCAACGATGGGCTGCCTCCACCACCGTGAAACACACCATGGGGGCATGGAAAATCCTACCCCTTGAGTTAATCCTGCTCGAGATGATATGGTAACTCGTGTCTTTGTAACTTTCTCCCTACCTGTCCTTTATGTATTTAGTAGGCTGAGTTAGGAAATCAAAATCTTTTGCGCAAAGCTGAAGATTTGGGCTAATCTCATGTATGACTTTCTTTTGGCAGTTCAAAGTTCTGCTCCGCTTTGGTTGGGATTGGGGATGGAAGACGAGCAGAAGTCCTATTCTTTCTGATCTGATGCAGAATAGTTTTGGTAATGGTGGTCAAAAGTGTTGCTCTATTCACAGCATTGTTTTAATTGAAAGGAATGATCTTGATGCAGAAGTAAAGTGACAAAAGACACGTTAATGTTATGTATGCATGAGTGCATACATATTTGTCTTGATGCTCATTACATTGCTTGATTCTGATTAAATGGTTAATTAACAGCAATGTATGATTCTCTATTTTAACTGTCGTAGGGGTGAATTATGGTGGATTTACAGTTCCTCCTCCACATCAATCCCTGCATCCACTCCACCAGAGACACATCACTGTGCCTACCAGCCTTCCTCAGCAACAAGTATTTGCATTGGTTGAACCTAAACGTAAACCTTCTCCCTTCTGGCACAGCTTTACCAAGTTGACGCCCTTTAAGAAATGAAAAGACATGGTTACCATCAGGAGAAAAATCTAAACAAATCGTTGTGGAGATCCAACGTTCTGGGAAAGCTTCCAGCTTTGAATAGTTGAACAATAAAGAGCCATCAATTCTGAATGTTACATTGTGCTTCTACTCACCACAGAGCACAATTGAGGCCTTTCTGACATCCACATCAGCCAGGCAGTGAAAATAATGAAACTGTATGCAAGCAGTCACAAAAAGCTGCAGTTGCAAAAGGTACTCTGGTGAACTCATAAGACATTCTCACAGGTTATTTTCCAGAGGATGAGTACATATTTTCAACAACTGAATGATGCTGTTATTGAGAACAGTTGCCAGTATTCTATGACATTGGGTCTTTTCATTCCTTTCTGTACATTCATATTAGATTTTTTAGTTAACCATTAACCCCTTTGCCTTGATATTTTATGGAACAGATTCAAAATTAAAATGTGCAAAAACCCAGTTGAGACGAAACAAAAACGTGATTCTATTACAAAGTTGTTCAATAACGCACACTATTGAATAAGAGATTAAACTGGAACATAGACATTTTAAGCAAGCAAATGTTTTGAAACATGAAATGTGCGAATCGCACTGCATATTTTGTGGTTAGAATTATAAGGTGTTCCATATTAATGAAAAAAGACAGAATAATAGTGTCTTGAATGTGCTTTAAATGCAGATGACTGCAGATGAATTCCTGCATTGCCACAGAAACACCATCTCGTGCTCGAAAGGAAAATCAAACTCTCTTTTTTCCGTCTGATCAGTATTTTTATCTGCCAAGGCCTTAAAGTTTCTTGTTTACTTGTATTAGAAAAGGCACAATAGGAGTACTTCTTTTCTGTGTGGCATTAAATCCACAGTGTTGCTGGAGAGTAAATTTAACACTCACCATTCCAAATGAAGATTACCAAAACAAACATACAGGACTTGGGGCTTTTGTTATTTTGGACCGTGAACACCAAAACCAAGCTGTTGTGTCACCAGTTTGAAGTAGAATGTTTCTTAATGAATGCAATAATTACTTATGGAATTGCTTCATGTTTCCAGGAATGGCATTCCGCCTAAATAAGCATGGTGTCTTGTGAATGTGATTTTTCTTTTGCATCCATATTAAGTCTTGCCTTTAAACTGTAATGTAAAATAACAGCAGTCTCTTTGTTTTGTCACTGTTGGGAAATTTGTATGAAAGGTGTCATAAAATTAAATAGCATTTAAAAATGTTTATTTATAACCAAAATATTTTGGAAACAGTTACCTTTAAATTACGAAGGAAACCAGCTGTTGGGGAAATGTTACTGGCAAACTTGCAGTGCAGGTTTTGTGAACCAAAGAACACTAGCCATAGTAACTAGTGATTACTCAATATTACATTACTCCCCTGTCATTTTGCAGGATTTGAAAATATCCGGTCAATGGATATTTCCAAATGATCTGTAATACAAGAGTTGTACATAGGGCGGATCTGCGTGTCTTGATATTTTTACTGAGACCGATTTTTCTTTTATGACATTTACCATCTCAGATAATAGTGATGTCTGGTATATACTGTGACATTTCTGTGCAGTCTTATGAGCATATGGCCGCTTAAAAACCATGTAATTGGCTGCTGAACAATATAGTTATCTTGAGCATAAATGTACATAATTAATGTAACTATTTTTCATAGATTAGTTTTATTATGTTGCAGCAAATGAGTTATCTGCAATTAATGTATGAAAACAATTGCTCAGAAGTCATTTATTTTGGTGAAATAAATATGATTTTCTCATTCTAAACAATGCTTGTTCATAATTAACATTGTCAGTATCATTTAAAAATGTTCAAATAAAAGTACGTCTGCCTATATCTCTTGGAAAAGGTGAGTCAACAGCTTAAGTCATATCTTGAGACATTGTTGGATTTTTGTTTTTTACCTTATTCTATCCTTCTGTCCTGAAATGCTTGTTTCTTGCTGGATTAAGCACCAGCACCTCCATCGCTAGCTGTCACAAGTGGCCATTTCTGTATGGATCTACACGGGGAGTGTCAGGAAAGACTAAACAGAGATTTGTATTTTTAAAATGATTTGTAAACCCTGCAATTTACCAAAGCACCTTACAGCCAGTGAAGAACTTTTTTTAAAAAAAATATGTTTATTAAGAATTTCTTAACAAAAATTTCAACCATACAAACAAACAACCCCCCCGTAACAAAAAAAAGAAAGAAAGCTCGCATAGCAAGACATGAACATGGCAAGTCAATATGGTACAGAACTTTGTACATTGGATTCCTCCCGTACATATCAGTTTTCCGGATCATTCATGTATTTTCTTGCTCAAATGCCCCCCAGAAAAAAAAAACCTTCCCCCCCCCCCCTCCCCCCCCCACCCGGCTGCTGCTGCTGCTGTCTGACCTTCATCTAACGCTCCGCGAGATAGTCTAGGAACGGTTGCCACTGCCTGCAGAACCCCTGCGCAGACCCTCTCAAGGCAAACTTTATCCTCTCCAACTTGATAAACCCTGCCATATCATTTATCCAGGCTTCCACGCTGGGGGGCTTCGCCTCTTTCCACATTAACAAGATCCTTCGCCGGGCTACTAGGGACGCAAAGACCAGAATGCCGGCCTCTTTCGCCTCCTGCACTCCCGGCTCGTCCGCTACTCCAAATAGTGCTCGCCCCCAACTTGGCTTGACCTGGACTTTCACCACCTTGGATATAGTTCTCGCAACTCCCCTCCAGAACCCATCCAGTGCCGGGCACGACCAAAACATATGGGCGTGGTTCGCCGGGCTTCCTGAGCACCTCCCACATCTGTCCTCCACCCCAAAGAACCTACTCAGCCTCGCCCCGGTCATATGCGCTCTGTGAACAATCTTAAATTGTATCAGGCTAAGCCTGGCACACGAGGAAGAGGAATTAACCCTACTTAGGGCATCAGCCCACAGCCCCTCCTCAATCTCCTCCCCCAGCTCCTCTTCCCATTTACCCTTCAGCTCCTCTACCAAAGCCTCCCCCTCTTCTTTCATCTCCTGGTATATCGCCGACACATTGCCCTCTCCGACCCATATGCCCGAAATCACCCTGTCTTGAATCCCCTGTGCCGGGAGCAGCGGGAATTCCCTCACCTGCCGCCTCACAAACGCCCTCACTTGCATGTACCTGAAAACGTTTCCCGGGGGTAGACCAAACTTCTCCTCCAGCGCCCCTAAGCTCGCAAACATCCCATCAATGAACAGGTCCCCCATTCTTCTAATTCCTGCCCGATGCCAGCTCTGAAACCCCCCGTCCTTCCTTCCCGGGACAAACCGATGGTTGTCTCTGATCGGGGACCACACCGAGGCTCCCGTCGCACCCCTATGCTGTCTCCACTGCCCCCAGATCTTTAGCGTTGCCGCCACCACCGGGCTCGTGGTGTACCTTGTCGGCGAGAGCGGCAGCGATGCCGTCACCAGCGCCCCCAGGCTCGTTCCTTTGCAGGACGCCATCTCCAACCTCTTCCATGCTGCCCCCTCTCCCTCCATCACCCACTTACGGATCATCACCACGTTGGCAGCCCAATAGTAGCCATCCAGATTCGGCAACGCCAGCCCTCCTCTATCCCTACTACGCTCAAGGAACCCCCTCCTTACCCTCGGAGTCTTACTCGCCCACACAAAGCCCATAATGCTCCTGCCTACCCTCTTCAAAAAGGCCTTGGTGATCACAATTGGAAGGCATTGGAATACAAAAAGAAACCTCGGACGGACCACCATTTTAATCGACTGCACCCTGCCTGCTAGCGAGAGTGGCAACATGTCCCACCGTTTAAAGTCCTCCTCCATCTGCTCCACCAGCCTCGTCAAGTTAAGTTTGTGCAGGGCCCCCCAACTCCTAGCTACCTGGATCCCCAAGTATCGAAAGTTCCTATCCGCCCTCCTCAACGGTAGGTCGTCTATCCCTCCTCCCTGATCCCCCGGATGCATCTCAAAGAGCTCGCTCTTCCCTACATTGAGCTTATAGCCCGAGAAGTCCCCAAACTCCCTTAGGATCTGCATTACCTCCACCATCCCCTCCACTGGGTCCGCCACATACAGCAACAGGTCGTCTGCTTACAGCGACACTCGATGCTCCTCTCCCCCTCGGACCACCCCCCTCCATTTCCTAGACTCCCTTAATGCCATGGCCGAAGGTTCAATTGCTAGTGCAAACAACAAGGGGGACAGGGGGCACCCCTGCCTCGTCCCTCGATACAGCCGAAAATAGCCTGACCTCCGCCGATTTGTAACCACACTCGCCACCGGGGCTCTATATAGGAGGTTAACCCAACTGATAAACCCCTCTCCAAACCCAAACCTCCGCAACACTTCCCAGAGATACTCCCACTCTACTCAGTCAAAGGCCTTCTCCGCGTCCATTGCTGCCACTATCTCCGCCGCTCCCTCCACCGATGCCATCATTATTACGTTTATGAGCCTTCGCACATTTGTATTTAGCTGCCTACCCTTTACGAATCCCGTCTGGTCCTCGTGAATCACCCCCGGGACACAGTCCTCAATCCTCGTAGCCAACATTTTTGCCAGCAACTTAGCATCTACATTGAGGAGCGAGATCGGCCTATATGACCCGCATTGCAGTGGGTTCTTATCCTGCTTTAGGATCAAAGAGATCGTCGCCTCCGACATTGTCAGGGGCAGGGTCCCCCCCTCCCTTGCTTCATTGAAGGTCCTTACCAGCAACGGGGCTAACAGGTCTACATACTTCCTATAGAACTCCACCGGGAACCCATCCGGTCCCGGGGCCTTCCCTGCCTGCATGCTCCCCAGTCCTTTAACCAGCTCCTCCACCCCAATTGGCGCCCCCAAACCAGCCACCTCCTGCTTCTCCACCCTCGGGAACCTCAGTTGGTCCAAGAATCGTCGCATCCCCTCTTTTCCCCCTGGGGGCTAGGACCTATACAGCTCCTCGTAAAAGGCCTTGAATGCCTCATTCACTTTCACCGCACTCCGCACTGTAGTTCCCCTGCCATCCTTGACTCCACCTATTTCCCTCGCTGCCATCCTCTTACGGAGCTGATGTGCCAGTATCCGACTCACCTCCCCATATTCATACATCGCCCCCTGTGCCTTCCTCCACTGTGCCTCTGCCTTCCCTGTGGTCAACAGGTTGAACTCCGTCTGGAGACTACGTCTCTCCCTGAGTCGTCCCTCATCAGGGGCCTCTGCATATCTCCTGTCCACTCTTAAAATCTCCCCCACTAACCTCTCCCTTCCCCTGCCCTCTCTCTTCTCCCTATGAGCCCTGGTGGAGATTAACTCTCCCCTGACCATCGCCTTCAGCGCCTCCCATACTACTCCCACCTGCACCTCCCCGTTGTCGTTGGCCTCCAGGTACCTTTCGATGCACCCCCGCACCCTCCCACACACTTCCTCGTCTGCCAGCAGGCCAGTGAAGAACTTTTGAAGTGTAGTCACTGTTGTAATGTAGGAAACGTAGCAGCCAATTTCCACACAGGAAACTCGCACAGACAGCAATACATTAAAGACAAGACGATCAGTTATTCTGATGTTGATTGAGATAAATATTGACCAGATCACCAGGATAACTCTCCTCTTCTTCAAGGATCGTTTATGTTCATCTGAGAGGACTGAGTGAAGCACTCCCTTGATTTTCCACTAAAGTGTTGGCCCAAATTTTCATGCTCAAGTCCCTGAAGCTGGACTTTGACCTCTGAGTCAGAAGGTTTTGGGTTTGATTGCTACAAACGGAACCATGGCTGGCATATACATAATGGGCTATATGACTGTGGAGGTTCACGTACCAGTCCAATCCAATATTTACCAGAATTCCCACCAGGCCATTCAGAGGAGCCTTCAAAAACTTCCCAATCTGGTCCTAGCTGAATTTGGGATTGCCTAGTCTTATTTCCAGATTTGGTAATATATGCTGTTTCACCCGATATGATGGAGTAAGATGCACACAATAGTGGAAGTAATTCATGTGTTTAGATGTTTAGATATTAATTCACAGTTTGCTTATTTATTTGACTGGTATCCATGTACCTCTTTCTGTGATGTGGGCCTATTTGATGAGTTTATAGTGAAAGTGTATTGTTGGCTGACTCCAAATAATAATATGAGGCGGGATTCTCTGTTTTGCCAGCGCCCAGGGCTTTCCCGACGGCGTGGGGCTGCCCCACAATGGGAAACCTCATTGACCGGCCGGCGAAATGGAGAATCCTGCCGGCGAATCAGGACAGAAATGTGGCGCGGCGGGCCAGAGAATCCAGCCCATGGTCTCTATAGTCCATGGTTTCTTACAATCTCCAAAGAGACCGAAAAGTCGAGTTGAAAGAATGACATGATATGATTTCACATTTTACAACTTTTACTGCAACAACTAAGAGAAATACTATTGACTAAGCACTGAAACGAAAGAGAAAATGCTGGAAAATCTCAGCAGGTCTGGCAGCATCTGGAGGGAGAGAAACGAGCTCACGTTTCAAGTCCGATGACTCTTTGTCAAAGCTAACAGACAGAGAAAATGGGAAATATTTATACTGTGGAGTGTGAATGAAAGATGAGTCATAGCCACAGAAACCCAGGGAAACCGGGTGCTAATGGCCACAGAAACCAAGGGGAAAGAGTGTCAATGGCAGTCCCCAGAGAGAACAAAAGATGTGAAAGGCCAAACAGCAGGAAAACTAACATCAGAGGATGAACTGTAGCTGTGGGGGTAAGGGGAAGCAAAGCGGAGAAAGGTGAAGGAAAGGTGGATAAGATTGGGGGGTGGGGGGGGGGAATTATATATTAAGAAAGAAAGGTAAAAGACAGTTAAAATGAAATTAAAACAAATGGATCGAGGTGGGTAGAGCTGATCATCTGAAGTTGTTGAATTCGATGTTCAGGCTGTAGCGTGCCTAACCGGAAGTTGAGATGTTGTTCCTCCAGTTTGCGTTGAGTTTCACTGGAACATTGCAGCAGGCCAAGAACAGACATGTGGGCATGGGAGCAGGGTCTTTTGTTCAAATGGCAAGCAACGGGAAGGTCAGGGTTCTGAATGCGCACAGACCGAAGATGCTCAGCAAAGCGATCACCCAGTCTGCGTTTGGTCTCTCCGATATAGAGGAGACCACATTGGGAGCAGCGAATGCAGTAGACCAAATTGGGAGAGATGCAAGTGAAACGCTGCTTAACCTGGAATGAGTGTTTTGGGCCTGGGTTGTTAAGCACGGAAGAGGTAAAGGGGCAGGTTCTGCGATTGCATGGGAAGATACCATGGGTGATGGGAGAGATACTGGGTATGGTGGCGAAGTGGACTAGATTGTCTCGGAGGGAACGGTCTCTGTGGAATGCTGACAGAGGGAGTGAAGGGAAGATGTGTTTCATGGTGCCATCATGCTGGAGTTGGTGAAAGTGGCGGAGGATTATGCTTTGTATACTGAGGCTGGTGGGATGAAATGTGAGAACGAGGGGGACTTTCGTTTCAGATTCCAGCATCCGCAGTAATTTGCTTTTATCCAGTGTTTAACTCACTGCCACCTCTTTTCCAGGAATGCCTACCCTGAAGAACTACTGTTCTCCTCTCTGGCGGGTGGAATTTAATTTGAAATTCCCATGGGTTAAGTCGCATGCGGCAACTGGCGCCGGCCGGCGGAGGCCCTTCGGCGCCGGTTGGCGTGGCGCCAAGCCCCTTCCCGTCGGCCGGCGGGGCGCAAACCACTCCGGGGCGGGCCTAACCCCATAGCCCCTGAAGGTGCGCAGGATTCCACACCTTTGGGACGGCCCGATGCCGGAGTGGTTCACATCACTCCGTCCCGCCGGGATCCCCCGTTCCGCCGGGTAGGGGAGAATCCCGCCCCATGTGTTCTTATGTTTCAGATTCCAGCATCCGCAGTAATTTGCTTTTATTGACTAAGCACTATTTTTTTTCTAGGCAACTTGTTCTAAGAGATTGCCCATTTAACTTTTAACATGACTAAAAATCTCCCATTATGGGTATGTATTACACCGACTCTTAAGTCACACGTCATCCTTCAGGAACCAGTCTAGAATTATTCTCACTTTCTTTTTTTGAAAATATTTTTATTCAAGGCTTTTCAACAAAAATATAAATATACAGAATGTCAAAAGAACTTGAGAAGAACATCGCATCAACCCAACAAACAGCACCAACCCTCCAGCCCTGACGGCGACTGCCATCCACGCCCAGCCTTCCCCATTTTAACACCTCGCCCCCCATGAAAGCGCCCCCCCCCCCCCCCCCCCACCTTGATGACCCCTCTGTCCTCCATGAAGAAATCAATAAATGGTTTCCACCTCCGGGTGAACCCTTCTACCGACTCCCGCAGAGCGAACTTGATCTTCTCCAACCTCAGAAATTCTGTCAAGTCGCCCACCCACACCTCTGCCTTTGGCAGCTCTGAGTCCCGCGAACATAACAAAATCCATCTCCACGCTATCAGGAAGGCAAAGGCCAATACATTGGAAACTCCGCCCCCCCCCCCCCGTCCCACCTTGCACTCCAGGGTCTTCCGACACACCAAATATCATCATCTTGGGGCCTACCCATATCCGAGAACCCCTGCCAGAACCCCCTCAATCTTGGATGTGCCCAGAACATGTGGACATGATTCCCGGGCCCCTCCATGCACCACCCATACTTATCTTCAACCCCTCAAAAACCCTGCTCATCCTCGCCACTGTCATGTGGGCCCTATGCAACACTTTAAACTGCATGAGGTTTAACCTCGCACCCGACGAGGATGCATTCCCCCTCTGCAAGGTCTCAGCCGTTGATCCAACCCCCACCTCCTCTCCCAGCTCCTCCTCCCATTAGCGTTTAATATCCACCAGGGTGCCCTCCCTGTCCATCAGTTCCTTGTAAATATCCGACACCTTCCCCTCCCCTATTTCGTCCTATACCTTTACGTTCCTGGTGGTCACCATCACCAAAAGTCTGCCTTGGTCCACTCACGTTGATGCAACAGTCAAGAAAGCCCAACAACGTTTCTATTTCCTATGGAAGCTAAAGAAATTCGGCATGTATGCATCGACTCTCACAAACCTCTATGGATGTGCCATAGAGGGCATCCTATCCGGCTGTATCACAGCTTGGTATGGCAACTGCGCAGTCCAAGATCGCAAGAATCTGCAGAGTGTGGTGAACTCAGCCCAACACATCACACAAGCTTGCCACCCTCACATTGATTCTGTCTACACCTCCTGCTGCCTCAGGAAGGCGGACAGCATTATCAGAGACCCCTCCCACCCAGGCATTGCCTTCTTCCAGACTCTTCCATCAGGCAGAAGGTACAGAAATCTGAAGACTCGCACATCCAGGCATAGGAACAACTTCTTCCCCACAGCTACAAGACTCCTCAACGACTCACCCTCGGACTGATCTGTTCCCTGTAAGAACACTATTCACGACGCCCTATGCTGCTCTTGTTCATGTATTTGCTTTGTTTGGCCCGTTGTTCCTCACTGTAACCAATTATTGTTTGTCGATGTATCATTTGTCAATGTACTCTGTCGATTATTCTTTTTTTTGTCTACTATGCACGTACTGTGTACGTTCCCTTGGCCGCAGGAAAATACTTTTCACTGTACTTCGGTACATGTGACAAATCAAATCAAATCGAAAGAAGCTTATCTTGCTGCACTGTTCCCTCCGAGACAATCTAGTCCACTTCTCCACCATACCCATCATATCTTGTTGCACCGGAGGCGGCAACCCCGGGAAGGCTGGCACCTCCCACCTCACAAAATCCCAAACCTGCAGGTACCTGAAACCATTCCCCTTGGGCAACTCATACAATTCCTCCAACTCCTCCAGCCCGTCAAATTTGCCCCCTGTTAACAAGTCCCTGAAGTACTCAATCCCCACCTGCCGCCACTCCTGGAACCTCACATCCAATCTCACCGGCACAAACCTATGTTTATCACAAATAGGCGCTCACAACGACATACCCTCTAACCCCAAGTGCGGCCTACACTGCCCCCATACCCTCAAAGCTGACACTACCACTGTGATAACGGAATACCTGGCTGGAAAGAACAGCAAAGGGGCCAATAACAAAGCCCTCAATCTAGTTCCCCTACCTCCACGCGTCCTCGCCTCCACCCGTCCCCAAACTGCACCTCTCCTCCACGGACCATTTCCTCACCATCGCAATGTTTGCAGCCCAATAATTTATCAAATTCGGCAATCCCAGACCCCCCCCCTTCCAAAAAAGACAGCAGCACCCGCAAGGCTTTCCCCATCCACACAAACCCCAAGATCAATCGCTTGACTTCCCTGAAAAACAACTTGGGGACAAGGAAATGGAGGTTCTGAAATACGAACAGAAACCTCGGCAGCATCGTTATTTTTAATGTCTGCACCTGCCCCGCCAGTGACAACGGCAAAACATCCCACCTCTTAAAATCCACCTTCATCCCCTCCACCAATTGGGCCAAGTTCAACCTATGCAACTGGGCCCAGCTCCGCACCACGTGGATACCCACCACCCTGAACGGCAACTCTCCTAAACTGCTTTCCTGCCCCCTAGCATTGATCAGGAATGCCTCACTCTTTCCCAAGTTCAATTTATATCCCGAAAACCAGCCAAATCCACCTAAAATCCCCCCAATTTAACTCAACCCAATTACAAATATATAATGACAGGGCATCAGCGTACAGCAAAACCCTATGCTTGACAACCCCTCCGCTCAGTCCCTCGACGCCCTGAGCACCATTGCCAATAGCTCTGGCGTCAAGGTGAAAAGCAACAGGGAGAGGGGGCACGCTTGTCCCACCACACTGTGGAGCTCACTCTGTTCGTCCGCACACTCGCCACCGGCACCTTATACAGCAACCTGATCTAATCCACCAACTCCTGACCGAACCAGAACCACCCCAGCACCTCGAACAAATACGCACACTCCACCCAATCAAAAGCCTTCTCCGCATTCATCGCCATCGCCATCACAACCTCGTCCAACTATTCCTCCCCCAAGCCGGGTAAAATAAGTAACCTGCGCAACAACTGCCTTCCTTTCACAAAATCCGTCTGATCCTCCCCAATAAACCCTGGCACACAGTCCTCAATCCGCGAAGCAAGCACCTTTGCCAAAAGCTTGGCATCGATATTCAGTAACGAGATCGGGCAATATGACCTACACTGCTCGGGATCCTTATCCTTTTTAAGAATCCGGGAGATGGGAGCCTGTGATAAAGTAGGTGTCCCCCCCCCCCCCCCCCCCCCTCTCTCGGGAGCTCCAATTCATAAAACCTATAAAAAGCCCCATTCACCCCCTCCAGATCCAATACCACCTTACCCACCTCATCCCTCACTCTATGACTCTCCCTTGTCGCTGCTGGCTTTCTCGACTGATGGGCCAGCATCCTACTAGCCTTCACCCCGTACTTGTAAACTGCCCCTATGGGCCTCCAGGCCTGCCCCACCATCTTCCCCGTACATACTAACTGATGCACGATCAAAGACTACTAAAGCAACTTCCGGGTGCGGCGATGACCAGCTAAGTCGCACATTTCGGCAGCTCCCGGTGGAACGGACTTTTGGGCTCTTAATAAGAGCCCCAACGGCAATTTTAACGGCTAAAAGCACTGTGCAGTAAACCAGAAGGGAATCCCCCCTGGATACGGATGGAAAAAGGAGAGGAAAGTGGCCGGATTGCGGTGGATCCTTTAGAGCAGCGGCAAGGAAGGCAGGCAAAAACCAAGATGGCGTCGGAAGGTGGCAGTTTAATATGGGGCCCTGAACAACATGAGTTTTTGAAACGCTGCGTGGAAGAGCTTAAAAAGGAGATGAAGAAGGAGCTGTTGGCCCCGATATTACAGACGATTGATGAGCAAAAGACCCAGGAGCGGGAGCTTCGGGTCGTGAAGGCAAAGGCTGCCGAGAACGAGGACGATATACAGGGCCCGGTGGTGAAGACGGAGATGCACGAGGCACACCATAAACGATGTGTGGAAAGGCTGGAGGTGCTGGAGAATAATGCGAGGAGGAAGAATTTAAGGATTCTTGGTCTTCCTGAAGGTGCAGAAGGGGCGGACGTCGGGGCATATGTGAGCACGATGCTGCACTCATTGATGGGATCGGAGCCTATCAAGTTATGGCGCGAAGACCGAGGGCTGGAGAAATTCCTCGAGCCATAGTGGTGAGATTCCTCCGTTTTAAGGACAGAGAGATGGTCCTAAGATGGGCAAAGAAAACTGGGAGCAGTAGATGGGAGAACACGGTGATCCGCGTATATCAAGACTGGAGTGCGGAGGTGGTGAGAAGGAGGGCGAGCTTTAATCGGGCCAAGGCGGTGCTTCATAAAAAGAAGATCAAATTTGGAATGCTGCAGCCGGCAAGACTGTGGGTCACATATCAAGGGAAGCACCACTACTTTGAAACGGCGGATGAGGCGTGGACATTTATTGTTGAAGAGAAATTGGAATGAGTGGGTTATTAAAAAAGAACGTTCAAGACAAAGTGGTGGGGCGAATATGGGGGCGAAGAGGGGGGGGGAAAAAAGGGGGGAGAGATGATTTTTATGTTGTTAATCCTGCGACCCGGTAACTTTTCTCTCTTCCACAGGTTGTGGGGGAGGGAGGAAGGGAGTTGGGGGCGTTGGCCATTGGGGGCGGGGCCAAAAGGGAAGCGCGGGCTTTGTTCCCGCGCTATGATAATTATGGCGGGAATAGGGAAGCAGGAAGGAGGGGGCGTCGCACGGTGCGAGCCGAGGTCACGGGGGGAAGCCGAGGTCGGCCAGAGTTTGCTGACTTCTGGGAGCAACATGGGGGGTGTAACTACGCTAGTGGGGGATCTAGTGGGGGGGGGTGGGAGGGGGGGATTTACTGGGTTGCTGCTGCTGGGGAGAAGGGGGAGCTGGTATGGGGTGGGCGGGGCGGGGCGGGGGGGCACCGCCTGGGGGGGACACAGCTGCGTGGGAACCGGGTGAGGAGCTGGGTAAAAGGGGATGGCTAATCGACAAGGGGGGGGGGGTAAAGAGCCCCCCAACCCGGCTGATCACGTGGAATGTGAGAGGGCTGAACGGGCCGATAAAGAGGGCACGGGTACTCGCACACCTAAAGAAACTTAAGGCAGATGTGGTTATGTTACAGGAGACGCATTTGAAACTGATAGACCAGGTTAGACTACGCAAAGGATGGGTGGGGCAGGTGTTTCATTCGGGGCTAGATGCGAAAAACGGGGGTGGCTATACTAGTGGGGAAGCGGGTAATGTTTGAGGCAAAGACCATAGTGGTGGATAGTGGGGGCAGATACGTGATGGTGAGTGGCAAATTACAGGGGGAGGCGGTGGTCTTAGTGAACGTATATGCCCCGAACTGGGATGATGCCAACTTTATGAGGCGCATGTTAGGACGTATCCCGGACCTAGAGGTGGGGAAGTTGGTAATGGGTGGAGATTTTAACACGGTGCTGGAACCAGGGCAGGACAGATCGAGGTCCAGGACTGGAAGGAGGTCGGCAGCAGCCAAGGTGCATAAAGACTTTATGGAGCAGATGGGAGGAGTAGACCCATGGAGATTTAGTAGACCTAGGAGTAAGGAGTTTTCGTTTTTCTCCTATGTCCACAAAGTTTATTCACGAATAGACTTTTTTGTTTTGGGAAGGGCGCTGATCCTGAAGGTGAGGGGGACGGAGTATACGGCCATAGCTATTTCGGATCACGCTCCACATTGGGTGGACTTGGAGATAGGGGAGGAAAAAGAACGGCGTCCACCCTGGAGAATGGACATGGGACTAATGTCGGATGAGGGTGTGTGTCTAAGGGTGAGGGGTGTATTGAAAAGTACTTGGAACTCAATGATAATGGGGAGGTCCAGGTGGGGGTGGTCTGGGAGGCGCTGAAGGCAGTGGTTAGAGGGGAGCTGATATCAATCAGGGCACATAAAGGAAAGCAGGAGAGTAGGGAACGGGAGCTGTTGCTGCAAGAACTTCTGAGGGTGGACAGGCAATATGCGGAGGCACCGGAGGAGGGACTGTACAGGGAAAGGCAAAGGCTACACGTAGAATTTGAATTGCTGACTACGGGTACTGCAGAGGCACAGTGGAGGAAGGCACAGGGTGTACAATATGAATATGGGGAGAAGGCGAGCAGGTTGCTGGCCCACCAATTGAGGAAAAGGGGAGCAGCGAGGGAAATAGGGGGAGTGAGGGATGAGGAGGGAGAGATGGAGCAGGGAGCGGAGAGAGTGAATGGAGTGTTCAAGGCATTCTATGAAAGATTATATGAAGCTCAGCTCCCGGATGGGAAGGAGAGAATGATGTGTTTTCTGGACCAGCTGGAATTTCCTAAGGTGGAGGAGCAGGAGAGGGTGGGACTGGGAGCACAGATCGAAATGGAGGAAGTAGTGAAAGGAATTAGGAGCATGCAGGCGGGGAAGGCTCCGGGACCGGATGGATTCCCAGTTGAATTTTACAGGAAATACGTGGACTTGCTCGCCCCGCTACTGATGAGAACCTTTAATGAGGCGAGGGAAAGGGGACAGCTGCCCCCGACTATGTCAGAGGCAACAATATCGCTTCTCCTAAAGAAAGAAAAAGACCCGCTGCAATGCGGGTCCTATAGGCCTATCTCCCTCCTGAATGTAGACGCTAAGATTCTGGCCAAGGTAATGGCAATGAGGATAGAGGATTGGGTCCCAGGGGTGGTCCATGAGGACCAAACTGGGTTTGTGAAGGGGAGACAGCTGAATACGAATATACGGAGGCTGCGAGGGGTAATGATGATGCCCCCACCAGAGGGGGAAGCGGAGATAGTGGTGGCGATGGATGCCGAGAAAGCATTTGATAGAGTGGAGTGGGATTATTTGTGGGAGGTGTTGAGGAGATTTGGCTTTGGAGATGAGTATATTAGATGGGTACAGCTGCTGTATAGGGCCCCGATGGCGAGCGTGGTCACGAATGGACGGGGGTCTGCATATTTTCGGCTCCATAGAGGGACGAGGCAGGGATGTCCTCTGTCCCCATTATTGTTTGCACTGGCGATTGAGCCCCTGGCAATAGCACTGAGGGGTTCCAGGAAGTGGAGGGGAGTACTCAGGGGACGAGAAGAACACCGGGTATCTCTGTATGCGGACGATTTGTTGTTGTATGTGGCGGACCCGGCGGAGGGGATGCCAGAGATAATGCGGGTACTTGGGGAGTTTGGAGAATTTTCAGGATATAAACTGAACATGGGGAAAAGTGAGTTGTTTGTGGTGCATCCAGGGGGGCAGAGCAGAGAAATAGAGGACTTACCGCTGAGGAAGGTAACAAGGGACTTTCGCTACTTGGGGATCCAGATAGCCAAGAATTGGGGCACATTACACAGGTTAAATTTAACGCAGTTGGTGGAACAGATGGAGGAGGACTTCAAGAGATGGGACATGGTATCCCTGTCACTGGCAGGGAGGGTGCAGGCGGTTAAAATGGTGGTCCTCCCGAGATTCCTTTTTGTGTTTCAGTGCCTCCCGGTGGTGATCACGAAGGCTTTTTTCAAAAGGATTGAGAAGAATATCATGAGTTTTGTGTGGGCCGGGAAGACCCCGAGAGTGAGGAGGGGATTTTTGCAGCGTAGTAGGGATAGGGGGGGGGGGCTGGCACTACCGAGCCTAAGTGAGTACTACTGGGCCGCCAATATCTCAATGGTATGTAAGTGCATGGGAGAAGAGGAGGGAGCGGCGTGGAAGAGACTGGAGAGGGTGTCCTGTAGGGGGACTAGCCTACAAGCTATGGTGACGGCGCCGTTGCCGTTCTCACCGAAGAAATACACCACAAGCCCGGTGGTGGTGGCTACTCTGAAAATCTGGGGGCAGTGGAGACGGCATAGGGGTAAGACGGGAGCCTCGGTGTGGTCCCCGATAAGAAATAACCATAAGTTTGCTCCGGGGAGAATGGATGGGGGATTTGGAACATGGCAAAGAGCAGGAGTAACACAATTGAGAGATCTGTTTGTAGATGGGACGTTTGCAAGTCTGGGAGCGCTGACCGAAAAATATGGGTTGCCCCAAGGGAATGCATTCCGGTATATGCAACTGAGGGCTTTTGCGAGGCAACAGGTGAGGGAATTCCCGCAGCTCCCGACGCAGGAGGTGCAGGACAGAGTGATCTCAAAGACATGGGTGGGGGACGGTAAGGTATCAGACATATATAAGGAAATGAGGGACGAGGGGGAGATTATGGTAGATGAGCTGAAAGGGAAATGGGAAGAGGAGCTGGGGGAGGAGATTGAGGAGGGGCTGTGGGCTGATGCCCTAAGTTGGGTAAACTCATCGTCCTCGTGTGCCAGGCTAAGCCTGATACAATTTAAGGTGTTACACAGGACGCATATGACTGGAGCACGGCTCAGTAAATTTTTTGGAGTAGAGGATAGGTGTGCGAGATGCTCGAGAAGCCCAGCGAATCACACCCACATGTTCTGGTCATGTCCGGCACTACAGGGGTTTTGGGTGGGGGTGACAAAGGTGCTTTCGAAGGTGGTGGGGGTCCAGGTCGAACCAAGCTGGGGGTTGGCTATATTCGGGGTTGCAGAGGAGCCGGGAGTGCAGGAGGCGAAAGAGGCTGATGTTTTGGCCTTTGCGTCCCTAGTAGCCCGGCGCAGGATACTGTTGATGTGGAAGGAAGCCAAGCCCCCGGGTGTGGAGACCTGGATAAATGACATGTCAGGGTTTATAAAGTTGGAACGGATTAAGTTCGTCCTGAGGGGATCGGCTCAAGGGTTCACCAGGCGGTGGCAACCGTTCGTCGAATACCTCACAGAAAGATAGAGGGACTGGAAAAGAAGAAGACAGCAGCAGCAACCCAGGGGGGGGGGGGGGGGGGGGCAGGGGGAGGGGGGGGAGGAACCAGAAGGACTCTCAGGGATGTTAGTGTATATGTATAATATGTATAGGTTGTTGTTATAGGTAATTGTATATTGGACTGCTAAATTGTATTTTTGGAGAGTATTTATTTGGGACAAGGCAGTTGCCATTTAGTTTTGTTTTTTAATTTCGATGTTGTTTATATATTATT
Organism: Scyliorhinus torazame; assembly: GCF_047496885.1. Taxonomy (NCBI): domain Eukaryota; kingdom Metazoa; phylum Chordata; class Chondrichthyes; order Carcharhiniformes; family Scyliorhinidae; genus Scyliorhinus; species Scyliorhinus torazame. The sequence continues at coordinate 146,310,951 of NC_092721.1, read as the reverse complement.
TATTTCTTGCTTAAAACTGGCCATTGTTATTTATATTGTTATATTACCGTGTAAAGGATACACAATGTACTGTCATGGTTGGCCAAAAATTTTGAATAAAAAATATATTTTAAAAAAAGACTACTAAAGCGCTGGAAGACCGAGACCCCGTTGGTGACACTGAAGGGAACCCTTAAGAAGTGATAGAGCCGCCCATCTGCCTTGTAGGCAGTGTATTTGCGGTCACTAGTGCGGATGGGGAGCTGGTGGTAGGCGGACTTAAGATCCACCGTGGAGAAGACCTTGTAATGCGCGATCTGTTTACTAGGTCGGATACGCGGGGAGACGGTACGCGTCCAGCTGCTAAACCTGTTGATGGTCTGACTGTAGTCAATGGCCATCCTATGCTTCTCCCCGGTCTTTACCACCACTACTTGAGCTCTCCAGGGACTGTTGCTAGCTTCAATGACTCCTTCCCTCAGTAGCCTTTGGACCTCTGACCTAATAAAGATCCGATCCTGGGCACTGTACCGTCTGCTCCTGTTGGCGACGGGTTTGCAATCCGGGGTGAGGTTCGCAAACAGGGAAGGCGGATCGACCTTGAGGGTCGCAAGGCCGCAGACAGCGAGGGAGGGTATAGGGCCGCCGAATTTGAAAGTTAGATTTTGGAGATTACACTGGAAGTCTAAACCTAGGAGTGTGGCCGCGCAGAGGTGGGGAAGGACGTAGAGCCGGTAATTTTTAAACTCCCTTCCCTGGACTGCGTGGTTTGCTACACAAAACCCCTTTATCTCTACTGAGTGGGAACCGGAGGCCAGGGAGATTTTTTGATTAACGGGGTGGACGAGGAGAGAACAGCGCCTTACCATGTCTGGGTGTATGAAGCTCTCCGTGCTCCCAGACAAACGTGCCCGTTGATTAGTACTGTTGTTGTAACAGTTGAGAGTGTTCGAGGCCGGGACTGGTCCAGGGTCACCGAGGCTAATCGCAGCAGTTGAGTGTTCTCTTCGGGCGGTGTGCGGTCAGCCGAGCTGGGGTCCTGGGAGTCCATCCAAGATGACGGCTCCCATTGGTTGCACATGACTGGTGGTGCACAAAATGGCAGCGCCCATCCGTCGAACGTGGCATTCGCGGGACAAGATGGTGGCACCCCGGGGGCGCACGTGGCCCTGGAGGAGGAAGATGGCGGCGCCCGCTGGCCGCACGGGGATCGTGGAGAGGTTTGTGGTGGCGGTCCGCATTCGCCGCCGGAGACCGCGGCGACCGCACGGGCCTGGCATACCACCACAAAGTGGCCCATTTTACCGCATCACTTGCAGGTGGATGCGCGGGCCGGGCAGCGCTGCCGGGGGTGCTTGGCCTGCCCGCAAAAGTAGCAGCGGGGCACCCCGGGGTTGCCAGGCCGCCTTGCAGCACAAGCTTGTGGGGGGATGGGTGATGTCTCGGGGCCGGCTGCGGAGGGGTTCCATGCTGCCCAGGGGGCTGCCGTGCTGTCGGGAACGTAAGCGCGGGCGTTTCTGGAGGCCACATCCAGGGAGCCTGCAAGGGCCTGTGTCTCCTTGAGGCCTAGGGTGTCTTTTCAACAATCGCTGGCGGATTTGGGAGGACAGCATACCTGCCACGAAAGCGTCCCGGATCAAGAGTTCTGTGTGCTCGCTCGCCAAAACTTGCGGGCAGCTGCAGTTTCTCCCCAACACCAGGAGCGCGCGGTAGAATTTTTCCAGCGATTCCCCAGGGATTTGTCGCCTCGTCGCTAGCAGATGTCGGGCGTAGACCTGGTTCACTGGGCGAATATAATGTCCTTTTAGCAGCTCCATTGCTGCATCGAAGTCGTCCGCGTCCTCGATGAGGGTGTAAATTTCCGGGCTCACCCTTGAGTGCAGGACTTACAATTTCTGTTCTCCCGTGGGTGTGTTTTCGGCCATTCCGAGATATCCTTCAAAACACGCCAGCCAGTGCTTGAAGGTTGCCGCTGAGTTCGCCGTGTGGGGGCTGAGTTGCAGACACTCCGGCTTGATTCGGAGCTCCATCCTTTTAAATCTAGCTTATTACATTTATGCACGATCAATGACCACTAAAGCGAGGTTGTAGTCCAACTGAAGGCTTTAATAAGCTAGATGTTTCCCCCAGCAGCTCAGGTACAGAAAGAAGGCTGCTGGGGCGGCATGGGCTCTTATACCCCGCCTTGCAGGGCGGAGCTACCATACAGCTTGACCAATAGGAAACATACAATATCTACCAATGGTGTTCCAGCATTACCAGGTACCGTAATACCTCTAGACTACCACACTAATCCAAACTCCATCTAGAGACTCCTAACCTTAACCCTAACCCTAATCCTTCAACAACCCCTCCTCCGGCGCCACCGAGTATCTCCTGTCCACCCTCAAGATCATATCTTGCCCTCTCCTCCCATTCCACCCTCTCCCTATGCGCCCAAATCAAAATAAACTCCCCTCTCACTTATATGCCTCCCACAATGTGGCAGCTTTAACTGCCCCCCGTATCATTCACCTCCACATAGACCTGTATGGCAGCCCTCACCCACTCTCACACCCCCTCATCCGCCAACAGCCCTGCTGTAGCCATTGGGCCTTCCCCTGAACCACCCGCAAATCCATCCAATGTGGTGCGTGGTCAGAACACGATCGCTGAATACCTCGTCGGCCACCCGCACCACCAGTGTCTTGTCCATTATGGTAAACGTCAATCCGAAAATACATCTGGTGCACGTGGGAGAAATATGAAAACTTCTTCGCTCTCGGCCTCCCAAACCTCCACAGGCCCAGCCCCCATGCACTCCATTAACCCCCTCAGCTCCCGAGCCACTGCCAACCCCCTCGATGACTTTGGGCTTGACCAATCCAGGCTCGGGTCCAGGACAGTATTAAAATCTCTCTCTTCCCCCCCCCCCCCCCACCCCCAATAAACAACCGGTGTGTATCTAAATTCAGAATCCTCCCCAACAACCGCCTCATAAAATCCACATCATCCCAATTCAGGGCATAAACATTTACCAGGACCACCGGCATCTCCTCTAGCTTCCCGCTGACTGCCACAATGCTCACTACCTCAAATATCACCCTCTTATTGACCAACACCGCCAATGCCCTCATCTTCATTTCCAGCCAAGAGTAGGACACTTTTCCCACCCATCCCCTCCTCAGCCTGATCTTCCAACTTCAGGTGTGTCTCCTGTAAAAACGCCACGTCCGCTTTCAGACTCCTCAGATGTGTGAACATACGCAACTGTTTAACCCTCTCATTCAACCCTCGCACGTTCCACATGCCCAGCCTGGTCGGAGGGTTCCCTGTCCCCCTCCCCTACAGGTCAGCCATACTGCTTCTTGGGCCAGCACCCGACCTGCGTCACATGCCCTGCCAGCCCTGCTCTCGGATGTCCACTGTCATCTCTCCCTTCCCAACCGCGCCACACCAACCACGCCCATGTCAGTAACCCCAAACATTCTACCATAAACACAACGCTCCTCTCCAAAGTTCAGTGTCCTCACACTCCACTCCATGGTCTCTGTTAAAGTCCATCGCTTCCTCCGTCGAGCCAAAATAATACTCCTGATTCTGATGAGTCACCCACAAGCGGGCAGGGTACAACGCCCAAACTTCACTCCCTTTTTGATGAGGGTAGCCTTTACCCGGTTGAACCCATCTCTCCTCTTTGCCAACTCTGCACCCAGGTCGTGGTAGACCTGCAGCTCACTCCATTCCCAGGTGCACCTCCTGGTCTGCCTCGCCCATTTCCAAATCTTTTCCTTGTCCAAGAAACTGTGCAACCTCACCACCATCACCCTCAATGGCTCTCCCGTCTGCGGCCTTGTCCTTAGCTCCCTGTGCACCCAATCCACCTCAAGGGGCTGATCAAAGGCCCCCTCCCCCATAAACTGCCCCAGCATACTTGCCACATTCTTGGCGGCCTCTGCTCCCCCGATGCCCCTGGTCATCCCGACTATCCTCAAATTCTGTCACCTGGAGCGATTCTCCAGGTCCTCTAACTTCTCCCTCAGCCTCTCCTGGCTGTCCACCACCATCCCCAACTCCACCACCAGCGAGGCCATCCGCTCCTCGTGCACCCCCACCACCTCCTCCACTTTCTGTATCGCCATGCCCTGAGCCTCCAGCCTCTGCCCCACTTTCTCAATCGCTGCTCTGAGCGGCTCCACCAGGTCTTCCGAGACCTCTTTCCTCTGCTGCTGGAATTTATTTTAAAACTCCACCAGCTGCTCCATCGACCACTGGGCAGGCAGTGCTGCCCCCTTGCCCTCTGCCACCTTAACCTGTGGCGCACCGCGAAAACTGTCCTGCTCCACCTGCTCGTTCTTTCTCGTGGCACTTCTCGTCATCTGATCCATACTCACCAGAGGAGTATTCTCTTCCCTGGGCACTCACACACCTTTTGCCCTCGAAACAAACCCCATACAGGTGGGGAATGGCCAACAAAATCCACATTGAGCGGGAGTCACCAAATGTGCGACCACTCTTTCCATGGCCGCCACCGGAAGTCCCATTATTCTCAGTTTCTGGTGGCTAGCTTCCTTTATACTTTCCAAGTTAGCTAATTTGTTATCCCAGGACTGCTTTTCACTAAGGGTTGCACTGTATACCATTCCTTTAGCTCTAAGCTAGCCAAATCTTCCAGCCGACTCTAAAGCCTCACAAAATTCAGTCTGATCAAGTTCTGCAAAGTGAACGATAGGCAACAATTTTCTGCTTCAGGTGCAGGCCTGGCTATTTCTATCCCTTGCTCTCTCCTTGCAGATGATTATAGATCACATAAGTATTCTGTGATGTTCATTGATTTATAGAGAAGCCTGTAACCTGACTCAAAATTTGTTCCCACTGCCCTCTTGCCCCATGGTAAACACATTAGCAGAAAAAATGATACAAAGCCAATTAGTTATCTTTGGCCCCAACACCCTTTCATTTTAGAAAAGATTGATCATTTACAGCACCATTTTAAACAAACAAACAGCTTTCTGGGAGTTGGCGATACTGGGGGTTCCACTCATGGGAGATGGTGGACTGGTACTGTAGAACTGTACCATAGAATTATTGAAAATTTGTGACACATTGTCTCTGCGCCAGCCAGAAAAGAGAAGAAAAAAAAGAAACTAGCTGCTCAGTTTAACTCTACTTTCCAGCACATGATCTATAGCTGCAGGTTTCAGCAATTTGGGTGCAGATCCAGGTATTTCTTTCATGAGTTGAGAGTTTCAGCCTCAACCACTAATTCAAACTGTGAATGATAGACGCCCACCACTACCAACGTCAGGCTGACTGGTCCCTTAGGATTTTCAGCCTTCAGTCCCATTAATTTTCCCAATGCCACTTCTCGACTAATACTGATTTCCTTTGGTTCCTCCCTCTGATTAAACCCTGTGCTCACCAACATTTCTGGTATGTTATTTGTGTCTTCCTTTATGAAGACAGAACCAAAGTATTTATTTAGTTGGTCAGTCATTCTTTGTTCCCCATTATAAATTCCCTGTTTCTGACTGTAGGGGACCTACATTTGTCTTCACCAATCCCCAGTCCAAAGATGTTCAGGTTAGGTGGATTGCCCATGCTAAATTGTCCAAAGGTTAGGTGGGGTTACAGATAGGGCAGAGGGATGGGTCGGTGCAGACTCGATGGGTCAAATGGCCTCCTTCTGCACTGTCGGGATTCCATGATTTTTCTCTGCACCTACCTATAAAAACCTTTAGTCAGTTTTTATGTTTCCCACAAGCTTACTTTTGTACTCCATTTTACCCTTCTTAATCAATCCCTCTGTCCTCCTTTGCTGAATCTAAACTGCTCCCTATCCTCAAGTCTATTGTTTTCCCTGGCCAATCGGTACGCATCTTCCTCGGATCGAATACTATCTCCAATAATTCTTAAAGCTTATATTTTTAATATTACTTGTCCCGTTCTCATCATTGTCCACCATAGCCCTGTTTGATTATGACCCTTGATTTCTCTGTCTTTCACTTTTCTTATTCTCCTTTCTGACATTTGTTCTTGTCCTTCCTCTGACTCATTACATATGTTTCCATCCCCCTGCCATTTTAGTTTAAACCCTCCCCAACCACTCAAACAAATACTCCCCCTAGAACATCAGTCCCGGTCCTGCCCAGGTGCAACCCGTCCAGTTTGTACTGGTCCCACCTCCCCCAGAACTGGTCGCAATTTCCCAGCAATCTCAAGCCTTAATCACACCACCTCTTCAGCCACGTATTCATCCAATAATCCTGCTATTTCTACTCTGACTAGCATGTGTCACTGGTAGTAATCCTGAGATCACTACCTTTGAGATCCTACTTACTTCCTAACTCCATATATTCTGCTGTTAGAACCCCGTCCCTTTTTTTTACCTATGTTGTTTGTACCAACGTGTACTGCGACCACTGGCTGTTCATCTCCCCCCTCCAGAATTTTCACTCCGCGATATCCTTGATCTAACACCGGGGAAGCAACATACATTCCGGGAGTCTCCTCACCAGTGCAGCAGAACCAAATGTGGTGCAACGAATTTGGCTGCTTCCCCCCGAGAGGCCATCAACAGTATCCAGTCGATTTCGGCGGGAGAACAGCTGGTGAGTCAGTTTCAGCGGGAGCAGTGCGGAAGTGGCTGCTGGGAGGTAAGTCTGTCCTTTAAAAGCACTTGTCTTTGCAGGGGCAGGCCAGTCGATTTCGGCGGGAGAACAGCTGGTGAGTCAGTTTCAGCGGGAGCAGTGCGGAAGTGGCTGCTGGGAGGTAAGTCTGTCCTTTAAAAGCACTTGTCTTTGCAGGGGCAGGCCAGTCGATTTCGGCGGGAGAACAGCTGGTGAGTCAGTTTCAGCGGGAGCAGTGCGGAAGTGGCTGCTGGGAGGTAAGTCTGTCCTTTAAAAGCACTTGTCTTTGCAGGGGCAGGCCAGTCGATTTCGGCGGGAGAACAGCTGGTGAGTCAGTTTCAGCGGAGCAGTGCGGAAGTGGCTGCTGGGAGGTAAGTCTGTCCTTTAAAAGCACTTGTGTTTGCAGGGGCAGGCCAGTCGATTTCGGCGGGACAACAGCTGGTGAGTCAGTTTCAGCGGGAGCAGTGCGGAAGTAGCTGCTGGGAGGTAAGTCTGTCCTTTAAAAGCACTTGTCTTTGCAGGGGCAGGCCAGTCGATTTCGGCGGGAGAACAGCTGGTGAGTCAGTTTCAGCGGGAGCAGTGCGGAAGTGGCTGCTGGGAGGTAAGTCTGTCCTTGTCCTGCCCACTTGTCTTTGCAGGGGCAGGCCAGTCAATTTCGGCGGGAGTGGAGCTGGCTGGTTAGTCAATTTCAGCAGGAGCTGAGAATTTTTTTTTTTTTAATTAGTGTTTTAGGCAGGAACAGGAAGTCGACCCGCGGACGTCTGGGAAGACCCTCACCAATAAATTCTGGTGGAGAGGAAACCCGAGACACTACACGTGTAGTGTCTCCCACCCGCCCTCCTCCTCTAACCTAATAATAAAACCCATTGGTCTGAGGTAAGTACCATATTTTATTATATTATTATTATTTTTTATAAAAAATTTAATTTAGTTGTGAGCCAGATCTTGGTAGAAAGTTAGAGGAATGGCAGGGAAGGGAGTGCAATGTTCCTCCTGCAGGATGTTTGAGGTGAGGGATGCAGTTAGTGTCCCTGCTGATTTTACCTGCAGGAAGTGCTGCCATCTCCAGCTCCTCCAAGACCGAGTTAGGGAACTGGAGCTGGAGTCGGAAGAACTTCGGATCATTCGGGAGGCAGAAGGGGCCATAGATAGCAGCTTCAGGGAATTAGTTACACCAAAGATTGGAGATAGGTGGGTAACTGTAAGAGGGACTGGGAAAAAGCAGTCAGTGCAGGGATCCCCTGCGGTCGTTCCCCAGAGAAACAAGTAAACCGCTTTGGATACTTGTGGGGGGGGGACTTACCAGGGGTAAGCCATGGGGTACGGGCCTCTGGCACGGAGTCTGTCCCTGTTGCTCAGAAGGGAAGGGGGGAGAGGAGCAGAGCATTAGTAATTGGGGACTCTATAGTCAGGGGCACAGATAGGAGATTTTGTGGGAGCGTGAGAGACTCACGTTTGGTATGTTGCCTCCCAGGTGCAAGGGTACGTGATGTCTCGGATCGTGTTTTCCGGGTCCTTAGGGGGGAGGGGGAGCAGCCCCAAGTCGTGGTCCACATTGGCACTAACGACATAGGTAGGAAAGGGGACAAGGATGTCAGGCAGGCTTTCAGGGAGCTAGGATGGAAGCTCAGAACTAGAACAAACAGAGTTGTTATCTCTGGGTTGTTGCCCGTGCCACGTGATAGTGAGATGAGGAATAGGGAGAGAGAGCATTTAAACACGTGGCTACAGGGATGGTGCAGGCGGGAGGGATTCAGATTTCTGGATAACTGGGGCTCTTTCTGGGGAAGGTGGGACCTCTACAGACAGGATGGTCTACATCTGAACCTGAGGGGCACAAATATCCTGGGGGGGAGATTTGTTAGTGCTCTTTGGGGGGGTTTAAACTAATGCAGCAGGGGCATGGGAACCTGGATTGTAGTTTTAGGGTAAGGGAGAATGAGAGTATAGAGGTCAGGAGCACAGATTTGACGTCGCAGGAGGGGGCCAGTGTTCAGGTAGGTGGTTTGAAGTGTGTCTACTTCAATGCCAGGAGTATACGAAACAAGGTAGGGGAACTGGCAGCATGGGTTGGTACCTGGGACTTCGATGTTGTGGCCATTTCGGAGACATGGATAGAGCAGGGACAGGAATGGATTTTGCAGGTTCCGGGGTTTAGGTGTTTTAGTAAGCTCAGAGAAGGAGGCAAAAGAGGGGGAGGTGTGGCGCTGCTAGTCAAGAGCAGTATTACGGTGGCGGAGAGGATGCTAGATGGGGACTCTTCTTCCGAGGTAGTATGGGCCGAAGTTAGAAACAGGAAAGGAGAGGTCACCCTGTTGGGAGTTTTTTATAGGCCTCCTAATAGTTCTAGGGATGTAGAGGAAAGGATGGCGAAGATGATTCTGGATAAGAGCGAAAGTAACAGGGTAGTTATTATGGGAGACTTTAACTTTCCAAATATTGACTGGAAAAGATATAGTTCGAGTACAATAGATGGGTCGTTTTTTGTACAGTGTGTGCAGGAGGGTTTCCTGAAACAATATGTTGACAGGCCAACAAGAGGCGAGGCCACGTTGGATTTGGTTTTGGGTAATGAACCAGGCCAGGTGTTAGATTTGGAGGTAGGAGAGCACTTTGGGGACAGTGACCACAATTCAGTGACGTTTACGTTAATGATGGAAAGGGATAAGTATACACCGCAGGGCAAGAGTTATAGCTGGGGGAAGGGCAATTATGATGCCATTAGACGTGACTTGGGGGGGATAAGGTGGGGAAGTAGGCTGCAAGTGTTGGGCACACTGGATAAGTGGGGCTTGTTCAAGGATCAGCTACTGCGTGTTCTTGATAAGTATGTACCGGTCAGGCAGGGAGGAAGGCGTCGAGCGAGGGAACCGTGGTTTACCAAGGAAGTGGAATCTCTTGTTAAGAGGAAGAAGGAGGCCTATGTGAAGATGAGGTGTGAAGTTTCAGTTGGGGCGATGGATAGTTACAAGGTAGCGAGGAAGGATCTAAAGAGAGAGCTAAGACGAGCAAGGAGGGGACATGAGAAGTATTTGGCAGGAAGGATCAAGGAAAACCCAAAAGCTTTCTATAGGTATGTCAGGAATAAGCGAATGACTAGGGAAAGAGTAGGACCAGTCAAGGACAGGGATGGGAAATTGTGTGTGGAGTCTGAAGAGATAGGCGAGATACTAAATGAATATTTTTTGTCAGTATTCACTCAGGAAAAAGATAATGTTGTGAGGAGAATGCTGAGCCCCAGGCTAATAGAATAGATGGCATTGAGGTACGTAGGGAAGAGATGTTAGCAATTCTGGACAGGCTTAAAATAGATAAGTCCCCGGGACCTGATGGGATTTATCCTAGGATTCTCTGGGAGGCCAGGGAAGAGATTGCTGGACCTTTGGCTTTGATTTTTATGTCATCATTGGCTACAGGAGTAGTGCCAGAGGACTGGAGGACAGCAAATGTGGTCCCTTTGTTCAAAAAGGGGAGCAGAGACAACCCCGGCAACTATAGACCGGTGAGCCTCACGTCTGTAGTGGGTAAAGTCTTGGAGGGGATTATAAGAGACAAGATTTATAATCATCTAGATAGGAATAATATGATCAGGGATAGTCAGCATGGCTTTGTGAAGGGTAGGTCATGCCTCACAAACCTTATTGAGTTCTTTGAGAAGGTGACTGAACAGGTAGACGAGGGTAGAGCAGTTGATGTGGTGTATATGGATTTCAGCAAAGCGTTTGATAAGGTTCCCCACGGTAGGCTATTGCAGAAAATACGGAGGCTGGGGATTGAGGGTGATTTAGAGATGTGGATCAGAAATTGGCTAGCTGAAAGAAGACAGAGGGTGGTGGTTGATGGGAAATGTTCAGAATGGAGTACAGTCACAAGTGGAGTACCACAAGGATCTGTTCTGGGGCCGTTGCTGTTTGTCATTTTTATCAATGACCTAGAGGAAGGCGCAGAAGGGTGGGTGAGTAAATTTGCAGACGATACTAAAGTCGGTGGTGTTGTCGATAGTGTGGAAGGATGTAGCAGGTTACAGAGGGATATAGATAAGCTGCAGAGCTGGGCTGAGAGGTGGCAAATGGAGTTTAATGTAGAGAAGTGTGAGGTGATTCACTTTGGAAGGAATAACAGGAATGCGGAATATTTGGCTAATGGTAAAGTTCTTGAAAGTGTGGATGAGCAGAGGGATCTAGGTGTCCATGTACATAGATCCCTGAAAGTTGCCACCCAGGTTGATAGGGTTGTGAAGAAGGCCTATGGAGTGTTGGCCTTTATTGGTAGAGGGATTGAGTTCCGGAGTCGGGAGGTCATGTTGCAGCTGTACAGGACTCTGGTACGGCCGCATTTGGAGTATTGCGTACAGTTCTGGTCACCGCATTATAGGAAGGACGTGGAGGCTTTGGAGCGGGTGCAGAGGAGATTTACCAGGATGTTGCCTGGTATGGAGGGAAAATCTTATGAGGAAAGGCTGATGGACTTGAGGTTGTTTTCGTTGGAGAGAAGAAGGTTAAGAGGAGACTTAATAGAGGCATACAAAATGATCAGGGGGTTGGATAGGGTGGACAGTGAGAGCCTTCTCCCGCGGATGGAAATGGCTGGCACGAGGGGACATAACTTTAAACTGAGGGGTAATAGATATAGGACAGAGGTCAGAGGTAGGTACTTTACGCAAAGAGTAGTGAGGTCGTGGAATGCCCTACCTGCTACAGTAGTGAACTCGCCAACATTGAGGGCATTTAAAAGTTTATTGGATAAACATATGGATGATAATGGCATAGTGTAGGTTAGATGGCTTTTGTTTCGGTGCAACATCGTGGGCCGAAGGGCCTGTACTGCACTGTATCGTTCTATGTTCTATGTTCTAAAGTGATATATCTGTTTTGCAGGGGAATAGCCACAGGAGATTCCTGCACTGCCTGCCTAATCCTCTTGCTCTGCCTGGTGGTCACCCATTCCCTTCCTGCCTGTGGAGTCTGAGCCTGGGATGTGATCACCTCTCCTCATGCTATCCACGATATTCTCTGCCTTATGGATGCTCCACAGTGTCCCCAGCCGCTGCCCGAGCTCCGAAACACGGGCTTCCAGAAGCTGCAGCTGGAGACACTTGCTGCACACATGCTGACCCAGGCACTGGAAATGTTCCCTGCTTCCCACGAGGAGCACACCGCAGCTTTGATCTCTCCTGACTTACCCCTTTAAATCAAATATCTTTATTCTGGGGAGGACTATATTTCTTCTGACTCTCCCTTGTCTAGAATGATTTTGGTTCTGCCCAGGATCTGGACTGGGATTTAGTTGCTTTGTGTGGCATATACGTAACTCCCTTTCGGACTGGGATTTTCTTGCATTTTCTTTTGCTTTTGTAAGGATGAATCCGCTCTTGGCTTCCACGTGGGTGAAGATGGGTCTGGTATCCAAAGAGAGGAGGCTGTGATGGGCCGGTAGTGTGCCTGGCACTGCTGGGCTCAAGGGGGATGTACATTGATGCGCACCCGACCATATCGCAGGAGACTCATCATGTTTTTGGCATTGATTGTGAGCCTGTGGACGTGGGAGGGGGTGCATCATTTTGTCTTGTCTATCCTGTCTTTATCCTGTCTATCCCTCAGTCCCTGAAGAGGCTGTATGAGTATCTAATCCTGTTTAATGATTGTATTGAGCCGATTGTGATGTCATTCTCCTGTTCCACTCTGTAGTCGTGTATATTAAGCCGGATTTTCCTTCTTCCTATTCATTGGGATGTATTATTTTGTAACTTTCTTGTACAATTATTTAAAATGAAGAATCTCAATAAATGTATTTTTTAAATAAAAGAAAAAAGGGGAACAGCTGCTTTCTATTCACCCTGTCTATACCCCTCATAATCTTGCACACCTCAATCAAGTTCCCCCCACCGCCTTCTCTGCTCCAAAGAAAACAACCCGAGCCTATCCATCTTTCTCATAGCTGCAATTTTCAAGCCCTGGCAACATTTCTGTAAATCTCCTCTGCACTCTCTCTCCAGAACAATTATGTCCTTCCTGTAATGTGGTGACTAGAACTGTGTACACAATTCTCGCTGTGGCCTCACCAGCATTTTACACAGTTGCATCATAACATCCCTGCTTTTGTATTCAATACCTCACCCAATAAAGGAACACCACTGGAAACTGTTTTGCAAAAACTTTGACCATTACCCTTTGTTTCCAGTCACTGAGCCAGTTTAGGATCCAACTCACAACCTTCCCCTGTACCCCATGTAATTTCACTTTTCTGACTAGTCTGCCATGTGGGACCTTGTCAAATGTCTTACTGAAATCCATGTAGCTAACATCCACTGCACTACCATCATCAATCCTTCTTGTTACCTCCTCAAAAAATGTGATAGTTAGTAAGACACGATCTAGAAATGAACATTTTTAAGCATCTTCAACCAGAAGTATTGAATGGATGATCCATCTCCTCCTGAGGCCCCCGTCAAAGTGAAGACACCAGCAAAGCCTGATGGTTAGAAAGGATAACTCTGTATCAACATAAGCAGCATAAACGGTGAGGTCTGCAGTGAAGAACAACCAGGGAGTGAGCACTGGAACTGATTGGACAATGCCTGTTGCTATGCCTTGGACAGACAGTGATTGAACACAGACCCCTGTGTGTCATGTTCCTGAGAAGAAATACAACCCCTGAGTGAGTCACTACTCTGAACATTTGTTCCTCAAGGACATTGATTGATTAGTGCTGAGTTGAGAGTACGTGACTGGAAGCATGACCTGTATAAAAAAAAGAGACTTCTGAAGTGCTAACCTGTAGGAATAACCATCGTAAGAAGCCGTGCCCTGGGTCCAGGACCCAGGGAGGACATCGGAATCCACCAAGAGGGCGTCTGATCATCGCACCTCTTAATGGGCGGTATTTTGACTTCCGGTTGCGGCTATGCGGCTCTCCAGAGGAGCCCCAACGGCAATTTTTTTGACGACTTCAAGTGTGGGAAGGGGATAGCAAGATTCCCCCCCCCCCATAGTATATGGGGGGGACCAGGAGTGGAGCGGTCAAAAAAGCGATTTTGGAGCAGCGAAAAGTGCGAGGGAGAAAAAGCAAGATGGCGACGGGCAGAGATCGAACAGCATGGGGGCGGAGCAGCAGGAGTTTCTCAGGCGCTGCTTTGAGGAGCTGAAGAAAGAGGTGCTGGCAGCAATGCTGACGGCGATTGAGGGGTTAGTGGAGACCCAGAAGGCCCAAGGGGCGGCGATCCAGGAGGTGCGGGAAAAAGCCTCGGAGAACGAGGGTGAGATCTTGCGCCTGGCGGTGAAGATGGAGGCGCACAAGGCGCTACACAAGAGGTGGGCGGAAAGATTTGAGTACCTGGAGAACAGGTCGAGGAGGAAGAATCTTCGGATTCTGGATCTCCCTGAAGGAGTGGAGGGGGCCGATGCCGGGGCATATGTGAGCACGATGCTCAACTCGCTGATGGGTGCGGAGGCCTCTCCGAGTCCCCTGGAGCTACATGGGGCTCATCGGGTCCTGGTGAGGAGACCCAAGGCCAACGAGCCGCCAAGGGCGGTAGTGGTGAGGTTTCACCGTTTCGTGGATAGAGAGTGTGTCTTGAGATAGGCCAAGAAAGAGCGGAGCAGCAGGTGGGAGAATACGGAGATCCAAATCTATCAGGACTGGAGTGCGGAGGTGGCAAAGAAGAGAGCTGGTTTTAATCGGGCCAAGGCGGTGCTCCATCGGAAGGGGGTGAGGTTCGGAATGCTGCAGCCAACGCGATTATGGGTCACGTTTCAGGATCGATACCACTACTTTGAAACGCCTGAGGAGGCTTGGACCTTTATGCAAACTGAAATGTTGGTCTCAAACTGAGGGTTTGTGGTTGTGGGGGGGATGTCGGTTGTATACAGGGGTTTAACTATGCGTAAGGAATGTTCCACGGGTGGGGCGATGGATGGGGATGGGGGAAGAGATCTGATGGGGAGACTGTGAGAGAGTGTGGGTGCCGGGGCTGGAGGGAGGGGAGCCCCGGGGATGGGGAATTGGGATAAGGCCGCAACAGGAGCGGGGCCGGCTCAGGATAGCGCGGGCTTTTTCCCGCGCTAGGGAAGGACGGAGGGGGAGGGTGGAGTAGCGCACACTGATTGCTGGGGAGGAGGGGGAGGGAGGATTCCCACACGGGGGGGGTCAATGGGACGGCGGGGAGGCCGGGGTCAGCAGGAGTCAGCTGACTTACGGGAGTGTTATGGGGGGAGCAAAAGAGCTAGATACGGATCTAGCGGGGGGAGGGGGAGGGGGGAGGGGGGAAATAGGGTTGCTGCTGCATTGGCCGATGGGGAACTGGAAACAGAAGAGGTGGTCGGGGCGGGGGTCCCCCGTCTGGGGGACTGGAGAGTGCGGGAGGCGCGGGCATGGGACTGGTCTAGAAAAGGAGATGGCTAGTCGGCAGGGGGCGGGGGAAGTCCCCCAATCCGGCTGATAACTTGGAATGTGAGGGGCCTGAATGGGCCGGTTAAGAGGGCCTGAGTGTTCGCTCACTTAAAGGGACTGAAGGCAGACGTGGTCATGCTTCAGGAAACACATTTGAAGGTGGCAGACCAGGTCAGGTTAAAAAAGGGATGGGTAGGACAGGTATTCCATTCGGGGCTGGATGCGAAGAACAGAGGGGTTGCAATACTGGTGGGGAACCGGGTGTCGTTTGAGGCCAAGAATATTGTAGTGGACATTGGAGGTTGATACGTGATGGTGAGCGGTAGGTTGCAGGGGACGTGGGTGGTATTGGTAAATGTATACGCCCCGAACTGGGACGATGCTGGATTTATGAAGCGCATGTTGGGGCGGATTCCGGATCTGGAGGCAGGAAGCTTGATAATGGGGGGGGATTTCAACACGGTGTTGGACCCAGCATTAGATCGCTCCAGATCTAGGACGGGGAAGCGGCCGGCTGTGGCCAAGGTGCTTAGGGGGTTTATGGACCAGATGGGGGGAGTTGATCCATGGAGATTTGCCAGACCCCTGGCCAGGGAACTTTCTTTTTTTTCTCACGTACACAGAGCCTACTCCCGGATAGATTTTTTTGTTTTGAACAGGGCGCTGATCCCGAAAGTGGAGGGAACGGAGTACTCGGCCATAGCCATCTCAGACCACACACCGCACTGGGTGGAGCTGGAGTTATGAGAGGAGAGGGACCAACGCCCGCTGTGGCATCTGGATGTGGGATTACTGGCGGATGAGGAGGTGTGCGGGAGGGTGCGGGGGTGCATTGAAAGGTATTTGGAGGCCGACAATGGGGAGGTGCAGGTGGGGGTAGTATGGGAGGCGCTGAAGGCGGTGGTCAGGGGAGAGTTAATCTCCATCAGGGCTCACAGGGAGAAGAGAGAGGGCAGGGAAAGGGAGAGGTTAGTGGGGGAGATCCTAAGGGTAGACAGGAGATATGCAGATGCCCCCGAGGACTTAGGGAGCAGCGAAGTCTCCAGACGGAATTCGACCTGTTGACCACAGGGAAGGCAGAGGCACAGTGGAGAAAAGCACAGGGGGCGAGGTACCAGTATGGGGAGAAGGCGAGCCGGATGCTGGCACATCAGCTCCGTAAGAGGATGGCAGCGAGGGAGATAGGTGGAGTCAAGGATAGCAGGGGAACTACAGTGCGGAGTGCAGTGAAAGTAAATGAGGCATTTAAGGACTTTTATGAGGAGCTGTACAGATCTCAGCCCCCAGCGGGGGAAGAGGGGATGCAACGATTTCTAGATCAACTGAGGTTCCCGAGGGTGGAGGAGCAGGAGGTGGCTGGTTTGGAGGTGGCTGGTTTGGGGGCGCCAATTGGGTTGGAGAAGCTGGTTAAAGGACTGGGGAGCATGCAGGCGGGGAAGGCCCCGGGGCCAGATGGGTTCCCGGTTGAGTTTTACAGGAAGTATGCGGACCTGTTAGCCCTGTTGCTAGTGAGGACTTTCAATGAGGCAAGGGAGAGGGGGACCCTGCCCCCGACAATGTCCGGGGCACTGATCTCTCTGATCCTGAAGCGGGACTAGGACCCACTGCAATGTGGATCGTATAGACCGATCTCGCTCCTCAATGTGGATGCTAAGTTGCTGGCAAAAGTGCTGGTTAAGAGAATTGAGGACTATGTCCCGGGGGTTATTCACGAGGATCAGACTGGATTTGTAACGGGCAGGCAGCTAAACACCAATGTGCGGAGGTGCCGAAACATGATTATGATGCCATCGGTGGAGGGAGAGGCGGAGATAGTGGCAGCTATGGACGCGGAGAAGGCCTTTGACCGGGTGGAGTGGGAGTATTGCTGGGAAGTGTTGCGGAGATTTGGGTTTGGGGAGGGGTTTATCAGTTGGGTTAAGCTCCTATATAGAACCCCGGTGGCGAGTGTGGCTACGAATCGGCGGAGGTCGGAGTATTTTCGGCTGTATCGAGGGACGAGGCAGGGGTGCCCCCTGTCCCCCCTGTTGTTTGCATTAGCAATTGAGCCTTTGGCCATGGCATTAAGGGAGTCCAGGAAATGGAAGGGGGTGGTCCGAGTGGGAGAGGAGCATCGAGTGTCGCTGTATGCAGACGACCTGTTGCTGTTTGTGGCAGATCCAGTGGAGGAGATGGTGGAGGTCATGCGGATCCTAAGGGAGTTTGGGGACTTCTCAGGCTATAAGCTCAATGTAGGGAAAAGTGAGCTCTTTGTGGTGCATCCAGGGGACCAGGGAAGAGGGATAGATGACCTACCGTTGAGGAGGGCGGAAAGGAGTTTTCGGTATTTGGGGATCCAGGTAGCTAGGAGCTGGGGGGCCCTGCACAAACTTAGTTTGACGTGGCTGGTGGGGCAGATGGAGGAGGACTTTAAAAGATGGGATGTGTTGCCACACTCGCTAGCGGGCAGGGTACAGTCGATTAAAATGATCGTCCTCCCGAGGTTTCTTTTTGTGTTCCAGTGCCTTCCTATTACGATTACCAAGGCCTTTTTTAAACGGGTAGGTAGGAGCATCATGGGTTTTGTGTGGGCAAACAAGACCCCGAGGGTAAGGAGGGGGTTTCTGGAGCGTAGTAGGGACAGGGGAGGGCTGGCATTGCCGAATCTGGGTGGCTATTATTGGGCAGCCAACGTTGCGATGATCCGTAAGTGGGTAATAGAGGGAGAGGGGGCGGCATGGAAGAGGCTGGAGATGGCGTCCTGCAAAGGAACGAGCCTGAGGGCGCTGGTGACGGCACCGCTGCCACTCTCGCCGACAAGGTACACCACGAGTCCGGTAGTGGCAGCAACGCTAAAGATCTGGGGGCAGTGGAAATGACATAGGGGTGAGATGGGAGCCTCGGTGTGGTCCCCGATCCGGGAGAACCATCGGTTCGTCTCAGGAAGGATGGACGGGGGGGTTTCAGAGCTGGCACGGGCAGGGATCAAAAGGATGGGGGACCTGTTTATAGATGGGACGTTTGTGAGCCTAGGGGCACTGGAGGAGAAGTTTGGGTTACCCCCGGGAAATGAGTTCAGGTATATGCAAGTGAGGGCGTTTGTGAGGCGGCAGGTGAGGGGATTCCCGTTGCTCCCGGCACAGGGGATACAGGACAGGGTGATTTTGGGTGTATGGGTCGGAGAAGGCAAGGTTTCGGCGATATATCAGGAGATGAAAGAAGAGGAGGAGGCTTCGGTAGAGGAGCTGAAGGGCAAGTGGGAGGAGGAGTTGGGGGAGGAGATTGAAGAGGGTCTGTGGGCTGATGCCCTGAGTAGGGTTAATTCCTCTTCCTCATGTGCCAGGCTCAGCCTGATACAGTTTAAGGTTATTCATAGAGCGCATATGACAGGGGCGAGGCTGAATAGGTTCTTTGGGATGGAGGACAGATGCGGGAGGTGCTCGGGAAGCCCGGCGAATCACGCCCACATGTTCTGGTCGTGCCCGGCACTGGATGGGTTCTGGAGGGGTTTCGCGAAGACTATGTCCAAGGTGGTGAAAGTCCAGGTCAAGCCAAGTTGGGGGCTGGCATTATTTGGGGTGGCGGACGAGCCGGGAGTGCAGGAGGCGAAAGAGGCCGGTATTCTGGCGTTTGCGTCCCTGGTAGCCCGGCGGAGGACCTTGCTCATGTGGAAGGACGTGAAGCCTCCAGTGTGGAAGCCTGGATAAATGACATGGCAGGGTTCATTAAGCTGGAGAGGATAAAGTTTGCCTTGAGAGGGTCTGCCCAGGGGTTCTTCAGGCGGTGGCAACCGTTCCTAGACTATCTCGCGGAGCGTTAGAATGAGGTCGGTCAGCAGCAGCAGCAACCCGGGGAGGGGAGGGGAGGGGGGGAGAAACCCATTGTATAAGTTCTGTATTATATTTGATTGATATGTTTATGTTCTGTTCTTTTCTTTTCTGTTACGGGGGGGGGGGGGGGGTTTAATTGGTTGAACATTTTTGTTGGAAAAACTTTGAATAAACATATTTTTAAAAAATAAAAAAATAAAAAATGGGTGGTATTTAGGTCTAAACCTTTAGTTTTTATACTTTTGTAGAACAGTGTTTTTACATTGAAAATAGTCTGCGCTCTGTATAGGGAACTGAAGTATAAATCCATCAAAATTACACATTTACAACAATGTAAACCTGGAATATGGATCCTCCCTGAAGTTCCAAATTGTAAGCTACATTGAAACGGTACATTTATTATGCGGGCGTCTTCTGGGGCGATGGGCTTGGATCGGCCCAGCTGTTGCTCGGGTGTTCCAGGTGGTATGGCGCCACCGCGTTCTGCCCGCTGCCCTCAAGATGCACCAGGGACAGGAGGGGGAGTCCGAGGAGCTCCGGTGTTCCGGCACCTCCCCTGTGGGAATCACCAGTACGGGCCCCATCACCTCCTCCTCCCTCGGGGTGTCCGATGGCCCTGGGCTACTCCATGCAAGCAGAGCCAGCCCCTGAGACTCCCCTGCCAGCTGGCGATGCCAGTCCAGGAGGCCCAATAGTCTCGACAAGGGTTCGCATGCTGGCAGCTATGGAGCACAGGGAGTGGACCACCTCATCTGTGTTTGCACCCCATCATCCAGTGACTGTGCCGCCACGTTCTGGGTTTGAGCTACATCAGCCAGTGACTGAGCCACCTCCATCTGTGTCTGGCCACGTAGGCCAGCGCCTGGGCAATGCGTCCGGTGCTCTCAGCCATGGCCCACTGTGACTGTGCCATGCTCTGGAGCAGCCTCCTTCCTGCCCACCTCTCCTCCGTGGGGTCCAGCAAGGTCTCGAGTTCGGCATCCGTAAATTCTGATGCAGCTCTTCTTGCTGCCATTTTGTTGGCTGGGATGGTGTGTGTGGGGAGTGAAGTGTGTATATGCGGCTGCATCTTGTCAGCCTCCTGAGTGCCAATCCCGAATCCGGCGAATCAGACCATTTCTCATTAGAATCGGTCGTGTTCCACGTGGTGCTAGCCCCTTAACAATCGGTGAATTGGTCCAGGTGCAGCGCCCGTTTTGCTCTCATAGAAGTCCACTAATCCTGCCCCGGCATCAACATCTTGTCTTGGGAACGGCGCATCCGGCCCAGGGTTACTTGCTGTACACTTGAATAGAGAATTTTTGGAAAGACTGCTTGAAGAGAGAGAGAGAAACCCTCTAGACACCAGCTGCACATCTTGCTGTCTTTGGGAGACTAAAACTAAAATTGCCGGCTACAGACCGTCTCCTGCTATTAATTACATCATCTTTATCCCACTCTAATCCCCTGCCCTGCTTACCCAAATCTAAATGCAATGTCTCAAATTATCTACTCTCCAGGAAATCTTCTTTCTATAAACAAAATTCCAGTAGGCCTCGCTTTGTAAACACATATATGGTTGGAATAATGATGATCTCACTTTTATGACATTTTAATTGCACCGTTTGCAACCATAACCTAGATTCTTTAATAATATTACTGCAATGGATATATATACTTGAACTCAGGCTTTTAAAATCATTACAGCAACAGATACAAAATACAATGTATATAAGAAATTCCTGCATTCACCACAACAGGAACCCAATTATCAGCCCACTGGAGGCCATTGCACTGTGACCGTTGCCTACTGAATAACATTAAGTTGTCACTTTTCATGAAAACATGTGTAAACTGTACTCATTTAAACCTGAATGGAGAAGCACCTTTATTGCCAAGCGTTTGCTCCCCAAATGCATAATAGGGACACCACTTGACTATTGCAATTGGACTCCATTTTATATTTCATAACAGAGTATTTCTCAGACCTTTCGCAACACAGGTATGATGGATTGATTGATTGATTTATTATCACATGTACCAAAATACAGTGAAAAGTATTTTTCAGCGGCCAAGGGAATGTACACAGTACGTACACAGTCGACAAAAAGAATAATCGACAGAGTACATTGACAAATAGTACATCGACAAATAGTGATTGGTTACAGTGAGGAACAAGAGCCAAACAAAGCAAATACATGAGCAAAAGCAGCATATGGAGCATCATTAGTAATTATATATGAAGTGGAAAAGAGTTTAGTAGGTCAGAACGGTGATAAGAGATAAAAGAAAAGGGTCTGGGTGAGAGAGCTCGCAGAGTCACCATGCTCCGGCGCCATCTTGGATTTTGAGTGCAATGGCTTCATGCATCTGCCACCTGTGTGCAGATACTTGACTAGGGGTTCCTAGGGACCCCAAGGTTCACAGCCCATCACCAATTCTCCATCACCACAGGACTTGGCATGTGACTTTGTTTAATGTGGGGATTAGGGACATTGTCCATAAGATCCTAACAGGTTGGTGGTCAGATTTTGGTGGCATTTTGAGCCACGATGACTGGGACCACTTTGGTGCTTCAGCCTTCTTCCACCTTTGCAACTGGTGAGATGCACAGTCTTCCTTTGCCTGTTCTGCCATTGAGGACCTTTTGGACCACACTTTGTCAGGCACCTTCCTCTGTTTTTGCCCCCATCTGTGCCCCTACCAGGAGCATCGCTCAAGGGATTGTTGGAACACAGAAGCTTTTTCACTATGTCAAGTTGGTGATCCATGGCGGAGAATATGCATAGAAACATAGAAAATAGGTGCAGGAGTAGGCCATTCGGCCCTTCAAGCCTGCACCACCATTCAATATGATCATGGCTGATCATGCAAATTCAGTACCCCACTCCCGCTTTCTCTCCATACCCCTTCATCCCCTTAGCCACAAAGGCCACGTCCAGCTCGATCCAGTCTTTCTTCATATGTCAGTCCTGCCATCCCGGGAATTAGCCTGGTGAAGCTTCGCTGGACACCCTCAATAGCAAGAATGTCCTTCCTCAAACTAGGAGACCAAAACTGCACACAATCCTCAAGGTGTGGCCTCAGCAAGGCTCTGTATAACTGCAGCAATCATCCCTACTCTTATACTCAAATCCTCTCGCTATGAAGGCCTGCATGCCAATCGCTTTCCTCACTGCCTGCTATACCTGCATGCCAACCTTCAGCGACTGTTCCACCATGACACCCAGGTCTCGTTGCACTTTCCTTTTCCTAAATTGCCACCATTCAGATAATATTCTGCCTTCCTGTTTTTGCCACCAAAGTAGATAACCTCACGTTTACCCCCATTATATTGCATTTGCCAAGTATATGCCCACTCAGCCAGCCTGTCCAAGTCACCCTGCAGCTTCTTTGTATCCTCCTCACAGCATACACTGCCACCCAGCTTAGTGTCGTCTGAAAATCTGGAGATATTGCATGCAATTCCTTCATCCAAATCACTCATGTATATTGTGACGAGCTGGGGGTCCCACACGGAACCCTGCGGTACCCCACTAGTCACTGCCTGCTACTCTGAAAAGGACCCATTTATTTCCACTCTCTGCTTCCTGTCTGCCAACCAGTCCTCTATCCCTAACACAATTAGGGAGGCCAGGCATCTGTGTTCATGATTGAGTTGTAAGGATTTCACTGCCTTGGGGTTCATTCAATACCCGTCTTCCATCCAGTAATTTTACTGACATATCAGAATAGCAGAGTGTGCAGTAGAGTGCTCATCATACATCACTGGACAAAATCAATAGGACTACTCGTTTAACAGAACTTGCTCTACATATTGAGATCACTTTATTATTGTGTACTCCTTTGAGCAGGAATTTTACCTCTCCCCAAAATGTTATGCTTGCAACCTCAACCTACCTTTTGAAGAAAAAAATGAATAGAATTTAAGTTGGACATTCAAAATATACATTTCATCATAGTTTCAAAAAGTATTCAGGCACACATTTCCAAACCTGGATATGCAATCACCTTAATCAAACAACAGCACTGTTTAAATATCAACATCACAAAATGCAAGCGAGAACACACACCCCAAGTAACATTTCTTAATCCTTTCAGTTTAACTCATAACACCTCTCCCACATTATTGATTTAACGATCGCATTACTTTGGAAGCTCATTATGATGCCACAGCTGCCTGTCTAAAATTCTATTCATGACCAAGATTCACCATGCTGTGCCCTTTAACAATGTCAGACCATCTGTCTGTTTGTAGACTGCAGCATAATATGCAGTCAGAAAAGGCTTTGTGCAAGCTTATAATCTTACAGTAATAACTTTCATATCTTACAATATTAGAACATATATTGTGCTGGTTTTGTCCTGTTACTCAGTTTCGGCTAATATGGTGGCATGTTGGTAACATCACTAGACCAATAATACAGAGGCCCAGGCTGTTCTGCAGACATGGGCTCAAATCCTAACGCAGAAGTTAGTCCAATCATGAAACCATTGTCAATTATAAAAACCCGTCTGGTTCACTAATCCCACTCATCCCAAAGAAAAGAAAGGTTATCAGAGGGGGGATTAGGCAGCCATGGCTGACAAAGGAAGTTAGGGAATGCATCAAAGCAAAAGAGAAAGCCTATAATGTGGCAAAGAGTAGTGGGAAGTCAGAAGATTGGGAAGGCTACAAAAACAAACAGAGGATAACAAAGAGAGAGATAAGGAAAGAGAGGATCAAATTTGAAGGTAGGCTAGCCAGTAACATTAGGAATGATAGTAAAAGTTTCTTTAAATACATTAAAAACAAACGGGAGGCAAAAGTTGACATTGGGCTGCTCCAAAATGACGCTGGTAATTTTGTGATGGGAGACAAGGAAATAGCTGAGGAACTGAATAAGTACTTTGCGTCAGTCTTCACAGTAGAAGACATGAGAAATATCCCAACAATTCCGGAGAGTCAGGGGGCAGAGTTGAATATGGTAGCCATCACAAAGGAGAAAGTGCGAGAGAAACTAAGAGGACTAAAAATTGATAAATCTCCGGGCCCAGATGGGCTACATCCTAGAGTTCTATAGGAGATAGCTGAAGAAATAATGGAGGCGTTAGTTATGATCTTTCAAAAGTCACTGGAGTCAGGGAAAGTCCCAGAGGATTGCAAAATCGCTGTTGTAACCCCCCTGTTCAAGAAGGGAACAAGGAAAAAGATGGAAAATTATAGGCCAATTAGCCTAACCTCGGTTGTTGGCAAGATTCTAGAATCCATTGTTAAGGATGAGATTTCTAAATTCTTGGAAGTGCAGGGTCGGATTAGGACAAGTCAGCATGGATTTAATAAGGGGAGGTCGTGCCTGACAAACCTGTTAGAGTTCTTTGAAGAGATAACAAATAGGTTGGACCAAGGAGAGCCAATGGATGTTATCTATCTTGAGTTCCAAAAGGCCTTTGATAAGGTGCCTCACGGGAGACTGCTGAGTAAAATAAGGGCCCGTGGTATTCGAGGCAAGGTACTAACATGGATTGACGATTGGCTGTCAGGCAGAAGGCAGAGAGTTGGGATAAAAGGTTATTTTTCGGAATGGCAACCGGTGACGAGTGGTGTCCCGCATGGTTCAGTGCTGGGGCCACAGCTGTTCTCTTTATATATTAACGATCTAGATGACGGGACTGAGGGCATTCTGGCTAAGTTTGCCGATGATACAAAGATAGGTGGAGGGGCAGGTAGTATGGAGGAGGTGGGGAGGCTGCAGAAAGATTTAGACAGTTTAGGAGAGTGGTCCAAGAAATGGCTGATGAAATTCAACGTAGGCAAGTGCGAGGTCTTGCACTTTGGAAAAAAGAATAGAGGCGTGGACTATTTTCTGAACGGTGACAAAATTCATAATGCTGAAGTGCAAAGGGACTTGGGAGTCCTAGTCCAGGATTCTCTAAAGGTAAACTTGCAGGTTGAGTCTGTAATTAAGAAAGCAAATGCAATGTTGTCATTCATCTCAAGAGACTTGGAATATAAAAGCAGGGATGTACTTCTGAAGCTTTATAAAGCATTAGTTAGGCCCCATTTAGAATACTGTGAGCAATTTTGGGCCCCACACCTCAGGAAGTACATACTGGCACTGGAGCGGGTCCAGCGGAGATTCACACGGATGATCCCAGGAATGGAAGGCCTAACATACGATGAACGTCTGAGGATCTGGTATTATATTCATTGGAGTTTAGGAGGTTGAGGGGAGATCTAATAGAAACTTACAAGATAATGAATGGCTTAGATAGGGTGGATGTAGGGAAGTTGTTTCCATTAGCAGGGGAGACTAGGACCCGGGGGCACAGCCTTAGAATAAAAGGGAGTCACTTTAGAACAGAGATGAGGAGAAATTTCTTCAGCCAGAGAGTGGTGGGTCTGTGGAATTCATTGCCACAGAGGGCGGTGGAGGCCGGGACGTTGAGTGTCTTTAAGACAGAAGTTGACAAATTCTTGATTTCTAGAGGAATTAAGGGCTATGGAGAGAGAGAGGGTAAATGGAGTTGAAATCAGCCATGATTGAATGGTGGAGTGGACTCGATGGGCCGAATGGCCTTACTTCCGCTCCTATGTCTTATGGTTCTTCAGGAAAGGAAATCTGCTGTCGTTACCTGTTCTGGTCAACATGCGACTCCAAACCCATAACAATGAGGTTGACTCTTAAATATTCTCGATCCAAAGACGGGCAACAATGCCAACCTTGCTAGTATCGCCCACATCTCATTAAAGAATAAAGGAAAATTAAATTCTGTTATTTCCAGTCGGTAGGCATAGGTTTGCCTCATGGATCTGCACATTCATAGAGGAGTATGGGTTTTGTGGGCATAGTTTGTGTCTGACCACCCCAACCACTGTAACCACCACCAATATTGAGATCCACTCATCTGATCAGTGCTGGAAGCCTCCACAGCAGCATGGCTCTCATTATAATGCATGCTGCACACATATGTGGCTTGGGTTCCTTAGCCACAAACCATGTCAACAGTAGATACCATTGTTGCCCTGTATCTACGTTTCAGTTTGCTGCGGTGGTTGTAGAGCTGGCATTTCAGAATACGGGATATGTGGGGCTGGGTTGTGGGGATATTTATATAAAAATTGTATAAATTTGTCCATTTTCTATGTTCTAATTGAAAATTTTCTGAATAAAAATATTTTGAAAAAAAATGTTTATTTGTGGATTTACCATTACATTCCGGAACCGGAGCGCAGACTGGCTACTTATTTCCCTTACCATTCTCAGTCTCACAGAGAGACACTGCCCTCCCTGTCCACCCTCACCTCACCCTCCCTGACCACCCTCACCTCACCCTCCCTGACCACCCTCACCTCACCCTCCCTGACCACTCTCACCTCACCCTCCCTGACCACCCTCACCTCACCCTCCCTGACCACCCTCACCTCACCCTCCCTGACCACCCTCACCTCACCCACCCTGACCACACTCCCTGACCACCCTCACCTCACCCGGTCTGACCACCCTCACCTCAGCCGGTCTGACCACCCTCACCTCACCCTCCCTGACCACCCTCACCTCACCCTCCCTGACCACCCTCACCTCACCCTCCCTGACCACCCTCACCTCACCCTCCCTGACCACCCTCACCTCACCCTCCCTGACCACCCTCACCTCACCCTCCCTGGCCACCTCACCCTCCCTAACCACCCTCACCTCACCCTCCCTGACCACTTGACTCTCACCCTCAATCTCACCCTCCCTGATCACATGACGCTCACCCTCACCCTTCCTGACCACTCATCTCTCACCTCACCCTCCCTGCCGACTCTCACCTGACCCTCCCTGCCCACTCTTATTGCACCTTTCCAACCACTCCACTCTCACCCTCCCCGGCCACACCACTCCACTCTCACCCTCCCTGATCACTCCACTCTCACCTCACCCTCCCTGACCACACCACTCCACTCCACTCCACTCTCACCCTCCCTGATCATTACACTCTCACCTCACCCTTTCTGACCACTATCACTTCACCAGGCCTGATGACCCTCACCTCACCCTCCCTAACCACTATCACCCGACCCTCCTGTTTTACTGGTACTCAGAATAATATAAAAGAGACCTATCATGCTCCTTCATGTGAATAAACTACTAACAAGGAAAGGATGAGGAGGGAAAATTACTTTCATAGCATTTTCATCTTCACCACCTGGTTGGTAATTTGGCCATCAAATTAGTATCCTATTTTTGTGTGTGTATGTGTGTGTGTGTGTGTGTGTGTGTGTGTGTCGTACCCAGCTGCGCCGGACACCAAGGTGCTTGATGAACTTGTGAACTTAGTGGGGCAACATTTTAACCCAACCCCTCCACGATAGTCCAGCATTACCAGTTTAATACCACTGAGAGGACCCCAGGAGAATCCCTTGCAAAGTTTCTATCCAGGCTACGCAGGATTGCGGAGTACTGTGACTATGGTGAGACCTTGTCAGAAATGTTACTCGACCGTTTGGTTTGCAGTATTAACGATGCGGCCACCCAGAGAAAGTTGTTAGCTGAGCCAACATTGTCTTTTCAACAGGCCATTCAAATAGTATTGTCCCGAGAGAGCGCAGAACGGGGAGTGCAGGAGCTACAGGGAATGGAGGTGCACGCCTTAGGACACAACCCCTTCCATCCAAAAGCATCTCCCTGCACCTCGGCGGTACCTTGGGCGGGGCAGCGTCCGGATCGACGCCAGTGGCCATCGGACGTTCCTCCCCAAAGGGAGCATTCTCCAGAACCAGAACCGATGGATGAGGAGCCATGTATGTGTTGGACTTGTGGGCGCCGACCCTGTCGCGGACGCCGATCTGTGCGTCGTTCCGACAGAAACTGGGGCAAGCCCAGGGGTCGTACCTTCCATTTGGATGAACCTGCGGCGACTACTCCCGAGGACGTGGAGACGGAGGACAACTGCCTGCAGCTGCATTGTGTGGCAGCTCCCCGTGTGGCCCCTATTAAGGTGACAGTACAGGTCAATGGTCACCCGCTTGAGATAGCGTTGGACACTGGTGCAGCGGTCTCCGTGATCGCCCAGAGGACATTCGACGCATCAAGCAGGGTATACAGACCCTTATATTAACCGAGACACAGGCCAGGTTGGCCACCTACACAGGGGAACCATTGGGCATTGCAGGAACTACGACGGCCCCTGTTGTTTATGGACGCCAGGAGGAGCATTTCCCACTTATAGTGGTGCGCGGCCATGGGCCCAGCCTGTTGGGTCAGGACTGGTTGTGCCATTTGCGGCTGCAGTGGCAGCACATCCTCCAAACAGGTTCTGGAGGGTTGACTGAGGTGCTAGGACGGTACCCAGATGTATTCCAGCCCGGTTTGGGGAAAATAAATATGGGCCGTAGCCCATATCCAAGTCGAGCCAGGAGCCACGCTGCGCTATTTCCGGGCATGCCGGTGCCTTACGCCTTGCTCGAGAAGGTAGAAGGGGAGCTCACTCATTTGGAGAGTTTGGGTATTATCAGGCCCGTCCGTTTTGCTGACTGGGCAGCACCAAATGTACCTGTAATGAAGCCAGATGCCACAGTTCGCTTGTGTGGCGACTATAAACTTACAGTGAATACGGCTTCCCGACTCGACCGATATCCAATGCCTCGCATAGAGGATCTCTACGCGAAGCTTGCAGGTGGACTCTCGTTCACAAAATTAGATATGAGTCACGCTACCTACAGTTGGAGCTGGACCCTGCCTCCCGGCCATATGTAACTATTAATACACACCGGGGCCTGTATGAATATACATGGTTGCCCTTTGGGTATCCTCTGCCTGCGCTATTTTTCAACGCTTCATGGAGGGCATTTTGAGAGGTTTACCATGTGTCACTGTCTACTTGGACAACGTTTTGATTACAGGGACGTCGGAGCAGGAACATTTGGAAAATTTGGAGGCTGTCCTTAGACGCTTTTCAGAGGCTGGAGTCCGCTTACAATGCACAAAGTGCGTCTTTCAGGCGAAGGAAGTAGTCTACCTGGGTTATCGGGTGGACCGCGAAGGTTTGCATCCTGTCGCAGAGAAGGTGCGCACAATTCAACAGGCCCCCGCCCTGACTGACACTTCGCATCTTCGTTCTTTTCTCAGCCTCATTTCTCGGTCCAGGGTCGTCTCCAGTGCAAGCTTGTAGACCACATTCGATCCAGAAGACCATCTCTTCCAAAAATTCCCCTCCCCCGGAGCTAATTTCTACAGCCCCAGAGACCAGACACAGTGGACAGTATTCCTCACAATCTTCCTATGGTGCCGCACTCTAAGCCTGCGCAGGTCGTTGCAGAACCGCGTGGAGATAGAGACGCCGAGATGATGGAGGCAGTGGACTCTGACTCCTAGATGGAGACACAGGACGCCTCAGAGGGGGAGTCCTTGGGCCCATGGGCCGTGGATGTACAACTGTTACGCCGTTCATCACGGAAGCGCCGGTCTCCATCCCGATCCAGCGCCTCGTGCAAATGGTGTCCGGCCTGCGGCAAAACGAGTCCGACTCCCTCCTTCGCCAGTGTCTTCGGTGGATTCCTTGGACTTTGGGGGGGAGGGATGTTATAACCTGCCTGCTTACCACTGGCTGGGGACTAATGGCAATCCCACAATTCTTTGGGATTCTCCAATGAGGTGGGCGGAGAAATCATTCACCGATTCCCTGCAGAAATAAAGCTGGCCAGCTTCTCAAAACTATTATTGACAGTTTATATTCCATTGATTTCAGGCATGTGATGTAAATTGTGGGAATCCTGCGGGGAAATGCAGCATGGTGGAAATGGCCTGTGATCTGATGGATGGAGCAGACCCATCGAATTAAATGATTATTCTCATTTCATGATTTTTTTCTGAGAATTTGCCTTTGTAATTATTAATCATTTATTAAAATTTCAGGTGTTCTTCCCCAGGTGCCAGGGCTATGTTGGCACGTCAATGTTTCCCGTTTGTCTTTGATGGACTATGTTTCTCAATGTCATCGTGTAGTCGTTTCAGTGATTCTTCGCCGTGGGTCCAAAGGAAAAAAATGTCATCGATGTATCTGGTGTATAACGTCGGTTGAAGGTCCTGTGCGGTGAGTAGGTCTTGTTCAAACATGTGCATGAAGATGTTGGCGTATTGGGGTGCGTCGGAACAGCCATGGGGACCAAATTCGCACCCCAATACGCCAACATCTTCATGCACAAGTTTGAACAGGACCTACTCACCGCACAGGACCTTCAACCGACGTTATACACCAGATACATCGATGACATTTTTTTCCTTTGGACCCACGGCGAAGAATCACTGAAACGACTACACGATGACATTAATAAGTTCCATCCAACCATCAGACTCACCATGGACTACTCTCCAAAATCAGTTGCATTCTTGGACACACTCGTCTCCGTCAAGGGCGGTCACCTCAGCACTTCGCTTTACCGCAAACCCACGGATAACCTCATGATGCTCCACTTCTCCAGCTTCCACCCCAAACACATTAAAGAAGCCATCCCCTATGGACAAGCGCTCCGTATACACAGGATCTGCTCAGACGAGGAGGAGCGCAACAGACATCTACAGACGTTGAAAGATGCCCTCGTACGAACGGGATATGGCACTCGACTCATCGAGCGACAGTTCCAACGCGCCACAGCGAAAAACCGCACCGACCTCCTCAGAAGACAAACATGGGACACAACCGACAGAATACCCTTTGTCGTCCAGTACTTCCCCGGAGCGGAGAAACTACGTCATCTTCTTCACAGCCTTCAACACGTCATTGATGACGATGAACATCTTGCCAAGGTCATCCCCACACCCCCACTACTTGCCTTCAAACAACCGCGCAACCTCAAACGAACCATTGTTTGCAGCAAACTACCCAGTCTTCAGAACAGTGACCACGACACCACACAACCCTGCCATGGCAATCTCTGCAAGATGTGCCAGATCATCGACATGGATACCACTATTACACGTGAGAACACCACCCACCAGGTATGCGGTACATACTCGTGCGACTCGGCCAACGTTGTCTACCTCATACGCTGCAGGAAAGGATGTCCCGAAGCGTGGTACATTGGCGAGACCATGCAGACGCTGCGACAACGAATGAACGGACATCGCGCAACAATCACCAGGCAGGAATGTTCCCTTCCAGTCGGGGAACACTTCAGCAGTCAAGGGCATTCAGCCTCTGATCTCCGGGTAAGCGTTCTCCAAGGCGGCCTTCAGGACGCGCGACAACGCAGAATTGCCGAGCAGAAACTTATAGTCACGTTCCGCACACATGAGTGCGGCCTCAACCGGGACCTGGGATTCATGTCGCATTACATTCATCCCCCACCATCTGGCCTACAAAATCCTACCAACTGTACTGGCTTGATACAATTCACACCTCTTTAACCTGGGGTTACCCCATCTCTGGATCTGTAAAGATTTAATCACCGGCTAATGGTCGCATTCCTAGCATTGTTTGGCATCTTTGAATTTGTCTATATATGTGTTTCTGGAACATACCTCTTCATTCACCTGAGGAAGGAGCAGCGCTCTGAAAGCTAGTGACATCGAAACAAACCTGTTGGACTTTAACCTGGTGTTGTAAGACTTCGTACAAATAAATGATTGCATTCATGTAACACCTTCCACTGCCACCAGGTGGCTTACAGCCTGTGAAGTAAGTGTAGTCACTGTTATAGTGTAGGAAGCATGACAGCAATATTGTGGTCTGCAAACTTGCACTAAAAACAATATGATAATGACCAGATAATCTGTTTTAGTGCTGTTGATTGCGTGATAAATATTGGCCAGGACATTGGGGATAATTTCCTGCTCTTTGATTAAGTGTAATGGAATCTTCTACATCAATCTGATCTTGGGGTTACACTGGTGTTACCAGGTACGTGGTATATACCCGTGCGACTCGACCAGCGTTGTCTACCTCATACGCTGCAGGAAAGAATGTCCCAAAGTGTGGTACATATGCGAGACCATGCAGACGCTGCGACAATGGATGCACAACATTGCGCAACAATCACCAGGCAGGAATGTTCCTTTCCAGTCGGGAAACACTTCAGCAGTCAAGGGCATTCAGCCTCTAATCTTCGGGTAAGCATTCTCCAAGGCAGCCTTCAGGACGCGCGACAACGCAGAATCGCCGAGCAGAAGCTGATAGCCAAGTTCCGCACGCATGAGTACGGCCTCAACCGGGACCTTGGATTCATTTCTCACTACATTCACCCCCCACCATCTTGCCTGGGCTTGCAAAATCCTACCAACTGTCCTGGCTTGAGACAATTCACACCTCTTTAACCTGTGATTATCGCTCTCTCCAGTCACACCGCCTGGACCTGTAAAGACTTAATTACCTGCAAAAACTCACATTCAAAGTATCATCTTGCATCATTGACTTTGCCTATATATGTGTTTGTGGAACTCACCTCTTCACTCACCTGATGAAGGAGCTACGCTCCGAAAGCTAGTGATTCCAAACAAACCTGTTGGACTTTAACCTGGTGTTGTAAGACTTCTAACTCAGCCCAGCTGATTCTTCTCAGTCTATTTGAATATTGAACTTGTATCTTCCATCTTTGTAATATCATTTGCCTCTATGATACCTCTGCAGGGTTGCTTAAATTCTAAATGTCTTTATTGCCTCCATTTGACTGCACTTTTTATTGTTGTCTGAACTGGTCCTTTTGTCTAAAATTCATTCAAACACCTCACCCACACAAAGCACTGCACACTACCTGTCCTTGCGCAAGCTCACTGTTTCTCCATGTCTGGTGAATTAATTTCTCAGTCTCATCCTCATATTCACATCCTTCTGTGACCTTGCATCACTTTACCATATATCTCCACACACACACTACTCCTCTGAAATACAGCAGCTGTTTGTCCTTTGAACTCTTGGCTCTGCCATTGGTGGCTGCTCTTACAGCCACTATAACCTTTCACTCGAGGAATCCCTCCCCAAATCTCTCGCCAAGGCTGGGATGCGCACAGTGGACAAGTCACTGCCTTTCCAAGTAGAAAGCGACGCTTCAGACATCACCCTTGCCGCCACTCTAAACCAGACAGGCAGGCCCGTGGCATTCTTTTCCCGCACCCTTCATGCCTCTGAAATTCGGCACTCATCCGTCGAAAAGGAGGCCCAAGCTATCGTTGAAGCTGTGTGGCATTGGAGGCATTACCTGGCCGGTAAGAGATTCACTCTCCTTACGGACCACCGGTCGGTAGCCTTCATGTTCAATAACACACAGCGGGGCAAGATTAAAAATGATAAAATCTTGCGGTTGCGAATCGAGCTCTCCACCTATAATCACGAGATCTTGTATCGTCCCGGTAAACTCAACGAGCTCCCAGACGACCTCTCCCGAGGTACATGTGCCAGCGCACAAGTGGACCAACTCCGGGCCCTACACGACAGCCTTTGTCATCCAGGGATCACGCGATTGTACCATCTGGTCAAAGCTTGCAATCTGCCCTACTCCGTCGAGGAAGTAAGGACAGTCACCAGGGACTGCCAGGTCTGTGCGGAGTGCAAGCCGCACTTCTACCGGCCAGACCGTGCGCGCCTGGTGAAGGCTTCCCACCCCTTTGAACGCCTCAGCGTGGATTTCAAAGGGCCCCTCCCCTCCACCGACCGTAACACGTACATTCTCAATGTGGTCGACAGGTACTCCAGATTCCCCTTCGCTATCCCATGCCCCGATATGACATCTGCCACCGTCATCAAGGCCCTCAGCACCATCTTCGCCCTATTCGGTTTCCCAGCCTACATCCACAGTGACAGGGGATCCTCATTCATGAGCGATGAGCTGAGTCAGTTCCTGCTCAGCAGGGGTATAGCCTCCAGCAGGACGACCAGCTACAACCCCCGGGGAAACGGGCAAGTAGAACGGGAGAATGGGACAGTTTGGAGAGTTGTCCAGCTGGCCCTACGGTCCAGGAACCTCCCAGCCTCTCGCTGGCAGGAGGTCCTCCCTGACGCTCTACACTCCATCCGGTCACTGTTGTGCACCGCCACTAATAACACACCCCATGAACGTGTTTTCACCTTCCCCAGGAAGTCCACATCCGGGGTGTCGCTCCTGACGTGGCTCGCTGCTCCAGGACCGGTCCTTCTCCATAGGCACGTCCGACTCCAGAAGGCGGACCCCTTGGTGGACAGGATTCACCTGCTCCATGCCAACCCTCAATATACCTACGTTGAGTACCCCGACGGCCGCCAAGATACTGTCTCACTCAGGGACCTGGCACCGTCAGGTTCCACCCCAACACCCCCCCACCCCCCCACCCCCACCAATGCGCCCTCCCACAGCGCCGCCAATATTGACCCCACCAGACCACCCCCCCTCCCCTTTTCCGCACAAGAGGATGAAGAGGACTTCTGCCCGCTCCCGGAGTTCTCCGATGACTGGCCAGCATCATCACCGCCATCGGTGCCACCTCCACCACCACCAGCACCGCCGTCGCTGCCACCTCCACCACCACCAGCACTGACTTCGCCGCCACCGTTACGCCGCTCCCAATGAAGCACCAAAGCACCGGACCGGCTGAACCTTTGACGGACTCCGGACCGTCAACATGGACTTTTCTTTCCCTACCCCTGTACATAATTGCACGAATTGTATATAGTTTCACGTCACCCCCGCTGGACCCATCTTTAACGGGGGGTGAATGTGGTGAACCACTGTAATAGGAGATGTGAGGTAGGACCTGCACTACAGGTTCGCCGGTAGCTCCTGCCGGCTGGCTCCGCCCAGGGAGAACTGTATAAATATGCCTGACCTCCATTCCCCTGCCATTTCGCCAGCTGCAGCAGGAGGCCACGCATCTGACTGTAATAAAGCCACAGTTGTACCCAACTTTAGTCTTTGTGCAATTGATCGTGCATCAGTGTATTTTCTTCTTTTTTTTGGAAAATATATTTATTCAAATTTTTCAACAAATTTTCAACAAACCCCCCCCCCCCCCAGCAAACAGGAAAAAGAAACAAAAACACAACAAGCAGAAATTATACATTGGATTTCCCCCAAATACAATAACCCCCCATATAACAGTAGAAAACACAAATAGGGAAACCCCCCACCTTAACCCAAAAGCCACCCCAAAAGAACCCCCCCCCCCCCCCCCCCCCCCCGGGCTGCTGCTGCTGCTGACCTCCTAACGCTCCGCGAGATAGTCTAGGAACGGTTGCCACCGCCTGAAAAATCCTTGCACAGACCCTCGCAAGGCAAACTTTATCCTCTCCAGCTTGGTGAACCCTGCCATGTCATTGATCCAGGCTTCCACACTAGGGGGCTTCGCATCTCTCCACAGTAACAAAATCCTCCACCGGGCTTCCAGGGACGCAAAGGCCAGAATTCCGGCCTCTTTCGCCTCCTGCACTCCCGGCTCGTCCGATATCCCAAATAATGCTAACCCCCAGCTCGGCTTGACCAGGGCGTTCACCACCTTGGACATAGTCCTCGCAACACCCCTCCAAAACCCATCCAGCGCCGGGCACGACCAGAACATATGGACGTGATTTGCCGAGCTCCCCGAGCACCTCCTACATCTGTCCTCCACTCCAAAGAACCTACTCAACCTCGCCCCTGTCATATGCGCTCTGTGAGTAACTTTAAACTGTATTAGGCTGAGCCTGGCGCAAGAGGAGGAAGAATTAACCCAACCCAGGGCATCAGCCCACAGACCCTCATCTATCTCCTCCCCAAGCTCCTCCTCCCACTTGCCTTTTAACTCCTCCACCGTGGTCTCCTCCTCTTCCTGCAGCTCCTGGTAAATTGCCGAAACCTTGCCTTCTCTAACCCATACACCCGAAATCACCCTGTCCTGAATCCTACGTGCCGGAAGCAGCGGGAATTCCCTCACCTGCCATCTCACAAACGCCCTCACTTGCATGTACCTGAAAGCGTTTCCCGGGGGTAGCCCAAACTTCTCCTCCAGCGCCCCTAGGCTCACAAACGTCCCATCGATGAACAGGTCCCCCATTCTTCTAATTCCTGCCCGATGCCAGCTCCGAAACCCCCCATCCATCCTTCCCGGGACAAACCGATGATTCTCCCGAATTGGGGACCAAACCGAGGCTCCCACCTTGCCCCTGTGTCACCTCCACTGCCCCCAGATCTTCAGCGTCGCCATCACCACCAGACTCGTGGTGTACCTTGGCGGCGAGAGCGGCACGTCACCAGCGCCCTCAGGCTCGTGCCCACACAGGACGCCATCTCTAGCCTCTTCTACGCAGCCCCCTCTCCCTCCATTACCCACTTACAGATCATCGCCACATTGGCTGCCCAATAATAGCCACATAGATTCGGCAGAACCAGCCCCTCCCCTGTCCCTGCTACGCTCCAGAAACACTCAGAGTCTTATTCGCCCACACAAATCTCATGATGCTCCTGCTTACCCATTTGAAAAAGGCCTTGGGGATCAAAATGGGAAGGCACTGGAACACAAGAGAAACCTCGGAAGGACCGTCATTTTGATCGGCTGCACCCTACCCGCTAGTGAGAGTGGCAGGATATCCCATCTTTTAAAATCCTCCTCCATCTGCTCTACCAACTGCGTCAAATTGAGCTTGTGCAGGGCCCCCCAACTCCTAGCTACTTGGATCCCCAGGTACCGAAAACTCCTTTCCGCCATCTTCAGCGGTAGCTCGTCTATCCCCCTTCCCTGGTCCCCTGAATGCACCACAACGAGCTCACTCTTCCCTACGTTGAATTTATACCCCGAAAAGTCCCCAAACTCCCTAAGGATCCGCATGACCCCCGCCATCCCCTCCACTGGATCTGCAACACACAACAACAGGTCATCGGCATACAACGCGGTGAACCCCCCCCCGGACCAATCCCCTCCATTTCCTGGACTCCCTCAGTGCCATGGCCAGCGGCTCAATTGCCAGTGCAAACAACAAGGGGGATAGGGGGCACCCCTGCCTCGTACCCCGGTACAGCCAAAAGTACTCCGACCTCCGCCGGTTCATAGCCACACTCACAACAGGGGCTCTATATAGCAGCCTGACCCAACTGATGAACCCCTCCCCGAAACCAAACCTCCGCAACACTTCCCAAAGATACTCCCACTCCACCCGATCAAAGGCCTTCTCCGTGTCCATAGCTGCCACTACCTCTGCTTCCCCCTCCACCGAGGGCATCATAATCACATTGAGGAGCCTCCGCACATTTGTATTTAGCTGCCTATTCTTCACAAATCCCGTCTGGTCCTCATGAATCACCCCCGGGACACAGTCCTCAATTCTCGTAGCCAGCACCTTCGCCAGCAACTTAGCGTCAACATTGAGGAGCGAGATCGGTCTATACGACCCACATTGCAATGAATCCTTGTCCCGCTTCAAAATCAAAGAAATCAGCGCCTGGACATTGTCGGGGGCAAGGTCCCCTCCTCCCTCACCTTATTAAAAGTCCTCACTAGCAACGGGCCCAGCAGGTCCACATATTTCCTGTAAAATTCAACCGGGAACCCATCCGGCCCTGGGGCCTTCCCCGCCTGCATGCTCCCCAATCCTTTAACCAGCTCCTCCAGCCCAATCGGCGCCTCCAAACCAGCCACCTGCTCCTCCTCCACCCTCGGGACCCTCAGCTGATCTAGGAATCGTCGCATCCCCTCCTCCCCTGCTGGGGGCTCAGACCTGTACAGATCCCCATAGAAGTCCCTAAATACCTTGTTTATTCTCACCGCACTCTGCACCGTATTCCCCCCTCCATCCCTAACTCCACCAATCTCCCTTGCTGCCTCCCTCTTACGAATATTTTCTTCTTTTTTGTTTCACTACGTGCGGGTGTATGGGCTAAAGGAGCCAATGTTGTATATATTTGGACAAGGGAAGTGATGGGGCTTTCACTCGAAATGAGGGCTTTTTGGGGTGTAGGTGGATATGCGGGGTTTGTGTGCTAAAAGGGGATTTCTGGGCTTTCCTAGGGCCGGGCAGGGAGGAAAGGAACCCGGGTGGGGGCCTCCACGCTGGCCGGTTTAAGCCGGCCAGTGAACGGGAGTGAGGTGGGTGGAGGGGCTGCGGCCATCGGAGCCTGGCGGAACAGGGTCCGAGTGGACTAGCCGGGGTGGAAAGTTGGGGGGAAGGAACCGAGGTTATGCGGAGGAGTTTTACAAGAGGCAGTGGACGGGAGGAGTTGGAGAGGGGGGGGGGGGGGTGTTTACAACTCTTGGGTATCATGTACGGTACTCTTTCAGAGGTTGGATGGCATTGAGTGTGTGTGTGTTGGCGGGGGGGGTGGGGGGGGGGGGGGGGGGGGGGGGAGACGACTCTATAGGTTAATGGTGACCATGGGCGGTCCCGGACTCCTTTTTCTTTTTCTCGTTTGTTTTTTTGTTTCCACCTTGGGAGGTTTGTTTTATTGGATGCATATATTGACAGGTGAGCGTTGTTTGGCGTGGTGGGAGGATAGGATCGTTGGTATTGTTAAGGGGATTGATTTTGTATTTATTACCGTTTACTGTTTGTGGTGGGGTGTAAATTTTGAAGGAAAATGTGAAAATGGAGAATAAAAATATTTATATTAAAAAAAAACTCTCCCCCTTTTCAGTCAGGATCAAAAAAACCTGGAGTACTTGAGGCGCCAGGTTCTATCTCAAATTACATACCTTTAAATTGAGGGGAGATAGATATTAAGACAGATGTCAGAGGTAGGTTCTTTACTCAGAGAGTAGTAACAGTAGTGGACTCGCCAACACTAAGGACATTCAAATGGTCATTGGATAGACATATGGTCAATAAGGGAATAGTGTAGATGGGCTTTAGAGTGGTTTCACAGGTCGGCGCAACATCGAGGGCCGAAGGGCCTGTACTGCGCTGTAATGTTCTATGTTCTATGTTCCTACACCATATCCAGTTGGCACTGTGAAGGAACAGGAATTTCTCGCCGAAATATATTTAAATTTTACAATATATAAAAGTTTATACATTATAAAACATTTATATATTATATATGTGTGTCATTTTACACCACTTTTTTAAATTCCATAAGCAATGCCATGATACGTTGAGTTATTTTTAAGGTTATAAATTAGGTAATTTTTCACTTTGTCCAGCAGAGGGCAGGAGGCTTCAATCTATCAGTCACAGAACTCAAAGGGAGAAAGCTGCCTGTCAGTGAATAAGTTTAGCAGTGGAACATTTCTTTCACAATCGACATTTGGGACTCTTGGAGCCAGATGCAATCATATTTTGTAATTTTGTTTCTTTAAAACATCATGGAGACCAGAACCAGCCATAATAAAGAATAAATGAATAAACCAGCCAATTTTTCAGCTATCGTCATTTCCCTGTTGGATACAGCTTAAACCCAAAAGGTTTAGGTAAGCAAATAATCTAGGTTACTAATTACTTGTTAGTAATTCAAGTGTATGCATTGAATGGCATAAACTCAGCATAGAAATTCATATAGAGTGCAAAGAAATATTTATAGACTAAGTCATGAATAAATGTGAATAAATGTGCAATCAGCTATCTGCTTATTGTGGGTTAGTTTCCTTTAGTTAAATATGTATCTGACTGTGGGAGAGATTGTTGAAATAGACATGATGTTGGTAGTGTACTCCTGTTCTCTATACTTGTACAGGTCTGAATTCTCTTTCCCCTCATCCTCCCTAAACCTGTCCCTCCATATAATTATCTGCCTATGTCCATGGTCACCCTGTTCAGCTTCTCATGTCCTATGGTCTCTCTACTCCTCTGGTTTAGATGATAGACAAGAGCATCTTGGACCACTTCTGCGTGCCCCTCAAACCCACATCTGTCCTACTCCCTTCCAACCTAATTTCCTTCTGATCTGCCCTGATAAAATCTCCCCATAGGTTACTTAGAACTACATTTCCAATTCCCAACTTCCTTGATCTGCTTAACCATTCCCGCATATCCACCTTTGCCATCCTTATTCCAGCAAAACCTTTAGGCTCTCCCAGTTGATCTTCCTGTTTTTAAATTCATTTCCATGGGACACTGCGAGCTGGACCAGTATTTATTGACCATCCTGAACTGCCCTCTATTTCAGAGGGCATCTCTGTGTCAACTACATTGCTGTAGATCTGGAGCCAGACCAGGTGAGAAGTAGCAGATTTCCTTTCCTAAAAGACACTAATGAAACAGATGGGTTTTTTACAACAATTGACAATGGTTTCTTTTGTGAGGGCCACGAAGAATCTAGCACGAGTTTGTGGTGATATGCATCACTGTAAATACACAAGGGGTTAATATAAATACACTACACCTAGCTAGACACTAGAGGGAGCACCAGAGACATCATGACACACAAACATTCAACCAATAGGTCAGTAAGATAGGACACGACCAATGGGCAGTCACGACACACCCAGACGTGACACTACCACAGGGGGGCATTACACAAACCCATATAAAAGGACACAGCCAGTGGTAAGCAGGCAGGTTATAACAGTTTCATGATCATTAGACTTTTAATTCCAGATTTTCTTTTGCTGAAATCAAATTTCACCATCTGCCCTGGCGGGATTCTGGATGACGAGTCCAGTGACAATACCACTCCGCACTGCTTCCCCATCCTCAGTGGTTTAACAAATAGTTTTGCCATTTATCACCAGATTTGTGAAATACGTTTCAATATATCTCCATGCATTTCAGTCATTTATTTGTCCTTTATTTGTAATTATTTCAAAAATAATTATGCAGTAATAATTTCTCTTGAGTCTTTTGGTCCTTTCTATAGATCCGTGCCCTCTACTGAGATTGTTCTGATTGTTATCATTAGATTTGTACTGTGAAGCCCTGATGTAGAGGATCTGAATCCAGAATGAAGATTTGGTCACTATTTCTTCTGATCGCTCTGGTAAACACTGAGGTGCTTAAAAAGGAGGTGTGTATCAGTGGACATCCTGGAATTCCAGGAAACCCTGGTCACAATGGCATGCCGGGAAGGGATGGGAGAGATGGTTCCGTGGGTGACAAAGGAGATACAGGTAGAGTTTTTTTTTGAAGCATTTCTTCACACACACATTGTTTTTCCCTTCGGGGAATAGGGGTAGAAGGATTCCTGAGCGGATTATCAGCCCGTTGAAACATGTTATGGCACTCCTTCCATGGCCAACATGTCATGGTGTTGGACTTGAACCTGGAGCTTCTGGTCCAGAGGTGCCACTGTGCCACAAGACCTCCTAGTGTAGGGAGAGTAATCTGCAAACATGCCTTTACCATATTTCACAAGTTAGCAATACTGAGCTTTAGACATTTCTTGACAATTAGTTATCTTAATATGAAACTTGAACACTATCTTAGTTGAGAAATGACTCACTGTGTATTATATTTTACTGAGCTACTTCTTAACTGAGAAGCCAGTGCTGGTTTTAATGTTGATATTACATGCAAAATGACAGAATTTCTTTGGTCAATTCTAGCCATTATATGACAGACAATATTGTAATTGTAAGTCAGTACACCGCATATCCAGTCACTATTACATACAATATTCAAAACAGTGAAAACCACCTACAGATACAAGAATCCTGAAAATCATGATGATA
This sequence comes from Scyliorhinus torazame, assembly GCF_047496885.1. Taxonomy (NCBI): domain Eukaryota; kingdom Metazoa; phylum Chordata; class Chondrichthyes; order Carcharhiniformes; family Scyliorhinidae; genus Scyliorhinus; species Scyliorhinus torazame. The sequence goes on along the minus strand of NC_092721.1, from coordinate 146,269,689 downwards.
TAGGTCAACATTGCTAAGAATGCTCACCTCAGATCCATAATTTAGTTTATTTTTAACTTTCACAGTTTACAGTTGACGGAATATAAAGCTCAGTGCTCCATTCACACTAATGCATTGAATTTTCCATCTTTTTTTTCCTAAATTTAGAGTGCACTTTTTCCAATTAAGGGGCAATTTAGCGTGGCCAATCCACCTACCCTGCACATCTTTGGGTTGCGGGTGCGAAACCCATGCAAACATTAGTAGAATGCGCAAGCTCCACATGGACAGTGACCCAGAGCCGGGATCGAACCGGGACCCCACTGCCGTGAAGCAGCTGTGCTAACTACTGCACCATCGTGCTGCCCCGAATTTTCCATCTTGATCACATCAGTTAGCCATTCTACATTCTGGAAAAGCATGCTGTAAAAGGGCTAAAATCATTGTGTGAAGGAATTTCAACATTTGAATACTTGTGTAAACATTGGATATAATTTTCTAATAAAAGGGCGCTAAAATGCAAATCTATCTGCGATTTTCATGATAAGAAGAAGTCACAATAGTAGTCATCCTTACTGTATATGCGGTGATCTGCCGGAGTGAATTGCTGGCCTGTTATAGAAACCAATACATTTTCATTCCAATCAGTTCCCTAAAATCTAGTTTTGTTTTATAATGGGGGAGTGATCAGACTAGGGTCAGTGCAATGAAAATGAAGATTTATCCCAAAATTTTCCAGCGAAAAAGTATAGGAACGTTATGGGCAATTTATACATAAATAAATAGTGGTAAATCCTCCTATTGGCTTACTTTCAGCTGAACACATGGACATCAAATGTTGAGTAAATGTCCACCTTCACAGCCTGGATGGCATTCACATAGAGAAGACTGAGAGAATCTACTGCTTGTATTAGAAACTGTATTCTTCTATAAGAGGTGGGTAATCTGCTCCCTCAGGTTACTGCCCAAGTGCTGAAGGTGGACATATACCCCTGTGTTAATATGGAGAAGGTTATTATTCTAAGCACCACTAAAGTAGCTTTTTAACTAGTTGGAACAGATTCTTCAGTTTCGTGTGATGTCATGCAGAATTCTAACTTTTTCACTAACCTCGCGATTCTGTGATAAAACAATAGGTGATATTGGGAAAGTTGGACCTCCAGGCCCTGAGGGATTGAAAGGCGAACACGGAGAACCAGGCAAGAGTCTAATATTTTCCACTGAATTCCTGCCCCCATTATGGCGGCCATCTTGCTGCGCACCCACTGGCCACCCACCCCAGCCCCTGAGTGCCCAATGGGTGTGTGAGATATAGTTAGCTTAGAGAAGTTACCAATACTGTCTGTGCTTTACGATATTTTACTAGAATGTGAATAGGAATATTTGGTTATCAGATCGAGTTAATGATTTATATTTACAAAAAATATGACCAGAGTTAAGAATATTGACCCAACAAACGTTTTCTGCTCTTTTGAATTCTTGAACCTAACACTAGATTCCTAAAAATTGAATGTGAGAGCCTGAAATTACTCCTAATGACTGCAGCCTCAAATTGTACCAAGTTGTCAGTGTACCACATCTAGCTGTAAACCAAAAATGATGGTGCAAGTGCATTGTGGCTTCAATGCACGGTGTCAGCTGCAGAGCATTCCTCCACCTATCCCGGAATAGATTTAGCCAGCCTGGTGCACGGAAAGTCTGCCACAGATTAAGAAGCTGCGAAAAATCCAGTAATAAGGAATTTGGAGAGTGCATTATCTCCCCTATGGAACCCGCTGAACTTATCTGCAATTGGTGGATCACTATTAATGGGAGAAAGACGTCCCAGAGCCTCTCAGAGGAACCTACACAAGCAAAGGACAAGCTGAGAGGGGAAGAAGGACAGAGTCCACCGGGCTTTGTTTGTAATATTCAACTGCCTGAGGATCTGCAGTAGCAATGCTGGGTCACAGAGAGGACTAGAATTCACTCACTGGTCAGAATTCATGTGACAAAACCCATCGTATCCGATAAAAAAGGATGTCAGAGGGTTAATAAACAGAGTCCAATGTGACTAGCTCAGTCAGCAATGTGCACTCGCACAGACAGTAAAATAAATCTCTGGGCCAGATTGAAACAATTGTTCGCCTCTTACTCGAAGTGGCAAACATTGTTGAATTGACCCTCCACTCAATTTTTTCCAAACCTCAACCCTGCTCTGCATGTCTCACTGGGTCCTCCAATCCTGGTTTCTCCAGAAATGCATCCCTCAGAGAACTCCATTGCAGCGCTGTTGCATTGGGGAGATGGCAAGATATGCCCCCTTTTTAGGGCACTAGCTGCCATATGGCAAATTTACAAGTCCAGCATGAATGTTAGTGAATGGGTGAGTGGATGAATGAGTGCATGTGTGGCGTGGTAGGTGGGCAGAATTGCAGGTGGTTGAAATGGCAGACGGGGAGGGTGTGGCAGGTGGGTGAGGTGGCAGGTAAACAAGGTGGCAGGGTGATAGACTGACAGGGAGGTAATATATTAGTGGGTGAGATGACATATGGGAGAGGTGGCAAGTAAGTAGGTTGGCAGGCGGATGGGTTGGCATGTGGGCTGGAGAGTAATTGGGTCAGGAAAGGAGAGGTAGTCAGGTCGGGAGCTGGTCAGGTCTGGTTGGGTGGGTAGTCTGGTCTGGCCTGATGAATGTGTGGAACGAACTGCACAAAGAAGTCAGAGAAGCAGATAAATGTAAGGGAGAGGTGATCAGTTTAGGTGGTCAGTGATTGAAGAATATTAGATGACTGCCCTGCAAGAGTGGGTTAGGATCAGGGATCTCATGCAAAGTTGCAAATTGGCGTGTCAGGTTGGTTACTTGATGTGCTCTCACAGCTTATTTTGCTTGAGGCAGGGACAACATGGCAGAGGCTACCCGTCCAGAGGGTGAACTGAGGGAATGTTTACAGTGCTGCTGGCTATTTCTGATGGTGGAAAGATATGACTCCTATTGGGCTGCATTAGGAAGGTCAGCTGGCAGCCGACTGATCGGCTGTACCACGCTGGGAGCAGGAAAAACCAGCTGAGATTGAGATTGAGACTTCCACCCCCTGAGTGGGAGGAAGTCCCACTCTCAATAGCTGCCGGCCAATCCCATTGCTCAGTAGTGGGTGCTGTTGGGACTGCAGGAAGGAGCACAAAGGAGAATGATGGCTATCGCAAAACGTTAAAGTGTAATATCCCGCACGGGATGTACAGGGGGGGAAAGATTATCTGCCCTGTGGTGCTCACGGAGTACGAGCTCCCCACTGAGGGGCGGGAAACTCCATTTAGCATTGTATAAAAGGTCGGCCAGTGAGGCACGGACCAGGAAGAAATCCGGTAGCGGGATGTGTATATATTGTCATATGAGTGTTCCTTTAAGAAAGGTTGAGCTCTCATCATGTGACTTGTAGCACATTGGGCTGTGGCTGTGAGGTGAGAGGCGGTTTCAGTTTGACTGCTCTGGACTGCAGAAGGAGAAAGAAGTGTTTTGCCTGTTTTCTCATTTTAAAAGCTGTTCCAGTAAAAAGCCCATTGGTTGTGGCTGAGTGCCTTGGTAACTTTAAAGATATTGTTGTTTTCCGGAAGGAGTTTGAATCTGCTGTTTGGAATTGGATCAGAATTTCAGGAAAAGGACCAGTCCCATTCAAGTGAGAATACAGTGTGTTGGGCCACGCCCTCGCAAAGGGGCTTTGGTTTATTGGATTTTGTTATTGAATTAGAACAGATAAGGGGGAATCCATTAAGTGTTATGTACATAGATTACTGTCATTATTGTAAATAAATCAAAGTTCTTTATTTTACTCGGTGTGGACTCCCCATGTCCTTATTAAAGTAAGTCCCTGATGTTTCTGGTGGGAGAGAATGCAAGAGTCTAGGGAGTGTAAGAGGGCCAATGGGGGGGTTGGGCTTTAGAGAGCTGAGGGCGAGGAAGGAAAGGGGGAACATCTTGGTAAGGTATGGAAGGCACCCCCCCAAAAGAGGTGCTCCCCTTCCTTCCTGCCCTTTTTTCTCAATGCCATAGAAAGTGTTTTAATAAGGCTTGGGGGAGTCCAAAGTGAGCAAATGTTTTACAACAGCTATATGCATGAGTACCAGTAGAACCTTTATTTGGATTGGATTTGTTTATTGTCATGTGTACCGAGATACAGTGAAAAGTATTTTTCTGTGAGCAGCTCAAACAGATCATTTAGTACATGAAAATAAAATAAAATAAAAACAAAATACATAAGGGAAACAAAAGGTCCACAATGCACATACATAGACAGCGGCATCAGGTGAAGTATACAGGAGTGTAGTATTAATTGAAGTAGCCACTTCCTACCTGCCAGGACTACCTTGAGATAGGAATTTGATTGGAAGAAACCTAGATGTATCAATGATGAACAAATATGACTCTTCAACTGAAATAGTAGAACTTCAATACTTATTATAAAGGATGAAAATATACTTTTTATTATCTGCGTATTGTTATGTGTGAACATATAGACGTACAGAAAAGGCATTTAAAAAATGACATTATTTTTATGACTACAGGGCCGTTGGGTGGACCTGGTGTAAAAGGAAGACGAGGTGAACAAGGAAGTAAAGGAATTCCTGGAAAATTAGGACCAAAAGGAATTCCTGGACCACTGGGCCACAAAGGCCAAAAGGGAGAACTAGGTTTGCAAGGACGCCAGGGTACAAAAGGGGACTTAGGACCCAGAGGTCCAAAAGGGGACAAGGGAGTTGTTGGACTTGAGGGGAATATTGGTTTTCCAGGCCCCACTGGGTCGACTGGCCTCAGAGGACCTAAAGGAGAAGTAGGTGGCGTAGGTCCCAGAGGACATCCTGGAATTCAAGGTGAGAGAGGAAGGAAAGGAGATGTAGGGGAGAAAGGGAAGACTGGGGAGAATGCAGCAATAAGGAATAGTGCATTTAGTGTTGGATTGACAGGATCTTCCAAGTGGCCTCGCTCAGGCAGTCCAATCAAGTTTGAAAAAATCTTATATAACAACCAAAATCATTATGACCTCTCCACAGGAAAATTTACATGTGTATTTTCCGGGGTTTATTATTTTGTTTATCATATCACTGTCTATGTCAAACACGTAAGAGTAGCCCTGTACAAGAATGGAGTGCCGATTCTCAATACATTTGATAGTTATCAGAACAGTGAGGATCAGGCTTCGGGAGGCACTCTATTGCAATTACAAACTGGGGATCAAGTGTGGCTTCAAGTAATTGGTGGGGATTCTTATAATGGACTGTTTGCAGACCACGATGATGATACAGTTTTTACTGGGTTTCTATTGTTTACTGAATAAAAGAATCAAGAAACTGGATACACTTCATCGGAAGTGTAGCTATTCAGATTTTGAGTGAAGAGAATAAAGAACCAATTTAATTTAAAAACTGATTAACTGGTCATTGTCTAAGTGCTGATCAGGTGCCTTGTGTGAAAATTGGTCTGCTTCCCCACATTAGAGTAATCAGGAGATTTAAAGTGGTTAGACTTCCCGATCGGCAGTCTCTCACCCTCCTCCCTGTCACCCCCCCACCCCCGCCCCAGCCCCTTCTATCTGCCATCATCAGAACTCCGGGCCTTGCCCTCTGGGCATGGCCTTCCCCATCCCATTGTTACGATCAAACCCCTCCCCCACTCCCAGAATCCCCCCCATCCACTTCCTCTCGAAGACACCTCAGCCAGTATCTGTCCCCTCCCCCCACGTTTCACATCTCCTAGGCCCATCGAAACCTGTTCGACCAGGCTCCAATGGTTGCAGCCCCACACACACACTCCCATTCACTAGCCAGCTTGAGTTTGCTAATGTGGCCCCACTCCCCACCTTGTCCCACCCGGTCCCAGGAAAACAAAGAAATCCCCTTCAAAAGAAAACCAGTGCAAACACACAAACCCCAGAAAACCGTCATTACAAAAAATCCCAACTCCTACCTTATCCAAATAGGCAGCTTCGCCCCATTTAACGCATATAACATGAAATAAAAAAATACAACTATATACAATCTTCCATCCCCCTACCCTCGGTCCAAGGCCAGTCCTCAGTCCCATTTCTCACTTCTGCCCCAGTCCTTCAGCATTCACAAACGCCTCCGCCGCCTCCACCATCTCAAAATAAAAGTCATTGGAGTTGTAGGTCACCCTCAACTTAGCTGGGTACATTATGCGGAACCGCACCCTGCTGTTATACAGTGCTGTCTTCACTTGGCCGAACGCTGCCCGCCTCCTCGCCAACTCCTCAGTAAAGTCCTGGTATATATGTATGCCAGCTCCAGCCCACTGCACCTCCCGCTTCTGCTTCGTCCAACTCTGGACCTTCTGCTTCATGTGGTACCTGTGGAAACAAATAATCACTGCTCTTGGCGGCTCATCTGTCTTCGGTTTAGGCCTCAACGACCGATGAGCCTGATCCAGCTCGTACTGGGAGGGATCTTCTCCCTTCCCCAACAGCTCCGCCAACATCTTGGCAAAATACTCAGTTGACCTTGGGCCCTCCACCCCTTTGGGCAAGCCCACGATTCTCAGATTTTGTTGCCTAGATCTGTTTTCCAGGTCCTCCACCTTCGCTTGCAGACCTTTGTTGGCCTCCACCACCTTCTGCAGCTCCTCACACATCGGGGTCAGCTGATCGCTGCATTGCGACACAGCCTCCTCCACTCCCTTCAATTTCTCACCCTGCTCCTATACCTCGGCCGATGCCGTCGACACCGTCGCCTTCACCAGGATAATCGCCTCCTCCACCAGGGTAATCGCCTCCTCCACCAGCACATTCAGTGTCATCATCATTTCCTTCCTCCACACCTCCCTGTGCTTTGCAAACTGTTTCTCGAGTTCCAATGTCATCACCTCGGTCATCTTTTCTGCCGTTAACAATGCGGCCCCACCCAGCGACCCAGCCTCCGCCATCTTTTCAGTTGCCGGGCTGACCCTTTCACTTGACGGCGAACCTTCACTTTCCCCCCTCTTCACGGCGGCTTTCTTTTGGTTTTTAGACACCCCCTCCTTCCTTATGTCTTCCTGCACTTATTTATCGGAAAATTGCCCTTGGTACCGGGCATTACATTCTAAAATATCAAGCCTCGAGCAGGAGCCTCCTGTGTGACTTCCTTCTACATTTACGATGCACCAACCTCCTGTTGTGAGGCCACCACCCCTAACCTGCTGGTTACACAATGTTGGTTGGCAGAGGGTAGGCTGTGGATCATTCACAAGGTCAGTCGGCATGGTCTTCTACCGTTCCAAATTGTATGTATATTAATTTGGTTGCCGAGTTGTCACTGCTGGGTACGTGAACGGTCCCGATCTTAACCCACCTCTGGCAAAAACAAAGGAAGATGTTGATCCATCGGAGAAGCAATACAGAATTGAAAAAACAGGTTTACATCTGATTCATGATTCGATTCTTAGACGTTTACAGCACAGAAAAAGGCAATTTGGCCCATCATGTCCACACGGATCAACAAAGATCTGACTATTAATCCCACTTTCCAGTAATTGGCACTGGAGGTTATGGCAGCGCAAGTGAATATCTAAATACTTCTTAAATGTTATCAAAGTTTATCACTCAACCACCATTTCAGGCAGTGAGTTCCAGACTCCTACACTCATCTGGGTGAAATTTCTCCTCAACTCCCCTCTTAGCCTTCTATTTCTTGCCTTAAGTTTATACCCCCTGGGTAATGGTCCCTCTACTCATGGAAAAAGTACATTGCTAGCCACCCTATCTTCTATGACCCTCATAATCCTTTACACCTCTATCAGGTTCCCTCTCAAACTTTTCTGCTCCAGCCTATTCAATCTCTCCACATAGCTCAGACCCTCCAGCCCAGGCAGCATCCTGGTGAATCTCCTCTGCACCCTCTCCTGTGCCAATCACATCCTTCCTATAACATAATGACCAGAACTGCACACAGTACTCCAGTTGTGGCCTGACTGATGGACTCAGTATGATTCAAGGAATAAACACTTCTTGAAATCTGCCTGTTACAATTTCAACATCTACCATTGAAGAAAAGAGCTTCCTAACTACCAAATGATGTTATTGGTAGTTGTATTATCAAAGAGTAAAGAAAAGTGCAGCACAGGAACAGGCCCTTCGGCCCTCCAAGCTTGTACCGATCATAATGCCCTAACTAAAAAAAAAATTCTGCCCTTACTCAGTCCGTATCCCTCTAATTCTTCCCCATTCATGTATCCGTTCAGATGCCTCTTAACTGTTGCTAATGTTCCTGCCTCCACCACCTCTGGCAGTGCGTTCTAGGCACCCACCACTCTCTGCATGAAAACCTACTTCACACATCTCCCTTAAACTTTCCCCCTCTCACCTTGAACCTGTGCTCCCTTGTATTTGACACTTCCACCCTTCGAAAAAGCCTCTGACGATCCACCCTGTCTATGCTCCTCATAATTTTGTCGACCTCTATCAGGTCTCCCTCAGCCTCCGTCTTTCCAGTGAAAACAATCCTAGTTTATTCAACCTCACCTCAGTCTCGAGACCAGGCAGCAATCTGGTGAAGCTTCTTTGCACTCTCTCCAAAGCTTCCACTTCCTTCTGATAATGTGGCGACCAGAACTGCACGCAATACTCCAAATGCGGCCTAACCAAGGTTCTATATAGCATGATTTCCCAACTCGTGTACTCAATGCACCGACTGTTGAATGCAAGCATGCCATATGCCTTCTTAATCACCTTGGACATCAGTTACATTGGGGTAAATCTTCCGATCCCGCCCACTGTGGGAACCATCACTGGCGGGACAGAGAATTTGATGGACTATTTAAAGTTCCGTTGACCTCGGGTGAATTAAAATGTCACCATTCTCCATGGCGGGATTCAAACCCGGGTCCCCAGAGCATGACTCTGGGTCCCTGGAGTACTAGACCAGCGACAATACCACTACGTCACTACATCCCCATTAGCCCCATTCAAATATGTGTAAACCGGATTCTCCCAGGGCCCAGAAACTAACAGCTTTGCCTGAGACACCTTGCCGTGACACCGTTCAGTTCTGGTTTCCATAAACTGGCAGTGCCAAGGTATCCGGGTGCCAGGTTGCCATGACAGGGATCAGGACTGGTGGTGCCATGCCCTTAAGATGTGGGGTGAGGGGGGCTCGAGGGCCCAGTAAGAAGTAAGTTAGGTGCAGTAGGGGGGTCCGGAAGCTGTGCTGGGGTGACTGAGGGTAGTCCAAAGATCGGGGTGGTATTTAAAAATGGCGCCCCCATCGGCAGATACACTTCCTGATGCAACTGCAGCCTCGGTGGGGCATTCCTCGCTGAGGCCAAACAAAATGGCAAAGTGCCGTTAAACAACGGTGTTGTTGTCAGCGCTGCAGGCACTGAGAAACACGCTGCTAAACGTGCCCAAAACCGGACAGAGGTTTTTCTCCGGTTAAACCGCAGCAATCATCATGATAATGTGTACCTTGATCTAACCAGATGTAGTGCCCTATACAGCGCGGGTTCAATTCCCGTACCGGCCTCCCCGAACAGATGCCGGAATGTGGCGACTAGGGGCTTTTCACAGTAACTTCATTGAATCCTACTTGTGACAATAAGCGATTATTATTCTTTTGATTGGCAAACAAATCGCTCCTGGGAGGCATAAAGATCAGGTCTATACAGCGCGGGTTCAATTCCCATACCGGCCTCCCCGAACAGGCGCCGGAATGTGGCGACTAGGGGCTTTTCACAGTAACTTCATTGAAGCCTACTTGTGACAATAAGATCAAGGCTGCTCTGATCTTCCCCCCTCCCCCTTTCAGGCCGCCGCCCTGTTTTAGACTCCCCTCTTCACCCCTAAGCTTTGGGAGACCCCCGGGGACCTTACTCCCCCCAACCCCCTCTGCCTATTAAGTTCTCCTCCCCCTCCCCCCGAGAGGCTTGATCCCTGGTGATGCCAATGTGGCAGTGTCAAGATGCCTAGGTCCCAGAGGGAGAGCTCCTATGGCCTCAGTACTAAATGGCACTCTGACAAGGTCCCTCAGGCACATTCGTTGAGTCCTGGGCACTGGTTGAATCCGGCGGACGTATACTTAAATTAAATATGCTGATGTGGGTCACACCCAGTGAGGGCGAGATCCAGATTGCAAGATGTTTCGAGCATCGCAAATCTCGTGAGATTCTATAGTCTCACCCGACACAAAGTTGAGCGCGATAAGGCTGCTGAACCACGCCCTCTGTTGCGATCCGAGTTGATGTTATAACGGGACAGAAAGATCCCAGAATGGAACCCTGGCTCAATGTAACTTATAATTTTTTTCAAACATGAAGGAACAGGATTACTAATTAGTTTTAACAACAAGGAAAAAAATTATTAAACATGAAAAAATGGTTTATAATAAAATATTCCTTTATTTCCCCCCTTAGGTTAACAAATACACACAGGTTTTATGATTAACACAGATGACAAAGTACATTTGAAGCCACAATGGTTTCATTAGCACACAAAGTCCGTCTTTAAAACATATAGATTGGCTGTAATCAAACACACACAGTCCAGTCTGAACCTAAATTAGTTTCTGTGGATATCGCCTCAGAATTCCCCCCCCCAGATGATTGTGACATGAGAGTTCCCAAGTTCCACTCCCAAAAATATGTTTTAATACCTTCTCTTGCAGTGAGGATTTCCATTAGCAGGTTGTATTTCAAAATCCACTCCACATTTTCCAAAGGACTCTTTGGAACTTCCGCTCCACTTCTACCACCTAATTCACTCCAGGATTTCATACCATCCATTTAGGATTCCTTTGTCTTGACTGACTTCCACTGTGAACACCAACTCTGATATCCAGCCAATACTGCCGTCCCAATTACTTGCAAATTTGTTTTGTAGACTGTGGTAAGACATTCCATACATTTATGATTACTTTAGAAACTTTCAGAAACTTAGGGCGCAATTCTCCCATCGGGAGACTAAGTGCCGACGCCAGAGTGAAAACCGGAGTGTTTCACTCCGGCGTCGGAGGCCGTTCCCAGTTCCCTATTCTCCCGCACCCGGGGGGTTATGAGCGGCGCTGCGTCATTTACGCGCGCTGGGTCTTGGCGCCGCGTAAAAATGGCGCCGAGTAAATGACACGGCCGGTGCCGCGTAAATGACGTCATCCACGCAGGTGCAGGTTGACCGGTGCCAACCCGCGCATGCGCGGTTGCCGTTCACCCCGCGGCCGCCCCGCAAGAAGATGTTGGATGGATCTTGCGGGGCAACGGAGGAAAGGAGGTCCTCCTTCAGAGAGGCCGGCCCGCCGATCGGTGGGCACCGATCGCGGGCCAGACCCCTTTTGATTCCCCCCCGGTGCAGGAACCCCCCTCCCCCTCCACAGGCCGCCCCCCCCAGCGTTCCTGCGCTGTTCCCGCCAGCAGCGACCAGGTGTGGACGGCGCCAGTGGGGACCTGTCGTGTTGGGCAGGCCGCTTGGCCCATCTGGGCTGGAGAATCGCTGCTCGCCCGTTACAAACAGCGAGCGGCGATTCTCCGAGCGGCCAGCCGTGATTCCCGCCGCGCCGGTTTGCGGGGGTGTGTGGGAGAATCGCGTGCGCGTGCCGGGTCGGCGTGGCGGGACTCGCGCGGCGCCCCGGCGATTCTCCCCCCCGGCGTGGGGGGGGGGGAGAATTCCACCCGTAACTTCTCACCAGCCGATCTCTTCTCAGTTTTGTCTGTATTGCCCATGAACAATATCCTGTTCTATTTCCAGGTTTTGTAGAACCAACCGTCCTGTAGTTCATCTGGAGCTTGCTTTGTTGCATTTTAGTGCTCTGAGTAGAACTATGAGAGCTGCCTTTTCATTGGCTCCCTGTCTCCAACTTCTGTTAGCAGAATTGCGGGAGATATTCCCTCTCCGGCGGTCTATCTGCACTAACTTCCCTGACTTCCAGTTAAACTAAAGAACAAAGGAAAGTTTTTTCCCTTACAAGGGCTTCTAGCTGCCAAGCAACTATATTTACTCTTCACACAGAAGCTATCGCAGTTGGAACTGAAACCAACCCCCAAACACCTTTGTTCAGCATGAATCTAACTATAGGTCCCTTCCAGACACAGAAACATTAAATTGAACCTATTTAAAACTACACTTATTTCTTTAAATTTAGAGTACCCAATTATTTTTTTCCAATTAAGGGACAATTTAGCGGGGCAAATCCACCTACCTGCACAACTTTGGGTTGTGGGGCAGACACGGGGAGAATGTGTAAACTCCACACAGACAGTGACCCATGGCCGGGATTGAACCCTGGTCCTCAGCGCCGCAGGCTGCAGTACTAGCCACTGCGCCACCATGCCGCCCTTAAAATATACTTATTTGTAATGTTTACGAATATAAATATAAATCCTTTAAAACTACCTTTGTTTTCCTAACAACTCTTATTAACAATAAGGACCATATTATGAGTACAATTCCTACAGTTATATCATCTACTGTGCTATACTGCAACAGGAGAACAATTCCTAAAAAAGTCAAAGTAAGAAATCCTAAACAATTATTGAACAAGGCTTCTTTTTAATGTCTGCAAGAAAAGCATTGTAATGACAAATGTATAATAATATAACAATAGTTAAATATCATACATAGAAAATTGAAATACTACTCTGGAAGTGGTGCATATCTTCAGAAATGTTGTTACAGTACTATTGTCGATTTTTGTAATTATATGAATTGCAATGGAGAGAAAATACTTTTTTCAGAATACTGTAAACATTGCATGTGCCAGCACTACGGCATTTCTAAGCGTGCGATTGTGCTTTGGAGCTGCCAGCGAGAATTTTCCTGACCATGTGCCTTGTGACCCGAGCAATTTTTGCTCATTATGTTCAGACTGGGTTTGCACTGGGCTAAAAGTATAAAAATACAGCTCGATCATGAGCTCTTCCACCAAGAACGGTTTAATGAACTGGCACTGCCTAACACTTGTTTTAAAGCTGTTTGAAATGTCCTATTCCAGTATAGATAACTAGTCTGAATTTGTGACTTTGTAAAAGTGAAACGGCTGATTTTAAAAGGTATAAAATAAACAAAACAAAAGCTGCAAGTCTGAAGCAGAAAATACTGGATATGCATAATCAGGCCGAACAGAATCTAATATAAGGCAGTCACCAACACAGGTGAGGTGAAGAATTTCAATGGCTAACAATGCACATCAAAAAATTATGGATGAGCAAACCTCAGTTTTCCACCATGAGCAGGAGACAACTGCAATTCTCCGCTGCCGATGTTTTTTTTCAGTTGGAGACTTAGGGACATATTGTTTCCCTACAGTATTTTATTTATTTTTTGGTCATTAACTTGCACCTTACACAGTTAATTGTGGGAGGATCATGTAAACTTTCTCTTACAATCTTTTGTTTATTCAACTTCAGTGCAGATCCGACATCTGTTCAGTGATGGCTACATATATGAACAAACGTACTCCTTTTCTGTCTCTTCCTTTAGATCTAAAGTAAAAAAATAAAGGAATCACATAACTGTTATTTATTTTTCAATTTCCCCCTTTCTCCTGCAGATCATGTTTTGGTGCTGTCAGAGATCCCACCGCACTCATTGCCCGATGAATGTATTTAAGAGTGGGAATCTTAGCTTTATTGCCTTCACTGCCTAGGGGAAGTGAAACCAACTGCACTCCTAACTTCTCCACTCGCCGATAGCAACTGTTATCGCCAGCGCAGGAGAGAGGGAAGTGTGTCAGTGAATCGAGTATAATCTGTTTTGGCCAATGTGGCTGTGAGGTTTGCAGCAGTTATAATTTGAGGGTGAGGTGAGGTTTATGAATGTTAGGTATGAGTCCTGATTAATAGATTGTTGTTTGGTGAGCAATAACAATGTGGTGTATTGCGCAATAACTCAGGCTAGTGGTGCAGTTGAAAGGTCATGACATTTGAAAATGCACCCACTAGCCTTGACCTCTTGTGTGAACTTTTTGTGGCGCTGCATCCAGGTCAGGACTTGACTCCTGACAACGACCACCAGGGCTCACAGATCCTACATTCTTCTAAGAGTTTGCCTGAAGGGCCTGATGTTCCCTTGCAGATAGATAACATCACTCCTCCTCTGCACCTCCTCGACCAAGGACTAAACTGCAGCATGGTAAATCTTAGAGACCCCTTGCTACCATGTGGTGCTATTACTGGGTATTTTCTGTTGTATGGCTTCTTGCACCTAATCTATCCACTAACCTCTCCTTTAAGAGGTGTATTAGTCCAGGTTACTTTTAACTGGTGCTAGACTCACAATTTTGCAACCCCTGCTGAGGTGTGCAGCCACTCAGCAATGGGGTTAGTACAGGCTGAACACTGCAATCATGTAAATTGGTGCGTATGTCAGCTTTATGGAAATCATCTGATTTTCATAGCGGGTAGGAAGTCCGTAAAGGCAGCTTTACATCCATTCAGCAATGTGAAAATCAATTCCCCACCATACAGTCTCCACTATAGTTTTTCTGTGTCATCAGCTGAAAACCTATTTGGTATTTTGTGTGGTGACCTTTTTTCTTGACATGCCTAAACATTAAAACTGTTGCTAACAGTGGCACAGTGGTTAGCATTGCTGCCTATGGCGCTGGGGACCTGGGTTCGAATCCCTGCCCTGGGTCACTGTCCGTGTGGAGTTTGCACATTCTCCCCGTGTCTGCTTGGGTTTCATCCCCACAACCCAAAGGTGTGCAGGATAGGTGGATTGGCCACGCTAAATTGCCCCTTAATTGGAAAAAATAATTGGGCACTCTAAATTTATTTTTAAAAACTGTTGCTAACATGGCACTAAAATGCTTTACAAATGCATTTTCTGCTTGTCGCTTCCCTTATCTCCTTCATGTTCTTGCATGTTGTCTATCATTTGCAGTATGTGGTATAATCAACACTTTTCTCATTTTAACATGTTCCCTCCTTGTGTCCTTGTTTCAGAAGTTTGAATGGAGTCATTATGACAATGTTATGGTCTGCGAGGCCTTTGAATAGACACGATTAAGCAAGTTTTGCCAACACTCCACCTCTGCTGTTCAAAATCAGTACAAGAGTATTGCAGAACTCCAGCGTACCACACAAACAAATATTGCCAAAGTGCCCTTTCAGAAATATAAGAAATGTTTGTTGCCTCATTATTTTCAACAATTGTTCCACTGTTGTCATGAACATTTTTCTAGCAACAAGAAATTCCTATGTTAAAGAATCATCTGCTCAGCAATATTCAAAGTGTCCTTATTCTTATCGACGAGAAAAACAAAGCAAACTCTCTAATATTCAGATTATTTGAAGAACATGTCAAAAATCTAGGTTTTTGATAAAACAACATTCTCATTATAAAGTGAATTTTCACAAATTCTGCATTTTATACTTAATGAAGTCATTTTGAAACGTAGGAACTGTTGTAAGGTAGAAAAAGGCAGCAGCGAATTTCACACAGCAAGATCTGGTGGGTGGCAATGAGGTCAATAGCAGAATTGTTACAGCTCTGGAGGCCGTTTGGCCCATCGTGTCTGCACCGGCTCTCTGAATGAGCGATTCACCTTATGCCATTCCCCTGCCTTCTGTCCGCAACCCTGCACATCCTTCCTTTTCAGATAACAGTCTCATTCCCTTTTGAGTGCTTCAATTGAACCTGCCTCCGTCACACTCTCAGGCAGTGCATTCCACTCGCTGTGTGAAGATGATTTTCCTCACATTGTTTTTGCTTCTTTTACCAATTGCTTTAAATCTGTGTTCTCTGGACCCCTCATGATATGGAATACCTCAATCAAATCTCCTGGCCACCTTCTTTAGTCCAAGGAAAACAGTCCAATCTTCTCCAATCTTCATAACTGAACGTCCTCATTCGTGGAAACATTCTTTTGAATCTTTGCTGCACTGTCTCCAATGCCTTTGCATTCTTCCTAAAGTGTCCAGAACAGGATGCAATACTCCAGCTGAGACCAAACTATTGTCTTATACAAGTTCAACATGACCTCCTTGTTCTTGTACTCTATGTTCCTATCAATAAAGCCCAGGATACCGCATGCTTTATTAACCACTCTCTCAACCTGTCTTGCCACCTTCAAGGACTCATGCACATCTCCGCTCAGGTCCCTCTGCTCCTGCACCCCCGTTAGAATTGTGCAATTTGTTTTATATTTGTCCCTCCAATCTTTTCACATTTCTCTGCATGGAGAATGTTCTCTGGTTTATTGAAATAAATTGACCTCAGCCACTTTAACATTATTTGAAAATAAAAATTGCTGGAATGGAACAAATAAATAATAATAATAATCTTTATTAATGTCACAAATAGTCTTACATTAACACTGCAATGAAGTACTGTGAAAGTCCCCTAGTCGCCACTCTCTGGCACCTGTTCGGGTCCACTCAGGGAGAATTCAGAATGTCCAATTCACCTAACAAGCACGTCTTTCGGGACTTGTGGTAGGAAACCGGAGCACCTAGAGGAAACCCACGCAGACACGGGGAGAACATGCAAACTCCGCACAGACATTGACCCAAGCTGGAATCGAACTAGGGAACCTAGTGCTGTGAAGCAACAGTGCTACCGTGCCGACATTGAATCCCATCTGCCACTTGTCTGCCCATTCTGCCTTCTTGTCTATGTACTTTTAAAAATCTATATTATCCTCCTCACAGTTCACAATAGGAATATAAATATAAATGATGCAATTGAATGTGGTAATCATGCAGGTGAAACATCCTGCACTTGTATTACTTTCATGGATCTTTTACATCCATCTGAAAGAGCAGGCAGGATCTTAGTTCACATCATATCTGAAAGATGACAGCTCTCACAGTGTACCCACCACTCCTCAGTGAAACACTCGTCTGTAGCCTGAATTATGGGCTCATGGGCAGAAATTTTCCAATGGCCAAGTTTCTGCATCGCTGCCGATCAAGGCAACAGCATTAATTAGCTGGAGATTTGATTTCCAACCCCCGCTCTCTCTTATAACCCTCACTTCAGAGTGGCCAGATGCTCTTTATTACTAGCAGCGCAACTGGGACTGGTGGCCACTGCTGGGATTACAGAGTAAAAGTGCCAGAGACAAGTTACAAATAATTACTGGCCAGGGGTGTTGCGGTACGAGGCTCTGGTGTGTGAGTGTGTGTGTGTGTGTGTGTGTGTGTGATGTGGGGGGGGGGGGGGGGGGGGGGCGGGGGAGGAGGAGGAATAGCGGTGATGGGCATGGGACAGGGGTGTAGGGGGCCATGATTTGAAGGGCAGGAAGGGAGAGGACATTTAAGGATCCCTGACTTGGGGGGGGGGGGGGGGGGGGGCGGTTGTACCTGATCTTCAAAGAGGCCATTAATGGAGGTGTTCCCCATCGTCTCCCCCTCAATCTTTGCTCGATGTCTGGACAGGGTAACTTGCTGAGCTCCCCCCAACTACTCCTCCCAATGTCCCTGAAGCACCTCCAGCTGGCCTGGGTGGGAAGGAATCTTTATTGACCATTAATTGGCCGCTCAGGGGCCTCAATAGGGGCATGGGCAGGCTAACTGCCCTAGGCCTCACCCGCCCCCATAAAATTTTGGACAGGTTGGGGGAGGGCAGTGGGATGGCCTCTCGGGGAATTTTACAGGCCTGCATTCTTACAAATTTTGCCCCATGTATTTGAAGCAAGGCTTCAATCCACAACCTTCTGAATCAGAGGCAAGGCAACTACATCGACGTGACAGTTAATATTTCAGGGTCAGTTTTAGCAGTTGTTTGCATTTTTTATGATAAAAATAATTGTAATGAACAAGTCCTATTAGTGTTGGCATAGCTCAACTTCAGGGAGCAGCTTCCTTCAAAGATTGAATTTAAAATTCTCTGCCACAATTAAAATTAAAAAATTTTTTTTTTTAAAGAGTACCCAATTGCTTTTTTCTCCAATTAAGGGGCAATTTAGTGTGACTAATCCACCTAACTTGCACATCTTTGGGTTGTGGGGGTGAAACCCACACAGACACGGTGAGAATGTGCAAACTCCACACAGACAGTGACCCAGGGCTGAACCCGGGTCCTCAGCGCCGTGAGGCAGCAGTGCTAACCACTGCTCCACCCTGCCACTGCTCTGCCACAATTTAACAGTTGGTACAAAGTTTTTTTATTGAGAACTCCTCATGCTGTTTCTACAATTGTTAATCTCGCCTTAATCCCCAAAGGCACAGAAAATCCCCATAACATTACAAACATTAAAGTATGGGGTGATTATTAAATGCAAAGATTAGCATTATGAATAGGAGATTAATATTTCAGCTACTTACATACTTATTGCACTTTGTCTATAATGAACTGGTGAATTCAGCATCCATTTTCTTGTGTGCTTCATATTTTTCCTAATGTAGTAAAACAATGCAATTCTGTTATATACTGCTCTTCATTTGTACAGACAGACATATGCAATGTAAACATAAATGGTAACAAAATTACTTTGGAACTGAGAAACTTGTTTATTTTGGGAATTATGCTTGCATCTGCCAAGCATGTGTTTGATTTGAAATAACAACGAAGTGCTGGAAATACTCAGCAAGTCCAGCAACATCTGTAGCGAGAGAAAGAGTTAATGGGCGCGATTCTCCGGAAACATTTCTAAGTGTGTGTGATGAACGGTTACTGCCTTATCATCATGTAAGGTTATGTCCCCTTTAAGACTGGGCTTGGAACCTTGGGGACTCCGCCTCTGGCTCCACCCATCTGTGAGCCATGTATAAAGGGCTGCCTCATGGGCTGTGCAGCAGTCAGCACATGTCTCAGCTCTAGCATAGTTCTTAGTCTAATAAAGCCTTCTTTACCGTTTACACTCTAAGCGTCGTTATTGAGGGTACCTCAATTTATTAGACTAAACTAGATTCAGGATGGACGCAGGCCTAAAACCAGAGAAGCTCAATCTGGAAGCACGGACACCGGAGGCGAAGGAAATTTTAAAATACTGGCTGAAGTGCTTCGAGGCCTACCTGGACTCCGCAGAGACTCCCATCCTGGGGCCACGCAAGCTGCGTCTACTCCACGCCCGGGTGAGTCACAGAATCTCCACCACGCTCGAAAAGGCGACGACTTATGAAGAGGCGGTCGAGTTACTCCGCAAGCGGTTTGTCAAACCCATCAATGAGGTACACGCCAGGCATCTGCTCTCTACCTGCCAGCAGCGCTCGGGGCAATCGCTAGACAAATTCGTCGAGAAACTCACCGCGCTTGCCAGGGACTGTGACCATCAGGATGTGACAGGGGAAGTCCATATGAACCTGCACATCAGAGACGCTTTCGTGTCCGGCATCCGCTTGACCTACATCCGGCAGCGGCTGCTTGAAAACGGGGCAAAAGACCTCCAGGACACGCTAACGCTCGCCTCCTTGCTGGAGGTGGCCCGACATAACTTGGATACATACCCCGCGGACTCTGCGAGCCCCCCCCGGATCTTCCTCAGACTCAGCCGTATTACAGGCCTGCGCCACGCGCCGACCCGCTCACCATGGGGACACACCTTGCTACTTCTGCGGGCAGGGCCAGCACCCACGCCCACGCTGCCCAGCCCGCTCCGCGATCTGCAGCGACTGCGGGAAGAAAGGGCATTTTGCGAGGATCTGCCTGGCCAGACCCAAGGGCCAGAAAAACAAAGAACAGCCGGCCCGAAAATAAGGCTCTCAGGCCTGCAGGCCTCGCAATGCTGCTGCGCACCGACCCGACATGCCCCCTTCTGACGCGTCATCAGCCTCGTGCGAATCATGGGAGCGGCCATCTTGTCAGCGGCCAACTTCTCGACCTGACACGTGCGACCGACGGCGGCGGCCATTTTACGAGTCCGACTTGGCTGAGGACTCCGACTACCCGCGAGTGGGTGCGATCACCCTTGACCAAACTCGGCCAAAACACCTGCAGAACTCTATGATGCAGGTCCAGGTCAACGGGTGCGACACTGCATGCCTCTTCGACTCCGGGAGCACGGAGAGCTTTATCCACCCTGAAACGGTAAGGCGCTGCTCCCTACGCACCCATCCCACATCCCAAACCATAGCCCTCGCATCCGGGTCCCACTCGGTACAAATCAAGGGGTACTGTATTGCGGATCTCTCGATCCAGGGCGCCAAATAAACCCGTTTCAAATTTTATATCCCCCCTCACCTCTGTGCCCCCCTGCTGCTCGGACTGGATTTCCAGTGCAGCCACCGAAGCCTGACACTGAAGTTCGGCGGACCCTTGCCCCCCCTCACGGTATGCGCCTTGCGACACAAAGTCGCACCCCCCTCGCTATTCGCGAACCTCACTCCTGACTGTAAGTCCGTCGCCACCAGGAGCCAGCACTACAGTGCCCAAGATATGGCTTTTATCAAGTCAGAGGTCCAGCGCTTACTGGGAGAGGGGGTCATCGAGGCTAGCAACAGCCCTTGGAGAGCGCAAGTGGTGGTAGTCCGGTCCGGGGAGAAGAAACGGATGGTTGTGGATTATAGCCAGATCATAAACCGATTCACGCAGCTTGATGCGTACCCCCTTCCTCGCATCGCGGAAATGGTAAATCGGAGCGCCCAATACCGAGTCTTTTCCACGGTCGACCTCAAATCCGCCTACCACCAGCTCCCCATCCGACCAAAAGACCGCCCCTATACTGCCTTCGAAGCAGCCGGCCGGCTCTTCCACTTCCTCAGGGTCCCCTTCGGTGTCACAAATGGGGTCTCCACCTTTCAAAGGTCGTTGGACCAAATGATGGACCAGTACGGTTTGCGGGCTACATACCCGTACTTGGACAATGTCACCATCTGCGGCCATGACCAGCAGGACCATGACGCTAACCTCGAAAAGTTCCTCAAGACCGCCCGAGCCCTTAACCTGACCTATAACGAGGACAAATGCGTTTTCCACACCACCCGGCTAGCCATCCTCGGCTATGTCGTGGAAGACGGGGTCCTAGGTCCCGACCCCGACCGCATGCGTCCCCTTAAGGAACTCCCTCTCCCCCGCAGCCTCAAGGCCCTCAAACGGTGCTTGGGGCTTTTCTCTTATTACGCCGAATGGGTCCCCAAGTATGCGGACAAAGCCCGCCCACTCATAAAGACTACCATTTTTCCCCTCTCGGCTGAGGCTCAATTGGCCTTCAACCGCATCAAGGCCGACATCATCAAGGCCGCTATGCAGGCGGTGGACGAAACCATCCTTTTCCAGGTAGAGAGCGATGCATCAGATGGGATATCCTCAATCAGGAAGGCAGACCAGTAGCGTTCTTCTCCCGAACCCTCACCGCCTCCGAGGTTTGACACTCTGCAGTCGAAAAGGAGGCACAAGCCATTGTGGAGGCTGTGCGGCGCTGGAGACACTACCTCGCCGGTAGGAGGTTTACCCTCGTCACCGACCAACGGTCAGTCGCCGATATGTTCGATAACACACAACGGGGCAAAATAAAAAACGATAAAATTTTGAGGTGGAGGATCGAACTCTCCACCTACACGTACGATATCAAGTATCGTCCAGGGGAGCTCAACGAGCGCCCAGATGCCCTGTCCCACGACACATGCGCCAACGCGCAGGAGGACCGCCTGCAAGCCATCCGCAATGACATCTGCCACCCGGGGTTACCCGTCTCGTCCATTTTATCAAGTCCCGCAACCTAACTTACTCAACCAAGGAGGTCAAGGCCATGGACAGGGCCTGCCAAGTCTGTGCGGAGTGCAAACCGCACTTCTACCGGCCAGAGAAGGTTCGGCTCGTGAAGGCCTCGGGTCCCTTTGTACGACTGAGCGTGGACTTCAAGGGGCCCCTCCCGTCCACCAATCGTTATGCCTATTTCCTCACCTTGATCGATGAGTTCTCCCGTTTCCCATTCGCCATTCCCTGCCCCGACATGACCTCAGCCACTGTGATTAAGGCACTGCACAGCATCTTCACCCTGTTCGGTTTCCCCGCTTATATCTACAGCGACCGGGGTACATCGTTCATGAGCGATGAACTGTGTCAGTATCTGCTCAGCAAAGGCATCGCTTCGAGCAGAACGACCAGTTATAACCCGCGGGGAAATGGGAAGGTGGAGAGGGAGAACGCAACAGTGTGGAAGGCTGTCCTTCTGGCCCTGCGGTCGAGAATTCTCCCAACCACCCGCTGGCAGGAGGTCCTACCCGATGCCCTTCACTCCATTAGGTCACTCCTCTGCACGGCCACGAATGAGATCCCTCACAACCGATTGTTTGTCTTCCCCAGGAAGTCTACCTCCGGGGTCTCGCTTCCACCTTGGCTGATGGCTCCGGGACCTGTTCTTCTCCGGAGGCACGCGAGGAGCCATAAAGGTCGAAAAGGTCCGACTGCTCCACGCCAACCCCAGTTACGCCTACGTGGAGTACTCCGACGGCAGGCAAGATACGGTTTCCCTCCAGGATCTGGCACCCGCTGGATCCCCCACCACAGACGCCCCTTCCCGCGCCGCTCCCCTGCAGGACCCAGCGCCCCCTACAACACACCCCCTTCCGGCCCTACCCCCCGTTGGTGAGCACCTAGCGCTCACCCCCCCTTTACACACCCCGGCCCTGCCTAGTCCCCCTGCCCCGACCCGGACTGAAGCTCTGACCGCTGTGCTCCCGGATGTGCCCTCAACCAGGACGTCCGTGCCCGCCGCACCACCGCCCAAATTGAGGAGGTCGATGAGGACGATCCGGCCACCGAGACGGATGGACCTATGATGGAACTTCACCCCCGCCGGACTCTTTTTAAACAGGGGGTGAATGTGATGAACAGTTACTGCCTTATCATCATGTAAGGTGATGTCCCCTTTAACACCGGGCTTGGAACCCTGGGGACTCCGCTCTGGCTCCGCCCATCTGTGAGCCATATATAAAGGGCTGCCTCATGGGCTGTGCAGCAGTCAGCACATGTCTCAGCTCTAGCATAGTTCTTAGTCTAATAAAGCCTTCTTTACCGTTTACATTCTAAGCGTCGTTATTGAGGGTACCTTCTCCCTGTGTGGTAGCAATCGGCAATTGTCGCCTGCTTCCCGGTGCTCGGCCCAGCGAGGCCGGCAATGCTATTCAACATTAATTGGTCCACTTAATGAGGCTTCATGGCCTCTCGTTGCTAATGAAGGCTTGCCAGCTTATTTTCCGGGATCGCTCTTGCCAGTTCCCTGCTAACAAAGTCGAGCAGCACTTGCTCAGCCAACCCCAGCCAGCTAGCACTAATGACGCCGAGGAGAACAGGCCCAAGATTCAGAGTAACTGACCTAGGGAGGCTCCGAGACACAGTGGAGGTCAGGAGAGATGGCCTGTTCCCCCGAGGGTCCCGGTGGGTGTAGGGCAGCCAGCGCTGCCTGGGACGAGGTAGCGGCAGCAGTCAGCTCGGGCAGTGTGACCAGGAGTGTCATAATATACACCAGTATATCATGGTGCAGATACACACACACTGATGGACACACAGTGGGACCAATCAACACACACAACACCGCAGCCAATCACCAGTTAGAGCACACGCACTATAAAGACAGGGGACATCAGAGTTCCCGCTCATTGGAGCTGCAGCTTCCTAGTAGGACAGAGCTCACAGCCTGCAGCACAGACATTCACCATGTGCTGAGTGCATCGACTGGTTAGGACAAGGCAAAGGTCTTTAGTTAAAGCTAATATCGTGTTAACCCACAGTGAGAGTATGTTAAACAGTTAATTACTCAATAAAATAGTGTTGCACTATTTCAAGTGTTGGTGACCTGTATGTGTTCCACGGATCCAGAGCGCCCAACACAACAAGGAGGACTGGCCTCCAGTGCAGGGAGAAGGTCAACAACCTACACCGGGCAGCACGAGTGAGTAGACACCAATGCCCCCCCCACCCCTCCCAAGGGAGCATCCACCCCCAACTCCTCAAGCAACTGCCAACCCTCCCTCCACCCTCTCCCCCTTCAAAACCCCCAACCCTCCCTCAACACCCGTCTTCCCACCACTGTGAACGAAGTGTGTGTCTCCTCAGGAAAAGCTTCCCCGTAATTGTCGGGAGAGGGCCCAGACTGGTGGAGCGGTGCCAGGCTTAAGAATCCTCACCTCCTTTGAGGAGTGTGCCCTTGAGGTGACTGAGGTGGCTGAGGACAGGGTGGTCAGCAATGCGGAGGCTGGTAGACACTGCAGAGGTGAGGAACCACTGGGCTCCACCCACTCTAGGTTCCACACTAGAACAATGGACCTGCCATTGTTCTAGTCGCCGCACAGCTGTCATCCCCACCCTCCATCAGTGCAGATACACACACCTCGGTGGGTCATGTTAGTGAACAGGCTTCGGGGGCACCACCTGGTGAGCACCACACTATTGCTGATGCACATTAGGTGGAGGCAGGAACCTCCAGGTGAGACAGCAGTTGGAGGTCTGCTGGATCCCTGGACCCAGCTGGATCCCAGCCTGATGCTGAGCCTCTGGAGCAGGGTTACCCGGAACTGTTGGAGACAATAGGGACCAGCCGGGACATTCAGAGGGAGATGTCAGCATCATGCCAGCAGATCCATAGCCGCTTGGAGAAGTCCCAGAGGTTACGGGCACAAGAGATGTCGCCAGTAATGCGTGGCACCACAGCCAACGCTGCTAGGGTGGCGACCACAGTGGACAGCCTGGTGCTCGACGTTGGCACCATTAGTGAAGGTGTCCAAGGTGCCGCGCAGTCGGTGACGGCCATGGCTGAGGGTCTCAGCAGAATGTCTGCCTCGATGGGCACCCAGTACCAGGCCGACCTTGATGAGGTTCTGTGGGGCATGTCCCACTCTGAGATGGGAATGGCCAAAGCGCTGCGGAGCTTTTCCCAGTTGCAGGTGGGCATTGCCGAGGTGCTGTAGAGCATGACCCAATCACGGAGGAGTATTACTGAGGGCGTAGACACGATGGTGCAGACCATGGGGAAACGCCAGGGTGGCAGCGCCAGACGATGCAGGGGCAGTTGGGGCTTGAATCAGCTGCGTCTCCGTCCCAAGGTGAACCCCAGGCCCTATGGGCACCGAGTAGAAGGAGGGGGCACTGAGTGCCAACTCGGACCCGTCCCATGGAGTGGCAACGGTGGCCACCAGCTCCTTCGAGTTCCACCCCTCTGATGAGGCCGCGTCTCACGTTCAGCTCAAGAGACAGGGATGCGTGAGCCGGGGCCCTCTGGTCTTAGAGCCTGCGAGGGGCATCGAAGGCCACAGGATGAGGTAAGCAGCTGGTTGTCTCCATCTCTGATGTGCATCCCAGCGAGACATCTACACGTAGTGGTAGAGCTCGGAGGGCCAAGCACGTTGAGGATCACTGACGGCACCGGGGAAGGGGGTGGGTAGGCAGAGGGTGAGGAGGAGGGGGTTGGGGGGGTGGAGGGCTGCACCATTGGGAGAGTGGGGACTTGCATTACACATTAAACACCTTTGTGCACAGCCTGTATGATGCCTCTATCACTTTCCTCCTCAATGCGGGCTGACCTCTGAACCCTTGGCCCATCTCTCCAGGCACCTCCCTCTCTCTGTGGCACTCACCCACCCTCCGGCTGTGGACATGTCCCCAAAGCTGTGTTCCGTCCCCTGGGTGTTCGGATGTTGGATGCTGTGTGTGTGGTGTTGCCTCCCGCAGTGTTTAGGCATCATTGAGATGCTACACAGTGACTCCCACATACTACATGGCCCATCCATCCACGGGAATCCACTTGGGATGTGTGAGGTGCTCACTTAACCATGATTGCCAATTCTCTATTAGCGATAGCCTTCAGCCGCACGGCCCGAGGCTTCAGCAGTTGGTAGTGTTATGGGTGGTCAGTGGGGCAGATGGGTAGGGACAAGGGTTGCCCCCAGAATGGGGAAATACGATCCAGGGGTTGGCATGGCACTCGTGGTGGTGCCGCGAGTCCTCCTATGGCGGCCCACCCCAGCCGAGAGTCACCCACCCCCACCGAGCAGAGGGCGGCAATCGCAGCACCCCCGGGCTGTTGGGAACGGCCGATGGCAGCTGCGGACTCAGTCTTCTTCAGGAAAGTTGAGAGTGAAACACCCACATTTTGACGCTGGCGTGGGGACATAGCCCCATTATTGGAGAATCCCGCCCAAGATGTTCAAGAAAGATAGGGAAAAGAAAGGATGAAGTTTGTAATATTGAATAAGGAGAACATCACAGTGCTCAAGAAAGAGGATGTCTTAGAGAGGTCAAGGACAGAATCAATTTAGCTAGAGCTAAGAAACAGTAGAGGTACCATTACATTGCTTTGTGTAGTCTATAGGCCACCAACTAGTGGGAAAGATAAAGAGGGGGGAATTTACAAGGAAATTTCAGAGAACTGAAAGAATTATATAGTAGTTATAATGGGGGTTTTAATTATCCTAATATTGCCTGAGACAGTGTGTTCAGGAGAATTTTCTACATTAACATGTTCCCAATCCAGTGAGAAAGAGAACATTTCTAGACCTAGTTCTTGGGAATGAGGTTGGCCAAGGGATCAAGTGTTAGTCGGGGAACATTTAATGTACAGTGATCATTGTATCACTTTAGGTTGTCCATGGAGAAAGATCAAGAACAATCCAGAGCAACAATAATTATTTGGGGGACGAAAATCTTTAATGGAGTGAAAACAGATCTGGCCTGGTGAATCTGTGGAATTCTTTGCTGCAGAAGGCTGCAGAGGCCAAGTAACTGAGTTTCTTTAAGGCAGAGATAGATAGGTTCTTGATTAATAAGGGAATCAGGGGTTATGGGGAGAAGGCAGGAGAATGGGAATGAGAAACATATCAGCCAAGATTGAATGGCTGAGCAGACTCGATGAGCCGAATGGCCTAATTCTGCTCCCATGTTTTATGGCCTGGATAAATTGGAACCAAAAATTGGCAAGCAAACTTGCAACTGTACAATGGGCTACCTTTACAGAGGCGATAGTTTTCATAGAGTCAAGCTGTATTCTCATGAGAGGGAAAGGTCGGGAAAACAAATCCAGAGCTCCAGGATGACGAAAGTAATCAAATGTAAGAAAAAAGATGTATCTGACAGATGTCAGGTGGATAAATAAAATTGAGAATCAGTCTTAATATGGAAGAACCAGAGAAAAATTGAAAAAGACAAATAAGAGATGCAATGAGAGTGTATGAGAAGAGACCGACAGCTAACATAAATAGGAGCAGGAGTAGACCATATAGCCCATGGAGCCACATGATTGAAACAATTTTCTAAACCAGGTAGAAGAACAGATGGACCTGGCAGAATATCATCAAAGAGCAGAGCAGGTTGTGTGTATGGTTGAAAAAGCAAACAACATCCTGGGTGTTGTAATTTTGTTAGAGAGTACAAAAACATGGAAATTATGGTAAACCTGCATTGGTTCAGCCTCAGCCGGAGTATTACATCCAGTTCTGGGCACCACACTTTAGGAAGGATATGAAGGTGTTTGAGAGAGTGCAGAAAAGATTCACGAGAATGGTTCCAAAGTTGAGAAATTTCAGCTCCATAGCTAAATTGGAGAAGCTGGGGCTGTTCTCCTTGGAGAATGTTGAGAGGCATTCAAAATCATGAGGGATGTGGACAGAGTAGATAGGGGAAAAAGTTCCCATTGGTGAAAGGATTGAGACGAGAGGGCACAGATTTAAGATTTAAGCAAAAGAAGAGGAGCTGGTTTAGCACAGTGGGCTAAACAGCTGGCTTGTAATGCAGAACAATGCCAGCAGTGCGGGTTCAATTCTCGTACCGACCTCCCCGAACAGGCGCCGGAATATGGTGACTAGGGGATTTTCACAGTAACTTCATTAAGCCTATTTGTGACAATAAGCGATTATTATTATTATTACATGAGGAAAAACTGATGTAGCGAGTGGTTAGGATCTAGAATGCACTGCCTGAGAGTGTAGTGGAGGCAGCTTCAATCATCACTTTCAAAAGAGAATGGAATCATTATCTGAAGAGGAAAGATTTGCAGTGCAAAGGTGGAGAGAATGGTGAATTGAAGAGACCTGGCACAGACACACTGGGTAGAATGGCCTCCTTCTGTGCTTTAAGCATACTATGATTCTGTGATTATACATTTTTATATTTTACAATCACAGTGACCATATGAAATTTCAGATATATAGATCTTTACTGATATACTATCTCAATACGCACATTTCTTTTAGTATATTCAGTATTAGACATGTGACATTTGCTATACTTAACCATGCAAAAGTAATACTATCCAGCCAATAACCAATTATCACTTTTAATTCAAAGTATTTTAGATTGGCATTCTGCCATTAAAGACTTACCCTCCTTATTGCCTGCTGAATGTGCTGAGGAACATCTGGTATCAAAACTGACAGCAGATATTTAAATAAGAATACAGCATGCTGAAAGAAATAAAAGATATTCTCTTACATATTTAATACAGACTATTTGTTAAAATGCATAAGCTACTGCAGTAGAAGTTGTGTTGCATTGGTGCTAATATATTTTCAGAAAATATACAGTAGATTGTCAAAATGTTATGTAATTATTGTATGGTACAATATTACAAGTTCATATTTATACTGGGATATGTTTATGATCAAACATTCAGCATGTTGGTACGAGTCCATATAGACCAGGAAGATCCCACGTTTCTGCTTAAGTTAGCTGATCTGAGTTAATAGTGATCGGAATGTTACAGCTGGTCATTTAACAGCAGTTGGTGGAATTTCAATTCAATTAATTAATAAATCTTCAATAAAAAACTAGGCCAGGATTCTACATTCCAGAGTCTAAGTGCTCCTGCCAGCAGAGAATCAGGATTGGTCTCCACTGGCACTAGCAGCGGTGCCCAGGTGCCATACTGAGCCTGCAGCCCGCTGATCATTACATAGTGAAGAGGTCTGTACATGCATGCACCAAGACCAGGAAACATTCTTGCTTGGGCTGATAAGTGGCAAGTAATATTCATGTCACACAAGTTCCAGGCAATGGCCAACTACAAGAGAATATTTAAAAAAAACATTTTATTGGAGGCATTTTCAAATAACTATCTCCCCATGACAGTCAATGGCATTAGCACCACTGCATTCCCTACCATCAACTTCATGAGTGTTACCATTGACCAGAACATAACTGGACTAGCCATATAAACACCGTGGCTACAAGAAGCTGGAGATTCTGCAAAAAGCACCTCCTCAGACTCCCCAAAGCATATTCACAAGGCACAAGTCAAGAGTGTAATGGAGGACTCACCATTTGCCTGTATGAGTGCAGCTCCAACAACACCCAAAAAGCTCAACACCATCCAGTTAAGAGCAGCACATTGATCAACACCCTGTCCACCATCATAAATATTCACTCTCTCTACCAAAGATTCACAGTGGCAGCGCTGTGTTCCATCTACAAGATGAACTGCAGCAACTCACCAAGGCTCTTTTAACAATTCCTTCTATATCTATGACCTCTACCACTTGAAGAACATGGGTAGCAGATGTGTGTGAGGTCCACCACCTATAAATTCACCTCCAAGTCACACACCATTCTAATTTGGCATCATATCTCTGTTGCTGCACTCTCATTAGGTCATGATCCTGGAACTCCCTTCCTAACAGCACTGTACATATACCTACACCAGATGTACTGCAGCAGTTCCTGATGATTAGGGGTAAGCAATAAATACTGACCTTGCCAGCGATGCTCACACCTCTCAAAGCAATAGAAAAATTGCAACCCTAAATGACAACAGAAGGAAACTTTCATCTTATCCCTCGAGTTCAGATCCTGGAATGGAAGGCCAGTATTTCATAGAATCATAAAATTTACAGTGCAGATGGAGGCCATTTGGGCCATCGAGTCTACACCAGCCCCCGAAAGAGCATCCTACCTAAACTCCCACCTTCACCCTATCCCCATAACCCAGCAACCCCACCTAATTTTTGGACACTACAGGGCAATTTAGAGTGACCAATCCACCTAACCCGCACATGTTTGGACTGTGGGAGGAAACTGGAACACCCGGAGGAAACCCACGCAGACACGGGGAGAACAGCAGACTCTGCACAGACAGTGACCCAAGCTGGGATTTGAACACGGGTCCCTGGAGCTGTGAGCAACAGTGCTAACCACTGTGCTACCATGCCATGCATCCTCCAGTTCCTTGTGCCATTATTTCATGCATTGTCATCCGCATTATCAAAAAAGTTGAGAAAATTGAAAGGTCACAATTCCCTCCTTGAAGAGATTCATCAGGCATTTTCATAGAATTCCTGCAGTGCAGAAGGAAACCATTCGACCCATCGAGTTTGCACCGACACACCAAAAGAACACTCTACTCAGGCCCACTCCCCTCCCTATCCCCATAGCCCAACCTACACATCTCTGGACACTAAAGGACAATTGGGCATGGCCAATATACTTAATCTGCACATCTCTGGACTGTAGGAGGAAACCGGAGCACGCGAGGAAACCCACACAGACAAGGGGAGAACGTGTAAACTCCACACAGTCACCCAAGGCCGCAATCAAACCCGGGTCCCTGGTGCTGTGAGACAGCAGTGCTAACCACTGTGCCACCTTGCCATAAACCACTGTGCCACCATTGATATTATACCTTTTAAATTATAGCACATAATACCAGTAAAATCTGTTCTTTTGTCTTTTTCCAAAAAATATTGTCGCAGGATTTTCCCCAGCAGATTATGTAAAATGGCATTTATTAAAATAATTACCATACCTCAAATACAATCAGGATTATGAGTTTTTCATGAAAGGGCTTCTCCTTCCCAAAGTCTGCAGTAAATGCAATGAGGCAGCCATTGGTCACCACAGCTATATTATTTATTAGATCCAGTATTGTGAACCAGTGACCTGATAATACACAATGTATGTTAGTCGTGGCCCATCTCCACAAACCAGATATAAACATGGTGCAGTAGCATTTTACTGGCAGTACAGGGTACATTTTCCCACTAAGCCTTTACACATAACAACCACAGAAAATTCATCAGAAATGGAAACTTTGCTAATGCGCGGTCAAGTCCATTTCCATCATTAATGTTAACAAATGGAAATGAATAATGATTGCTAAGGCATACACATGCTTTTTGATGATCTTATCAAAATAATAAAATATTTTTATATGATATGAGATTTATAAGCATCTCCATGCACTGATAGAATGGTTCTCCAGACCTTCTAGCCTGGTAGGATGCCAGGAGAGAACAGCCTGGAGATATAGACCGATACGAATAACCCCACTTTGATAGACAATCAGCACTTTGCGGCACATTTCAGAGCATCCTGGACAGATGTCGACATCTATGCAGTATGATCACAAGAATGAGGTGCAGGCTAGCACAGAGCATGTGGCTACTCAGGGTCAATCAAGATTGTAGAGAAATTTAATAGAGTGCTGCAAAGAAGTGACAGTTTGAATAAATAAAGCGAGTGCCACATAGAATCCATGTTGTTAACTGGGAACAGCCTGCATTCAAATTTGTTGCACAGAAATTTTTTGCAATCAATATTGATTGTCATTATTTATTGATATGAAATGTACACTAGGTTGTAGCTGCACTGACAATACTGGAACTTGCACAGGAAGAAACCTGAAACTGTGTCATCTGTTACGTAATAAATGGTGCACCTTATGTAAAAACAGCAAGTAGCACAAATAACGTAGAGGAGGCTGTGAATTAGTGCAGTGTTTCTCAAACTTTTTTTCCTGGGACCCATTTTTACCAACTGGCCTACTTTCGGGACCCACGGCAGCTGACCTTTGTGACCCACGCCGGCCGACCTTCGCGACCCACGCCGGCTGACCTTCGAGGCCCACCATTTTCTCTTACCTTGTTTGCTGCTGACAAAATGGAGGAATCGCAATCGCGCCCAAAGCATGTGATGGCGGCGTTTGGGGGCCGTGACCTACTCTCAGCCTCCCTCAGGCAGGAAGATTACAAAGAATATTTTTTTTAAAAATTTGCGTCTCCGATTGCGCAAATTTGCGATCTTCAGCCGCAGCTGCCGGTTTTTACATTCAATTTTTATTTATTTTTTGTAAATTGTAACAATGTTGTTGCATGCCACTTTTAATCAAAGAGACCAAAGTCCATGTCATCATCAGACTCTTCAGATTCTTCCTGTTTCTTCTCTTCCTTTTTCTCTTCAGCAGCACCAGGGGCTGTGGTGGAAACAACTGCTGCAGCAGCTGGGGCACTGCTACCAGCACCAACGTTGCAGATCAGACTATTGATATCAATATTAGCCAATGCCTTGGCAAGCAGATTAGGCCAGAAAGGCTCAATGGTCCCACCCGCTGTTTTAATCAGGACATTGAGTTTGTCTTCGGTGACAGTGACCTCATCGCCGTGCAGAATGAGCGCGCTGTAGATACAGGCAAGTTCCGAGGTGGAGGCCATGCGCTCGATCTCTGCGGGTGGGTCCGATGGTGCTAGTCACCGGGGGAAACTCAGCCTTAGCTTCGTTCAGAAGAACCGAGCACTTCCGAACCGGGCAGACCGCACAGCAGCCGGCTTTTAACTATGACGGCTGTGAGCGGCCTTTTTAACCATATTTTAAAAATGCAGCCGCACTGCGCATGCGTGCCCGATCATCGGTGCATTTTTTAACTATGTAAAAAGTTAAAAATATGGCCGCGACCATATTTTTTAAATATGGTCGCGGCCTTTTTGAAGGCCGCTCACAGCCGGCAAAGTTAAAAGCCGGCTGCTGCGGCTGTTGTGCGTGGATTTGCGCGATTGGGAGCACCACGATGGATGGCTCCGCACCTTCCCGGCACCTGCCCGCGACCCACCCGCGGGTCGCTCCCCCGACTTTGACAATGCCTGGCCTAGTGGTATTGTCACTGGACTAGTAAACCAGAAATCCAGGGTAATACTCTGGGGACCCAGGCTCGATGGTGAAATTTGAATTCAATAAATATCTGGAATTAAAAGTCTAATGAAGACCATGATACCATTGTCGATTGTCGTAAAAATCCATCTGGTTTAGGGAAGGAAATCCGCCATCCTTACCTGGTCTGGCCTACATGTGACTCTGGACCCACAGCAATGTGGTTGATTTGTAACTGTCCCCTTAAGGGAAATTAGGGGCAATAAATGCTGGCCCAGCCAGCGACACCCACATCACATGAACAAATAAAATAACAATTCCAAGCACTGGCCACGCCCAGCTTGCCATTTTCTCTGTTCAACTCATGATTGGCTAGTCACAGGTGATCCAGATGCTGTACTGGGATTGCTCCCTCAACATTGGGATTAAGGCAGCACGGTGGCGCAGTGGGTTAGCCCTGCAGCCTCACGGCGCCGAGGTCCCAGGTTCGATCCCCACTGTGGGTCACTGTCCATGTGGAGTTTGCACATTCTCCCTGTGTTTGCGTGGGTTTCGCCCCCACAACCCAAAGATGTGCAGGCTAGGTGGATTGGCCACGCTAAATTGCCCCTTAATTGTAGAAAAAATGAATTGGGTACTCTAAATTTATAAAAAAAACAAAAGAAAATTGGGATTATGTTCTTGGACAGTGCGACTTTAAGAAACTTCAGTTGTGGGACAGGTTGAAGAAATTGAGAGGAAATTGCTGGGTCCTTGACAGAGACCTTTGTATCCTCATTGGCTGAAGGTGAGGTCCCAGAGGGCTGGAGAATAGTCAATGTTGTTCCTTTGTTGGCAGCACGGTTGTACAGTGGTTAGCACCGCTGCCTCACAGCGCCGAGGTCCCAGGTTCGATCCCGGCCCTGGGTCACTATCATTGTGGAGTTTGCACATACTCCCTGTGTTTGCATGGGTTTCGCCCCCACAACCCAAAGATGTGCAGGGTAGGTGAATTGGCCATGCTAAATTGCCCCTTCATTGGAAAAAATTAATTGAGCACACTGAATTTATTTTTAAAAAATGTTGTTCCTTTGTTAAAGAAGGGTAGTAGGGATAATCCAGGAAATTATAGGCTGGTGAGTCTTACATCACTGTTCGAGAAATTACTGAAAAAGGGACAGGATTTAATCACATTTGGAATCAAATGGACCTATTAGCGATAGGCAGCATGGCTTTGTGAAGGGGCATGTCTCACTAACTTGATCGAATTTCTCGAGGAAGTGACGAAGATGATTGATGAAGGGCAGTGGATGTTGTCTACATGGACTTCAGTAAAGCCTGTGACAAGGTCCCTCATGGCAGACTGCTGCAAAAGGTGAAGTCACATGGGATCAGAGGTGAGCTGGCAAAATGGATACAGAATTGGCACAGTCACAGAAGACAGAGGGTGTTATATTATATTGCTACTCCTGGTAGCATGTTATAATACTGGGTTTAAGTAATATATGTCGTTACTAACTGTAGATGATGTTGAAGAACATTCGAGTCTTCAAAGTAAACTGAAAACATTTATTAAGTAACTCTAAAACAAATAAATGAGTTTGACACTCTACTGAACTAACTCTAGCAATAAAGTAAGGATAGCTAACTGTACAAACTGTATCTAAGCTACACGTGGTGGCTAGGCTGAGATGCTCTCTGCTACACTGCTGTTCTCTGGTAACTCCTGCTGGAAAGAGAGAGAGGGCATCTGGGAGCTCTTATTATATAATGGGTCTTGTAATGCGCTCTAGTGGTCATGCCACAGCTAGGTGTCGTGATTAACCCTTTAGTTACATGTCTGACTACATATCATTACAGAGGGTAGAAGTGGAAGGGTGCTTTTCTGAATGGAAGGCTGTGACTAGTGGTGTTCCTCAGGTATCAGTGCTGGGACCTTTGTTGTTCATAGTATATATAAATGATTTGGAGGAAAATGTAGCTGGTCTGATTAGCAAGTTTACTGATGACACAAAGATTGGTGGAGTTGCGGATAGCGATGAGGATTATTCGAGGATACAGCAGGATAAGATCAGTTGGAGACTTGGGGGGGCAGAGAAATGGGAGATGGAGTTTATTTCAGACAAAAGTGAGGTAATGCATTTTAGAAGGTCTAATACAGGTGAGAATTAGACAGAAAATGGCAGAACACTGAAGAGTATTGAAAGGCAGCAAGATCTGGGCGTACAGGTCCATAGATCACTGAAAGTGGCAATGCAGGTGGAGAAGGTAGTCAAGAAGGCATACGGTATGCTTGCCTTCATCAGTCGGGGCATTGAGTATACAAATTGGCAAGTCATGCTGTGGCTGTACAGAACCTTAGTTAGGCCACATTTGGAATATTGCATACAATTCTGATCGCCACACTACCAGAAGAAGTGGATGCTTTGGAGGGAGTACAGGAGAGGTTTACCAGGATGTTGCTTAGTCCGAAGGGTATTAGTTATGAGGAGAGGTTGAATAAATTGTTTTCACTGGAACGACAGAGGATGAGGTGCAACCTGATAGAGGCTCTCAAAATTATGAGTGACATGAACAGAGTGGATAGTCAGATGCTTGTTCCAGCGTGGTCAAGTATTTATTTATTTATTACATTTTTTAAAAATCCTATCCTTAATGTTATAAAGCCAATGTACAGAGTGGATAGGGCAAACCCTTAATCCATCTCATTGCATGCTCCAAAAACTAATTCAAATTGAAGCCAACTCATGGTCTCCACAAGAGAGACATATAAGATCCAAGCTCCAAGAAAAGACATTGCACCTCATCTTGACGCTTGATCTTAGCCAAAAGGCCAAGAAGCAATGGAAAAGTCAATTACTAGGGGACATAGGTTTAAGGTGAGGGGGAATATTTAGAGGAGATGTGTTTTTTACACAGAGGGTGATGAGTGCCTGGAATGCACTGTTGGGGGAGGTGTTGGAAACAGGTACAATAGCAACGTTTAAGAGGCATCTTGACAAATACATGAATAGGATGGGAATAGAGGGATACGGACCCTGGAAGTGCAGAAGTTTTTCGTTTAGACAGGCATCATGATCGGTGCAGGTTTGGAGGGCCGAAGGGCCTGTCCAATGCTGTACCATTCTTTGTTCTTATTTTCCCCAGAGAAGAGAAGGTTGAGAGGAGATTTAATAAAATGATGAGGGACAGAGTACATAGGGAAAGTTTGATCCCATTAGTGGAAGGACACAGATTTAAGGCATTTGGCAAAAGAAACATTAGGAGACATAAAGAGAACGATTTTCAGCCAGTGAGTGGTTAGGATCTGGACTGCACAACCTCAGAGGGTCATGGAGGCACGTCAATTAAGATATTCAAGAGGGAACTGAATTGTTTTTGTAAAGGAAGACTGCAGGGTTACGAGGAGTAGGCGAGGGAATGGTTCTAGGTAAACTGTTCCCACGGAGAGCCAGTGCGGGCTGAAGCGCCTCTTTTCGTTCTGTAACAATTCTGTGATTCTGTAATCAGATTTTCCCATTACAATGAATGTAAAAGCTGTAGTTAGATTCTTTTAGATATTTCTTGTCAGAAAAAAAATCAGAACATTATAGAGGGTAAGCTAAAGTACAATACATCCCTCAATTCTTACATTCCTAAATTAGTTAAGTTTCAAGGTAAAATAAATTAAGAATATAAAAGGAGTATAAACGTAAATGAATGTAGATTACACTCAAGCTACACTCACCAGTCGCCTGATTTCAGAGTCACTGGGCTCTATCCAGTGGCAGAAGATGGTTACAGTGCTGGAGCAGCTGAAGGAGTTCCTGGTGGTGGTTGCAGAAACTGGGGGACAGACCGAGCTGGTGCAGGGAGCGGAGCGGGGACAGGAGCAGCTGAAGGAGTTCCTGGTGCTGGTGGCAGACACTGGGGGACAGAAGGAGTTCCTGGTGGCGGTGCAGCAACCCCAACGGCACAGGGGAAAAGTGACGTGGGTGGGAGCAGAGTCCGCTGGCTGCATCTCAATCAAGAACAGTGGGAGACTGGACCAGTGAAAGCTGTGAAAGGCTGCCGTCTGCGGGTGCAGTGTCAGCATGTAGGATTCACAGGCCACAGAATAGGAACTCTCTGGTCAACAACCTTAGAATCACAGAGTCATACAGCACAGAAACAGGTCCTTCGGCCCACCATGTCTATGCTGACCATCAAATATCAATCTTAACTAATCCCATTTACCAGCACTTGGTCCATAGTCTACTATGTCGTGATGATTTAGTGCTTGTCCAGATACTTGTTAAATGCACAGGGGCTGGTTTAGCACAGTGGGCTAAACAGCAGGCTTGAGATGCAGAGCAAGGCCAGCAGCGCGGGCTCAATTCCGTACCGGCCTCCCCAAATAGGCGCTGGAATGTAGCGACTAGGGGCTTTTCACTGTAACTTCATTGAAGCCTCCTTGTGACAATAAGAGATTATTAGTATTATTATTATGTTGTGAAAGTTACCTGTCTCTACCACTCTCTGAGGCAGCACGTTTCATATTTCCACCACCCACTGGGTGAAAAAATGTTTCCTCAGCTCCCCTCTAAACCACTTGTGGTGTTGGGTGCTCTGAGGTACAGACGAACCAACACAGTTGCGATTGGTACAACACAGTTTTATTCCAACTAGTTATTTACACATCTGACTTGGTACTCAGCACGTGGTGACTGTGTGAGTGTCTTGTTAATGAGTCCTGGCCTTGTCCTGTCTCCAGATGGACTGACTAGGAGGTGTTGTGTTTCTTGTATTATACTGTGTCTGCTCTTGTCTGTGATTGGCTGTCGTGTTATGTGTGCTAATTGGTCTGTTGGTCTGTCTATCATGATGTGTGTGTTGAATATTATGACACCACTTACTCTCATCTTAAACGTTAGCCCTCTGGTCTTAGACAACTCTGTCATGGGGAAAACATTATTACGGTCTACCCCATCCATGCCTCTCAGGCTCCCCTACTCCGGGGATAACAATCCCAGCCTATCCAGTCTCTCCTCATAGCTGAAACTTTCCATTCCAGGCAACATCCTGGTGAATCACCACTGTACCCCCTCACATCCTCCCAATGGTATGGCCAAAACTGCACACAATATTCCATTTGTGACCCAACCAATGTTTTATAAAGTTGTACCAAGACCTCCCTACTCCTATATTCTATTACCCGTCTAATGAAGGCAAGCATTCCATGCCTTCTTCACCACCATATTTACCTGTGCTGCCACCTTCAGGGATCGATCCATGGAGTCATACACCAAGATCTCTTTGTTCCTCAATACGTAATGCAAACATTGCAATATTAAAAGGATATATGTTTCCTATCTTATTAACAACATTCTAATGAAACAATGTCAATGTTCAGTGAGGAATTAGTGTCTTTTACAATTTCAACAAGTTTGTAACATCTTTGTATGGATGACTCCTGCTGTTTGCTTAAAGGGACCACGCTACCACATCCCTCCCCCCTTTAGTCCCTTACTACACTTCCGCATAACTATGTACAAAAGTCACAATTGTTAACAGGGACAACTGAGGAAAGAGAGTCCATCAAAATGCCAATTGGTCCGGAGCCCTCCGGGTCCTTCAGGACCTCCATAGCCCAGCCACAGGCTCGGCACTTCTTTAGGCGATTGGGGGGTCCACGGTCGTGTCACCTCAGGCAGGACCACTTTCATCATGGGTGAACTAGTAGTGCCGCCCTCGACAGATGCAGCGAGTTGAACAGAAGTGGCAGCCCCTGCTTCCCCTTGTCTGGAGCCGTGTGGAGTTTGCACATTCTCCCCGTGTTTGCGTGGGTTTCGCCCCCACAACCCAAAGATGTGCAGGGTAGCTGGATTGGCCACACTAAATTGCCCCTTAATTGGAAAAAATTAATTGGATACACTAAATTTAAAAAAAAAAGAAAAAAAAAGTAGTGGTAGAGCTAGAAAGGATCACTGAGGGCACCGGGGAAGGGGGGACGGGGTTGGGGCTAGGTAGGGCATGAGGGAGGATGGGGGTTGGGAGGGTGAGGGGGCGTCACCATCTGGAAAATGGGGACTTGTGTTACACATTTAATAGCCTCGTGCACAACCAGTATGATGCCTCCGTCACTTTCTTTGGCAATGCGGGCTGACCTCTGAACCCCTGGCGCTGCTTCCAGACATCCCCCCCCCCCACTCCTCCACCCCCTCCCCGGGCACACCGCGTGCAGGTGGTGGGTGTGAGCAAGCACTCAGCACACAGGCAGGGTTGAGACTTTGGCACTGAGGAGCACTGGCGTTCAGCTCTCTGTGGGTTATCATCACATCGCTACCCTCGACAGTGACTCGCTGACGGTGAGGACACAATCCCAGCACCCTGGAAGGGTAGGAGATGGGGGTGGGGGGTGATGGACCAGGCCATGTCCTAAATGAATCAGGCGAGTATGAGGGCCTCCCTGGCCCTCCGGGCTTGCCGGACCCTCACCGCTGCACCTGTCCTGCAGCCTCCAGCTGGGCTTCAGGTTCTCCCTGGCCTCATCCTCCAGCCCGTGCTGGTCCGGCGCCTCCACATCATCCTTGTCCTCCTTCTCCTTGGAGGTGGCCACATGGCCTCATCACCAACCTCCAGGACGTCACCCCGCTGCTGTGCGAGGTTTTGGAGGGCACAGCAGACCATCACAAAGTGGGAGACCCTCCAGGCGGTGTACTGCAGGGCACCACCGGAGTGGTTGAGGCATCGGAACCGCATCTTCAGCAGTCTGATGCACCGCTCAATGACAGCTCGGGTGGCTGCATCGGCCTCGTTGTACCGGGTCTCCGCTTCGGTCACTGGCCTCCGTACTGGAATCATTAGCCAGGTCGTTAACGGATACCCCTGAACCCCCCAAGAGCCAACCGCCCATCCTGGGGTGCTCCTCGAAGAGGGTGGGGCTGACCGACTGCCCCAATATGTAGCTGTCATACTCACTCCCTGGGAAGCCGCTGAACATGTCTTCATCTGGTGGTCGCACACGAGCTGTATGTTATAGACATAGATCATAGAATTTACAGTGCAGAAGGAGGCCATTCGGCCCATTGGGTCTGCACCGGCCCTTGGAAAGAGCACCCTACTTCAGCCCTTGCCTCCAATATATCCCCGTAACCCAGTAACCCCACCTAACCTTTTTGGACACGAAGGGCAATTTATCATGGCCAATCCACCTAACCTGCACATCTTTGGACTTTCAATGTTGAGGGAGTGAAACCCCTTTCTGTTAACATAGGGTACTCCCAGATGGTCGGTGAGTGCAGGGCAACATGTGTGGCATCTATTAGCTCCGGGAGCTGGGACATCCCAGCAATGGCGGAGAAACCTGATGCCTGGGCATCTTGCTGAGCTTGGTCCATGTCAAAGACGATGCAGTCTTCCGCCTGGGCATAGAGGGCATTTGCGACCCGTCAGATGCACCTGTGGGTTGTGGCGTGTGAGATACCACACAGCTCCCCGCTCGAGCACTGGAATGATCCCGAGGCTTAAGGTTCAGGGCTGCGGTGACCTTAACGGCCACAGGGAACAGGTGTCCTCCTCCTCCATGTGGTGCCAAGTCCGTGAGGACATGACACAGGTGTCGCACTGTCTCCTTGTTGAAGTGGAACCTCCTGCAACACGCTGTCCGTCATCTGTTCTGTCGTATTAAGCACACTGAAATAACACAGGCTGCAACTGGATGCAGCTTTAACTGAAAGATACTCCAGACCTTGAAGTTAGTTCAATCTGATTTATTGAACCTGTCACACAGTTAGCACAGTTCTCTGTGAGTTTGACTCTCTGCTAACCTAAGTGTGATTACTCTGTCTGACTGAACCAGACTGGCTCTTAGCCACGTGCTGCAGGTGTTATGTGATATATACACCCTGACTCACTCTGTAGATGTCCCCAGTGGAAAGAAGCGGAGTGTGAGTGCCTCATGCCTTTTATAGTGGGAAACCACCCCCAAGTGTTCTGCCTGCTGATTGGTTATGTCCTGTTCTCTGTGTTCATTAGCTGGCTGTCTGTATCTCATTATGTGCATGTCTGCATATCATGACATGTTCAAACAACCAGCGACACCTGTACACCCTGGGCTGTCACGGGACTCCCCTTCTGGGTTCCTCCCTGGCCTGATGTGCGGCCGGGTCCTCAGGGTATGGGGCGGGGTCTGGCATATGGTCCGCCGCCTTGAGCATCTGCAGATGCTGCTGCTGCCGCCGTCTCCGGCGTCTGGCTGCATCACCTAGCAGCAGCACCAGCAGGGCTGGGTCCAAAATCCCTGCCATAGCGTTCAGTGTCTGTAAGGAATTGGGAGAGGGTGTTAGACTGACAAACAGCGGTGCTCCCACCCCGGGACCATCCATTCCCCCATTGATCACCCCCCTCCCGCCCACCCAGAACGCCCTGCCCAGGCACATCCTGCAGCAGCAGGCCCCCTCACTGGACCCCAGACCCTGTACCCCGGACACCCGCTCGTAACATCACCTGGATCGGGTGCTGGCCCTCTCCCCGTGGCACTCACCCACCCTCCGGCTGTGGACGTGTCCCCGGAGCTGTGTCCCATCCCCTGGGTGTTTGGATGTTGGCTGCTGCGTGTGGAGTGTTCCCTCCTGCAGTGTTCAGGCACAGTGTCCAGGCATCCAGGGGTTGGCATGGTGGTGCCGTGAGCATTGCCCCCCGCTTGGCCCCCCCCCCCCCCCGCCTCCAGCGTTCCCCCGTCATCCTCCCATGGCGGTCGGAGAATCACACCCATAACCTCAGTGTGAGCACTCTGATGCAATGCTTATGGCACTGGCTTGGCATTGAAGAACGTGGGTGTTAAATCCGGATTGACATATACCTTGGGTGGGTTTCTCTGTCCTGCAGCACCAGATTTCTCGTCCAGTATGTCGTCGGGATTCTCCGTTTCGCGTCTGGTCACTGAGGTTTCCCATTGTGGGGCAGCCCCAGGCCGTCGGGAAACCCCTGGGCTGTCGGCAAAACGGAGCATCCTGACGACAGAGAATTCAGCCCCGTGTCTTTTAAGCTCTTAATTCAGCCAAATACTTCATGAAGACGTTTTCATACTCCCTCAAGACACCTCGAAGGGTGCCATCAGATATTTTGAAGTTTTCCAGCCAGTTGAGCCTCATCACCTGTAACCGGTCTAGGTCTATGTCCTTCCACGACAACCACGGAGCAGCACGGTAGCACAGTGGTTAGCACAGTTGCTTCATAACTCCAGGGTCCCAGGTTCGATTCCCGGCTGGGTTACTGTCTGTGCGGAGTCTGCATGTTCTCCTCGTGTTTGCGTGTGTTTCCTCCGGGTGTTCCGGTTTCCTCCCACAGACCAAAGATGTGCAGGTTAGGTGGATTGGCCATGATCAATTGCCCTTCGTGTCCAAACAAAAGGTTGGGTGGGGTTAGTGGGTTACGGGGATAGGGGGGGAAGTATGGGCTTAGATAGGGTGCTCTTTTCAAGGGCCGGTACAAACCCGATGGGCCGAATGACCTCCTTCTGCACTGTAAATTCTGTAAGTGAAAGGCAGATTAGCCTCCTGCTCTCTGTAGGCCACTGCAGTATTGCTGATCCGAGGATCTTCAAAATCTCCCCAGTATATGTGGAAAGCTTGGCTGCAGTACTCTTCAATCATAAATACTGTGTTTCTACGCACAGATATTGGAAAGCCTGCTCCCCCACTACAGTCACCAAAGCCGGGGTGTTGACTTCCATTTTAAGGGGTCTACTATTCACCCATAAGACAATTTTAATCGGAGCTGTTTTACTCAATCGGACTGCATTCATCTGATACATCAAATTCTCTACTCCACAGAAACACAAACTCTGGAACATGGCAGAGGCACACAACGATGGAAAATGCAGACTTAATAAGAATGGGGTTTGCCAGATCTGATTTTCAACACATTGCATTTGTAATAAAAAGAAAGAGGAAATGCTCAGCGGGGTCTGACAGCGTGGAGCAACGAGAAATAGAGTTAACGTTTCAGCCCCCTCTCAGTATGGCTCCCCCTACCGGATTGGACAGGCACCGTGTGTTCATAGTGACTCTGTCTCTAGCTGTAGGTTTATCCAACAATGAATCAATGTCAATTCCTTACCAATATCTTGAGCCATATGAGCGATGGGACGTTTGTACATCCATAACAGTCGTTTAGCATCCACATGTATGTCGAAAAAGATGGTTAAGAAGAAAATGAGTGGTCCCAGTGGAAATGAGACAGCAAAAAGCTGAAAACCAAATGGCAAGGAATAAAAATTACAATCTTCAGTTTAAATAATTAATTGTTGTGATGATATGCATCACTGTAAATACACAAGGGGTTAATGTAAATACACTACAACTAGGTAAACACTAGAGGGAGCACCGGAGATGTCATGACATGCAGACATACAGCTAATGAACACTTAGAATAGGACACAACCAATGAGCAGTCAAGACACCCAGAGGTGACACG
This sequence comes from Scyliorhinus torazame, assembly GCF_047496885.1. Taxonomy (NCBI): domain Eukaryota; kingdom Metazoa; phylum Chordata; class Chondrichthyes; order Carcharhiniformes; family Scyliorhinidae; genus Scyliorhinus; species Scyliorhinus torazame. The sequence goes on along the minus strand of NC_092721.1, from coordinate 146,226,616 downwards.
ACCACAAGGGGGCAACCCATATAAAAGGACAGGACACACATGCTCTGTCTCTTTCCACAGGCGACACTCAAAGGGAAGGACAGGGGCAGATCAGAAGAATCACACCCACAACGTGGCTTGGAGCAGACTGGTTAGTTAGACTGAGTTACTATAGCAAGATTAGCAGGAGAGTCGAACTCATAGAGAACTGTGCTAATGGTTCAATAAATCACATTGAACTTACTTCAAAGTCTGGAGTATATTTTGGTCAAAGCTGCATCGAGTTGCAGTCTGTGTTATCCCAGAGTACATAACACATCAATTGTAGTTTGTCCAAAAGCAAACCTGAATATTTCAATCAGAACATTCTGTACATGTTTCATGTCTCAAATTTAAGTTACTGTATGTCCTAAATTACAGATCAATATTCTAAAGTACTTTCCGATGGATCAAAATTAATTGTGTGCTGAAGTATAATAAGGGATTGATGCTCGATCATTGACTCCAGAAGCGAGATTGGATGACAATTGAAGGCTTTATTGGACTATATGTTTCCGCCAGCAGCGCAGGTACAGAATGCAGCTGCTAGGGAGACACAGACTCTTATACTCCACCTTACTGGGCGGAACCAGCAGGCAGGCTTCACCAATGACCTTCCTGTCTCAGGTACCTCCCACACCAATGATCTTACAGCCTCAACCTAGGTACCGTAATACCCCTAATACCGACTACCACATTCACCCCCTGTTAAAAAAGAGTCCGGCGGGGGTGGTGCTCTCAGTTATGGTGGTCCCCGTCAGTGGTACAGTGTTTTGCTTTGTTACATGTCACAACTATTTACAGTATTCATTTTACATGTACATATCAGAATGAAGCAATTAGTCGATCAGGGGTCCTGGTCGACCTCTGTGATCGTCGCAGTTTCGGCGGCGATGCAGGCGCCGGCTCGGGATCCGTGACTCCGGGAGCGTGACTTTGGCTTCTTTGGTAGCTTCATCACCCCTGGGTGGGACTAGTGGAAGAACCGATCCACCTAGGAAGGGGGCAGCCGTGGGGTGCGGTGGTAGGAGGGAGGGTAGGGTTGGTGGGGGGGGGGGGGTGTGGGTGGGGATCCAGTGGGCGCCAGGTCTCGTAGGGAGACCGTATCCTGCCGGCCATCAGGGTATGTAGGCATACTGAGGGTTAGCGTGAAGTAGGTGGACCCTGCTACCAATGGGTCCGACTTGTGCGCCCGCACGTGTTTGCGGAGCAGAATGGGTCCAGGAGCTGCCAGCGAGGTTGGGAGCGAGGTCCCGGAGGAGGACTTCCTAGGGAAGACAAGGAAACGTTCATGAGGTGTTTCATTTGTCGTGGTACACAGCAGTGATCGGATGGAGTGGAGTGCTTCGGGAAGGACCTCCTGCCAGCGGGAGACTGAGAGATTCCTGAACTGTAGGGCCAGTAGGACGGTCTTCCAGACCATTCCATTCTCCCTCTCTACCTGTCCGTTTCCCCAAGGGTTATAACTGGTCGTCCTGCTCGAGGCGATGCCCTTGCTGAGCAGGAATTAGTGTAGTTCGTCGCTCATGAAGGAGGACCCCCTATCGCTGTGTATGTAGGCGCGGAAACCGAACAGGGTAAAGATACTGTGGAGGGCTTTTATGACGGTGGCTGCGGTCATGTCGGCGCAGGGGATGGCAAATGGGAACCGGGAGTACTCGTCAATCACGTTCAGGAAGTACGTGTTTCGGCCGGTGGAGGGAGGGGGCCCTTTGAAGTCCATACTGAGGCGTTCAAAGGGACGGGAAGCCTTTATCAGGTGCGCTTTCTCTGGCCTGTAGAAGTGTGGTTTGCACTCCGCGCAGATTTGGCAGTTCCTGGTGGCAGTCCTGACCTCGAGGGAGTAGGGCAGGTTGCGGGTCTTGATAAAATGGAAGAATTGAGTGACCCCCCGGGTGGCAGAGGTCCTCATGGAGGGCCCGGAGTCGGTCCACTTGAGCGTTGGCACATGTGCCGCGGGATAGGGCATCAGGAGGCTCGTTTAACTTCCCGGGACGATACAAGATCTCATAGTTGTAGGTGGAATGCTCGATCCTCCACCGTAAGATCTTATCGTTCTTTATCTTGCCCCGCTGTGCATTATCAAACATGAAAGCTACCGACCGTTGGTCAGTGAGGAGCATGAATCTCCTGCTGGCCAGGTAATGCCTCCAGTGCCGCATAGCTTCTACTATGGCCTGGGCCTCCTTTTCAACGGAGGATTGACAGATTTCTGAAGCATGGAGGGTGCATGAGAAGAAGGCCACGGGCCTGCCCGCTTGTTTGACGGTGGCCGCCAGAGCTACGTCGGACGCGTCGATCTTGACTTGGAAGGGAAGGGATTCATCGATTGCGTGCATCGTGGCCTTTGCGATGTCCGCCTTTATGCGGCTGAAGGCCTGGCGGGCCTCTGCCGACAGGGGGGAAACTGAGGATTGGATTAGTGAGCGGGCCTTGTCCGCATAATTGGGGACCCACAGGGCGTAATATGAAAAAAAATCCCAGGCAGCGTTTCAGGGCCTTGGAGCAGTGGGGGAGGGGAAACTCCATGAGGGGGCGCATGCGTTTGGGATCTGGGCCTATGACTCCATCATGCACTACGTAGCCGAGGATGGCTAGACGGTCGGTGCGGAACACGCATTTGTCCTTGTTGTAGGTTAAGTTAAGGGTTTTTGCGGTATGGAGGAATTTGCGGAGGTTGGTGTCATGGTCATGCTGGTCGTGGCCACAGATGGTGACGTTGTTGAGGTACGGAAACGTGGCCCGCAAACCGTACCGGTCAACCATTCGGTCCATTTCCCGTTGGAAGACCGAGACTCCATTTGTGACACCAAGGGAACCCTTAGGAAGTGGTAGAGCCGCTTCAAATGCAGTGTACCTGCAGTCGCCCGGGCGGATGGGGAGCTGGTGGTAGGCTGATTTGAGGTCCACCGTGGAAAAGACCTTGTTTTGTGCAATCTGATTGACCAAATCAGATATGCGGGGGAGAGGGTATGCGTCGAGCTGCATATACCTGTTGATGGTCTGACTATAATCGATGACCATCCTGTGCTTCTCCCCGGTCTTTACAACTAATACTTGAGCTCTCCAGGTGCTGTTGCTAGCCTCGATAATACCTTCCTTCAGTAGCCATTGGACTTCCGACCTAATGAAGGTCCGGGCCTGGGCACTGTACCATCTGCTCCTGGTGGCGATGGGTTTACAATCCGGGGTGAGGTTCGCAAAAAGGGAAGGCGCATCGACCTTGAGGGTCGCGAGGCTGCTGACAGTGAGGGAGGGTATAGGGCCGCCGAATTTAAAGTTAAGTTCTGGAGGTTGCATTGGAAGTCCAATCCCAGGAGCGTGGCAGCACAGAGGTGAGGGAGGACGTAGAGTCGGAAATTTTTTAATTCTCTTCCCTGGACCATGAGATTCGCTATGCAGAACCCCTTGATCTCCACAGAGTGAGATCCGGAGGCCAGGGAGATTCTTTGGTTAACTGGGTGTATGGGAAGAGAACAGCGCATTAATGTGTTGGGGTGTATGAAGCTCTCTGTGCTCCCGGAGTCGATCAGGCAGGATGTTTTGCGCCCGTTGATGAGCACGGTCGTCGTCGCGGTCGAGAGCGTTCGGGGCCGAGACTGGTCCAGGGTCACCGAGGCAAGTCGTGGTAAAAGTTGATGATTTTCCTAGGGCGGTGTGTGGTCATCTGAATTGAGGTCCTGAGACTCCGGCCAAGATGGCGGCGCCCACGGGTCGCACATGGCTGGGGGTGGGCAAGATGATGGCACCCACGCATCGCACGTGGTCCTTGGGGAACAAGATGGCGGCGCCCGGGGCCCGTACATGGCATGGGAAAATGAAGATGGCGGTGCCCGCGGCCCGCACATGGCCCGTGGAGAGAGTTGTGGTGGCGGCCCCGGTTTGCCCCCGGAGTCAGCGGCGACCGCCTGGGCCTGGCATACCGCCACAAAATGGCCCTTTTTGCCACAAACTTTGCAGGTGGAGGAGCGGGCCGGGCAGCGCTGCCGGGGGTGCTTGGCTTGCCCGCAAAAATAACAGCGGGGCCTCCCGGGGTTGCCTGATAGCCACGCGGCACAAGCTTGTGGGGGGATGTGGTATGCATCGGGGTCGGCCGCGGGTGGGTTCCACGCTGCCCAAGGGGCTCCCACGCGGTCGTGGACGTGCGCATGGGCGTTTCGGGAGGCCACATCCAGGGAGCTAGCCAGGGCCCATGCCTCCTTGAGGCCTAGTGTCTGTTTCTCCAGCAGCCGCTGACAGATTTGGGAGGACAGCATACATGCATCGAATGCGTCCCGGATTAAATGTTCTGTGTGGTCGCTGGCTGAAACTTGCGGGCAGTCACAGTTCCTACCCAGTACCAGGAGCGCGCAGTAGAATTCATCCAGCGATTCCCCCGGGATTTATCGCCTTGTCGCTAGCAGATGTCGGGCGTAAACCTGGTTTACTTGGATAATGTAGTGTCCTTTCAACAGGGCCATCGCGGCCTCAAAATCATCTGCATCCTCGATGAGGGTGTAGATCTCTGGGCTCACCCTCGAGTGGAGAACTTGCAGTTTCTGGAACTCCATGTGTGCCGTCGTGGCCGCCCTGAGGTACCTTTTGAAGCACGCCAGCCAGTGGTTGAAGGTTACCGCTGCGTTTGCCTCGTGGGGGCTGAGTTGCAGACATTCCAGCTTGATTCGGAGCTTCATTCTTTAAAATCTAGTCCAATAAATTGATGCTCGATCAATGACTCCAGAGGCGAGATTGGATGACAATTGAAGGCTTTATTGGACTATATGTTTCCGCCAGCAGTGCAGGTACAGAATGCAGCTGCTGGGGAGACACAGACTCTTATACTCCGCCTTACTGGGCGGAACCAGCAGGGAGGCTTCACCAATGATCTTCCTGTCTCAGGCACCTCCCACACCAGTGATCTTACAGCCTCAACCTAGGTACCGTAATACCCCTAATACCGACTACCACAGGGATGTTCCGCACCCCTGCGGTGTGTTTCGCGGTGACGGAGGCAGCCTGCCATTGGCCGGCGGCGGGATCATCCCGCCATTGCTGTCGACGGGATTTCCCGTTCTATGCGCATGCCCAGTGTAGGGAAATACGTGGCAGGGGTTCGTTGTCAGCGGCACTAGAACATCTCACTGGCAAGAACGGTCGGGAAATTCTGGCCATGTTTATTTTTATTTTGTTTAGTGAAAAAGTGGAGTATGAGTACCACAAGATCAGCAATACAAGAGAAGTCTTTTAAATTGAACACAATTTTCATCAACATAAGCAAAACAAAAACATGAAAATGACATATACTGATCCTGAATGCAGCCATAAGTCTTGCAGCTTTTCTTAGGCATCTGCTCTAAACTCCAGGTATTTGTCTCAAGAACAGAGATATTCTTTGGGGTCTAGGTTCACCTTGATATTCATAGATCTACCTTGATTTCTGCATCCACCAGGAAAGGCTGGGGACATCTGAAGACAATTGCTCCCAAACATTGATGCAAGTCTGTGACAGTGCAGATAATGGAGGAGTCGACGTTGGTCTCCCTACTGCACTGTTTGTGATTGTAAAGAGGCAGTTTCTTCTCCTCGCCCTGCTTAATACTAAGTTTGGATGTCACCTGATTTTCCAGGGATGGAAGAGGGGGATGGGATGTTGCAGTGTTATATCTGCCTTGCGGAGTTTTTATGTGAAACCTCATGGTTAAATGTGCACCAGGGTTTTGTGACATTATAACAATGCCAAATCACTTTCTGACCATATTGCATGACTAATGTACAAATTTGTGGCTGCATTTCCCTACAAGAACAATAGTGGTTGCATTTCACTAAAACGCACTTGCTGTCAAACACTTTAAGGTATCTTGACAGTGTGATGGGTGCATTACAAATGCCAGTTTTATTATGCTCTGCGTTGCTGCACAAGTTTGAACTTAGCAGTATGAAAAAGTAAAATACTCAATGTGAGCCAAACTGGCCAAGTTCTGGAATTATTATTGCATGAGGTGCACATTTCAGTCAAAGTGTAGCACGGAGTTCATGTCTCAGGTTTGACTGATCCCATCATTTGGAAGTCAAATATCCAACAGTCTATACTCTTCGAACCTATAATTTGAATAATATTTCTTTCTTTCTGGTAACTGTGCAGTAACCAATTTTCAATCATAGAATCATAGAATCATAGAATTTACAGTGCAGAAGGAGGCCATTCGGCCCATCGAGTCTGCACCGGCTCTTGGAAAGAGCACCCTACCCAAGGTCAACACCTCCACCCTATCCCTATAACCCAGTAACCCTACCCAACACTAAGGGCAATTTTGGACACTAAGGGCAATTTATCATGGCCAATCCACCTAGCCTGCACATCTTTGGACTGTGGGAGGAAACCGGAGCACCCGGAGGAAACCCACGCACACACGGAGAGGATGTGCAGACTCCGCACAGACAGTGACTCAAGCCGGAATCGAACCTGGGACCCTGGAGCTGTGAAGCAATTGTGCTATCCACAATGCTACCATGCTGCCCACGAATCTTACCATCTGGAAGCCATATTGTATGGCTTTTTCCGTGTACTCCTCCAGTGTGAAGTCCCCAAGGTCAAGTTTGTTGTAGTCCCGAAGAATGTTTTCATCTACATTAAGGCAGTTTCTTTGAGATAAAGATTTCTTTCTACCATTGCAGAATCTGTTCATCAGTTTTTTCAGCCGGCTAAAAAACAATGTGTGAAGGTAAAATGTTAGAACAACAGCAATGAAATATAAAATATTGATTCACGATGTTGTTCATCATATTTTTGTTTGCTGAGGATGGGAGATATTTCATTTTTCAAGATACTATGACCTGTGCAGTCTTATCACACAAATTCTTAAAAGCACCAGTATCAAAGTTCTCTACCTAGATATTAATCCTTTTTAATTTAGACAGGTAGACAGACACCTGCACTCCCCCCACACTACTACCATCAATTAATGTAATGGAGAGAATAATTTAATATTAATGCTGTAAGTCCAATGTTGGTGCCTATTTCTAGAGCTACATCCTCCTCCAGGCCTGACTCCCATCAGTGGATCATCTCTGGTACAGTTCATAGATAAAGATACAGGATGTGGGTGCATTAATGAATACTATTTTCCTCACCTACTGCAATAGGCAAGAGAAAGATAAATCTGTGCCCGTTATATATTCCATAAATAATTGATTCACTTACATTAATGTGCTGCAATGGAATAACTACGTAAAAGGTATGTGTCATTTACAATTAAATAAAGCTATGCCTCATAGTTGCTTCTTGTAGTCAGGATAAAATAATCAGAAATAAAATAGATAAACAATGAAAGATATGCAACGTATAATGTTGCAGAATGAAGACACGGCGCCACAATTCTAGTAGGGAACCACAATCAAAGGGATGGATGTAGGGCTTCGAGAATTTAGTGCCGATTCTCAATTCGATGTTCCCTTGTAGCATAGGTCCTCACTGGGAGCACTGAATATATCTTTACATATGAACAGTATACAAATTGGAAATATGTGAGCCTTAACAAACATGAATGCAACTATTTAGACATGAGATCCATGCAGACACGGGGAGAATGTGCAAACTCCACACAGACAGTGACCTGGGGCCGGGATCGAACCCGGGTCCTCAGTGCCGTGAGGCAGCAGTGCTAACCACTGCACCAATGTGCCGTCCATTTTTATATTTATAACTGCATCAAGCTATACAAAATAATATATGACTAAAAGCTCCTTTGCCAGTTCTCTTATCATCAACAACTCAGGCATCACCTTGAAAGTACTTTTTGTGTCCTTTGTGATTCAGGATCTTCTCCAGCAATAAAGCTGAGCAATTAGTGTGAAATCTGATTTTACATTCTCACTTTCCACCCTACTGTTGCTACATTATTTGCCATTCAAATCAGTGACATTTAACAATGAAAAGTCTCATTGCTCTTTTGGAGGCAGTGTCTTTCTGTCAAAAGAGATTTTAAAAATTGCTTCAGGCACAGCAAAAATAGAGAACAGACATTGCCTCAGAAATGTAAAACTGAAAGGAGAAAAGGCGTTTTAAAATATGGTCCTTTCTCCTATTCTTCTAAAAAGTTTTGACATGTTGTATTCCTCAGTCTGAAGAGGGATCAATCTTCTTGCTACACACGCTCATTGTGTGTGGGAGAAACTTACCATACAAGAATGGGTGGTTTTCAGCTGGGTGAATAATGAACATAACTGAATTTAACATTGCAACTGCAGCCTGACTTCAAGACACACACTTCCATGTTTAATATTTATCTGAATGTCAGGAACCATCTTACTGAAGTCAGGATTGTGACTAGTGCCGGCAATAGGTAATTATTGCTATTTTAAGGGCAAGATCTTCCAGCTCTTCACATAGCCGAGACCTTCTGGTGCCACCAACAGCGCATCACTGCCTCAGGTTTCCCAGCAGCGTCGGGTGGAACCATGAGGAAATCCCATTGGTAGCTGCGGGACCAGAATATTCTGCTGCTGGCCAATGGTGGGCCACGCCCAGCCACCAAGAAACACGCTGTGGGGAGGACAGAGAATCCGACCCTTAATGTCCTTTGTGAGGGTGTTAATGAAGTTTTTTCAACTGCATTTTACTTAGCTTTGAATTTAATGTGTCCAACATGTTGAGACAGATGCATCACATTGCATAAGGATTGGGGTGCGTGGCAATGGTGGACAGTTAAACAGGAAAGTGGTGAAGTGCATAGCAAGTGCAATGTTGCGGCTGAAAGCTGAATGAGTGTGAGACGTGATGGAGAATGCTTGGAAAAATGGAGTGAAGGGGAAAGGGTATTTGAATCACCAAATGGAATCACTTATCCTGACCATCTTGGGGCAATAAAACACTTTCGACATTGGATCAAAGACCTAGACACAATGGTACCACTGCTCATCTCCTCAGTTACCTCCAACCACACCTTCTTGGTAGAGCTGCTGATCTCGTCCTTTCATTGCTGGGGGAAAGTATATCCCTCCTGCTCCTGAGGAGCAGTAATAATTCCAGCGGTGCATCATTGAACCTGGAATGCTGCCTTTGCTTCATACCCAACTTCCACCATGAACACCTCCAAGTGGCATTTACACAAAGTGCCTTTGTGTCATGTGTGTGTGCTCAACACCCAATAAACAACATAACATGCAAGCCAAAATTCATAGCTTCACTTCAGTTGCAATCACAGATTCTGACCTGCTGAATTAACTTTGGAGTACTTCCTGCATAGTTACTCCTACCACCTGCCAACACCACCCCCACACCCAACACCCCCATTACCATCTCCCCCAACAACACAGAAGCTGCCTTCAGATTAATGCTGGGGTCCCTGTGTGTTTTCACATTCTCTGACTTGCTACCAATGGCTGTGGAAAGGTGGGCTCTACCAGTAGCTTATCTACATTGAACCTAATCATAGCTGAAACTGCTTGAACATGGGTTTTAGGCTCAAAGAGAGATCTTTTAGCTGCATACCTACGGATTGCAAGATTACATTTCCAAGAACTTCCCTCCTGTGAACCATTTAAAACTTTAAAGCAAATGATCAGAATCTCAAAGACAGACTTACGGTGCAATAACGTCGTTAATAAACTTAGGAAGCGGTTTTGTGATCATCAGTGTAAGGACTTGAAAACAAAGTTCTGTCATGCAATTGTTCAGCTCTCCACAATTATCCTCCAAGCCAGGCAAACCAATTGATGTGAAAAACTGTTCATTGTTCTAAAACCAATAGATCAATGATAAGTATTTTAGAATTCCTATGCAATCAGTCACTTTATAATAAGCTGTTGGATGCATTACCCACCGTTCTGAGAAACGCAATATAAAACAGAGATGAGTAATTGTTGGCAAACTCAAAAGCAAATAACTTTATTATCAATGCGTCATTATAATCAGTCTGAGTCCTGTAGTTTTCTGCAGAGAAAATAAAGAATTAACTGAAGCAATGGCAATGATACATGGTAAACTGCTTTGTGACATCCCAAGGATGAGTGTTAGGCTAATAATGCAAGTTCCTTCCTCTTTCTATACATTAATATCGCAGTCTGGACCAGTGACAGAGTGAGATACACTAATGTTAACACACCCAGAATCTTTAGATTATTTTTCATCTCTTTATCCAGCCACTATATCAGTGGCTTTGCTAGTTTACTCTCAACAGGATGTGCTTCTTTTCTATATCACTTTGACCTTTCAATTATCTTCAATTTGCAATATTCATAACCATATGCAATAGGCTACTTTGAATAAAAATATTTAAATTTGTGGATAACGTCATCACCCATGGGAAAATGGCTGGTTTTGAAACACTTAAAATAAAAAATCGATAACTGCTTACCCCAATCAGTCATTTTAACTGCGATTATATGATACACCTAAAATTAAAATAACAATTGTCAAATTCCAATGATATATTTTCCATACCAGGACTTTGAAATTTCATCCCATAAAACGGTCAACTGAGCTTATTAAAATTAGAATGACTTCCGATTGTGGCCTTGGAGAGAGTGGTCGCACATTTGGTGGCTCCCACTCAAGGCGAATTTTAAAAATCTTTTCCCTGCCCGAAAGGCGAAGGTTTTGATGGCAAGAGGTGCAGGAGTGCCTGTCGAAGGTGTTACTCCTCGAGTGTGACTTCCGGTGGTGGCCATGGAGTGGGAGGTCGCTTATTTGGTAGTTCCCGCTTGTGGTGGACCTTTGGAAACTTTTCCCCCGACTTATGGGGGATTTGATCGGTAAAATTGGAGATTGGTAAGGTAGAGAGGAAGAATCCCCCACCAGTTTATGGAGTCGTGGACCAGAAGTGGTCTGCAAAGGAGAGATTGTTTGGCAAAGAAGGGAGTGGAGCCTGCAGCACAGGAAAACATGGCGGAGGCTCAGGGACTGGGACTGCCGGCCCAGTCATCACCGGAGCAGCTGGTCGAATTCCTCCAGGAGAGCTTTGCTAAGCAAAGACAGGAGTACCTGGACTCAATTAAGACGGGGATTGACCGGGTGGAGCAAAGATTGGAAGCCGAGGGCCAGGCGATCCAGAAGGTGGAAGAGGCGGTGGCTGAGCACGAGGACCAGCTAACCGCGATGACGGCGAAGATGGAGCTGATGAGGGACCACCAGAAAAGGCTGCAGGAGAAGGTGGAGGATCTGGAGAACAGGTCGCGCAGGCAGAACCTGAGGATCGTTGGCCTCTCGGAGGGCATTGAGGGATCGGATGCAGGGGCATATGTGGTGCATATGTTCGGGAAGCTGCTGGGGGAATGTGCGTTTATTCGACCTTGGAAGTGAACAGGGCGCTCGCGAGGAAGACGTGGATGAATGAGCCGCCGAGGGCGATGGTGGTACGAATGCACCGGTTCCTGGACAAGGAACAGACCTTGAGCTGGGCCAGGCAGACGAAGATCTGTAAATGGGAAGATAACGAGCTGCGCATTTACCAGAACGTCAGTGCGGAATTGGCGAAAAGAAGGGCGAGCTTTAACGAAGTTAAATCGGCCTTCTTCAAGAAGGGGGTGAAGTTCGGCATGTTGTACCCAGCTCGTCTGTGGGTCACTTACGAGGGTCAGGAACTTTATTTTGGATCGCTGGATGAGGGACAGGAGACTGGCAGATGATGGAGGACATTGAATTTTGGGGGAAGTGATTCGGTACCTATGCTGTTAAATTCCTTTTCTTTTTGGGCTGTGCATGTAGTGTTTTTGTATCAGTCTTTGGGCCGTTGCTCAGTTTGTGTGCGGGTTAACTTTGTTCTTGTTGACTTCCGGGTGCGGCGATGACCAGCTGAGTCGCACGTTTCGGCAGCTCCCTGTGAAACGGACTTTTGGGCTCTTGATAGGAGCCCCAACGGCAATTTTAACGGCTGAAAACACCGTGCGGTAAACCAGAAGGGTGTTCCCCCTGGACACGGATGGAAAAAGGAGAGGAAAGTGGCCGGATTGCAGCAGATCCTTTGGAACAACGGGAAGGAAGGCAAGCAGAAACAGAAGCGTCGGAAGGTGGCAGTTTCATATGGGGCCCTGAACAACAAGAGTTTTTGAAACGCTGCGTGGAGGAGATAAAAAAGGAAATGAAGAAAGAGTTGTTGGCCCCGATATTACAGGCGATTGAAGGGCTGAAAGAGGAACAAAAGACCCAGGAGCAGGAGCTTCGGGTCGTGAAGGCGAAAGCAGCAGAGAATGAAAACGACATACAGGGCCTGGTGGTGAAGTCGGAGATACAGGAGGCACACCAGAAACGATCTGTGGAGAGGTTGGAGGCACTGGAAAATAACGCAAGGAGGAACAACTTGAGGATTCTTGGCCTTCCTGAAGGTGTGGAGGGGACGGACGTCGGGGCATATGTGAGCACGATGCTGCACTCGTTAATGGGAGTGGAGGCCCCGACGGGTCCGTTGGAGGTGGAGGGAGCATACCGAGTTATGGTGCGAGGACCGAGAGCAGGAGAAGCTCCCAGAGCCATAGTGGTGAGATTTCTCCGTTTTAAGGATAGAGAAATGGTCCTTAGATGGGCGAAGAAAACTCGGTGCAGTAAATGGGAGGACGCGGTGATCCGCGTCTATCAAGATTGGAGTGCGGAGGTGGCGAGAAGGAGGGCGAGCTTTAATCGGGCCAAAGCGGTACTTCACAAAAAAAGGATAAAGTTTGGAATGCTGCAACTGGCAAGACTGTGGGTCACATATCAAGGGAGGCACCACTACTTTGAGACGGCGGATGAAGCGTGGACTTTTATTGTAGAAGAAAAATTGGAATGATTGGACTACGAAAATGAACGTTTGGACAAAGTGGTGGGACGAGTGGGGGGGGGGGGGCGAAGAGGGATTGTATGATTAATCCTGCGGTATGGTAACTTTTCTTTCTCCCACAGGTGGTGATGGGGGAGGTGGGGAGGGAGAGGAGATGGGGCGTTGGCCATGGGAGGCGGGGCCGAGGGAGAGGCGCGGGCTTGGTTCCCGCGCTATGATAATTATGGCGGGAATAGAGAAGCAGGAAGGAGGGGGCGCCGCACGGGGCGAGCCGTGATCACGGGGGGAAGCCGAGGTCAGCCAGAGTTTGCTGACTTCTGGGAGCAACATGGGGGGAGTAATTACGCTAGCGGGGGGTCTAGCGGGGGGGGGGGGGGAATTACTGGGTTGCTGCTGCTGGGGAAAGGGGGGAGTGGGTGCGGGAAAGGATGGGCGGGGGGGCACCGTCTGGGAGAAATACAGCCGCGTGGGAACTGGGCGAGAAGCTGGAAAAAGATGATGGCTAACCGGCAAGGGGGGGGGGGGGGGTGGGAAGCCCCCCAACTCGGCTGATCACGTGGAACGTGAGGGGGCTTAACGGGCCGATAAAGAGGGCACGAGTACTCGCACACCTTAAGAAACTTAAAGCAGATGTGGTCATGTTACAGGAAACGCACCTGAAACTGATAGATCAGGTTAGGTTGCGCAAAGGATGGGTAGGGCAGGTGTTCCATTCGGGGCTGGATGCGAAAAACAGGGGGGTGGCTATATTAGTGGGGAAGCGGGTAATGTTCGAGGCAAAGACTATAGTGGCGGATAACGGGGGCAGATACGTGATGGTGAGTGGCAAATTACAGGGAGAGATGGTGGTGTTGGTAAACGTGTATGCCCCGAATTGGGACGATGCCAATTTTATGAGGCGAATGCTAGGACGCATCCCAGACCTAGAGACCGGAAAGCTGATAATGGGGGGAGACTTTAACACGGTGTTGGAACCAAGGCTGGATAGGTCGAAGTCCAGGACTGGTAGGAGGCCGGCAGCAGCCAAGGTGCTTAAGGATTTTATGGAGCAGATGGGAGGGGTGGACCCGTGGAGATTCAGTAGACCTAGGAGTAAGGAGTTCTCGTTTTTCTCCTATGTCCATAAAGTCTATTCACGCATAGACTTTTTTGTGTTGGGTAGGGCATTGATCCCGAGGGTGAGGGGAACGGAATATACGGCTATAGCCATTTCGGATCATGCCCCACACTGGGTAGACTTGGAGATAGGGGAGGAAACAAGAGGGCGTCCACCCTGGAGAATGGATATGGGACTAATGGCGGATGAGGGGGTGTGCTTAAGGGTGAGGGGATGCATTGAAAAGTACTTGGAACTCAATGACAATGGGGAGGTTCAGATGGGAGTGGTCTGGGAGGCGTTGAAGGCGGTGGTTAGGGGGGAGCTGATATCAATAAGGACACATAAAGGGAAGCAGGAGAGTAAGGAACGGGAGCGGTTGTTGCAAGAACTTTTGAGGGTGGACAGACAGTATGCGGAAGCACCGGAGGAGGGACTGTATAGGGAAAGGCAAAGGCTGCATGTGGAATTTGACTTGCTGACCACAGGCACTGCAGAGGCACAATGGAGGAAGGCGCAGGGTGTACAGTATGAATATGGAGAGAAGGCGAGCAGATTGCTGGCACACCAATTGAGGAAAAGGGGAGCAGCGAGGGAAATAGGGGGGGTGAGAGACGAAGATGGAGAGACGGAGCGGGGAGCGGAGAGAGTGAATGAAGTGTTTAAGACATTTTATAAAAAATTGTATGAAGCTCAACCCCCGGATGGGAGGGAGAGAATGATGGAGTTTTTGGATCGGCTGGAAATTCCCAAGGTGGAAGAGCAGGAAAGGATGGGATTGGGAGCACAGATCACGGTAGAAGAAGTGGTGAAAGGAATTAGGAACATGCAGACAGGAAAGGCCCCGGGACCGGACGGATTCCCAGTTGAATTTTACAGAAAATATTTGGACTTGCTCGCCCCGCTACTGACGAGGACCTTCAACGAGGCAAAGGAAAGGGGACAACTGCCCCCGACTATGTCAGAAGCAACGATATCGCTTCTTTTAAAGAAGGAAAAGGATCCGCTACAATGCGGGTCCTACAGACCAATCTCCCTCCTCAATGTAGATGCCAAGGTCTTGGCCAAGGTAATGGCAATGAGAATAGAGGAATGTGTCCCGGGGGTGGTTCATGAGGACCAAACTGGGTTTGTGAAGGGGAGACAGCTGAACACGAACATACGGAGGTTGTTAGGGGTAATGATGATGGCCCCACCAGAGGGTGAAACGGAGATAGTAGTGGCGATGGATGCCGAGAAAGCATTTGATAGAGTGGAGTGGGATTATCTGTGGGAGGTGTTGAGGAGATTTGGGCTCGGAGAGGGGTATGTTAGATGGGTGCAGCTGTTGTATAGGGCCCCAGTGGCGAGTGTGGTCACGAATGGACGGGGATCGGCATATTTTCGGCTCCATAGAGGGACAAGGCAGGGATGTCCTCTGTCCCCATTACTGTTTGCACTGGCGATTGAGCCCCTGGCGATAGCGCTGAGAGGTTCCAAGGGATGGAGGGGAATACTTAGGGGAGGAGAAGAACACCGGGTATCTTTATATGCGGATGATCTGCTACTATATGTGGCAGATCCAGCGGAGGGGATGCCAGAAATAATGCGGATACTTGGGGAGTTTGGGGATTTTTCAGGGTATAAATTGAACATGGGAAAGAGTGAGCTGTTTGTGGTGCATCCAGGGGAGCAGAGTAGAGAAATAGAAGACCTACCGTTGAGGAAGGTAACAAGAGACTTTCGTTACCTGGGGATCCAGATAGCTAAGAATTGGGGCACATTGCACAGGCTAAATTTGACGCGGTTGGTGGAACAGATGGAGGAAGATTTCAAGAGATGGGATATGGTAGCATTGTCAATGGCAGGGAGGGTGCAGGCAGTTAAGATGGTGGTCCTCCCGAGATTCCTTTTTGTGTTTCAGTGTCTCCCGGTGGTGATCACGAAGGCTTTTTTCAAAAGGATAGAAAAGAGTATCATGGGTTTTGTTTGGGCCGGGAAGACTCCGAGAGTGAGGAAGGGATTCTTACAGCGTAGTAGGGATAGGGGGGGGGCTGGCACTACCGAGCCTAAGTGAGTATTATTGGGCCGCTAATATTTCAATGGTGAGTAAGTGGATGGGAGAGGAGGAAGGAGCGGCGTGGAAGAGATTAGAGAGGGCGTCCTGTAGGGGGACCAGCCTGCAGGCTATGGTGACAGCCCCATTGCCGTTCTCACCAAGGAACTATACCACGAGTCCGGTGGTGGTAGCTACACTGAAGATTTGGGGACAGTGGAGACGACATAGGGGAAAGACCGGAGCACTGGGGGGGTCCCCGATAAGAAACAACCATAGGTTTGCCCCGGGGGGAATGGATGGGGGATATGGAATGTGGCAAAGAGCAGGTATAACGCAATTGAAAGATCTATTTGTGGATGGGAAGTTTGCGAGTCTGGGAGCGCTGACCGAGAAATATGGGTTGCCCCAAGGGAATGCATTCAGGTACATGCAATTGAGGGCTTTTGCGAGGCAGCAGGTGAGGGAATTCCCGCAGCTCCCGACACAAGAGGTGCAGGACAGAGTCATCTCAAAGAAATGGGTGGGGGACGGTAAGGTGTCGGATATATATAGGGAAATGAGAGACGAAGGGGAGACTATGATGGACGAACTAAAAGGGAAATGGGAAGAAGAGCTAGGGGAGGAGATTGAGGAGGGGATGTGGGCGGATGCCCTAAACAGGGTAAACTCGTCGTCCTCGTGCGCCAGGCTAAGCCTGATTCAGTTTAAGGTATTACACAGGGCACATATGACTGGAACACGGCTCAGTAAATTTTTTGGGGTGGAGGATAGGTGTGCGAGGTGCTCGAGAAGCCCAGCGAATCATACCCATATGTTTTGGTCATGCCCGGCACTACAGGGGTTTTGGATGGGGGTGACAAAGGTGCTTTCGAAAGTAGTAGGAGTCCGGGTCGAACCAAGCTGGGGGTTGGCTATATTTGGGGTTGCACAAGAGCCGGGAGTGCAGGAGGCGAAAGAGGCCGATGTTTTGGCCTTTGCGTCCCTAGTAGCCCGGCGCAGAATATTGCTAATGTGGAAAGAAGCCAAGCCCCCGGGGGTGGAGACCTGGATAAATGATATGGCGGGGTTCATAAAGTTAGAGCGGATTAAGTTCGTCCTAAGGGGGTCGGCTCAAGGGTTTACGAGGCGGTGGCAACCGTTCGTCGAATATCTTGCGGAAAGATAGATAGGGGAGAACAAAGAAGGCAGCAGCAGCGGCCCAGGACTTGGGGGGGGGGGGGGGGAGGGATGGGGGGGGGGGGGGTGGCCTGAGACAAGGCAGTTGCCAATTAGGGCTAGTTTTTATTTTTTGTTATTTAATATTTATTTATTTGTTGTTGTTTTTGTTTAAATTTAAAAAAGGTCATTATTATCTGTATTGTTACAATGTTGTGTAAAGGATGCACAATGTACTGTGTTGGTTGACCAAAAATTTTCAATAAAATATTATTTATAAAAAAAACTTTGTTCTTGTTGGAGGATGGTGGGTGGAATTTTCTTCTTTATGTTTGTTGGGGATTGTTATGTTTTGCATATGTATGTTTGAGCGGGTGGGGGGGGGGGAGATCAGTGGGGGTAGGATGCTTGGCGCCATGGGCGGGGGTACCAGCCTAGCTGGGCAAGCTAGCTCACGGAAGCGCAGTGGGGGGCGAGCAGGTGACCAGTTTGATATGGGGGGATTGGGATTGTTGTTTTGTTAGTGGGGGGGAAGGCGTGGGAATTGTTCTGCTGACAGGGGAGGGACTGGTGCTGGGAGAAAAATTGGATTCGATGAAGGTGGGCACCTGAGGACGAGCCTGAGGAGGCGTGGGACATAAGCTGGAAGCAGGCCTAAGAAGGGTGATGGTTGATCGGCAGGGTGTGGGGAACGGGCTGTCCCTCGACCAGGCTGATCATATGGAACGTGAGAGGGCTTAATGGGCCAGTCAAGAGGGCTCGCATGTTTGCGCATTTAAAGAGGTTGAAGGCGGACATGTCAATGCTACAGGAGACACACTTGAGGGTCGTGGATCAGACTAGGCTGAGGAAGGGATGGGTTGGGCAGGTATTTCATTCGGGGCTAGATCTAAAACTAGGGGGGTTGTGATCTTGATCAATAAGGTTTGTCATTTGAGAACATAGAACATCAGAACATACAGTGCAGGAGGCCATTCAGCCCATCGAGTCTGCACCGACCCACTTAAGCCCTCACCCACCCTATCCCCTTAACCCAATAACCCCTCCTCACCTTTTTTGGTCACTGAGGGCAATTTATCATGGCCAATCTACCTAACCTGCACGTATTTGGACAGTGGTAGGGAACCAGAGCACCCTGTGGAAACCCACGCAGACACGGGGAGAACATGCAGACTCCGCGAAGACAGTGACCCAGCGGGGAATCGAACCTGGGACCCTGGCACTCAGAAGCCACAGTGCTATCCACTTGTGCTACTGTGCTTGAGGTAGGGAATATAGTGACGGACTCAGGGGGTAGGTATGTCATGGTGAGCGGGAAGCTTGAGGGGATGCTGGTGGTATTAGTGAATATTTACGCACCAAATTGGGACGACGCAGAGTTTATGAGGCGGGTGTTGGGGCAGATTCCAAACCAGGACTCGCATAGGTTGATCATGGGGTGGGGGACTTTAATATGGTCATTGATCTGAAGTTGGATCAGTCGAGTTTAAAGACAGGGGGCGGGATTCTCCAACCCCCCGCCGGGTCGGAGAATCGCCGGGGGGGCGGCGTGAATCCCGCCGGCCGCCGAATTCTCCGGCACCGGAGATTCGGCGGGGGCGGGAATCGCACCACGCCGGTCGGCAGGCCCCCCCCCCCCGGCGATTCTCCGGCCCGCGATGGGCCGAAGTCCCGCTGCTGTAATGCCTGTCCCGCCGGCGTGAATTAAACCACCTCCCTTACCGGCGGGACCAGGCGGCACGAGCGGACTCCGGCATCTTGTGGCGGGGGGGGGGGGGGGGGGTGCGGGGTGATCTGGCCCCGGGGGGTGCCCCCACGGTGGCCTGGCCCGCGATCAGGGCCCACCGATCCACAGGCCGGTCCTGTGCCGTGGGGGGCAGTCTTTCCCCTCCACGTCGGCCAGAGCCTCCGCGATGGCTGACGTTGAGGTGACCCCCCCCATGTGCATGGATGGCGTCAGCAGCCGCTGACGCTCGCGCGCATGTGCTGACTTCCGCCAGCCGGCGGAGTTCCTTCGGCCCCGGCTGGCGTGGCGCCAAAGGCCTTCCACGCTAGCCGGTGGGACACAACCACTCCGGCGCGGTGAGGGCTTGGCCCCTAAAGGTGAGGAGAAATCCGCACCTTTGGGACGGCCCGACGCCGGAGTGGTTCACGCCACTCCATCCCGCCGGGACCCCCCGCCCCGCCGGGTAGGGGAGAATCCCGCCCAGGGTGTCAGCTGCGGCGAAGGATTTAAAAGGGTTCATGGAGCAAATGGAAGGTGTAGATCTGTGGAGGTTCAGATGGCCAAGAGCGAAGGGCTGGATTAGCTCAGTGGGCTAGACAGCTGGTTTATGATGCAGAACAAGGCCAGCAGCGCGGGTTCAATTCCAGCTGAGAATTCTGAATTCTCCCTCTGTGTACCCGGACAGGCACCGGAATGTGGTGACTAGGGGCTTTTCAGAGTAACTTCATTGCAGTGTTAATATAAGCTGACTTGTGACAATAAAGGTTAAGAAGAAGATGAGTTTTCTTTTTTCTCCCATGTTCACAAAGTGTACTCCCGGATTGATTTTTTCATTTTGAACAGGCTTTGCTGGCGAGGGTGGTAGATGCTGAGTACTCGCTGATTGTTTTGTCGGATCATGCCCCACACTGGGTGAATTTACGGGTGAGCAAGGAGGGGGGTCAACGCCCGCAATGGAGATTGGATGTAGGACTGCTAGTGAAGGGTTGTATGGAGGGGCGAGAGAGGCCATCCAAAATTATTTGGAGATAAATGATACAGGGGAAGTTTCGGCAGCAACAGTATGGGAAGCACTGAAGGCAGTGGTTAAGTGCGAGCTAATTTCAATATGGGCACATAGGGAGAAGGTGGAGTGGGCAGAAATGGATAGGTTGGTTAGAGAGATACTACAGGCGGACAAAAGGGATTCTGAAGCCCCAGAGGCAGGACTGTTGCAGGAGCGGCAGAAGCTCCAGATGGAGTTTGGTCTGATATCCACAGGAAGGCGGTGGGGCAGTTGAGGAAGGCGTGGGGACCGGTATATGAGTATGGTGAAAAGGCCAGTAGGATGCTAACACACCAGCTAACAAAAAGGGAGGCAGCCAGGGAGATAGGAAGAGTGAAGGGCAGAGGGAGGAACACGGTTTTGGACCCAGCGGGGGTGAATGGGATGTTCAAGGAGTTTTACAGTTGGCTGTATGCGTCAAAGCCCCTAGCTGGGATGGAGGGCTGAGGCAGTTTTTGGAAGGGTTGAAGTTTCCGAAGGTGGAGGAAGGATTGATGGAGGGATTGGGAACCCCGATCAGGATTATAGAAGTTGTAGAAGGATTGGAGGCCATGCAGTCGGGCAAGGCCCCGGGACCGGATGGCTACCCAGTGGAAATTTACAAGTTGTATGCAGGGCCGCTGGGCCCGTTGCTGGTGAGGGCATTTACTGAGGCAAAGGAGTGGGGTGTTCTACCCCCAACAATCTCACTGGCTTCGATCTCATTGATCTTGAAGCGGGAGAAGGACCCAGAGCAATGTGGGTCATGCAGACCAATCTCCCTACTGAATGTCGATGCCAAATTGCTGGCTCAAATTCTGGCCGCGAGGATAGAGGACTGTGTGCAAGAGGGTGGGATTCAAATTCCTGGTGCATTAGAACTGGTTCTGGGGAGGTGGGACCAGCACAAACCGGGTGGTATGCACCTGGGCAGGACTGGAACCAATGTCCTCGGGGGGGGGGGGGGGGGGGGGGGTTGTTGGTGCTGTTAGGGAGCGTTTAAAATAATGTGGCAGGGGGATGGGAATCAATGCAGGAAGTCGGAGGGAAGCAAAACGGGGACAGAAACAAAAGGCAGTAAGGGAGAAAATGTAAGGCAGAGAAGCCATAGTCAAAAATCAAAAAGGACCACAGTAGAGGGTGCAGTGACTGAGGAGAGCTCAGTGATTAGGCCCAGTAATACTAAAAGGAATAAAACGGGAAGTAAAAACATAAATGGAAAGCGACGCAGCAGGTTATTACATGAAGATATGGGTTCAACGATAAGGAAAATTAGGAGAAAAGCTAAAATGAAAAATAACTTAGGAGAGGTTACAAATAGAGGTATTAAGATTCAAAACGGAGGTATAAAAGTCATCATAAAGGTACTTTACCTGAATGCTCTTAGTATTCGGAATAAGGTAAATGAGTTGATGGCGCAAATCATCGTGAATGACTATGATTTAAGGGGCATTACTGAAACATGTTTAAAGGATGGTCACGACGAGGAGTTAAATATCCAAGGGTATCAAACTATTTGTAAAGGACAGAGTGGATGGTAAGGTGTAGCTCTGCTATTTAAGGATGACAACCTGGCAGTAGTGAGGGATGACAGCGGTGCTGTGGAGCATAAGGTTGAATCCATTTGGGTGGAAATCAGGAATAGTAAGGCGAAAAAGTCACTGATAGGAGTAGTCTATAGGCCACCAAATAGTAACATTATGGTGGGGCAGGCAATAAACAAAGAAATAACTGCTGCATGTAAAAATGATACAGCAGTTGTCATGGGGGATTTTAATCTACATGTCGATTGGTTTAACCAGGTCGGTCAAGGCAGCCTTGAGGAAGAGTTTATCGAACGTATCCACTATAGTTTCCTAGAACAGTATGTAATGGAACCTACGAGGGAACAAGCGGTCCTAGATCTGGTCACATGTAATGAGACAGGATTGATTAATGATCTCATAGTTAGGGATCCTCTCGGAAGGAGCCATCACAATATGGTGGAATTTAAAATGCAAATGGAGGGTGAGAAGCCGAAGCCAACACTAGTGTTTTGTGCTTAAACAAAGGAGATTACAATGGGATGAGAGAAGAGCTAGCTAAGGTAGACTGGGAGCAAAGACTTAATGGTGAAACAGTTGAGGAACAGTGAAGAACTTTCCAAGTGATTTTTCACAGTGCTCAGCAAAGGTTTATGCCAACAAAAAGGAAGGATGGTAGAAAGAGGGAAAATCGACCGTGGATATCTAAGGAAATAAGGGAGAGTATCAAATTGAAGGAAAAAGCATACAAAGTGGCAAAGATTAGTGGGAGACTCGGGGATTGAGAAATCTTTAGGGGGCAACAGAAAGCTATTAAAAAAGCTACAAAAAGAATAAGATAGATTATGAGAGTAAACTTGCTCAGAATATAAAAACAGACAGTAAAAGTTTCTACAAATATATAAAACAAAAGAGTGGCTAAGGTAAATATTGGTCCTTTAGAGGATGAGAAGGGAGATTTAATAATGGGAGATGAGGAAATGGCTGAGGAACTGAACAGGTTTTTTGGGTCGGTCTTCACAGTGGAAGACACAAATAACATGCCAGTGACTGATGGAAATGGGGCTATGACAGGTGAGGACCTTGAGATGATTGTTATCACTAAGGAGGTAGTGATGGGCAAGCTAATGGCGCTAAAGGTCGACAAGTCTCCTGGCCTTGATGGAATGCATCCCAGAGTGCTAAAAGAGATGGCTAGGGAAATTGCAAATGCATTAGTGATAATTTACCAAAATTCACTAGACTCTGGGGTGGTTCCGACTGATTGGAAAAACGTGACACCACTGTTTAAAAAAGGAGGTAGGCAGAAAGCAGATAATTATAGGCCAGTTAGCTTAACTTCGGTAGTAGGGAAGATGCTGGAATCTATCATCAAGGAAGAAATAGAGAGGCACCTGGATGGAAATTGTCCCATTGGACAGACGCAGCATGGGCTCATAAAGGGCAAGTCGTGTCAAACTAATTTAGTGGAATTTTTTGAGGGCATTACCAGTGCAGTAGACAAAGGGGAGCCAATGGATGTGGTATATCTGGATTTCCAGAAAGCTTTTGACAAGGTGCCACACAAAAGGTTGCTGCATAAGATAATGATGCATGGCATTAAGGGTAAAGTAGTAGCATGGATAGAGGATTGGTTAGTTAACAGAAAGCAAAGAGTGGGTGTGTCTCTGGTTGGCAATCAGTAGCTAGTGGTGTCCCTCAGGGATCAGTGTTGGGCCCACAATTGTTCACAATTTACATAGATGATTTGGAGTTGGGGACCAAGGCAATGTGTCCAAGTTTGCAGACGACACTAAGATGAGTGGTAAAGCAAAAAGTGCAGAGGATAATGGAAGTCTGCAGAGGGATTTGGATAGTTTAAGTGAATGGGCTATGGTCTGGCAGATGGAATACAATGTTGACAAATGTGAGGTTATCCATTTTGGTAGGAATAACAGCAAAAGGGATTATTATTTAAATAATAAAATATTAAAACATGCTGCTGTGCAGAAGGACCTGGGTGTCCTAGTGCATGAGTCGCAAAATGTTGGTTTACAGGTGCAACAGGTGATTAAGATGGCAAATGGAGTTCTGTCCTTCATTGCTGGAGGGATGGAGTTTAAGACTAGGGAGGTTATGCTGCAATTGTATAAGGTGTTAGTGAGGCCACACCTGGAGTATTGTGTTCAGTTTTGGTCTCCTTACCTGAGAAAGGACGTACTGGCGCTGGAGGGTGTGCAGAGGAGATTCAGGAGGTTAATTCCAGAGCTGAAGAGGTTGGATTATGAGGAGAGGTTGAGTAGACTGGGACTGTACTCGTTGGAATTTAGAAAGATGAGGGGGGGGATCTTCTAGAAACATATAAAATTATGAAGGGAATAGATAGGATAGTTCTGCTTTCACTGGCAGGTGAAAGCAGAACTAGGGGGCATAGCCTCAAAATAAGGGGAAGTAGATTTAGGACTGAGTTTAGGAGGAACTTCTTCATCCAAAGGGTTGCGAATCTATGGAATTCCCTGCCCAGTGAAGTAGTTCAGGCTCCTTCATTAAATGTTTTCAAGATAAAGGTCGATAGTTTTTTGAAGAATAAAGGGATTAAGGGTTATTGGATTCGGGCGGGAAAGTGGAGCTGAGTTCACAAAAGATCAGCCATGATCTCGTTGAATGGCGGAGCAGCTCGAAGGGCCAGGTGGCCTACTGCTGCTCCTAGTTCTTATATTCTTATTGTCCGGGGTGATAGGGGAAGATCAGACGGGGTTTGTTAAAGGCAGACAGCTAAAGGCCAATGTTAGAAGGCTGCTGAATGTGATCATGATGCCCTTCGAGGAAAGGGAGGTAGAGGTGGTGGTCGCTATGGGCGCGGAGAAGAACTTCAACCAGTTGGAGTGGAATTAGTTGTGGGAGGTCCTGGGACGGGTTGGGTTTGGGTAGGGCTTTATTGACTGGGTTTGGTTGCTGTCCAAGGCACCGGTGGCGAGTGTGCGGACGAACTGAGTGAGTTTGGATTACCTTAGACTACACCGGGGTACAAGGCAAGGATGTCCCCTCTCACCATTTGTGTTTGCTTTGGCTACAGAGCCTTTAGCGATGGTGCTGAGAGCGTTAAGGGAATGGAAGGGGCTAGTCGGGGGCGGGGGATGGAACATAGGGTCACGTTAGATGCAGACGACCTTCTTCTATATATTTCTGACCCGTTGGGGGGGATGGGAGAGATTATGCCGATCTTCGGAGAATTTGGCCAGTTTTTGGGGTACAAATTGAATATGGGTAAAAGCGAGGTTTTTGTGATCCAGGCGAGGGGGCAGGAGAGGAGACTGGGGGAGTTGCTGTTTAAAGTGGTGGGAGGGGTTTTTCGTTACTTGGGAATTCAGGTGGCACGGGGTTGGGAGAAGCTACATAAATTAAATCTAACCCGGTTAGTCGAACAAATGAAGGAGGATTTTCGGAGGTGGGACATGCTCCCGCTGTCACTGGCGGGGAGGGTACAGACCGTGAAAATGACGGTTCTCCCGAGATTTTTGTTTGTTTTCCAGTGCCTCCCTATTTTCATAGCAAAGGCCTTTTATAAGTGGGTGAATGGGGTGATATATGGGTTTGTGTGGGCAGGTAAAACCCCGCGAGTAAAGGAAGTACTGTTGGAACAGAGCCGAGGGGGGGGGGGGGGGGGGGGGGGGGGGGCGGGCGGGGGGGGGGGGTGTGGTTTCCTCAATAACGACGCTTAGAGTGTAAACAGTAAAGAAGGCTTTAATAAACTAAGAACTAGACTGGTGCCGAGACGTGTGCTAACAGCTACGCCGCCCACAAGGCGGCCCCTTATATATGGCTCCCAGATGGGCGGAGCCAGAGGCAGAGTTCCCCAGGGTTCCAAGCCCGGTCTTAAAGGGGACATCACCTTACATGATGACAAGGGTACAGTGTTACAGAACTACCACTGGGCGGCAAATATAGCCATGATTAGGAAGTGGGTAGTGGAGGGGTCGTTGGGGGCGCGGATGGAGGCGGCCTCATGTAAGGACACACGTCTGGGGGCATTAGTAACGGCTCCTCTGTCGTTCTCGCCAGCTCAGTGCTCCATTAGCCACTGGTAGTGGCGGCCCTGAGAGTTTGGGGACTGTGTGGAAGCATATGGGAGTGGAGGGAGCGTCGATGTGGGCTCCAATTTGTGGTAATCACCGGTTTGGCCCGGAAAGAGTGAATGCGGTTTCGGAGGTGGCAGAGAGCAGGGATTGAGAGGCTGGGGGATCTATTTATTGATGGGAGCTTTCCCTGTTTGGAGGATCTGGAAGAGGAGTTTGAATTGCCGAGAGGGAATGGGTTTCGATTTCTGCAGGTGAGGAATTTTGTGCGAAGCCACGTTTCGACCTTCCCGCTTCTACCGATGCAAGGGATACAGGACAAGGTAGTTTCTAGAACATGGGTGGGGAGGGGAAGGTATCAGAAATCTATAAAGAACTTAAGGGGTGGGAGGGAACCCAGATAGGTGAACTAAAGAGTAAATGGGAGGATGAGTTGGGAAAGGAGTTAGAGGCAGCTCTGTGGGTGGATGCTCTGAGCAGAGTCACCGCGACCTCATCATGTGTCAGGTTCCGCCTGATACAATTCAAGGTGGTTCACCGGGCACACAACGGTGGCTGGATGAGCAGGTTTTTTGGGGTGGAGGACAGGTGTGTGAGGTGTGCAGGTGGGCCCGCAAATCATGTCCACATGTTTTGGGCATGCCCGAAGCTTTGGAGATTCTGGCAGGGATTTGCGGATGTCATATCCACGGTACTAAAAATGAGGGTGGCGGCGAGTCCAGAGATGGCGATTTTTGGAGTGTCGGAAGACCCGGGAGTCCAGAGGGCGCGAGAGTCTGATGTTTTGGCCCTTGCCTCCTTGGAGCGCAGAGACAGATATTACTAGCGTGGAGGAACTCAAAGCCCCCAAAATTAGGAGTATGGGTTAACGACATGGCCGGGTTTCTCAGACTTGAGAAAATTAAGTTCGCCTTGAGAGGATTAACATTAGGGGTCGTCAGGAGGTGGCAGCCTTTCATCGACTTCTTCGGAGAAAACTAAACTGTCAGCAGATTCAATAAAAGGGGAGGGGGGGTTTAGGGAGTAAGGGGGGATAGTGGGGAGTTAGACTATTTCTTTTGACTAGATTGGAACGGGAACAGTGGGAGATGGAGGGATGTGCTATGACGGAACTATGTTTACATCTGTATTTGTATCTTTTATTGTTATAAAACCACAAATGCCTAAATAAAATGTTTGTAAACAAAAAAAGGTGTTATGCCTCGGGTGTAGCTGATGGATGGATCCACAAACTAGGATTGGGGTGAGAAGACAAGAGGTGCTGGAACAGGAGAGTCTTCGTGGTGTGCCACAGGATAAGATGGCGGAGGGCAAGGGCCTGTTCTGCCTGCCCAGTAGTCAACAGAGCAGCTAGCGGCGTTTCTGACAGCAAAGTTTAGTCAGCAGAGGAAGGAAGCCCTGGAAGACCTGGCCAGAGTGATGGAACCGATCAAATCGGGGATCGAGAGAGTGGAACAGAGGCTGGATTCCCAGAGCAGGGCGATCCGGAAAGTGGAGGAGGAGGGTGGGGGGGGGGGGGGGGGAGGCGGGGGGGGGGGGGGGGCTTGAGGAGCAGTTAGCCTCATTGGTGGCTGAGGATGGAGGTGATGCAGGAGACTCAGAAGAGGCTGAATGAGAAGATAGAGGATCTGGAGAATTGCTCCAGAAGATAAAACTTGAGGATTCTGGGAATGCCCGAAGGCACAGAAGGTGCGGAGGCCGGCACTTATGTGGCCAAAATGTTGGAGACGTTGATGGGGGAGGGGGCCTTTGACTGGCTCCTGGAGGTCGACCAAGCGCACAGGGAGCTGATGAGGCCACAAGCGGGCGAGCTGTCAAGGGCGATGGTGGTGCGGTTGCAACACTTTCTGGGTAAGGAGAAGATCCTTCAATGGGCGAGGCAGACTATGGTTACTTTACTATCTGTTAATTATCAATAGCCAGTCAGGTCGCTTCTTCCCCACCAAACATAATAACCAAATAAACTTACTTTTCCCAGGATTGAAATTGACAGTGCATTGAGTAATGAGCTAACAATAGTGGTTAAGAGAAAACTTTCGAACGAGTTACGTGTTGTCACTCGAAATCTGGCCCAAGTTTTATATATTATTACTGCCAAGACACTGATGAATACACAGCCCACCTGTGAATGCAAAAAACGAAAATTGGTACTTTTAATTGAAAAAATGATCACATCCACTTTTAACACATTAATTCAATCTCAAGTTTGGCCCAGGTATATAGAGGCACAATGGGTGTATACATAAGAAAACCTCTGCTAGGTATTGGTTATCGGATTTGAGCCACTGGAATCCAACCATGGAGAGGCACGGTGGCACAGTGTTTAGCACTGCTGCCTCACAGCATCAGGGACCCACCTTCAATTCCGGGTGCTCTGGTTTCTTCCATCAGTACAAAGATGTGCAGGTTAAGTGGATTGGCCATGTAAGAATTACCCTTTAATGTCCAAGGTTGAGTGAGGATACAGGGCTGGGGCGGGATTTGGGCCTAGGTAGAGTGCTCTTTCGAATGGTTGGCGCAGACTTGATGGGCCTAGTGGCCTCCTTCCGCACTGTAGGGATTCTATGATCTCAATTGGTATTTGTATGCTAAGCAGAAGAATATGGCCAGCATTTAGGGCAACCTGATATTGCAGAGGGGGCTTAAATATTCAAATATGCAAAGGTCAAGGTGAGGGCCCTGGACACCAGCTGCGGGATTCTCCGTCGGCTGGATCCTTCGGTTCACCGGCAGCACACCCACGCCCACGGGTTTCATGACGGTGTGGCCGCAGTGGGAAACCCCATTGGCCGGCTGTGAGAACAGAGAATCCCACTGCTGGCAGGGATGTGCTGCATCAGAAAATGGGGCTGCGTGACGATGAATCCCGCCCCAGGTCTTTCAAAAGGCTAATCTAATGGGTTCCTGGACTCTCGTCCAAGACTCATTATGTATTCTTGGCTGAGAGTTCACACATCCATTACAGTACTGAAACACCTGAACTTCAGGGATAACCTCACTTGACAGCACTGGCTCTCTGATCAATGCTATCAATTTCACAATGCTTATTTATACAAGATGAAGAGGTTTCAACTGCTTGCATTTTCTGCTATTGACATTTTAAAGTGTCTGGATGATTGACATATTTATTGGCCTGTAATAAAAAGGATTTTTTTTTAAGAATGTGGAAACTTATCCATGATTGACTTTATAAAACTTTATTTGAACACATTTGATTGTCACTATAAGGTTAATCCGTTCTATACAGTATACAGTCAGCGAATGGGCATGGAAGAGTCATATGTTTGCTCTGGGGCTGTAGGGACTAGGGTGGGGGAAATACCATGACATGGGGGCACGAGCAACCATTGGGAATGGATGAGGGGCATAGCTTGGCCTGAGGGGATGAGTGAAGTTATACCTTGGGGGTGGCAGTGGCGTAGTGGTATTGTCGCTGGACTAGTAATACACATACCCAAAGTCATGCTCTGGGGACCTGGGTTCAAATCCCACCATGGCAGATGGTGAATTTTGAATTCAAAGTCTATAAGTGACCATGAAACCACTGTCAATTGTCGCAAAAAACCATCTGGTTCACTAATATCCTTCAGGGAAGGAAACCTTTTCTTCTTATAAATTTAGAGTACCCAATTATTTTTTTCCAATTAAGGGGTAATTTAGCGTGGCCAATCCACCTAGCCTGCACATCTTTGGGTTGTGGGGGCAAAACCCACGCCAACACAGGGAGAATGGGCAAACTCCACACGGACAGTGACCCAGAGCCGGGATCGAACCTGGGACCTCAGGGCTGTGAGGCAGCAGTGCTAACCACTGCACCACTGTGCTGCCATAGGGAAGGAAATCTGTCATTCTTACTTGGTCCGGCCTACATGTGACTCCAGATCCACAGCAATGTGGTTGATTCTTAAATGCCCTCAGGGATGGGGTATAAATGCTGGGCCCAGCCAGCGATGCCCACATCCCATGAATGAATAAAAAAAAGGGTGCATGGGGCATGGGAAGTGTGTATGAAGGGTGAGGACTAGAGTGCCATATGTTTTTCATTACACAGTCCCACAGCATTGGGGCGGGCCGTTTAAACAGCCTGCCTTAGCAACCGGTAGTTGCTGTTAAGTAATGGGTTAAGAGACATTGCAATTAGTTGTCTCATTTATGTTAAGTATCCATTAATTGACACTGATATGTAAAGGGGCTTCAAGTTGCCTCTGTCAGGTGATGTATAGTGAGAGTTTTGTGCAAAGGCTGTTGGAAGGAAATAAATGTGTGTTGGTGAAAAAGGAAGAGAACTTTAGACTCTTCATATCACAGCAACTAAAACGTCTAACAATGGTTGCTGTGTAAATGTGAAGGGTTGAAAGATACAACTTTTCAGATCAAACCAAGGAGTGAGTGAGAAAAAAAAAAGGGATATATGGCTGAACCCAGGATAAAGATGGCTGGATATGACTATCCTCCCTTATTTTCTGAAAGGGAATCATACGACCAATGGAGAAGTGCAGTAGTTATGTGGACTAAGGTAACTGCTTTGGGAAAGAGAAAACAAGGTATGGCATTGGCTCTTTCTCGACCTTATGACAGTAAAATCCGAAACAAAGTGCTTTCTGAGCTGGAATTGGAAGAGTTAGACTCAGAAGAAGGCCTGGAGACTTTATTACATTATATGGATAAGATTTATAAGAAAAATGACTTGTTAAGTGCGTATGAAGCATGGTCGGATTTTGATAAGTTCTGGAAAATGGAGGATATCTCCATGGAAGACTATATAATGGAATTTGGCAGACTATATAAAAGGCTGCAGAAACACAACCTGTAATTTCCAGTCTGTGTTGGCCTTTAAATTACTTGACTGTGCTAGAGTGAGCAACATGGATAGGCTCCTGGTTTTTACAGGAGTTCAGTTTACTGATAAGGATACCTTATTCGAACGGATGACAAAAGCTTTACAAAAGATCTGGGGAAACATTTGATTCCGATGGCTCTGATGACCCAAATAGGTCAGCTTGCAATAAGGCAGAATATGGAAGATACACTACTAACAGGATGGCGAAATCGTATGGCTACAAACAGGGCTCAAGACTATAGAAGGAGACCGAGACAAGGAAATTATGAAGACAGAAACCCAGTTAGAACCTACAATAGGAAGATGAACCCCAGAAATGCAAATTGATGTTTTTGATGTGACTCTCAATACCATTATGCTTTCAACTGTGCAACTCATTATGATAGAGTGTTTGAAGCAACACATGACACGGAAGAGTCAGAAGAGGAAAAAGATAGTGACCAGAAAGAAGGAATTGTCCTATTGACAAGCAGTTTTACGCCGGTAATGAGGGTGTTGGTTGCAGAATCCTTCAACTGTGCTGTATTGGACAGTGGCTGCACATCTACTGTGTGTGGATTGACTGGTTAAAATGTTACCTGGACTCTTTGAATGCTGAAAATCGTAACAAGGTTAAGGAATTTGAAAGTTCCACAAGTTTCAGGTTTGGGGATGATAATACTCTGAAGTCGTTGAAAAGAGTGGTGATCCCTTGCAATATTGCCGGAGTGAATCATTTCATTAGCACGGATGTTGTATCAAGTGAGATACCTTTGCTTCTGAGCAGACCGTCGATGAAGAAAGCCCACATGAAACTGAATATGGAACAGGATAAGGCAACAGTTTTTGGAAAGACGGTGGCCTTACAATTTACACAGTCGGGACACTATTGTATTCCACTACTGACAAATAATATTTCAAGTAGAGTGGTTAAGGATGTGTTAATGGCAGTTGAAAATGGGACTTCAGCTGTTAAAAAGCTTGTGGTATTAAAACTGCATAGGCAATTTGCACATCCGTCTCCTCGGAGGCTGAAACATGTATTAAAGGATGCAGGGGTAAGGGAAGACGACTATACTAAACTGATAGAACAGGTTAGTGACCGCTGTGAAGTTTGTAGGAAGTACAGAAGGACACCAGCACGACCGATAGTAACCCTACCTTTGGCCAGGGATTTTAACGACATAGTGGCCATGGACCTTAAGATCTGGGATAAAGCAAATAATATATTTATTTTGTCGATTTAGCAACCAGATTTAGTCAATCAACGATTGTACGAAGTAAAGAAAAGAGAGTAATTCTGGATCAAATCGTGGAAAAATGGATAGGGACAGGAATGGGTCCACAGGCAAAATTCCTTACGGACAATGGGGAAGAATTTGCTAATGATGAGTTATGGGATATGTGTGAAAACATGAATATCAGAGTTATGAATACGGCTGCAGAAAGCCCATTTAGTAATGGTGTCTGTAAAAGAAATCATGCTGTCATCGATGACATACTTCGGAAAATGTTGGCCGATCAATCAAATTGCAGGCTAAGTTCAGCTTTTGCATGGGCAGTACATGGGCAGATGGTTGGGGGCTATAGTCCTTATCAATTAGTGTTTGGTAGAAATCCTAAAATTCCGTCTATTTTGGATGACAGCCTCCAGCTTGGGAGGGGACTACAATTAGCTCTGGTTTTGCTGAACATTTAAATGCATTACATCGCAGGAGAAAAGCTTTTTTGGAAGCAGAAGTCTCTGAAAGAATTCACAGAGCTTTAAGACATAACGTACAGCCATCAGATGCCGTTTTTCAGCAAGGAGGCAGAGGTATACCATGCCTCTGTCAGGTGATGTATAGTGAGGGTTTTGTGCAAAGGCTGTTGGAAGGAAATAAATGCGTTTGTGAAAAAGGAACAGAACTTTAGGCTCTTCATATCACAGCAATTAAAACGTCTAACAGTTGCTGTGGCAACCTCCGAGCTCTTTCCCAGGTTGACCGGCCTGGTTACAGTGAATATTGCCCCAACCCCCTGCAATGAAACTCCCACATGTCGTATTCTCTATCCTGCTTTACCTGGATGGCTCGGATGTGTAGTGTTGAATAAAGAACACAAAGCTTTGTTAACAAACAAAACTATGAATTTATTTACACTACTAACTAAGATTCATTCACATTCCTAAAGTAGAAGGTTATTATATCAAACTGTGCCATCTCTAACTTACAGAACACTCAAGTACACAACTGCTCTCGCTCTCATGCCTCACTATCTTCTGTCTGTTCTTCTTCTGACTCCATCTGACCCAAAAGGCTTAGCCCCATCCCTTATATACTTATGGGACCAGCTCCCTCTAGTGGTTGGCTGTATACATTTCATTAACTCTTGCATTGCCTTCATTTATGATACCACACCACCTTTGCAAGAACATTTTCCAAAGGTGGGCAGGCCAGGCTGTGAAACTTCCAAATTCCGGCTCCCCAACTGAAGCTGAAAATTTAGTCCACTGTTCCTTCGCTTTCGCTGGATCAAAACCCTGGCACACCCTGCCTAGCAGCACTGAGGGTGTACCTATACCACATGGGCTACAATGATTCTACCACCACTTTCTCAAGGACACTGAGGGAGGGGCAATAAATGTTGGTTTTGCTAGACACACCCACATCCATGAAAGAGTGAAATAAAAGAGGAAGGAGAGATCGAAGAGAGAAAATAAGTAGACATTCCCTTTCATATAAATTGCTTACCATTATAATCCCGACTGAAAATGAAAGCACTGCTTTCAGCTGTCGGCGGTGGGCTGGATAAAAGGCTTCAGGTTCACCCGTAATTGGATCCTACAAAATTGATTAATATTATCAATGATCTCTGACATATTCCTCAATTCACACAATGACAATCTAGTGTATTTTGTTTTATTTAGCGGAGATGGTCATTGCAGTCTGATTAGTGCTGAAGGAATATGTCAGTAAGAATTAACACTGCTAACTGCCACTGAAAGTGATTGAATTATAAAACAAATGGAAACCTTCAGCAGACCATGCAGCAGCTATAGAGGTAAGGGAAAAATTCTGCCTGAGGTACTGATTGCTTCCAGCAGTTTTTGTGTTTGTTCTTAACGATATCTGAAAATGTTACTCCTCCTTTCAAACCTTATTATCCTGAATATTTAGTATGTCTGATGTAATTTTCTTACATGACTAATAAATTATTATTCTACGTTTCATCTGTCGTTAAAAGCAGACTTTGCGGCCAAATATTTATTGAGGGAGGTTTTTGTCTTCATCATCTGGATGATAGCCTAGTTGACGAGGTCATTGTCCTTTACAGAACCGGCCTGATTTCATTCCATTGAATACCAGCAAATGAAAATCTGGCGATTCCATTAAAGACAGGCAATCCACGTCTATCAGTGATGTCCACAGTTTGTCTTTCATTTACTTCCATCATTCCCTCTGCCAATTCTGTGACTGGCTACTAATCTGCCACAGTCACAGGCACCAGATTTCATAGAATTTACAGTGCAGAAGGAGGCCATTCGCCCAACGAGTCTGCACCAGCCCTTGGAAAGAGCACCCTACCCAAGCACACACCTCCACCCTATCCCCATAACCCAGTAACCCCAATTTTGGACACTTAAGGGCAATTTACCATGTCCAATCCACCTAACCTGCACATCTTTGGACTGTGGGAGGAAACCGGAGCACCCGAAGGAAACCCAGGCACACACGGGGAGAATGTGCAGACTCCGCACAGACAGCGACCCAAGCCGGGAATCGAACCTGGGACCCTGGAGCTGTGACGCAATTGTGCTAACCACTATGCTACCATGCTGCCCTACCATGATGACTAATTTGTCCATTTTCAGTCCAAATGGAGTACTGTGTGCATTAGAAAGGGTGCCGAGGAGATTCACCAGGATGTTGTCTGGGCTGGAGTGCTTCAACTATCAAGAGAGACTGGATAGGCTTGGGTTGTTTTCCTTGGAGCAAAGAAGGCTGAGGGGAGACATGATTGAGGTGTATAAAAATGGGGGGCATAGATAGGGTGGATAGGAAGGAACTTTTCTCCTTAGCAGAGGGGTCAAGAACCAGGGAGCATAGATTTACAGCAAGGGGCAGGAGGTTTAGAGGAGATGTGAAGAAAAACGTTTTCACCCAGAGGGTGGTGGGAATCTGGAACTCTCTGCCTGAAACGGTGGTAGAGGCGGAAACCCTCGCAACATTTAAGTAGCATTTAGATGAGCATATAAAATGCCATAGCACACATGACTATGGGCCAAGAGTTGGAAAATCGATTTGAGTTGATAGGTGCTTGATGGTTGGCATGGGCACGATGGGCCGAAGGGCCTCTTTCCGTGCTGTAAAAACTCTATGACTATAAATTCACAAGTGTTGTGTTTGCACTTGGTCTCCCTACTTTCCACTCTCTACTTTATGCAACTTGTTGCTGCTTGACCTCTGTGGCCTCCAGTGAATCGCTCAGCATGCAGCCTTTTGGGCCGATGTGTTAAGCACGTAACATTGCTCAGCTGATAAACTCCAAAGCATGTCATCATTTTTCATCACATATTTTGCATGAAGATCTTTACTGGCTTTCTTTGCGTTGGGTCAACGGGCAATCAAGTTGCTATGGTTGCAACTTGGACACCCAGCTCCAGACTCCTGGGCACTCCAGCGCGTGACTACCATCTGAAAGGTATGGGTATATGGTGTCCTCAGACATACAATCTATTGGCACCATCAGTTCCCTGAACAACATTTTCTTTTAAATTGTCCTTCTTGACATGGTCCAGGTTGCTTCCCTCCCAGTGTAGGGGTTCCCAGCTTTGCCCTCAAATCCTCCATATTTGTAGCCTTGCAAAGGAGCAGGTGGAGAACCTGCCACTCATAAGGTCGAGAGGGGAATCCCAAATGTGGTCATGACTGGTAGCATTTGAGTCCTGGCCTTTTTCTAAATCACTCCACCAAACTGTTTCACAACAGCTGAGGATAATGGCCCCAATATTTACAGATAAATGAAAAAAATTACCGGTTCTGTTCCACAAAACTCAGGCCTGACTATTTCATCATTTTCATAATTTTCAACATCCCACTCGTAGACTAGCTCTGCATTCTTCCTTTTCCAAATTTCCAAAAAAATTGTACCTGGAAATGAAACCAAATGTTTACTCATCCAGCTTGGAATTTTAAAGCAACAATGGATTTAATGCACTCTGTAACTGGTTGGGCGTTGTTAAGCAGTCAAACCCAGATCTTTAAGCCCATCATTTTTGAATCTGTTTTCCTAATCTCCATCAAGCCATCAGTCAAAAGTGAGAATGGGCAAAAATATAACAACTACCAACTTGCATTGCTCTTGTGCACATTCCAGTGGACAACCTCATGAGCAGTATTGACAAATGCTTGGGACCAAGCTGCTTGTTTGCTTGTCATGGACCAAACAACAGGACAATGGAAACATGCCACTAGAGAGCCATTTTTTGTTATATGTATGTATGTGACTAAAGAACAAAGAACAAAGAACAAAGAAATGTACAGCACAGGAACAGGCCCTTCGGCCCTCCAAGCCCGTGCCGACCATACTGCCCGACTAAACTACAATCTTCTACACTTCCTGGGTCCGTATCCTTCTATTCCCATCCTATTCATATATTTGTCAAGATGCCCCTTAAATGTCCCTATCGTCCCTGCTTCCACTACCTCCTCCGGTAGTGAGTTCCAGGCACCCACTACCCTTTGCGTAAAAAACTTGCCTCGTACATCTACTCTAAACCTTGCCCCTCTCACCTTAAACCTATGCCCCCTAGTAATTGACCCCTCTACCCTGGGGAAAAGCCTCTGACTATCCACTCTGTCTATGCCCCTCATAATTTTGTATACCTCTATCAGGTCGCCCCTCAACCTCCTTCGTTCCAGTGAGAACAAACCGAGTTTATTCAATCGCTCCTCATAGCTTATGCCCTCCATACCAGGCAACATTCTGGTAAATCTCTTCTGCACCCTCTCTAAAGCCTCCACATCCTTCTGGTAGTGTGGCGACCAGAATTGAACACTATACTCCAAGTGTGGCCTAACTAAGGTTCTATACAGCTGCAACATGACTTGCCAATTCTTATACTCAATGCCCCGGCCAATGAAGGCAAGCATGCCGTATGCCTTCTTGACTACCTTCTCCACCTGTGTTGCCCCTTTCAATGACCTGTGGACCTGTACTCCTAGATCTCTTTGACTTTCAATACTCTTGAGGGTTCTACCATTCACTGTATATTCCCTACCTGCATTAGCCCTTCCAAAATGCATTACCTCACATTTGTCCGGATTAAACTCCATCTGCCATCTCTCCGCCCAAGTCTCCAGACAATCTAAATCCTGCTGTATCCTCAGACAGTCCTCATCGCTATCCGCAATTCCACCAACCTTTGTGTCGTCTGCAAACTTACTAATCAGACCAGTTACATTTTCCTCCAAATCATTTATATATACTACAAAGAGCAAAGGTCCCAGCACTGATCCCTGTGGAACACCACTGGTCACAGCCCTCCAATTAGGAAAGCATCCCTCCATTGCTACCCTCTGCCTTCTATGGCCTAGCCAGTTCTGTATCCACCTTGCCAGTTCACCCCTGATCCCGTGTGACTTCACCTTTTGTACTAGTCTACCATGAGGGACCTTGTCAAAGGCTTTACTGAAGTCCATATAGACAACATCTACTGCCCTACCTGCATCAATCATCTTAGTGACCTCCTCGAAAAACTCTATCAAGTTAGTGAGACACGACCTCCCCTTCACAAAACCGTGCTGCCTCTCACTAATACGTCCATTTGCTTCCAAACGGGAGTAGATCCTGTCTCGAAGAATTCTCTCCAGTAATAAAGGAAAGTTGACTTTGGTTTGTTGTAGCTAATTGACATCGGAGAAATTACCAGGGATTTGGAGATAGGCTTTAAAGCAAAGCAGAGTAAATTTACAGGATGTCCCAAATGGGATTTGCAGTGGGAAGTCTAAACGTTAGGGAACAGGCAAACAATAGATAAAGAAAACGGAATAATTTGGAAATATGAGCAATGAGTAGAAACTTCCATCTAATGTGGTTAAATGTAAAGAGATAGGCAATACAGAACAACATTGGGCTCTGATTGGTGGACTCCTCTTTAGAGCGGGAAATAGTGCACACTTAGAGCAGTTCAGACCAATCTCCTGATTGTCTGGAGTGAATTTTCTGAACTTTCGTTGAGTCAAGCAGCAGCCAGGTTTCTGACATTCGGCCTGGCATGGTGAAGTCGCCAACTTTACATCGGGGTGCGAGCCTGTAAAGCCTTCAGCGAAATGAAGACGAGGGGTTGGCCAATGGCCATCAAGGGGAGTAGTGGAGCGGCTCTTGACCCCCAGACCAGGGCTGAGGGAGGCAGGCGGATGGGCAACCAACCAAATAAAGAAAGAAAGACCAGAAACCGGGCCAGGGCAGGCCCGCCAAAACCAGCAGCCAGGCAGCCAGCCAGAAGCACACGCGGCCATTGAGGCTCAAGGCCCAGCCATCCAAGTGAAAGGTGAGCAGTCAGGAGGTGTGAGGGTCCAGGCAACGCAGACTTCATGGTTTTCGGGGAGCAGTGGCTGGCGGGGTGATTCGATCAGAGGCCAGGGCTGAGAGTGAGAGGGCTGCACGGCTACTGGATCGGTGAGGGCGAGAGCAGAGCCCAGGCCAGATAGCCAGCAGCAGCCTGACCGCTAGTGAGCCACCACTAGCACACCTGCAAGCTTAGGTCATCGAGGGGAGTCCCTGCAGGTGTAACCCGACCCCCGAGCCAGGGCTGAGGAGGGCAAAGAAGCATGCGCTTTCTGAAAATTCATATTCGTTGAAACCGAAACAGATCAGTCACTATGAAGAGACACTAGGAAACTGATAATCAAAAACACAAAAAATTGAAGGCGAGGCAAAAGGTTGAAACTAGGCAAAAAGACAGTTTGGCACTTTAAAAGGTTTGAAGTATTGACCTAAAACTGTACATTCATCCTGAATAACATCCACAAAACTTTTGGTGACTTTCTGATGGCTTTGACCTGCCGATTTCAGCAGACAACATCACCTGAAAAACCTGAACAAGAAGATGTGGACTCTGAAATGGGAATGGAACGAAATCACACCCCACCCCTCCTCCAACACGGATTCCAACCCCTCCTCCCACTTGGCCTTGACCCCCCCCCCCCAAGGATACTGCCTTCTCCATCATGAGCCTCCCATAAATCCAGAGTACTCTCCTCTTCCATCCCTGCCAGCGAAAAAACTCTAACAGCGAGGAAGGTGGCACGACCGGGAATGTCAGAAAAGCTTTCTGTGCAAAGTTACACAACTGCAAATATCTAAATGTATCTGCCTGTGAAAGTCCAAATTTCTCCACCAGCTCCTCCAAGCTTGTGAACTGACCCTCCAAAAACACATCCTTCATCACGGCCACTCTCATCCCTCAAACCTAGCAACCAGCCTCGCTGGCTCAAACATGTGCTACGCACTAACCGCTACTAACTTTGATACCGTCCCCAATTTGAAGTTGAAATACTTCTGGAATTGCCTCCATATCTTCAAGGTGGAGGCCAACACCGGATTCCCTCAGTACTTTCCCAGAGAGAACGATAACAAAGCCATCACCAACGCCCTTAGCCCCGATCTCCTACACAAACCTGACTCCATCCGCACCCATACAGCCTCAGGATCCCTCATCATCCCAACACCTTCTCAGTGTTTGCCGCCCAAGAATAATATATTCTTGCGGGGCAGCACGGTAGCCTTGTGGATAGCACAATTGCTTCACAGCTCCAGGGTCCCAGGTTCGATTCCGGCTTGGGTCACTGTCTGTGCGGAGTCTGCACATCCTCCCCGTGTGTTCGTGGGTTTCCTCCGGGTGCTCCGGTTTCCTCCCACAGCCCAAAGATGTGCAGGTTAGGTGGATTGGCCATGATAAATTGCTCTTAGTGTCCAAAATTGCCCTTAGTATTGGGTGGGGTTACTGGGTTATGGGGATAGGGTGGAGGTGTTGACCTTGGGTAGGGTGCTCTTTCCAAGAGCCGGTGCAGACTCGATGGGCCGAATGGCCTCCTTCTGCACTGTAAATTCTATGATCTATGATATCAGACTTGGCAAGGCCAAGCCCCTGCCTGCGTGTCCCTCTCAAGTACCGGCTTCTGAATCCTAGCTACCTTTCCCACCCATGTAAATGTCAAAATCAACCTCTCCACAGCCACATGGATGGCACGGTGGCACAGTGGTTAGCACTGCTGCCTAACGGCACCGAGGACCCGAGTTCGATCCTGGCCCCGGGTCTCTGTCTGTGTGGAATTTGCGCATTCTCCCCGTGGCTGCGTGGGTCTCACCCCCACGACCCAAAGATGTGCAGGGTAGAAGGATTGGCCATGCTAATTTGCCATTAATTGGAAACAATTTTGGGGTGGCACAGTAGCACAGCGGATAGCACTGCTGCCTCATAGCACCAGGGTCCCTGGTTCAATTCCAGCCTTGGGTGAGTGTCTGTGTGGAGTTTGTATGTTCTCCCCGTGTCTGCGTGGGTTTCCTCCAGGTGCTCCAGTTGCCTCCCACAGTTCAAAGACGTACAGGTTAGGTGGATTGGCCATGCTAAATTGTCCCTTAGTGTCCAAACGATTTGGTGGGGTTACTGGATAATGTTGGTGTGTGTGCCTGGATAGGGTGCTCTTTCAGAGGGTCGGTGCAGACAGGATGGGCTGACCCAGCACTCACCTTTCCCCCAATTCAACTTTTACCCAGAAGAGGTCCCAAATCGTTTCAACAGTGCCATGATATCCCCCATTGTGGGGATCAGATCTGTCATGTATAGGAGAAGGTCATCAGCGTACAAGGACACCATGTGTTCGACCCCCACCTTATTCCCTCTCCACCCATCTGAAGCTCTCAGGGCAATGGCCAAAGTGGGCTCGGTTATTATTTAAGCCGTTCAGGAAGGCCATCCTTCGGAGCTCCTGGACACCGCATTCTGTACCCGCAGGGACAACGCTATCCCGGTTGCTTTTTTCAGTTTCACTCAATAAACTTTCTTGGGTCACCCCGTCTCTGATTCCGCAATCCAACCGGTCTCGGAGTGGCTCTGATGGCGCCGGCCCAAACCCGCAGAACTCAGTGAGTTTGCACAAATAGCCCAGGAATTCTCTGTACCACAAACCACAATGAGGGTCTTCATTTGTCTGTCGTCCCCAACTATGTTGTTCAGATGAAGAAAATAGTTAATTTGTTCAATGTACTTGGTCCAATTCTCAGTCTCGGCATTCAACGCCTCAAGCCTACTGATTAAGGGCATATCTGCCACCTGAGTGGAGGCCTCCTGAGGTGGGCCAGATGCGGAGGAAATGGCGTCTCCTTGTCATGTGAGTGTCCCTTTAAGAAAGGTTTTTGTCTTATCACATGCTTCAGTGATGTCATTTTGTGGGTGGAGCTGGGCTGTGGCTGTGAGGTGAGAGGGGGTTTCAGTTTTAGTTTGCTGTGGACTACAGAAAGAGAAAAGAAGTGTTTTGCCTGTTTCTCTCTGATTTCATTTTAAAAGTTGGTCCAGTAAAAGGCACATTGGGAGTGGCTAACTGCCTTATTAACTTAAACGGTGTAGTTGTTTTCCTGGAAGGAGTTTGAATCTGCTGTTTGGAATTGGATTAGAATTTCAGGGAAAGGACCAGTCCCATTCAAGTGAAAATGCAGTGTGCTGGGCCATGCCCTTGAAAAGGGCTTTTGGTTTAATTGGATTTTGTTACTGAATTGGAACAGCTAAGGGGGAATTCATTAAGTGTTGTACATAGATTACTGTAGCTGCGTGGTGTCTTTATGTTTGTAATTGCTAATAATTCTTACTGTGTTTATATATATATGTTAACTACATTCTTAGAATAAACGTTGTTTGGATTAAAGTGTCTAGGAAGTCTGATGAATCACATGAGGTGAAGTATTTTGTGATCATCCTAGTCAAATTCAATATAAAGGTTGTAGGTCAGATGAACTTCATAATATACTCTGGAGTTTCTAAACCCTGGCCCATAACATCCTGCAGCTCCACTTGACCCTCGTCTCAAGTGTAAAGTCTCAGGCAAGTGACCACTCATAAGCGATGTCTGTAGAAAAATGTGGTTTTATTCAGGTTACTATACACTCCTCCTACACCCCGAATGGTCTCCCGCACCCGGCCCACACCTGGGCTGGGGTATTTATATCCCAGCAGTCCAAGGAAAAGGGGGGTTAGCCCCACCCCCTCAGCTGGGGAGATTGTGCTTGGGTGAAGCCACAGGGACTCTGATGTTGCAGATCCTTGGGCCTCCTGTGGGCTTATAACAGTTTTATAAATAGATGCATACGGTATAAAAATGAAGAGGTTATGCTGAACCGTTAGAAAACACTGGTTTGGTCACAACTGGAGTATTGCATCCCATTCTGGACACCGCATTTTAGGAATGTTGTGAAATTTTGAGAGACCATGCAGTAATGGTATACAAGAACCGGTTCAGGAATGAGGAGCTTCCAAAAAATGACTTTCATTTAAAAAGCGTTTTTCACAACCGCCAGTTGTCTCAAAATGCGTCATGGCCAATGAAGCACGTTTGAAATTTAGTCCCCACCGTAATGTAGAAACTTCAGCTACGAAGACAGATTGCAGAAGCTGGGATTGTCCTTCATGGAGAGGAGAAGGTTGAGCGATTTGTTAGGGATGTTCAGAATCGTGATGGGCCCAGACAGAGTAGGTGCAAAGAAACTATTGCCGTTGATGAAAGAGTCGAGAACCAAGAAACAGAGATTTAAAGTGATTGCAAAAGAATCAAAAAACTGCAAGGCTCCAGGAAAAGAGCAGGAAAGTAGCACTGGATAAATTGTCAAATGTCTCCTTCTACTCGATGCCAATGATTCTAGGATTATTCCAATTATGCCTGTAAACATTCAGTCAGTCAAGCAATGCACATTGATTTCAAATGCAGCTTGGAATACCATCTCCCACAGACAGGTTTTTGAAATGTACAAATAATACTTCAAATATTTCTCTTTTCCTTCAGATATGATGTGTGGCTGGAATATTTTCTCCCACTATCACACTCTATTGTAGTGTAAACAGGATCCTTACCCCAAAGACAGATGATAAGTCCGAAGATTGGTGTAGCAGCATTGTCAAAGGAAGACTTGATTACGTTAAATACATCATCTGAAGGGATCCTGTGAGAAAAACAGAATGATTGGGAAAAACAGTAAAACTTCCAACAAAAACAATTGGCGCATTTTACTTGTTTTGCAATTGATCTTCAGGAATCAATTTACATCATGCAGCAGTGAGTAAAAGTAATTATTACTCTTCTTGCTCAGACTGTAATTCTGAGACCAAATAAGTTAAGAATTCCAGTTGGAGCCATGGGAAACTTAAGGTGCCATCTTCAGCACCTGCCTAAAACAAGCACAAAGTTGGTGAAATGCCACATCACCCACTCATGTGTAGCAATTTTAAATTATGGTTCAAGTCATTGAACGTACACGTGAGGTGTTGCAAAAGTAAATAGGATGTTGGGATGAATAGTTAGGACAATTAAATACAAAGCTGGGAATACAATCCTTTCCTTGTACAAGGCCTTGGTTGGAACATATTTACAACATTGTCGTGACAAGTGGTTGGAAATCCATAGAATGTCGGCAGCCACCTCTAGAGCAACCATTGAAAAATTCTGCTTGTCCTTCAGTGCACATGGAATCTCAGAGGTGTTGGTTACTGACAATGGAACAAGTGAGGAGTTCTTGGG
Source organism: Scyliorhinus torazame (assembly GCF_047496885.1). Lineage (NCBI taxonomy): Eukaryota > Metazoa > Chordata > Chondrichthyes > Carcharhiniformes > Scyliorhinidae > Scyliorhinus > Scyliorhinus torazame. Next base: position 146,183,661 of record NC_092721.1, on the reverse strand, counting down.
ATTACTGAAGACTAACGGGATGCCACACATCCGTATGGCCCCGTATCACCCGGCTTCAAATGAGCTGGCGGATAGGGCACTACAATTGTTCAAACGAGGACTAAAAAACATATAAAAGCAAATTACTGGGGATATGAAATCTGAAACAAAAACAGAAAATATTGGACAATTTCAGCAGGTCTGACAACATCTGTGGAGAGAGAAGGGAGCTAACATTTCAAGACTGGATGAATCTTTGTCAAAACAAACTTTGGGGTCGATTAGCACTGGGACTGCGGCGCTGAGGACCCGGGTTCGAATCCCAGCCCTGGGTCACTGTCTGTGTGGAGTTTGCACATTCTCCCCATGTCTGCTTTGGTTTCACCCCTACAACCCAAGGTGTGCTGGTTAGGTGGATTGACCACGCTAAATTGCCCCTTAATTGGAAAAGAAAAATAACTGGCTACTCTAAATTTATTTTAAAAAACAGAATCGTCTGGCTTTGTGGGGGAAGGATGTTATAACCTAGGGGATTGGTGCAATCAGTCTCGCCAAACAAAAGCTCCTCCGCTAAGGGGGCGGTGAGCCCCAGAACATTCATGATTCAGATCTGTATAAGGTTGGCCAGGTATGGCACCTACAGGGCAGACCCAGCTAGGATCCGATGTATATTGTTAATATAATTGCTTTGCAATAAACCAAGTTTTCTTTTTACTAACTTGGTTCAGACTTGTTTGTGGTCTACACTCCCTATGAGACCAACCTGTATCCCCTTCTTAGTTACCAGTTTCCCATTTACAGGCTGAAGATGCCTCCTCAGATTGTGACTGTGGCATCTGTGGCGCAGTACCAAGCCACCAACCTCCAGGACCGAAATGTGTGAGGGACTGATCACACCCCGCACACCTTGCCATGCACAACTGATGCCGTAGAGACTCAGCACTCTCCTTCCCCGAACTGGGACCAGGACATGTGCCAGGCACAGCATTGTAGAATGGTGTACACAGCCCCAGGACTGCCTTTGCTTCCTGGCCCGGGCTACATAGCTCAATGCCTGAGGGCTGCCTTTGTTTCCTGGCTCTGATTACATGATACGCACCACCCCAGGACTGTCTCAGGCTTATGCTCCCTTTCTATTTCACCTGTCATCTCCAGTCATATGTCACTGTCCACCCATCCCTCCTGTGCCTCAGTCAACCACCCTGCCACTAATGGGCATGGTAAATCCCACCTTGGTTATCAGGACAGGCTTAGATGGTTCTGGGAATTATGGTGTTTGAAAACTAGATTTTAAAGGTTAATGATTGAAACTTTAGAACAATGAATGGACTACATTTTGTTCTCATGTATAAATACTTGAGCTGGGCAGGTAGGGAAGACTTACAGCGGCAAGAGTAGAAGTTACAAAAATATAGAATTGAGTTAGGTGGCAAGACTTAATACTTTGCACAAAAAAATGTTGATCTCTGAATTTAACTACCCCGAGGTGCATTGAATCTGAATTCACTGCAGGCAGTAAAAAGGGAACTAGATGAGTTCCTGCAAGTCAAATTATAGAATGTGGGTTGGTTAACAGGGATAGGAATGCAGTTAGTGCTGTCTCCTGGCAGTTGTTTGATGGATTATAGGGCTGATTATAGGGCCATTTCATACAAGTATTTCTTTCATGACAAAAACAGAACAACAGCATATGAAAGTGTAATTTATAATATTTTTAATGTTAACATTGTTGTTATTGCTGTGTTAATGATGCTGAAACTAACTGAAAATTGTTACAGTACATGAAAATGCGAAATATTTCATATAGGCCGATCACGCTTTTGAATGCGGATGCCAAGCTGTTGGCTAAGATATTGGCCACAAGGATAGAAGACTGCCTCCCGGGGGTGATAGGGGAAGACCAGACGGGATTCGTTAAGGGTAGGCAACTCAAGGCCAACGTTCGGAGGTTTTTAAATGTTATTATGATGCCCTCAGAAAGAGGAGAGGCGGAGGTGGTGGTCGCGATGGATGCGGAGAAGGCTTTTGATCGGGTGGAGTGGGAGTACCTGTGGGAGGCGCTGGGAAGGTTTGGGTTTGGTGAGGGCTTTATTGGCTGGGTGCGGTTGCTCTACCAGGCTCCTGTAGCGAGTGTGCGTACGAACCGGCTGAGGTTGGGGTATTTTAAATTACATCGAGGGACGAGGCAAGGATGCCCCCTCTCCCCGTTACTGTTTGCTCTGGCCATAGAGCCACTGGCCATGGCGTGAAGAGCTTCGAGGAACTGGCAGGGGCTGGTTCGGGAGGGGGGGGGGGGGGGGTGGAGCACCGGGTCTCGCTCTATGCGGACGATTTGCTTTTGTACATTTCAGACCCGTAAGAGGGGATGGGGGAGATTATGCGGATCTTGGGGGAATTTGGCAGTTCTTCGGGGTAGAAATTGAACATGGGGAAGAGCGAGATGTTCGTGATTCAGGCTAGAGGGCAGGAGGAGAGACTGGGAGAGTTGCCGCTTAGAATGGTGGGGAAGAGCTTTCGCTATCTGGGAATCCAGATGGCTCGGAAATGGGAGGCACTTCATAAATTTAATCTATCCTGGTTTACCTTCTCGCCGACCCGATAATCCACAAGTCCGGTGGTAGTGGCGGCACTGAGGATCTGGGGGCAATGGAGGACGTATAAGAAGGTGGAGGGTGCATCGGTCTGGATCCCGATTTGTATCAACCACAGGTTTGTACCGGGCAGGCTGGATGGCGGGTTCCAGAGCTGGCAGAGGGCAGGAATTAGAAGCATGGGGGATCTGTTTATAGATGAGAGCTTTCCCAGCTTGAAGGCGCTAGAGGATAAATTTAAACTGCCGCCAGGGAATGGTTTTAGATATTTGGGGTTCCTGAGGAAACAGGTGTTGGCCTTTCCGCTGCTGCCACCACGGGGGATACAGGATAGAGTCGTTTCTGGTACCTGGGTGGGGGAGGGGAAGGTGTCGGATATCTACCAGGAGCTGTTGGAGGAGGAGGAAACCCCGGTGGAGGAGCTCAAGGGCAAGTGGGAAGACGAGCTAGGAGGAGAGTTAGAGGCAGATTTATGGGTGGACGCCCTAAGCAGGATCAATTCCTCATCATCATGTGCCAGGCTTAGCCTATTACAATTTAAGGTGGTCCACCAGGCACACATGACGGCGGCGAGGTTGAGTAAGTTTTTCGGGGTAGAAGATAGACGTGCGAGGTGCGCGGGAACCCCAGCAAACTATGTCCAAATGTTTTGGGCATGCCCGAAGCTCAGAGGGTTTTGGCAGGGGTTTGCCAAGGCAATGTCCACTGTGCTAGAAACACGGGTGGTGCTGAGTCCGGATCTTTGGAGTGTCAGAAGATCTGGGAGTTCAGGGAGTGAAAGAGGCCGACATCTTGGCCTTTGCCTCCCTGGTAGCCTGGAGACGGATCCTGTTAATGTGGAGGGACTCGAAGCCCCCGAGTGTACAGACCTGGGTTAGTGATATGGCTGGGTTTCTCAGTCTTGAGAAAATAAAGTTTGCCTTAAGAGGGTCAATGTTGGGGTTCTCTCGGAGATGACAGCCGTTCGTCGACTTTCTCGGGGAAAATTAAAATGTTGGCAGAAGCAGCATTCTCAAGGGGGAGGGCGGGAGGATACGTGTTAGATGGTTGAGGTGTGTGAAGATTGGGTCGGGTAGGGAAATGCTTATTTTACCATGTTAATGTTATTGTCTTTGTTATTGTTCTAAAAATGTTGCAAATAATTTACTTTAAAAAAAAGAAAATGTAAAATATTGGAAAATTGTTGAACGATAAGTCACAAAGATTGGAATTATGTTGAAGCCTAGATATGTGAACCGTATTGTGTTAAAACTTGCAGAATTATGCTTTCATATGCCATTTACAGTTTTGTTCTATGATGTGCATATCAAAAAATTTTTAAGTGTTAAGTTTCAAAAGAATCTTATGTGCACCATGAATATTGTTTGCCTCACCCAGGAGATTGCATGACTCTGTTGGAGGGTGAGTTTAATGGTGCAATTAGGCTGTACCATCTCGAATGGGCTGGATGTGCTAAGCCTATTAGTTTTGCCTGTTCTTTGATCCATATATGTGTCAGCAAACTGGTTGCCCCAGACCAATAATAATTAGGGGCAACTGTGTGGAGAATCCATCGTTATCATAATGCAAAAGACACAACTGAAGCTAAATAATGGTGTCACAAGTAGGCTTAACATTAACATTGCAATGAAGCTACTGTGAAAAGCCCCTAGTCGCCACACTCCGGCGCATGTTCAGGTACATTGAGGCAGAATTCGGAATGTCCAATTCAGCCAACAAGCTTGTCTTTCGCGACTTGTGGGAGGAAACTAGTGTTCCCGGAGGAAACCCACGCAGACACGGGGGGAACGTGTAGACTCCGCACAGACAGTGACCCAAGCCGGGAATTGAACCAGTGACGCTGGCACTGTGAAGCCACGGTGCTAACGCCTTGCTATGGGAAAGATGTTATTAAACTGGAGAGAGTGCAGAAGAGATTTCCAAAGATGTTGCCAAGACTCAAGGGACTGAGTTATAGGGAGAGATTGGACAGGGTCGGACTTTTTTCTTTCGAGTGTAGGAGACTGAAGGGTGATCTTATAGAGAAGTATAAGATCATGAGAGGCATAGATATGGTGAATGCAGCTGGAGGAAACCCACGCAAACACAAGGAGAATGTGCAAACTCTACACAGACAGTGACCCAAGCCGGGAATCGAACCCGGGTCCCTGGCACTGTGAAGCATCAGTGCTAATCCCTGTGCTACCGTGCTGCCCAACAATCTCCCTTTGTAGATGATGGCATAGTCAATAATTTTTCATTTATTTGAAATGTCAAGAAGTTCATACTTACTGAAAAAAACAATCAGTGTGTGTCACAGTGGCACAAGTCTGATTAATGATTTTTTCAATATTCCTTATCCTTCCAGCAACATTGTCACAGTAACCGCTGAAAGAAAGAAATATATGAGATCAAAATTTGTTTTCTCCTGTTCATTGCGTATATGCTAATGTGATTACTCTTTGTCAAGGATAAACAACAACGCTCACAAACCTGACTGGTCTACAAAAGGATCTCAAATTGTGAGTGACTGGGTTTGATTCACTCTATGACCTTTATTGGTCTGGAACACAGGGACATAGAAGCAGGAGTAGGCCAGAGCATTTTGAGCCTTTTCCGTCATTCAATTAGATCATAGTCAGTCTCTTTTAAAATAAATTTCGCCTAGAGAGAGACTGGGTGCAGAGTACCCCCCCTCCAAAATGGGCGTCTGACTGGCAAATAAAATAAGACAATGAGGTGGCAAAACCAACAATGCACCTTTCATATCATTTCAATGTCTGCCCCCAAGACAAGAACCTGCTGCACAGAGACAGTCACAGATTCCTACTGTCGCATAAAGCCGGCAGGCGTCTGTGCCACATTTCCTGTGCTTCGCACCTTGGAATAGGTGTTCCCTGGGATACCAATAAAAACTGACCCGTGGATTTCATGGGCTAAATTCTCCGACCCGCCACGCCACATTTCTGGTTCAGCACACTGGCAGGATGCTCCATTTCGCCGGCTGGACAATGTAGTTCCCCATTGTGGGGCTGCCCCACGCCGTCGGGTCACCCCCGGGCTGCCGGCAAAATGGAGCATCCCGCCGGCGGAGAATTCAGTCCTGTGGTGATGTGCATCACTGTGGGTACACGGGGGGTTAATGTAAATACATGTAGGCTAGCTAGACACTAGAGGGAGCACCAGAGACATCACACACACACACACTCAACCAATAGATAGTTAGATAGGACACGACAAGTGGACATTCACGATACACACAGAGGTGACATGACCACAGGAGGGCATTACACCAACCCATATAGAAAGGACACCACACACATGATCTTCCTCTTTCAAGTGGAGATGGTCAGTGAGTACAGACACAGGGTTGATTCAATATCACTCCCACCACGTGGATTGCAGCAACTGGTTAGTCAGTCTGAGTAGCTATAGTAGGATTAGCAGTAGTGTCAAACCCGAGTAATAGAAGTGTAAATAGTTTAATAAACGTGTTGAAGTTATCTCCACGTCTGAACCTTCCTTTGTCAAGTGCACTACAAGGAAGACGCTTATGCTACACCTAGAGCATAATAAATCATGGTGAACTATTTCAATTCATATAGCCATACCTCAGCGTACAGTGACAACCAGCAACGATACCCAGGCAAGATGTTTGAGATCCGGGTTCCGCAGCAGCTCCAGTGCCACGGCGATCTCCGCGAAAACTGGCGGGCATTCCGGCAAATGTTTGAAATCTTCCTGGTAGCAGCCAACCTACAAGATGTGGCCGATGCTGAAAAGACAGAGCTTCTGCTCACCATCGCCGGTGCCAGAGCAGAAGAAATCTTTAAAAAATTCAAGTTCTCCAAAGGGCAAAACAGGAGCGACTTCCAGGCACTCCTGGACAAATTCGGCAAATACTGTGAGGAAAACACACTCCAACCAGCAAGAAAAGGTAAGAGAAGTGCCAGTACTCACCACGAGACGGAGATCCCGGAGCAGAGAACAATTTTGATCGGCGGCCATCTTTCTAAAGGGGTTACACTTGCGCAGTTGCGCGAGAAGCGCACAGAACGGGAAGGTCCGTTTGCGCATGCGCGCGACACCGTGCATGCGCAATTACGAAAACGGCCCCCGGTACAGGAACAGCAATTTGCGCATGCGCAAATGCTTCCTACCTATGATGTCACATGCGTCATGATGGCAATGGCCCCGGACCACACCCATTTAAAGGGGAAACGTCCCAAATTAAAGAAAAAATCTTTTAAAGCCGTAAAACAAACTTCTTTCACCTGGAATGACAGCACAATGCCTCAAATTGAACCAGGAAATGAAATTAACCTCCGAAGAACCCTGCAACAAGCAGTTACCTACGCCCAAACCGATGATTCCGACCTTGAATACATCGAAACCGAACTTTACATTTTCTCTGGACCTCGCGAGCCCAATGCCAGCTCCGACGCAAACAGTGATGATGTGGTCCCGGAAGACAACGACTCAGACGAACCTTTCACCTTGGGAGGCTACCCCAGTACCAAATCCGAACCGCAACTAGACGTGTTGCACATTGACGACCCCGACGACGAATTCTTTGGATTTGAGGATCTTCAGCCCAGCAGATATGACATCCCAGCCCGTGAGTGCAGGATGATGCTGCGGCCTGACACCAAGAGACAGAAAGCGGTACAAGCCCACAGAGAGCGGCCTGCTGCCACACAGAGAGTGGTCCACAAACCGCTCAGGGTTCCCGACTCTACGAAAGAAGACATGCAAGACTCCAGAGCGCAGTCCTTGCATGAACAAGAAGTGACTCCAGTGTCACAAGCCTCCACAGTGAGCTCGTGGACAGACTCCACAATTGCAGAAACGCAAGACTCCAAAGCGCAGTCCTTGCACGAACAAGAAGCGACTTCAGTGTCACAAGCCTCCACAGCGAGCTCGTAGACAGACTCCACGATAGAAGCAACGCAAGACTCCTTGCAGGAACAAGACCATGAGGGTCTAGCAACCTCCTCTGACCAACTAGTGGCAGACGATGCAAGTCTGCCATGCTCAAGTATACAGCAAGAAGACTATGACAGTCTACCACGCTCCAGTGCACAGCAGGACGACCATGACGGTCTATCATGCTACAGTGAAGAACAAAGCGACGATGACAGTCCAAGCCCAAATGAAGGACAACAGCAAGACAATGACAGTCCACCCACATTGTTTGCACCACCAGATAAAGACTCTGACAATTTGCCCAACCCAAGTGAACACCAAGCAGCTACTGAGGCTCTACCCACGGTATGTGAGACGAGTGACGACAGCATCTCACTTCCCGTGCAAAATGTGCAAAGTGACAGACCTTAACTAGTGTGTACAGAGGCACTCGATGATCACTGTGAGACCACTGGTGACTTCCGTGACACCACGATACTTCCACCCTCATTCGCTCGAACCTCTCCACAAGTCAATGCATTCCTGCATGCTCCGACTCCAGACGTGCAGCTTCAAGAAATCTCAGCTGACTCCAGTGAACCTGCTAAGACTCCGGACGGGGAGCATCAACAAACCAACACTGACTCAGTTAAAACAGACCAGACTCCAGATGGGGAGCAACCAAACGCCGACTCTGATTCACGTAAGCCGGACTTTACTCCAGACAGGGAGAACCGCAACCTCAGTGATGGCACGCTCAGGGTGAGAGCAGATGCCACAACAACAGGAGATCGATCACTTAACAATTACACTGGGTCAGTAATAACAAGCAGCGGCTACAGTCCAAGAGGAATACACCAATATTCACCACAGCTATATCCACACATTCTTTCCACACCAGCAGTGCAGCCAATGACAGCTCATGCTGGACAAACCCAGTATTCAGGCATGCAGCAGCCAGCAGTCTATGCAGCATATTCTCAAACAGGCCAGCACTACAGATAGCCCACTAATGGAATCAAGACCGAAGGAGGACTACCGCAAGCACAATCTGCACTACAGACTGGATGCCTTAGTTACAGCCCAGGATTTGCTGCACCCCAGCCTGGCCAGACGGCATATTCCTATCAGATGCAAAGTTCTAGTTTCACACCATCACCAGGTATTTATGCGAGCAGCAATTCTGTTTCCAATTCGACAAGCATCAACGGTTCTCAGCAGGATCACCCTTCCTGCACAGCATGTGGCCAGAACCAGTATGTACAGTCTTATCCAACTTCAACATATGGCACATCCATGATCTCGAATGATACTGTTGATGGTACCTCTTCAACGTCAACACCTTATCAGCTACAAGATGCCATCCGACAGCACCATCACAAACATCGAAAAAAGAAAGGGACTCCAAATCAGACAGCAAAGTGATTTGACCACTTCTTGGTTCCTGTGGCACAGGGACGTTGATGGCATTCTTAACCAAGAGAGACATTTGACCATGGTGATTGACGGTTTTTTGGACTCACACGAATGATTTGGACTTATTGTTTAATCACTGTTCCCATGACATGTATATACCTTAACTTATCTACCCGTTTTTGTTCAATTTTCTTAAAGTATACAGAAAATATGTAACATATAAAATAGGAAGGATGTGGTGATGTGCATCACTGTGGGTACACGGGGGGGTTAATATAAATACATGTAGGCTAGCTAGACACTAGAGGGAGCACCAGAGACATCACACACACACACTCAACCAATAGATAGTTAGATAGGACATGACCAATGGACTTTCACGATGCACACAGAGGTGATACGACCACAGGAGGGAATTACACCAACCCATATAGAAAGGACACCACACACATGATCTGCCTCTTTCCAGTGGAGATAGTCAGTGAGTACAGACACAGGGTTGATTCAATATCACTCCCACCACGTGGATTGCAGCAACTGGTTAGTCAGTCCGAGTAGCTATAGTAGGATTAGCAGTAGTGTCGAACCCGAGTAATCGAAGTGTAAATAGTTTAATAAACGTGTTGAAGTTATCTCCACGTCTGAACCTTCCTTTGTCAAGTGCACCACAAGGAAGCCGCTTATGCTACACCTAGAGCATAACAAATCAAGTCCCATATCTTTGAATCTCATTAAAAAAAGGCACTTAAGTGAACTCAAAAGAGAAATAACATTTAATAGTACTCCTAAGTTAACATTGCAAGTGGGTGACTATAATTAAACATGACCTAAATTAGCTTGCACTAATAGTTGTTTTATATCTAACACCAACATTTAAAGTAGGATACAAAATCAATCTGTAATATGTTCCTGAATGAGCATTTACCTGATCTGATCCATTGCCTCATGTATTACTTCTGAGGTCATGTTTGGAGCTGAACAAACAATGCTACACTTCTGTCCGGACAAGAAAGTGTTCAGGTCACTGTAGGCATTGGAACATGATATACTGTAAAGAGAAATATATAGCATGTAATCATTGGCGAAACATTAATTCAGACTGGTTTAAGTCATGATGTTGTAATCAAATATATTTGAGTTTGTAAATGTTTTACTTACTGTAACAGTAATATACGACTAAGGGGGGGGGGGGGGGGGGAGGGGGGCGGTGTCTGCAGGTAACAAACGGCAGGGAAAGGTTCCAAAGATACAAATAGCTGTACGACCTGCCTACACTACATGCTCACGGTCCTCACATGCTGCTTTGCACCTATTCGAGATGCTGGACACACAAAGAATATCCTCCTGTTACCAACTATGCCACCTGTGAGAAGGCATCGCACATGTAATGCCAAGAAATTCGCGACCGAAAGTTGGTTGCAGGCAAAAGGAAACTCACCAGAGTCATCATGACAGGCACATTTTGTTAACAAATACACAACTTTTTCTCACATTAGGTAGCCTGGTAGCTAGCAAAGGGGACCGCGCCTGCACAATGTCTCCCTTAAAACCATCAAGCAGTGCAGAGTCATGACTGTGGTGACTGACCTGGAGAAGGCATCGCACTTATCTTCTTTGTTTCTTATGACTTTTAGCTCACCTCACACACTTTGTGTGGCAAGCTGGCGATGGCTTCACCATTCACTTCTTCCTATTCTATCATTTTACATGAAAAACAAACTCTTTTATTTCTCTTACATTGAAGATGTGGATGTACCTCTGCCACATTAGGAAGAGAAAGCTAGCCTTCCTGATGCAGCATCATTCAATCTCATTATCCCCAGCACCAACTCAGATAATGGCGCCACATGAGCTTCTGAAATATCCACTTTAGAGATTAGACAAGAGGATAGGTCTTCACATGAGGAATCAATCAAGCAGAGTGATTTTAAGAGACAAAATAACTACTGAGAAAAGAAATTTTTTGTTGAAGCTTTTCATCTTGCCCACGTCTGGGAATTTGCAAGAATACAATGCAAGGGAAATCAACAAATTTATACTGCATGAGAAGAGAATGCTAATTGTCGGCAAGTAGACTCTGATAGGTAGAGGCACTGCCATGGAGAATGCACCAGTTGATGGTGATTGGCAGTTAACTGCCAAGCATTGTTTGAAACTTCAACCAGGCAGCTTGATTCTTATTGGTGAAGGTATTGCCCTGTGAAATGAACCATTTACTTTGTTCAACTTAAACAGGCGCATGTGTGGAATGTTTTCATGTTTTTTCTTCATGTTCTTTTCATGTTTGTTCTGTCTGCAAAGAACAGGGCCCTGTGAATTAATATATGTAGCTTCCAGTACATGTAATTGCGCCACACCACAAGCCTGGCTGACACTTTTAAATTGAATGTCAGCGTAATTCTCAGCACATGAGGATTATTTAACAAATGTTGTCCAATCCAAAAATCAAACCTAATGTTGGATATTATATTTTGAGTTTTGCAAGTACAGGCTGGTTGGCTACAGTAACGTGCCTGTTCCATACATGCTACAAATATGAATAAACAAGGTCCTGTTCTTTGCAGACAGAAAGAATATGTACATACGTTGTGCCTGTGACAGCTGGTTCATTCCTCAGGGCCACTTGCCAACCAATCAGCACTTTCTTTTCATACAGTATAATTTGTTGATTTTTCTTACATTGTATTCTTGCAAATGTCCTGATGTTAGGAAAACAAAGATAGCTTTAAGGGATTTAAATTTGTATTGGAAAACATTAGAAGTAAAGTATAGTTTTAATTGGCTTTAATTTAATGTTTCTGTGCCTGGAAGGATACAGCCTATAGTTAGATTCATGGTAGACAAAGGTGTTTATATGTGTGGGGTTTGGTTTCCATTCCAACTGTGATTCTATCGTGCTTAGAGAGGACTACAGCAAAAAGAATAAATACAGGTATTTGGGCATTGCTCAGCAACTGGGACCTTGTAAGGTAGAGAGGCATTTCAGTTTTACTGAACAAATTAATTTAGCTAATTTGATGGCAGTTGGAGGTAGTGAGAGAGAAGGCAGCTCTTGCAACTCTGCTGGAAGCTGTTGGTTTAGAAGGCTAGAAGGGAACACATCATTTAGCTTTACTAGAAGAGAAATCATACCATAGAGTAATGATTAAGAGAACAAGTGCAGAGATCTGAAGAACAGCTAGTTAAGGAAACTAAGGAAAGAAATGAAGGGGAGTTTCTAAGAAGTCTGAGATTAAAGGTACTACAACAGAGAACAGCAAAGACAGAGAGATCTGAGAAGAAGGCTGAAATGCCAGAAAGATATCTGAAGTGATTTTTAGGTTTGTGAGATTTTACTACAGCTTGTAAAACGTACCGGTGGCTGGATTTGGATTTTATGTAAAAGCAGTTAAATCAAAGGAAGCCTAAAAGAGGGTGGTGTAAAGTCCTGGACTGGATTTAATATTAAAAGTGGAGCAGAAGCTTGGATTAAAAGAGTAATTTGTAAAACCTGGAAATGATTTTGGAATGCCAACTGCTAAGGGAAAGCAGAATTGAAAAGAGGATTTGAAAGTGTGAATTTTTGAAAGCGGATGTTGAAATGACTCGTGTGGAAACTGGAGTTCAGGGAGATAAGCTGGCTATAAGAATCATTTAATAATAATAATAATAGTAATCGTAATCTTTATTGTCACAAGTAGGCTTACATTAACATTGCAATGAAGTTACTGTGAAAAGATCCTAGTTGCCACATTCCGGCGCCTGTTCAGGTACACAGAGGGAGAATTCCGAATGTCCAATTCACCAAACAGCATGTCTTTCGGGGCTTGTGGGAGGAAACTGGAGTATCCGGAGGAAACCCATGCAGACAGGGGACGAATGTGCAGACTCCGCACAGACAGTGACCCAAGCCAGGAATCGAACCTGGGACCCTGGAGTGGATTAAGCTCCATCTGGCATTTCTGTGCTCAAGTCTCCAACCTATCCATATCCTAGGAGTAGGCAATTTAACCCCTCGAGCCTGCTCCGCCATTAAATCCGATCATGGCTGATCACGGGCAGGTTTCTCCCAGCCTGGGGCCGGGCCGGAGAATCCCCGCAACCGGGCCACGCCGCCCTGACGCTGGCACGTGATACTCCGCGGTGCGGAGAATCGGATCCCATTGGCGCCGGCGCGTTTGGCGCGGCACCAGTCATGGGCTGCTGTACGCGGCCGGGCCGCCAAATCTCCGGCCCGCATGGGCCGAGCGACCGCTCTAAAAAGGCAGAGTCCTGCCGGCACCGTCCACACCAGGTCGCAGTTGGCGGGAACTCTGCGCGCAGGGTCGGGGGCGGCCTGTGGGGTGGGGGGAGAGGGCTCTGACCCCGGGGGCGGGGCCTCCGTTGGGGCGTGGCCCGCGATCGGGGCCCACCGATCGGCGGGCCGGCCTCTCGCTCCCCGGGCCTATTTTCTTCCACGCCGGCCTCTGAACTCCCCCACCATGTTGCATTGGGGCCGGCGCGTTGAGGGAGGCCACCGCGCATGCACAGGTTGGCGCCAGCGCCCTGCACCGGGATGGGAGGCTGGAGCGACGTGAACCGCTCCAGCGCCGTGCTGGCCCCCTGTAGGGGCCAGAATCGGTACTCCCAGCGGCCCGTTCACGCCGTCGTGAAATGCGATGGAGTTTCCGACGACGTGGACACTCAGCCGCCGAATGGGAGAATCCCACCCCCCATCTCCATCTCAACTAACTTTCCCACATGTTCTCCATAACCCTTCAACACCTTACTAATTAAAAATCTGTCTATGTCATCCTTAAATTTACTCAATGGGCAGCGTATTGTATCATAATCCAATTCTGTCATATTTAATAAATGATTTTCTCTTGTTGTTAAAAATCATTAATAGTCCTGTGACCCTTCCTCCATGGTTTATTAAAAATAAAAGTTATGGGGCACGATTTAACGGCCTCGTTATGCAGGACCTGGTGTCGGGTGAGGTTGTTGAATCTCTAAGAGACCACTGGCGAGATTTGCAATGCTTGAAACACCTTGCCAGATTTAATGGAGTCTCACAAGACATCTGTATCTGGATATCGCCCTGACTGGGTGTGATCCAGATCAGCATATTCAAATGAGCCAATATGCATTCGCGGTAATGTCCCAGCGCCTGGGACATAATGACCACACCTGAGAGACCTCACCAGGGCACCGTTTAGTACTGGTTTGCACTAACGTGGACCAGTCGTAATGGAACTGGGGGGCTGTCTCCTAAGCTGTGAAATACCGCTGCGTGGGTAGGGGCAGGGCAGGGTTGCACCCTGGCACTCCGTCTGGCATCCAGGCACATTGGCAGTGCCAGTTTGGCAGGGGCACTGCCAGGATGCCAGGGTGACCGTGCCAATGTGTCCAGCTGCCAGGTTGGCACTGCCAGGGATTGGGCCCAGGAGGGCCTTACCAGGTGGAGGGGGGGGGTCGTAAACGGTGGGGGGGGTGGAGTTGAAAGAGGGGGAGAAAGATTGGGGCAACCAGACAAAATGGCACCCCAATCGGCAAGGAGCTGAAGCTCGCCTGCAGGAAATTACTCTGATGCACTATCAATTACTACTAGACGGGAGTAGAGAATAATCAAGGCTTTATTAAGCAGAGAAGTGTGGCCTCCTGTAGCTGCTTCCAGAATGGGAGCAGATCTGGTGTGCGCACATATTTATACTCCGCCTACTGGGCGGAGCCAGCAGGCAGGGATTTACCCCTGTACCGCTAGTACAGGAGCCTTACCTAATTACATGTACTATACAGTTACTACATCTACTATATAATCAGTGGTGACTACCACATTCACCCCCTGTTAAAAAAAAGAGTCCAGCGGGGGTGGTGGAAAAATTTACAGTTCAGGCAAAATTTACAAGTTCAGGCAAAATCTACAGGTTCAGTCGGTCGGGTGCCTTGATCCTCAGTTGTGATCACCTCTGTCCCAGTGGTGATGCGGGCGCCGACTTGGTCGCATGTGACTCCGGGAGCGTGTTGTCCTCGTCTTCATCCCTGAGTGGAACCAGTGGGAGGACGGATCGTCCTGGGGCGGGGGCTGTGGTGAGGTGCGTTGGGGGGAAGGGGAGTGGCGCCGGGACAATTGGAGGGGGGGGTGTGTCGGGTGGTGGGCCGTGGGTGGGGATCCAGCTGGTGCCAGGTCCCGCAGGGACACTGTGTCCTGGCGCCCGTCGGGGTGCGCCACGTAGGCGTACTGCGGGTTCGCGTGCAGTAGTTGTACTCTTTTGACCAACGGGTCCGTCTTGTGTGTCCGCACGTGTTTGCGGAGGAGGATGGGTTCAGGAGCTGCCAGCCATGTTGGGAGCGAAACCCCAGAGGTAGACGTCCTGGGGAAGGCAAGGAGACGTTCATGGGGGGGTTTCATTAGTTGCAGTGCAGAGTAGTGATCAGATGGAGTGGAGCGCGTCGGGGAGGACCTCCTGCCAGTGGGAGACCGGAAGAGTTTTAGACCGCAGGGCCAGCAGGACGGCCTTCCAGACCGTCCCGTTCTCCCTCTCCACCTGCCCGTTTACCCGGGGGTTGTAGCTGGTCGTCCTGCTTGAGGCAATACTGTAGCTGAACAGCAACTGACGCAGCTCATCGCTCATAAAGGAGGATCCCCGATCGCTGTGGACGTTAGCGGGGAAACCGAACAGGGCGAAGATGCTGTTGAGCGCTTTAATGACCGTGGCAGAAGTCATATCAGGGCATGGGATGGTGAAGGGGAATCGGGAGTACTCATCAACCACGTTCAGGAAGTACGTGTTTCAGTAGGTGAGGGGGGGGGGGGGGGGGGTGGGGGAGCCCTTTGAAATCCATGCTGAGGCGTTCAAAGGGGCGGGAGTCCTTCACCAGGTGCGCTCGATCTGGCCGGTACAAGTGCGATTTGCACTCCGCGCAGACCTGGCAGTCTCTGGTGACAGCCCTGACCTCCGCAATGGAGTAGGGCAGGTTGCGGGCCTTTATGAAGTGAAAGAACCGGGTGACCCCTGGGTGACAGAGCCCATTGTGGAGAGCCCGGAGTCGGTCCACTTGTGCGCCGGCACATGTACCTCGGGATAGGGCATCGGGGTGCTCGTTGAGCTTCCCAGAGCGATACAAAATCTCAATTGTAGGTGGAGAGCTCGATCCTCCACCTTAAGATTTTATCATTTTTGATCTTGCCCCGCTGTGCATTATCGAACATGAAGGCAACCGACCGTTGGTCAGTGAGGAGAGTGAATCTCCTGCCGGCCAGGTAATGCCTCCAATGCACTATCAATTACAACGAGACGAGAGTGGAGAATAATCGAGGCTTTATTAAGCAGAGATGTGTGGCCTCCTGCAGCTGCTTCCAGAATGGGAGCAGCTCCGGCGAGCACACACATTTATACTCCGCCTACTGGGCAGAGCCAGCAGGCAGGGATTTACCCCCGTATCTCTAGTACAGGAGCCTTACCGTATTACATCTACTACACAGTTACTACATCTACTATACAATCAGTGGTGACTACCACAGACTCAAAGTGCGGCCTTGGTGAAGAGAAAATCCCTGAGGCCAACCCCCCCCCCAGCAAAGTGCCGTTAAATAGGGGGGGGTTTCTCAGTGCTGCAGCTGCCGAGAAACTCCTCGCTAAACGCGCCCAAATGTATTCCAGTCTTTTGAGTTAGGGTTCCATTCTGGGATCTTCCCACCCAGTTATACAATCAACAGGGATCGTAACACTGATGGGTGCAAGACAGAAAGGTTAAGCAAAAAGTGTCTCTTTTGTCAGCAATACTCAAGTTCTGTACCAAACAACTATGAGACAAAATAATCCTCTTTCTATGTTACTTTCTTTATCCTGATGATAAGTTGCTATTGGAAAATAAGCATATAAATTTCAGTACCTTTGATAAAGGCCATATATGAAAATAAGCAAGCCAATGAGTGCAGGCAAAAATAAGCTGAAGAAAAGAGTTTGCATCACAGCAAAATAAAATGCAATTTTTTCTCCAAAATAGTTTCTAATCTTCCATAATGGCTGGTATCGGTAGGTTCTAGCCCACAGTTTATGAAGCTCGCACCATCTGTTTTCATGATCTGTAGAAATTTAAAAAGACCATTATATTTAATGCACATTTGTGATATAAATTAAAATTGGATGTTACAAACAGTGAAACATGAACTATTTTGATTTCTTTGTTAATAATTAAAATGAGGCAATACACAGATTGTAGAAAGACATACAGAAAGGAAGAAGATTGAAGTGTGCATTATAGTCATAGCCATCTGCATGGACTAACTCCCTGGTTTTTGTTCTTATTCTATACTGAAAGTACGGACTTGCTGGTTGTGTGAAGGCCATGAAGAATCCAGCACGAGTTTTAAGGATACAAAGAAATAACATTTATTTACAATAACATATGTATACAACAGCAGCAGCAACTTTGCTTGCTGCTCACTCCTTCCTGGCTGGTTCCAAACTGGCCAGCTTTATTTATGCAGGCAGTCTGCTAATGATTTCTCCGCCCCCCGCCCCCCCCCTCATTGGGGAATCTCATACTCCCACAGGATTGTGGGATTGTCATTAGTCCCCAGCCAATGGGAAGCAGGCAGGTTTTAACATCCCTCCCCACCAAAGTCCAAAGAATCCAACGAAGACCCTGGCGAAGGAGGGCGTCGGACACGTTTTGCCGCAGGCCGGACACCATTTGTACGAGGCGCTGGATCGGGACGGAGACCGGCGCTTCCGTAATGAACGGCATAACGGTTGTACATCCACGGCTCATGGGCCAGAGGATTCCCCCTGAGGCATCCTGTGTCTCCATCTCGGAGTCAGAGTATGCTGCCTCCGTCATCTCAACGTCTCTATCTCCACTCAGTTCTGTAACGACCTGTGCAGACTTTGAGTGAGGCACCAGAGGAAGATTGAGAGGACTACTTTCCATTGTGTCTGGTCTCTGTGGCTGTAGAAATGAGCTCCGGGGGCAGGGAATCTTTGGAAGGGATAGTCTTCTGGACAGAACGTGGTCTACATGTTTGCGCTGTAGACGACCCTGGGCTTGCACCTGATAAGAGATAGGGCCCGTTTGGTGAAAGATTACGCCAGGGACCCACTGGGCACCACCTGCAAAATTCCGAGTGAACACTGGGTCACCGGGCGCAAACTGCCGAACCGGCCGATGCCAAGAAAAACCATGTCCCTGCCGTTCTTGAGTGCGGTGTACTTTTGCGCCAATGTCCGGGAAAACCATGCTAAGGCGGGTGTCCGCCCCATTAGGAGTTCTGCGGGAGCTACCACAGTCACCGCATGGGGGGTGGTCCTATACGAAAACAAAAAACGAACCAGTCTCGTGTCCATTGACCCGGAAGACTGCTTCTTTAGGCCTCATTTGAATGTCTGCACTGCACACTCCGCCAACCCATTTGAAGTCGGGTGGTAAGGGGCAGTGAGGATATGGCGTATGCCGTTCTTCTTCATGAACCTCGCAAACTCACTTGTGAATGGAGTGCCGTTATCCGTGACCAGCACCTCGGGGGCGCCATGCTTACTGAAAGAAAAACGCATCTTCTCAATTGTTGCGCAGGACGTTGTGCCTACCATCTTATGCACCTCTAGCCATTTAGACAGAGCATTGATTAATAGAAGGAACATGGATCCTTGAAAAGGGCCTGCAAAATCCGCATGCAAGCGCGCCCAAGGCCGCCCTGGCCATTCCCAGTGATGTAGGGGCACAGCCGGCGGAAGCTTCTGATGCTCCTGGCAAATGGAGCAGTTTTGGGCCACCTTCTCAATGTTGGTGTCGAGGCCTGGCCACCAGACATAACTCCGGGCCAACATTTTCATCTTGGTCACGCCCGGATGCCCATTGTGCAAGTCTGATAATATCAGCTCCTGGCCTTTTTCCGGGACAATCACAGGCGTCCACCACAAGAGGATGCCGTCTTCCACGCTGAATTCTGACAGCTTGGAGGAAAATGCCCGCAACTCACCTGGGAGCTGTCTATGCTGCCCACCATACAGGACTATGTGCCGAACCTTTGACAAGACTGGCTCCGTCTGGGTCCACTCACGGATCTGTGATGCCGTGACAGGCAAGATGTCCATAAAATTTAGGGTTGCAACCACCTCAGCGGTCGTGGGGGTCGACATGGGGCCGGTCGATAAAGGGAATCGGCTCAGTGCTTCGGCATTCGCTATCTGCGTTCCTGGTTTGTGCTCCAGAGAATACTCGTATGCAGCAAGCAACAAAGCCCAGCGCTGGATCCATGCAGAAGCAATGGGCGGTATTGGCTTATCCTCTCTGAAAAGTCCCAGCAGAGGATTATGATCAGTCACGATAGTGAAGTGGCGGCCATACACGTACTGGTGGAAACGTTTCACCGCAATGACAGCTGCCAGGCCCCCCTTCTCGATTTGCGCGTACTTTTTTTCCGCTGCAGTCAATGTGCGGGAGGCAAAAGCTATCGGCCGCTCGGCCCCGTTCTCCATCTTGTGGGACAGGACGGCCCCAATACCATACGGGGATGCATCACATGTGACGAGCAAAAGCTTTCCAGGATCATAGTGGGTTAGCAACCCAGACGACGACAATTGTTGTTTTACCCGCCGGAAAGCGGTTTCTTGTGGCTGACCCCAAACCCAGGTGCGATTTTTCTTTAGCAGAAGGAGCAACGGGGCCAGCGTAGTTGCCAGATTGGGGAGGACTTCCCGTAATAGTTTACGAGGCTGAGAAAAGAACGAAGATGCGAAGTGTCAGTCGGGGCGGGGGCCTGTTGAATTGCGCGCACCTTCTCTGCGATGGGGTGCAAACTTTCGCGGTCCACCCGATAACCCAGGTAGACTACTTCCTTCGCCTGAAAGATGCACTTTGTGCGACGTAAACGGACTCCAGTCTCAAAAGCGTCTAAGGACAGCCTCCAGATTTTCCAAATGTTCCTGCTCTGACGTCCCTGTGATCAAAACATCATCGAAGTAGACAGCGACACGCGGTAAACCTCTCAAAATGCCCTCCATAACACGTTGAAAAATAGCACAGGCAGAGGATACTCCAAAGGGCAACAGTGTATATTCATACAGGCCCCGGTGTGTATTAATCGTTACATATGGTCGGGAGGCAGGGTCCAGCTCCAACTGTAGGTAGGCGTGATTCATATCTAATTTTGTGAACGAGAGTCCGTCTGCAAGCTTTGCGTAGAGATCCTCTATGCGAGGCATTGGATATCGGTCGAGTCGGGAAGCCATATTCACTGTAAGTTTATAGTTGCCGCACAAGCGAACTGTGGCATCTGGCTTCATTACAGGTACAATTGGTGCTGCCCAGTCAGCGAAACGGATGGGCCTGATAATACCCAAAGTCTCCAAACAAGTGAGCTCCCCTTCTACCTTCTCGACCAAGGCGTAAGGCACGGAAATAGCGTGGCGTGGCTCCTGGTTCAACTTGGATATGGGCTACGGCCCCATTTATTTTCCCCAAACCAGGCTGGAATACATGTGGGTATTGTTCCAGCACCTCAGTCAACCCTCCAGAAACTGTTTGGAGGATGTGCTGCCACTGCAACCGCAAATGGCGCAACCAGTCCCGACCCAACAGGCTGGGCCCATGGCTGCGCACCACGATAAGTCGGAAACGCCCCTCCTGGCATCCATAAACAACAGGGGTCATCGTAGTTCCTGCAATGTCCAATGGCTTCCCCGTGTAGGTGGCCAACCTGGCCCGTGTGTTGGTTAATGTAAGGGTCTGTATACCCTGCTTGATGTGGTCGAATGTCCTCTGGGCGATCACGGAGACCGCTGCACCAGTGTCCAACTCCATCTCAAGCGGGTGACCATTGACCCGTACTGTCACCTTAATGGGGGCCAACCGGGGAGCTGCCACACAATGCAGCTGCAGGCAGTGGTCCTCTGTCTCCACGTCCTCAGAAGTAGTCGCTGCAGGTTCATCCACATGGAAGGTATGGCCCCTGTGCTGGCCCCAGTTTCGGTCAGAACGACCGTGCCTCTGGCGCCCCCAGGACCAGCGTCCGCAATGGGGTCGGCACCTACAAGTCTGACACGGACATGGCTCCTCATCCATTGGTTCTGGAGAAGGCTCCCTTCGGGGAGGAATGTCCGACGGCCACTGGTGTCGATCCAGACGTCGCCTCGCCCGAGGTACCGCAGGAGTGCGGGGGGAAGTTTTCGGATGGAAGGGGTTGCGCCCCAAGGCATGCACCTCCATTCCCTGTAGCTCCTGTACTCCTCACTCTGCGCTCTCTCGGGACAATACTATTTGAATGGCCTGTTGAAAAGTCAATGTTGGCTCAGCTAACAACTTTCTCTGGGTGGCCGCATTGTTAATACTGCAAACCAACGGTCGCGTAACATTTCTGACAAGGTCTCACCATAGTCACAGTACTCCGCAATCCTGCGTAGCCTGGATAGATCGTCGGCATGGGATTTTCCTGTGGTCCTCTCAGCGATAATAAACCGGTAACGCTGGACTATCGTGGAGGGGTTGGGTTAAAATGTTGCCCCACTAAGTTCACAAGTTCATCAAACGGTTTGGTGTCCGGCACAGCTGGGTACATAAGGCTCCTAATCACCCCAAATGTATGCAGGCCGCAGGCGGTGAGCAATAGGACCACCTGGCGCTCGTTTTCGGTGATGTTGTTTGCCCGGAAATAGTAACGCATCCGTTGTGCGTACTGGTTCCAGCTTTCCAGCGCAGCATCAAAAACATCCAAACGTCCGTACAGAGGCATGGTATAATAGAAAACAACTTCCAACCTGTATCCAACAAAAATCCAGGGAGGTGGCTTCAGCAGTGTAGACAGCTATTCACTTTAACCCTCGTCGCCAGTTTTGTGAGGGCCACAAAGAATCCAGCACGAGTTTTAAGGATACAAAGAAATAACATTTATTTACAAAGAACAAAGAAATGCACAGCACAGGAACAGGCCCTTCGGCCCTCTAAGCCCGTGCCGACCATGCTGCCCGACTAAACTACAATCTTCTACACTTCCTGGGCCCGTATCATCCCTCTATTCCCATCCTATTCGTGTATTTGTCAAGATGCCCCTTAAATGTCACTATCGTCCCTGCTTCCACCACCTCCTCAGGTAACGAGTTCCAGGCACCCACTACCCTCTGTGTAAAAAACTTGCCTCGTACATCTACTCTAAACCTTGCCCCTCTCACCTTAAACCTATGCCCCCTAGGAATTGACCCCTCTACCCTGCGGAAAAGCCTCTGACTATCCACTCTGTCTATGCCCCTCATAATTTTGTAGACCTCTATCAGGTCGCCCCTCAACCTCCTTCGTTCCAATGAGAAAAAACCGAGTTTATTCAACCGCTCCTCATAGCTAATGCCCTCCATACCAGGCAACATTCTGGAAATCTCTTCTGCACCCTCTCTAAAGCCTCCACATCCTTCTGGTAGTGTGGTGACCAGAATTGAACACTATACTCCAAGTGTAGCCTAACTAAGGTTCTGTCCAGCTGCAACATGACTTGCCAATTCTTATACTCAATGCCCCGGCCAATGAAGGCAAGCATGCCGTATGCCTTCTTGACTACCTTCTCCACCTGTGTTGCCCCTTTCAGTGACCTGTGGACCTGTACTCCTAAATCTCTTTGACTTCCAATACTCTTGAGGGTTCTACCATTCAATGTATATTCCCTACCTGCATTAGACCTTCCAAAATGCATTACCTCACATTTGTCCGGATTAAACTCCATCTGCCATCTCTCCGCCCAAGTCTCCAAACAATCTAAATCCTGCCGTATCCTCTGACAGTCCTCATCGCGATCCGCAATTCCACCAACCTTTGTGTCGTCTGCAAACTTACTAATCAGACCAGTTACATTTTCCTCCAAATCATTTATATATACTACAAACAGCAAAGGTCCCAGTACTGATCCCTGTGGAACACCACTGGTCACAGCCCTCCAATTAGAAAAGCATCCTTTCATTGCTACTCTCTGCCTTCTATGACCTAGCCAGTTCTGTATCCACCTTGCCAGCTCACCCCTGATCCCGTGTGACTTCACCTTTTGTACTAGTCTACCATGAGGGACCTTGTCAAAGGCCTTACTGAAGTCCACATAGACAACATCCACTGCCCTACCTGCATCAATCATCTTAGTGACCTCCTCGAAAAGCTCTATCAAGTTAGTGAGACACGACCTCCCCTTCACAAAACCATGCTGCCTCTTACTAATACGTCCATTTGCTTCCAAATGGGAGTAGATCCTGTCTCAAAGAATTCTCTCCAGTAATTTCCCTACCACTGAAGTAATGCTCACCGGCCTGTAGTTCCCTGGATTATCCTTGCTACCCTTCTTAAACAGAGGAACAACATTGGCTATTCTCCAGTCCTCCGGGACATCACCTGAAGACAGTGAGGATCCAAAGATTTCTGTCAAGGCCTCAGCAATTTCCTCTCCAGCCTCCTTCAGTATTCTGGGGTAGATCCCATCAGGCCCTGGGGACTTATCTACCTTAATATTTTTTAAGACACCCAACACCTCGCCTTTTTGGATCTCAATGTGACCCAGGCTATCTACACACCCTTCTCCAGACTCAACATCTACCAATTTCTTCTCTTTGGTGAATACTGATGCAAAGTATTCATTTAGTACCTCGCCCATTTCCTCTGGCTCCACACATAGATTCCCTTGCCTATCCTTCAGTGGGCCAACCCTTGCCCTGGCTACCCTCTTGCTTTTTATGTACGTGTAAAAAGCCTTGGGATTTTCCTTAACCCTATTTGCCAATTACTTTTTGTGACCCCTTCTAGCCCTCCTGACTCCTTGCTGAAGTTCCTTCCTACCTTCCTTATATTCCACACAGGCTTTGTCTGTTCCCAGCCTTTTAGCCCTGACAAATGCCTCCTTTTTCTTTTTGACGAGGCCTACAATATCTCTCGTTATCCAAGGTTCCCGAAAATTGCCGTATTTATCCTTCTTCCTCACAGGAACATGCTGGTCCTGAATTCCTTTCAACTGACACTTGAAAGCCTCCCACATGTCAGATGTTGATTTGCCCTCAAACATCCGCCCCCAATCTATGTTCTTCAGTTCCCGCCTAATATTGTTATAATCTGCCTTCCCCCAATTTAGCACATTCATCCTAGGACCACTCTTATCCTTGTCCAACAGCACTTTAAAACTTACTGAATTGTGGTCACTGTTCCCGAAATGCTCCCCTACTGAAACTTCTACCAACTGGCCGGGCTCATTCCCCAATACCAGGTCCAGTACCGCCCCTTCCCTAGTTGGACTGTCTACATATTGTTTTAAGAAGCCCTCCTGGATGCTCCTTACAAACTCCGCCCCGTCTAAGCCCCTGGCATTAAATGAGTCCCAGTCAATATTGGGGAAGTTGAAGTCTCCCATCACCACAACCCTGTTGTTTTTACTCTTTTCCCAAATCTGTCTACCTATCTGCTCCTCTATCTCCCGCTGGCTGTTGGGAGGCCTGTAGTAAACCCCCAACATTGTGACTGCACCATTCCTATTCCTGATCTCTACCCATATAGCCTCACTGCCCTCTGAGGTGTCCTCCCACAGTACAGCTGTGATATTCTCCCTAACCAGTAGCGCAACTCCGCCACCCCTTTTACATCCCCCTCTATCCCGCCTGAAACATCTAAATCCTGGAACGTTTAGCTGCCAATCCTGCCCTTCCCTCAACCAGGTCTCTGTAATGGCAACAACATCATAGTACCAAGTATTAATCCAAGCTCTAAGTTCATCTGCCTTACCCGTAATGCTCCTTGCATTAAAACATATGCACTTCAGGCCACCAGACCCGCTGTGTTCAGCAACTTCTCCCTGTCTGCTCTGCCTCAGAGCCCCACTGTCCCTATTCCCTAGTTCTCCCTCAATGCTCTCACCTTCTGACCTATTGCTCCCGTGCCCACCCCCCTGCCATACTAGTTTAAACCCTCCCGTGTGACACTAGCAAACCTCGCGGCCAGGATATTTATGCCTCTCCAGTTTAGATGCAACCCGTCTTTATATAGGTCACACCTGCCCCAGAAGAGCTCCCAGTGGTCCAGATAACGGAAACCCTCCCTCCTACACCAGCTGTTTAGCCATGTGTTTAACTGCTCTATCTTCCTATTTCTAGCCTCACTGGCACGTGGCACAGGGAGTAATCCCGAGATTACAACCCTAGAGGTCCTGTCTTTTAACTTTCTGCCTAGCTCCCTGAACTCCTGCTGCAGGACCTCATGCCCCTTCCTGCCTATGTCGTTAGTACCAATATGTACAACGACCTCTGCCTGTTTGCCCTCCCCCTTCAGGATGCCCTCTACCCATTCGGAGACATCCTGGACCCTGGCACCAGGGAGGCAACATACCATCCTGGAGTCTCTTTCACGTCCACAGAAGCGCCTATCTGTGCCCCTGACTATAGAGTCCCCTATTACTATTGCTCTTCTGCGCTTTGACCCTCCCTTCTGAACATCAGAGCCAGCTGTGGTGCCACTGCTCTGGCTGCTGCTGTTTTCCCCTGATTGGATACTGTCGGGGGGGATAGCCTAAGGGGTATACCTGTTCGAGAGGGGGACAACCACAGAGGATTCCTGCACTGACTGCCTGCCCTTTCTGGTGGTCACCCATTTCTCTGCCGGCACCTTGGGTGTGACCACATTTATATAGCTGCAATCTATGACGCTTTCCGCCACCTGCATGCTCCTACGCGCATCCAATTGCTGCTCCAACCAAACCATGCGGTCTGTGAGGAGCTCCAGTTGGGTGCACTTTCTGCAGATGAAGCCATCCGGGATGCTGGAAGCCCCCCGGACCGGCCACATTTTACAGTCAGAGCACTGCACCCCTCTAACTGACATTGCGTCAATTAATTAAAATTAAAAGTTTAAATTTTTTTTTTTTAAGTTACTGTTAACTATCTGTTTCCTAGCACTAGATTTCTAATATAAATGCGAAAGCTAAATATAGTACTCTCCGATCTCTGGCTTAGATACCCCCCTAAATTATAATTAAGTAATTATGTTTAATTAGTTACCAATGCTTAATTTTTTTAATTTAGTGTAGATTCCCAACCAGCCACTCAGGTCACAGCTTTTCTGTGATGTCACTTCAGTTTCCCCCCCGATACACACAATTTGAAAAAGGTATAAAAGTAAAAATGAGTAAAAATCACTTACTTACCTTCTGAGTGTCTTAGATGTTCCCAGGTTCTCTCCCTGACAGAGACTATATATATATATATATATATATATATATATATACACACACACACAACAGCAGCAGCAACTTTGCTCGCTGCTCACTCCTTCCTGGCTGGTTCCAAACTGGCCAGCTTTATTCATGCAGGGAGTCTGCTAATGATTTCTCCGCCCCCCCCCCCCCCCTCATTGGGGAATGTCATACTCCCACAGGATTGTGGGATTGTCATTAGTCCCCAGCCAATGGGAAGCAGGCAGGTATTAACACTAGGGTTGTGCTCTACAATGAACATTACCTCATCTAATTTACTGCTCAAATAAAGAGGGTATCAGAGCCTGTGCCAGGCCCTATCCTCACAAGGTGTCTACATGTGCACATTTTCTAACAAGATTTCCAGAATAGAGACAAGGAGATCAGTCAGAGTAACTGAACAGATAAGAGATGAGGCTAAAGTCCCCATATTTATGAGGCTATGTGATTGGAGCAGGGGTAGGGGCGGAAGTGAGATAACAGAGGATGTAAGATGGTGGCCAGGCGGAACAAACCCATGGTTGGTGGAAGAGATAGCAGGGTGAAGATGGTAGTCAAGGGGTCAGATTGTCATGGGTGAGCAGACAGATTGTGGGGACTTTGTATGATGAAGCACTTCTGCTCCACCTGACCCACCAGTATTCCAATAATGGCACATAGCTTATTGTTTTAACCCTGAGGTCTCCTTGTGGGGCTCGTGGGATACGAGCTCCCCTTTTGAGGGATGGAGGCCCAACAGGGGGGTCGTTAATTCCCCGAGATAAAAGCTGGCCCAGAAGGGTGCCGGCATCTTCAGATGGTCCTGGCTGGGACTGGGAGTGCGATTTGCCGCTGTGCTTTCTTACTGCGAGTAGGAAATAAACTTACCATTTTGGGACTCCTCATTGATTGCCGTATTGGTGAGGAGGCCAAAACGGAACTGGAGGTGGTACTGCTGAACAACTGGACCATGACTGCATCTCACCACAGAGGAGCAAGGTTAGCACTGGTTCAGAAATGCTGCTCTTCGGAGGCTCAAAGCTTTTGACGTGAATATAGAACACTTGGCTCAGTATGCACTACTTTTTCAGGATGAACGCCATTACTGGGGAGGACCGCCAGAAGGTGATTCTCCTGCCTGCCGGTGCGACTGCCACTTTTAGCGCCATAAAGAGCATAATCTACCCTGCGGCCCCAGACTCCAAGACATTTGATGAATTGGTGGCACTCATGGCGGACCACTAGACCCCAAACCGTCAGTCATTGTACAAAGACATCGATTCAATACGGCCAAGAGAACCTTGGGGGAGTCTGTTTCTGGTTTGCTTACGCAAACTGGCAGAACACTGCAAGTAGGGGCCATCCCTGTTGGAGCTCCATGGCATGTCAGAGATGGAGGTGAATAGCGATGGAAGCCCCCCATTCAGGCGAGCGATGCTCCCAAGGAACAAAGCCTATGGGACCCATCCCTTGCTTGAGCAATGTCTGGGCCAGGCTGGTTGGCTGAGGGCCACTGCAGCCAGACGAGACATTGGATTAGGACTCGCAGAAGTGCTGCACCTGTAGTCGGATGAACCTCAGAGACCAGGAATGCCAGGCCAGCCAAAATGTGTGTCGCCACGGGCAAGGGACGTGCCCGCTTAGAGCCTGGGCCTTCCACCTAGGGCCGCCTGATGAAGACGAGTGCATGCATCGCCACACCACAGGTTGCCCCCATCAAAGTCACCATCTAGGTGAATGGTCACTCACTTGTAATGGAACTGGGCACAGGGCATGTGGTCTTGGTGATAGGATGACAGACTTTACAGAGGGTCAGGTCGGGAATCCAATGTTTAGACTTGAGGAACATTGAGGCGCATTTGGCAATGTACATGGGAGAACCATTAGCCATCGTGGGAATGGTAATGACCCCAGTTGCCTATGGACAGCAGTCTGTCCGGTTGCCCTTAATAATAGTACGGAGACCCAGCACTAGTCTGCTGGGTCGTGATTTGCTGCAGAGGCTCCATTTGGATTGGCAGTGGATATTCAGGGCGGGCACTGGGGGATTATAAGAGATCCTGAGGAAGTATCCAGAAGTCTTCCAGGATGGTCTGGGTAAGAACAAAGGTGCTGTGGCCAGGATTCATGTAGATCTTGAGACCCAACCGAGGTATTTTAGGGCCCGCCCAAATCCCTACGCATTGCTGTATAAGTACCGTGCACTAACCGATTGTGCCACTGGAACACACTCTATGCATTGCTGAGAAAGGTGGAGGATGAGCTCAATCCATTGGAAAGCTTGGGAATCACTGAGTCGGTACAATTTGTGGAGTGGGCAGCACCTGTAGTCCCAGTGCTTAAACCTTATGCCTGTGTGGGGATTAAAAGCTAACCGTGAACAAGGCCTCTTGGTTGTATGGATACCCAATGCCACGATGCCTCTATGCAAAGCTGGCTGGAAGACACTCTTTTTCTGAACTCAGCATGAGTCATACATACCTCCAATTGGAGCTAGACACGGATTCCAGAAAGTTTGTAACCATGAATACCCATAGGGGCCTCTATGAATATACAAGGATGCCATTCAGAGTATCATCGGCTTGTGCTATTTTTCAGTGAGTCATGGAGAGCAACCTCCTAGGGTGGTGGTTTATTTGGATGAAATCCTGATCCTCGGAGCCAGCAAAAAAGGAGCATCTAAGCAACTTGGAGGAAGTCCTCCGCTGGTTTTCTGATGCAGGCATCTGTCTTGAGAGGAGAAAATTCATTTTTCATGCAAGATAGGTCACGTACTGAGGGTACCATGTCGACCGGGATGGCTTGTACCTGATGGAGGAGAAGGTGCGGTCAATCAAACAAACCCCCACGCCTGAGAACGCAAACAAGTTGCAGTCGTTCTTAGGATTCGTGCATTAATACGGGAAATTCATCCCTAACTTTGTGACCATCCTTGCACCGCTGCATGCCCTATTGAAAAAGCACCAGGATTGGGTATGGAGAGTGCCGCAAGAAGAAGCGTTCGCCAAGGTGAGGCACAAATGTGGTCATTGGGCTTGTTGACTCACTACGATCCCTCGGGCCCCTTTTGGTCGTGTGATATGGGATTGGGGCAGTGTTATCCCACGGTATGAATGACGGAATGGAGAAGCCGATAGTCTATGCATGATGGACTGATGGACTTTGGCCGATGCGAAACACAATTACGCTCAGATTGACAAAGAAGAGCAGGCTGTCATTTTCACAGTGATGATATTCCACCGAAACATTTATGGAGGTTGTTTCACGATCATACCAGATCACAAGCAATTGCTCGAGTTGTTTAAAGAGGACAAGGCAATTCCGGCAATAGCATCTGCCCGGATACAGCATTGGGCCCTCCTGTTGGCTGCATACGAGTATGTGTTCAAGTGTCGCCAGGACACGCAGATCACAAACACGGACGCTTTGAACTGACCCCCGTTGCCGACATGCGCCCAATCGCCGTGGGTGACTGACGAGATCACATCGGCCTTAGATTTTTTTTAGATACCTTGCTGGTCACCGCGACTGGATGCAGAAGGACCCAGTCTTTGTGAAGTTACACCATGTTGTCTTACACGGGGGTCGACAAGGGAAACTGTCTGCGGAGCTGCGTGCTTTTGAGGACAAGCAGCAAGACCTCAGCATGGAGGATGGCTTCTTCCTGTGGGGATCTCACATTCTGATTCCGAGTCAGGGAAGAAAGTCTATACTTGGAGACTTACACAATGGACACCCGAGTGTGTCGAAGATGTTCTCCAGGAGCTTCATATGGTGGTCAGGTTTGGATGGTGACATTGAGCAGTTGGCCCAGCATTGCACCACATGCCAAGAACATCCAAAGCTCCCGCAAGTCGTCCACACCAACTCTGGAAATGGCAAACCTGACCGTGTGTGCGCCTGTATGTATGTGGACTTCGCCAAACCCTACGAAGGCTCAATGCTCTTGCTGATAGTGGATATCCATTCCAAATGGTTAGATATCCATCGAATGCCGTCCACCACTTCAAAGTCCACCATCGAAAAGCTTTGCCTCTCTTTCACTACCCATGACATCCAGAGGTATTGGTCACAGACAATGGTACCCCATTTACACGAGCAGCTCGCACACTTCACAAAGTCAAGTGAGGTGACGCACACCCGGACCGCCCTATTAAGCCCTTGCTCGAACGGTCTGGCTGAACGAGCGGTACAGACATTCAAGAAGGGAATGTGCAAACAGGCCTTGGGATCCGTGGAGACAAAGTCGGCACATTGTTTTTCAGCTACCTTACTACGCCCACATTACGACCGGCGTGGCACCGATGGAACTACTGATGGGCCGGAGGCTGAGAATCTGCCTCAGCATGACGTTCCTCATTATTAGCGGGAAAGTGGAACGGAGACAAGATCTCCAGAGGCTGTATCGAAGCAGACATTTGCAGGACAGAAGTTTTCAACTGGGGGACAAAGTATACATCTAGAGTTTTGGAGACAATGCCCGGTAGATATCAGGGTTCATGGTAGAACAAATGGGATGTGTATCTTACACGATTAAAACACAGGAGCGGATGGAGAAAAAGAATGTGGATCACTTCCGGAGCAGGGAGCCAATGTCAGGACCGGCCCCACCGAATGAGCCATCTTTGCATCCGGCCTGCCCGACACCCAAGGGCCTGGAGGCAGCACCCCCTAGGGGCCCTGACACTGACACGGAGATGCACAAAGTGGAGGACTCAGGTATCCATACTTTCAGACGACAGCCTCACCAACCTACGGCACCCCCAGATGATTGGCGCAAAAACGATGTTCCCCAATACACTACACACACCCTCGACCCAGACCCTTCACAGCCGGAGGCACAATCACAGGCAAAGTGGAGAAGACAGCCTCCTCCACTCGCCATGACAGAGGGACGTACAGACATTCAGGGGGAGGGATGTTATAGGTCCCAATGGGTACAACCCAATCAATCTCCCTGTGGGGCTCATGGACTATGAGCTCCCCCGCTGAGGAGCGGTGGCCCAACAGCAGGTCTCATTAATTCCCCAAGATATAAGTCGGCCCAGAAGGGGATGGTCCCAGCTGGGACTAGGGGTGATATTTGCCGCTGTGATTTCTTACTGTGAGTAACTTACCATTTTGGGAATCTCATTGATTACCATTCTTATGGATCTAGTACTTCTTCCCTCCTTTCACCTGCTCAGTTTCCTGAGGCTAGGGAACCCTGGCCAGCAAGGATTCAAATCAAAACCATTGTTAAAATCAAAGCACGCAGCCTCCTTAAAAGGTTTTGATATCTGACCCACCTCCTGAGAGTGTGTCAGCCTCCCATTCCTCGCCCCATCTCTGTTAAAACTGGAAATTGGTGGGTTTAAAGTGGGTTGGGATCTTGTTTCAGATTTTTTACTTTTTAACCTCCCACCTGACCCAAGCCCACACATTTTGGCGGGGGGGATTACAGCAGCAAAGAGAATGGTTCTGTGACATCGTATACTATAACCACGCTCAGCGTGTTACTGTATTCTCATGGTCTGGGGGCAGCTTGAAATTAAGGCAAATTCAAGCTTAAAGCATCAAAAGAATCCATCCAGTGGGTTATCCGTATGTAATTAATACAGATGTGGATCCATTATGTTTTCCTATGATTGATGTGTCAATATAAATTAATCCAGAGGTCAAATCTTGTATTTCTAAATCATGATTAAATTGCTGATTACAGACCCATTAATTAACAATGATGTACATTTAACATCGTAAACCACCCGGATAAAAGTGCTTCACAGCAGTGTTATTAGATGAAATTTGTCATTGAGCCATGTAAGGAGATATGTGAACAGGTGAACAAATTCTTGATCAAAAAGGTAGGTTTTAAGATGTCTTAAAAGAGAAGAGAGGCAGAGCGGTTTAGGGAGAAAACACAGAAGATAAGGCAGATACCAATATCTTGCAGCTACTATTCACATGAATATCTAATATATTATCAACCTTCACCAAAATCCAGCTGCAATTAATTGCACTGGTCACAAGGCTTGCTCCACTTACCACCATTTTCCTGTGCTGAAGATGCAATGGTTTCCTCTTTGGGTCCTTCATGCAGTGTGAAGGCAGATTTAAATGCTTTCTTCATGAGCAAGTATGGTAAAGCGGGAATATATTTTACTGCTCCACCTTCTTTCCCACAACCTGTTTGCCAGAAAACAACAATGTGCTTTAATATGGATACAGTTAATGCCCATTGCTGTTTGTTATCTATATCAACGATTTGGATGAGAATATACAAGGCATCGATCTGTAAGTTTGCGGATGACACTAAAATAGGTGGTGTGGTAGACAGTGAGGAAGGTTATCAAAAATTGCAGGAGGATCTTGATCAGCCGGGGAGGTGGGCCGAGAAATGGCAAATGGAGTTCAATACAGATAAGTGTGAGATGTTGCATTTAGGAAGGACCTTAGGGAGTATCATGGAACAGAAGGATCTTGAAGTTCAGGTGCATGGTTCTCTAAAGGTGGAGTCACAGGTAGATAGGGCAGTGAAGAAGGCTTTTGACATGCTGGACTTTATCAGACAGGGTAATCAGTATAGAAGTTGAGAAGATATGTTGCAATTGTACCTGGCGTTGGTGACGCCGCACCTGGAGTGTTGTGTTCAGTTTTAATAATAATAATCTTTATTATTGTCACAGGTAGGCTTACATTAACACTGCAATGAGGTTACAGTGAAAATCCCCTAGTCGCCACACTCCGGCGCCTGTTCGGGTACACTGACGGAGAATTCAGAATGTCCAATTTACCTAACAGCACGTCGTTCAGGACATGTGGGAGGAAACCGGTGCACCCGGAGGAAACCCACGCAGACACATGGAGAACGTGCAGACTCCGCACAGACAGTGACCCAAGCCGGGAATCGAACCTGGACCCTGGGACTGTGAAGCCACAGTGCTAATGCCTTGCTATGGGAAAGATGTTATTAAACTGGAGAGAGTGCAGAAGAGATTTCCAAGGATGTTGCCAGGACTCAAGGGACTGAGTTATAGGGAGAGATTGGACAGGTTCGGCCTTTTTTCTTTCGAGTGTAGGAGACTGGGAGTGATCTTATGGAGATGTATAAGATCATGAGAGGCATGGATAGGGTGAATGCACTCAGTCTTTTTCCCAGGGTTGGGGAATCGACAACTAGATAACATAGGTTTAAGTTAAGAGGGGAAAGAATTGGGGGGCAGCACGGTGGTGCAGTGGGTAGCACTATTCTCTCATTGCGCCAAGTCCCAGGTTCGATGCCGGCTCTGGGTCACTGTCCGTGTGGAGTTTGCACATTCTCCTCGTGTCTGCGTGGGTTTCGCTCCTCCACAACCCAAAGATGTGCAGGGTAGGTGGATTGGCCACACTAAATTGGTCCTTAATTGGAAAAATGAATTGGGTGCTCTAAATTTAAAAAAAAGAAAAGAGGGGAAAGAATTAATGAGAACCTGAGGAGCAACGTTTTTACACAGAGTGTGGTATGTATGTGGAATGAGCTGCAGGAGGAAGTGGTTGAGGCAGGGACATTGACAACATTTAAAAGGCATTTGGACAGATACATGGATAGGAAAGGTTTAGAGGGATATGGACCTAATGCAGGCAAATGGGGCTAGCTTAGATGAACTCTTTGATCGGCATGGACCAGTTTGGACCAAAGGGCCTGTGTCCATGCTATAGTTTCTATGATTCTATGAATGAGAGACATCAGTCTTAATATAAATCTGTAAATAATGAATACTGAATTTGATATTATTGAAGGGTTATTTGAAATGTCAAGGTAACAGGGTTTTTTGATGAGTGGTCATTTCTACCCTTTTGCGAAACAAGCCAGGTCCATGTAAGGGTCCCATGCTCAGCGATATGTGCGCTGGCTGGTGGCGGAACCGACAAATCTTTGGTGGTGTGTGATGAATGTAAGAAATTGTCATATTTTATATATTTTGCAGTAATATCATTAAAACCTGGGTTAAGATGCATACAGACTGTATGGCTGCCAGAGCAGTGATTAAGGTGTTGTAAAAA
This sequence comes from Scyliorhinus torazame, assembly GCF_047496885.1. Taxonomy (NCBI): domain Eukaryota; kingdom Metazoa; phylum Chordata; class Chondrichthyes; order Carcharhiniformes; family Scyliorhinidae; genus Scyliorhinus; species Scyliorhinus torazame. The sequence goes on along the minus strand of NC_092721.1, from coordinate 146,149,632 downwards.
TGAGGTAAGTATTGATTTGCAGGTGAAATGTTCTGTTCATCGATCTTGACAACCATTTACTTGTTTACAGGTAGGTAGCTAATGGAATATTGTTTAGGTTCAAAGAACCCCTGGGGTGTAAATAATTTATGTGGGGTATTGTGTTTTGTCCTGGCTAAATAAGTCAAGGGACATCTTGTAATAAGAGACAAAAGAATGCCTTATATTTTGGGTACAAATGATGTAGTTAATGGGAGAAGCCAGGTCTGTCTGAAGAGTTAGTAGGTCCTAGAACTTTAATCTGAACAGAGGTGTTTCAGTTTGACCCTGAAAGGTTCTTTCTCCAAAGATTTTGCACAGAGGAAATTAAGTAAAACTTTGGCTGTTAACTTTATTCATGAGTGGCATTTAATATATATTGGTTTGTTTAATTGGAATATCGTGGCAGATTTAGGAAGTAAATTGAGATTTTTTTCTTTTACTTAAGAACTGTTGAAAATGTTAACTGTAAAGCAATTCCTTTGTTGCTAATGTGGTTAATTCTGTGATTAGATTAATGTTTGTTTTGACATAAAATATAACTATTGGTCATTGTTATCACTCCTGCAATAACATTTCCTCACAGTTTAACAAATTGAAAATTGTTGGGTTGTTGTTCTGATATCATGTGATGCAGCCAGACTGGTCTTCCTAAATTCAATCAGCTGCTCTTAAAGTCAGTTTGTCCCTCTTAAAGGTGAGCTCAGTGGAAGGGAACTGCTTCCTGTACATGCATTGGTTAAAGATAGGAGCTGTACAAATGGAACAGCAGAAAAGAGGGAGAGCTCCTAAGTGTATCAGTGCAGTGCTGGAGGCCTTCATGTCTGCGCTTGACAGGAGAGAGGTCATGTTTCTGTAGGAGGGCCAAGAGGCCTTCAAGGCTACCCCTCTGAAGGGAAAGGGTGCAGGTGACCAGGAAGATCAATGCTCACAGTCTGGCAGCAGTGCTGCAAGAAGTTCAAGGACCTCACATGGGTGGTCAAGGTCAGTGAATACATTGATGTGGAGATGCCGGCGTTGGACTGGGTGAGCACAGTACGAAGTCTTACAACACCAGGTTAAAGTCCAACAGGTTTGTTTCGATGTCAGCTAGTGACATTGAAACAAACCTGTTGGACTTTAACCTGGTGTTGTAAGACTTCGTACAGTGAATACATTATCACATCACCTAGAACAAAGAACAATACAGCACAGGAACAGGCCCTTCGGCCCTCTATGCCTGTGCCGATCACGGTATCTGCCTAAATTAATACCTCTTCATTCACCTGAGGAAGGAGCAGCGCTCCAAAAGCTAGTGACATCGAAACAAACCTGTTGGACTTTAACCTGGTGTTGTAAGACTTTGTACTGTAAATTAAAACCGTCCGCACTTACGGAGTCCGTATCCTTCCATTCCCACCCTATTCATATATTTGTCTAGATGCCACTTAAATGCCGCTATCGTACCTGCTCCCACCACTTCCCCATGCAGTGCATTCCATATATTTACCACCCGTGTGTAAAAAACCTGCCTCGCACATCTGTTCTAACCTTTTCGCCACGCACTTTAAACCTATGTCCCCTAGTACCTGTCTCTCTTACGCTAGGAAAGAGCATTTGACTATCCACTCTGTCTATGCCACTCATAATCTTGTAGACCTCTATCAGGTCACCACTCAACCTCTGTCGTTCCAGTGAGAAGACCGAGTTTTTCTAACCTCTCCTCATAGTTAATGCCCTCCATACCAGCAACATCCTAGTAAACCGCTTCTATACCCCCTCCAAAGCATCCACATCCTTCTGGTAGTGTGGCGACCAGAATTGTACACAATATTCCAAATGAGGCCTAACTCAGGTCCTGTACAGCTGCAACATGACTGGCCAATTTTTATATTCAATGCCACAACCGATGAAGGCCAGCGTGCCGTATGCCTTCTTGACCACCTTATCCATATGCGTTGCCACTTTCAGTGATCAGTGGACATGCACGCTCAGATCTCTCTGTCACAGTACTCGCAAGAGTTCTACCATTTATTGTGTAATTCCTACGTGCATTGGACCTTCCAAAGTGCATTATCTCACACTTGTCTGGATTAAATTCCATCTGCCATTTCTCCGCCCAAAACTCCAACCAGTTTATATCCTGCTGTATCCTTTGACAATCCTCTTCACCATCCGCAACTCCACCAATTTTTGTGTCGTCTGCGAACTTACTAATCAGACCAGCTATATTTTCTTCCAAGTCATTTATATGACCACGAACAACAAAGACCCCAGAATTGATCCCTGTGGAACGCAGCTAGACAAAGCCTTCCATTCAGAAAAGCACCCTTCTACTGCTACCCTCTGTCTTCTGTGCCCAAGCCAGTTCTGTATCCAACTTGCCAGCTCTCCTCTGATCCCATGTGACTTCACCTTGTGTATCAGTCTACTATGAGGTACCTTGTCAAAGGCTTTACTGAAGTCCATGTATACAACATCTATTACCTTTCCCTCATCTATCATCTTTGTCACTTCCTCGAAAAACTCGATCAAATTAGTGAGGCACGACCTCCCCTTCACAAAACCATGCTGTCCATCACTAATAAGTCTATTTGTTTCCAAATGTGAGAAAATTCTATCCCTAAGAATATTTTCCAATAGTTTCCCTACCACTGACATAAGGTTCAACGGCCTATAATTTCCTGGATTATCCCGGCTGCCCTTCTTAAAAAATGGAACAACATTGGCTACTCTCCAGTCCCCTGGAACTTCACCTGTAGCCAATGAGAATACAAAGATTACTGTCAAGGTCCCAGCAATTTCCTCCCTTGCATCCCGCAGTATTCTGGGGTAGATCCCATCAAGCCCTGGGGACGTATCTACTTTAATGCTTTTAAAGATGCCCAACACTTCCTCTTTATTAATATCAACATGACGCAGAATACCTACACACATTACCCTATACTCCTCATCCCCCAAGTCCTTCTCTTTGGTGAATACTCAGGCAAAGTATTCATTTAGTAACTCTCCCATTTCCTCTGCTTCCAAACATAGAGTCCCTCCAATATCCTTGAATGGACCAACCCTTTCTCTGGCTACCCCCTAGCTCTTTACATATGTATAAAATGCCTTAGGAATTTCGGTAATCCTGTTTGCCAATGACATTTCATGACCCCTTTTAGCCTTCCTAACTCCAACCTTAAGTTCCTTCCTGCTTCATGGGCGGGATTCTCCAAGCCCCGAGCCGGGACGGAGAATCCCCGCAACCGTGCCACGCTGCCCCAACGCCGGCAGGCGATTCTCTGCGCAGCGGAGAATCGGCGCCAGCGCGTTTGGCGCGGCGCCAGTCGCGGGCCGCTCTATGCGGCCGGGCCGCCGTTTTCTCCGGCCCAGGTGGGCCGAGCGGCCGCTCTAAAAAGGCAGAGTCCCACCGGCGCCGTCCACACCTGGTCGCAGCCGGTGGGAACTCTGCACGCAGGGTCGGGGGCCGGTCTGTTGGGGCGGGAGTTGGGGCTCCGACCCCGGTGGGGGGGGGCCTCCGATGGGGCCTGGCCCGCGATCGGGGCCCACCAATCAGTGGGCCGGCCTCGCGCTCTCCAGGCCTATTTTCTTACATGCCGGCCCCTGAACTCCCCAGCTATGTTTCGTCGGGGCGGGAATGTTGAGGGAGGCCACTGCACATGCGCGGGTTGGCGCGGTGCACAGTTCGCGCTGGGATGGGAGGCTGGAGCGGCGTGAACCGCTCCAGTGCCGTGCAGGCCCCCCGTAGGGGCCAGAATCTGTACTCCCAACAGCCCATTCATGCCCACATGAAACGCGACAGCATTTCCGACGGCGTGGACATTCTGCCGCCGAATGGGAGAATCCCGCCCCATATTCTTCAAGGGGTTCATCTGTCTTAAACCTTTTAGACCTTACAAATGTTTCCTTTTCTTTTTGACAAGGTTCATAATATCCTTCGTTGTCCAGGGTTCCCTATACTTGCCACCCTTATCTTTCGTCTTCACAGGTACATGCAGGTCCTGAATTTTAATAAAACTGACATTTGAACCACCCACATGACGGATGTTGAATTTCCCTCAAACAGCCTCGTCCAGTCAACTCTAACTGTCCAGATCCTGCCTAATGCTATTGTAATTAGCCTTCCCCCAGTCTAACACCTTCACCTGAGGACCACTCTTGTTCTTTTTCATAAGCAGCTTAAAACGTACAGAATTATGATCACTGTTCAAGAAATGATCTCCTACTGAAATTCCGATCACCTGGCTGGACTCATTTCCCAGCACCTGGTCTAATATGGCCCCTCCCAGAGTTGGGCTATTTACGTATAGTTTGAAGAAACCCTCCTGGACGCTCCTTACAAATTCTGCTCCATCCATGCCTCTAGCAGTAAGTGTGTCCCAGTCAATAGAGGGAAAGTTAAAATCACCCCACGACAACCCTATTGTTGATGCATCTTTCCAAGATCTGTCTGCATATCTGCTCCTCTATCTCCTGCTGGCTGTTAGGAGGTCTGTAGTAAACCCCCAATACTGTATCAGCGCCCTTCCTATTCCTGAGCTCTACCCAGATTGCCTCGCTGCCTGAACCCTCCAGGTGTCCTCCCTCAGCACACTGTGATATTCTCTGACTTAACATTCCACCAAGCTGTCACACTGCTCAAGGCACCCCATCACTCAACCAACTCCACTCCCTAGAACTCAGAGCCCAGACCTCAAATCCCAATACTTCACACTGACACACCTCCCAATGATTCACACACATACATTGCACTGCTATCCATATGTTCAGTTATTCAACAATGGTAGGTATATCCCCAAAACACTGTGCAACAGAATGATCTTCTCTCACTCTTGCTGGACAAGACGGCAGTAACTAGACTAGAGCAGAACTAATGGGCGACAGGAATGCCTACATCCTCTGTGCCAATGGAGGAAATGGTTCTCCTCATCATGGGCCCTGCTGTGACAGAACTCATTGCTTCTGGCCCCACAATGAACGTTTGAGATGATGCCATGTGCCTGCCTTATGCTCCCTCTCAACTCCTACTTTACCCACTTTCTGATATATGCGATCTGCAAGCTGCTGGTGGTGTGACCGAGGTCCTCTTGCTTTCTAACCCTGCCCCTCTTCTCTCGCCCCAACCTTTCTCTTCTGATTTTCTGCTTTCAGATAACCAAGAACTGTTTTTGCCCAGCCATAACAGCTGCAGAAGCAACACCAGTAATGAAGAAGCACTTTACTTGACCCGACACTCGCAGTCACAAACTTAGTCACTGGAACTCTGCCATCATTAAGCGGCAGTGTAGAATTGGAACCTGCATGTGCATCGCATTAGCAACAGGACATGAGCAGACTGCAGCAAGGCTGGGAAGAACGGACAGTTTTTGTGCCAAATCACTGGGAGACGAGGTTAGGGACAGGTATGGGCGACACAGTAGCACAGTGGCTAGCACTGTTACTTCACAGTACCAGGGTCCCAGGTTTGATTCCCGCTTGAGTCACTGTCTGTGTGGAGTCTGCATGTTCTCCCTGTGTCTGCGTGGGTTTCCTCCGGGTGCTCCAGTTTCCTCCCACAAGTCCCGAAAGATGTGCATGTTAGGTAAATTGGACATTCTGAATTCGCCCACTGTGTACCCGAACAGGCGTCGGAATGTGGCGACTAGGGGATTTTCACAGTAATTTCATTGCAGTGTTAATGTAAGCCTACTTGTGACAATAATAAAGATTATATTATTATTATAAATTCTTCTGCAGGAGAGTCAGATGAGGACTTCATTCGGTCAACATACAGAAGAATGCTGATTGGCTTGAACACCAGGATTCTTGCTGTGTTGGCAGGTCTACCAAACATCCTGGGCAGGATTCTCCATTCCTCGACGCCAATTTCGTAATCGGCGATCGGGCAGAGAATCCCTTTTTACGATGGAATCGGAGGCGGCGCCTGTTTTCTGATGCTCCACCCCCTCCAAAACAGCGTCATCGAGGAGCGCGCCGCACGCCGTTGGGTCAGCCTCAGGATGTTACCTGGAGGCCCTTCCCCGATGCCCCTCCCCTGATGGGCCGAGTTCCCAACCACATGGTTAACTCATGGTCTCAGCAGTCGGGTACCCGGCGTGCCGGCTGTGGACTGTGTCCAGCGCGCCAACAGTCGGGCAGAAGCCTTGCTGCTAGCCGGGGGGGCGGGGGGGCGCTTCGGCGAGGGCTGGTGAGTGGTGGCCCAGGGATGGCGAGGGGGTGTCCATGGGAGCACTATCCGGCAGGTCGGGTCCGCGCACGGCCGGCGCATTGATGTCCTGCGCGACCACTGCAGGTCGTCGCCGTGCGCATGCATGGCCACAGACCTGGCTATTCTCCAGCGTTTATATCGGGAAGGCCGTGCGTTTTATGTGGCGCGGCTGCTAGCCCCTCACCAGTCGGAGGATCGGTGCTGGTGCCGCACCGATTTTTACCATGTAAAAGCCACGGATCTTTTGGACATCGCCCCAAAATAGGAGAATCCAGCCCCCTATTTTCACTATCAAGGAGCATCGAGGAGTCTGGCTCCAACATGGCACAATGTGGTTGCCAACTCCGTGACAAAATCTGCAGATCCACGAGTGATGCAGTGTCTGGTGGTCAATGTCTCAGCTTCCACTACATCACACGTGGAAGCCACCGAGATCCATGCCTGCCACCATTATAGCTGTGAATACCAGTGGTCAAATGAGACATGCAAGTAATTCAACAATTTGTCCTCCAGCAGACAACGAGGAATGCTCAAGAGTGCCTATTCGATTTTGCTAATTAGTCCAATATATATACCTATATATTCCATTCATTTCATCTTTTCTTTCTCTCTAAATTTTTGAACAGTGGGCTTTATTTGTTACCTTCCAATCTATGGGAACCATTCTATAATCCAGGGAGTGCTGGGAAATTAAAAACAATGCATTCACTAACTCAGGAGCCACCTTTTTTCATACAATAGGAAATAGGTTATTCGGGAATTTAGTTCTGGTAATTTTTCTTGTAATTTAAATTTATTAATATCAGTTTCTTAAAATTCCTTACTCTAATTAGTCCATTGACGACGGGATCAAGATTTGTATATTCAAGTGCGTAGTAAGGCTCATTTCAAAATGCTTGCACCGGAGTTACCCAAGGCGCGGGATCTAATAGCCACATCTCGAAGACCCCGAGTGGGCGCCGTTTACACTGGTTTCCACAAATGTGGACCAGGCGTACCGGCACTTGGGCAGGGTCTCCCAGACAATCTGGGGCCCCTGGGTGATTGGTCTCTGGACAGAGTGGCACCCCGCGATGCTACCCAGGCATCTTGGTACTGCCAGCCTGGCAGTGCCAGAGTGCCTAAGTGGCACTGCCAGGCTGACAGGGGTACTGCCAGGGTGCCAGGCTGGCAATGCCAAAGCTACACTTAGTCCCATTTCTTGCACGGAGGAGCTCCATTCTCCAACCTGGTAGTGCTGCCTGACCACCTTGGAAGTGCCAGGCTGGCACCCAGGTGGAACTGCCGGGATGTCAGGGTAGCATTGCCATGGTGCCTGGGTGGCAACAGTAGTGGTAGGGTGCCACCCTGTCCAGAGGTCAATCACCCGGGGGCCTCTGATACCCTGGGAGACATTTGTAGGGCACAGTTCTGAACAGTACTTGCCTCAGGAGTTCGAGGCGAAGGCGAGATCAGCTTGCTGCGAATTAGAGTGAGACTAACTACTCCAAAATGCCAGTTTCCCAAATACTGATCCTGCCCACAATGGATGGGATCCAGTTCGAGACGTCTCACGACATCCCGTTAGATCTCTCGAGGCATGGCGAGCCGGGTAGATCCCTGCCGAGGCCTCTCCCGGCAACTACCGGCCACGTTGCGCCCCTTTTCGCCTGAATGGGGGCGCGACGTGGCCAGTGGATCGTGCCCAACATTTCTAAAGGACTCACTTGCACTAACCTCTTCCTTTTTACATACTTGTAAATGCTCTTTAAATTTGTTTTTACATTTCTTACCCTTTGATTTCTTAGCTCTACCCATATTGATTCCACATCCTGATTTTCTGGACAAAAATCCTTTCTCACTTGTGCTATTATTCAAGAGGGGAGGAAGGGATAAACCATGAAACTACCGACTAGTCTAACTTCAGTGGTGGGAAAACTATTGAAAGCAATTCTGAGAGACAGAATGAATCTGCTTTTGGAGAGGCAGGAATTAATCAAGAACAGTCAGCATGGTTTTGTTAAGGGAAGATCATGTCTGACCAATTTGATTGAGTTTTTCAAAGAGGTGACCAGGTGTGTAGATGAGGGAAATGAATTTGATGTAGTCTACTTAGACTTCAGCAAGGCTTTTGATAAGGTCCCACATGGGAGGCTGATAGCGGAGGTGAGAACTCATGGGATCCAAGGAAATTTGACAAATTGGATCCAGATGTGGCTGATTGGCAGGAAGCAGAGGTTGATGGTCAAGGGATGTTTTTCTGACTGGAATGCTGTGTCCAGTGGGGTCCTGCAGGGATCAGTGGTGGGGCCCATGTTGTTTGTATAAATTATTTAGACTTGAATGTAGGAGGATTGATCAGTAAGTTCGAGGATGATACAAAAATTGCTGGGATGGTAAATAGTGAGGAGGATAACCTTGGGTTACAGGAGGACATTGACAGGCCGGTCGATGGGCTGAGCAGTGGCAAATGGAACTAAATCTGGATAAATGTGAGGTGATGCACTTGGGCAGGACAAATAAGGCAAGCAAATACAAAATGAATGGCATACCCTGGGAACTCAAGTATCAGAGGGACATTGTTGTGCATGTACACCGGTCCCTTAAGGTAGCAGGCAGACGGATTAAGTGGTTAAGAAAGCATATGGTAGACTTGCCTTTATTAGCCAAAGCATAGAGTTTAAGAGCAGGGTGTTTATGCTGGAACTGTATAAAATATTGGTTAGGCCACAGCTAGAAAATTGTGTGTAGTTCTGGAATCCACGTTAAGGGAGGGATATGATAGCACTGGAAAGGATGCAGAGGACGAGATTTACAGGACGTTGCCTGGGCTGGAAAGTTTTAGTTATGAAGAGCGGTTGGCTATACTGAGGGGGGACATCCTTGAGATGTGTACAATTATGAGGGGCATAGAGTATCCCTTGATCCCTTGGTGGAGGGATCAATGACCAGGGGACATAGATTTAAGGTAAGGGGCAGGACGTTTAGAGAGGAGGTGAGGGAAAACTTTTTGAGCCAAAGGATGGTGGGAGTTTGGAATTCGCTGCCTGAAAGGATGATGAAGGCAGAGATCCTCATCACATTTAAGAAGTATTTAGATGTGCACTTGCCAAGGCCTGCAAGGCTATGGGCTAAGTGCTGGAAAATGGGATTAGAATAGTTAGTTGGTTGTTTTTGACCAGTGCAGATGCAATGGGCCGAAGGGCCTTTTCTGTGCTGTAGACCTCTATGACCATTGCTTTTATCTTATCCTTTTATTATCAGAGCTATGATACCTCCTTTCCATTGTACCTGCTCTTGTATAAGTCGGACCTGGGAATATTTCGTTCACAACCTTGCTCACCTACAGCATCTCATTTATAGATACAAAATGAAACCTATTAATCTCCATTCGAATCATTAATGCAACTATTATCTTGTTACAAATGCTTTGTGTACTAAGATATGATATATTTAATTTTAACTTTTTACTTGTTTTCTTTAGTCGCCATTGGTATATCATTTTGTTAAATTCCTGTCCCTTCATGACACAATCTGCTTGATTTTATCCAAATTACTACTCTGCCTTGACCTTTCTCTTCAGACATATAAATTTACTTTTACAGGAAATCTCCCTATTCCCGATTATTTTAAAGCTCTATTTACCACTCGAGTTATTAAATTAATTAAAACACTGATCTCAGCCCATTTTAAGTGGAGTCCACTGCATAGTTTTAGCGTGTTTGACTGATTTGCTAGAGCGCTTCGAAGATATAACAAACAAAGTGGATAGTGGGGGTCCTGTAGATGTAATGTATCTGGACATTCAGAAGGCATTTGATAATGTGCCACACAAAAGTTTACTATACAAGGTAAGATCCCACAGGTTTGGGGTTAATATCTTAGTTTGGGTAGAGGATTGACTAACCAACATAAAGTGGAGAGTGGAGACAAGTGGGTCTTTTTCTAGTTGGCAAGCTGCATCTAGTGGTGTGCCAAAAGGTTCGGTCCTCAGACCCCAACTATTTACAATCTTCATTAATGACTTGGATGCAGGAATAGAATGTACTATAGCCAAATTTGCAGATGACTCTAAAACAATTGGTAAAGCAAGTCGCAAGCAGGGAATAAGAAATTTACAAATGGATATGGATAGGTTAGGTGAGTGGGCCAAAATTTGGCAGATGGCATTTCACGTAGATAAGCGTGAGATTATCCATTTTGGTCGGAGGAACAAACGGGCAACTTTTTTGAAAATTTAGAGTACCCAATTATTTATTTTTCCAATTAAGGGGCAATGGAGCATGGCCAATCCACCTAGTCTGCATATCTTTTGGGTTGTGGTGGTGAGACCCACACAAACACGGGGAGAATGTGCAAACTCCACACGGACAGTGACCTTGGCCGGAATCAGACCCAGATCCTCAGCACCATGAGGCAGCAGTGCTAACCACTGCACCACCATCCCACCCTAAAGAAAAGAACAACTTATTATCTGAGAGAAACTTCAAAATGTTTTGGTGCAGAGCGATCTGGGTGTCCTCGTGCATGAATTACTGAAAGTTAGTACGCAGGTGCAGTAGGTAATAAGGAAGGCAAATGGAATTTTGACATTCATTGCAAATGGAATAGATATAAAAGTAGAAGTGTTGTTATAACTGGATAGTGCATTGGTGAGACCACATCTGGAGTACTGCACACAGTTTTGTTCCCTTATATGAGGAAGGATATAGATGCATTAGAGGCGGTTCAGAGAAGGTTCACTAGATTGATTCCAGGGATGAAGGACTTGTCCCATAAAGAGAGATTGAGCAGTTTACGTATACTCGCTGGAGTTTAGAAGAATGAACGGAGATCTATTTGAGATATATAAGATGCTAAAAGGGATTGACAGGGTAGACATGGATCGGATGGTTCCCCTTGTTGGACATTCTAGATTGAGTGGCCATAGAGTTAGGCTAAGGGATGGCAGATTTAAAACAGAAATGAGGAGGAATTACTTCACTCAAAGGGTGATGAATCTGTGGAATTCTCCAGCCCAGAGTGCAGTGGACGCTGGAACATTAAACAAATTTAAGGAGGAGATAGATAGGTTTTTAATTAGTAGAGGGATGAAGGGTTATGGGGAGCTGGCAGGAGGATGAAGATGAAGCTGAGATGTGATCAGCCATGATCATATTGAATGGCAGATCAGGCTTGAGAGGCTGAATTGCCTCCTCCTGCTCTTAGTTCTTACATTCATATCAATGGATTAGCATCCTCTTTCCTATAATGACAAAGATAGGTGTTCAATGGTCCTGGCAGAACTCAAACTGAGCATTGCTGAGAAGGCTTTACTGCTGAGTAAGTGCCCTTGACAGCACTGTTGATGACACCGTCATTTTTCTGATGGTTGAGAGTAGACTGATGGTGGGGTGGACAGGGTGGGGATGAGGTTTGGGTGTGGGGACAGATTAATCGGTCAGATTACGTTTTCCTGGTTTTTGAATGGATAGAACATTCTGTCGCATAATTGACAATGTTGTAGTTGTACAGGAACAGGTTGGATAGAGGAACAACTAGTTCAGAGCCACAAGTCTTCAGAACTACAGCTGGGATGTTGTCAGGTCCAAAAGACTCTGCAGTATCCATGCCTTCAGCCATTTTCTAATACTACATGGAATGAATTGAATTGGTTGAAGACAGGCATCTGTGATGCTGGGGATCTCAAAAGGAGACCATGATGGATCATCCAGTTGGGACTTCTGGTTGAAGATAGCTGCAAACGTTCAGCCTTGTCTTTTGCACTGAAGTGCTGAACTCCTCCATCATTCTGGATAGGCATAATTGTGGAGTCTCCTCCTCCTATTAGCTATTTTAATTGTCCACCACTATCCATGACTGGATGTAGCAAGACTGCAGAGCTTAGGTCTGGCCCATTGATGTGGGATCATTTAAATCTGTCTATACCATGCTGTTTACATGCATGTAGACCAGTGTTGTAGCTTCACCAGGTATGGCTGGTGCTGCTCCTGCCATGATCATCTGCACTCTTCATTGAACAAGGGTTGATCTCCTGGATTGATGGTAATCATTGAGGGAATGAGGATTGTACTGGGCCATGAGGTTACAGATTGTGGTGGCACACACATCTGCTGCTGCTCACGGTCCACAGCACCTCAGGGATGTCGGCCGGAATAGTCCGGCTGTTGTGATTCTTGGTTCCCGCTGGGAGCACACCCCCACCTGCGGGTTTCCCAGCAGGGTGTCTTCAATTGGAAACTCCATTGACATAGTTAAAGGATGGTCACGACTGGGAGTTAAATATCCAAGGGTATCAAACTATACGGAAGGACAGAGTGGATGGTAAGGGAGGTGGTGTAGCCCTGTTATTTAAGGATGACATCTGGGCAATAGTGAGGGATGACATTGGTGCTCTGGAGGATAAGGTTGAATTCATTTGGGTGGAAATCAGGAATAGTAAGGTGAAAAAGTCACTGATAGGAGCAGTCTATAGGCCACCAAATAGTAACATTATGGTGGGGCAGGCAATAAACAAAGAAATAACGGATGCATGTAGAAATGGTACAGCAGTTATCATGGGGGATTTTAATCTACATATCGATTGGTTTAACCAGGTCGGTGTTAGTTCTACCATCCGGATTCAGCCGCACTTTGCGAATCACTAAATCTCAGTAGAAATTTAAGTTAAAATTTCTCCGGTGCAAATAAGGATTGTTTTATTTGTCTTCTATTGATTACAATTGAAAGTCATTTAAAAGGCAATTCGTAGACAATTGAAACTTTCAAAGAATCACAGAAATTATTTTCTTGCTTAGGCAAACAGCCCGCAGTAACTTCAAAAGTCAAGTCAGAAAATGAAATATGAAAGACAGCGAATAGTTCAGTCAAAGTATAGATTGATTCCGGAAAGAGAGAGAGAGAAAGAAATCCAGCTAAAAATGGCCGAACGAAACTTCACAGTTATACTGTATCATATCTGTCTTTAGCCATCTAATTACACCCCAATATAATCCTAATTGGTTTGGGTTAGATTCAAATACATTTGATTTGATGGTAAGCTGTCCATCTTTAATATGAAACATGAACCTAAAATGAATTCCTGTATGAGTTATGGAATGCTGTTATCGCAAGTGACCTGAACTGGTATGTTGCTGAGTACAACAGCGCCTTTAGGTTCCTGTGGCATTGCCATGGAGACTGCCCTGTCCTTGGTCACTTTATCTTGCAAATGTATTTGTTAGCTGAGTAAGAATGCTGGGCGAAATTCTCCATTATCGGCGGAAAGTCCGCCGATCGGCGCAAAAAACGGCGCAAATCCCACTTGCGTCACGTCATAAAAATGGGCCGATAGTCTGCGGCCCGAAATGGGCTAGCAGCGACGTAACGGGATCCGCGCTTGCGCAGTGGTTCACGCCGTGCAGCGTCATACGCGCTGCACGGCGTGACGGCTCATAAGGCCGCGCAGCTCCCCCCCACCCGACCGGAACAGCCGACCGCAACACCCGACTTGATGGCTGGCCGTCGCTCAGCCCCGAGGTTCGAGTCACGCGATGTGGAGGCGCTCCTGGACGCGGTGGAGCAGAGAAGGGACGCCCTGTATCCCGGGCACGGCCGCAGAGTTGCCCCACGCCACAGCCGGCGTCTGTGGAGGAAGGTGGCAGAGGCCGTCACCGCTGTGGCCCTAACACCACGGACAGGCACCCAGTGCCACAAGAAGGTGAACGACCTCGTCAGAGCAGGCAGGGTGAGCCTCCCCATATCCCCCATATCCCCCCTCCCCCAAATCCCCCCTCCCCCATATCCCCCCTCCCCATATCCCCCATATCCCCCCTCCCCCATATCCCCCCTCCCCCATATCCCCCATATCCCCCCCTCCCCCATATCCCCCCTCCCCCATATTCCCCATATCCCCCCTCCCCCATATCCCCCCTCCCCCATATCCCCCTCCCCCATATCCCCCCTCCCCATATCCCCCTCGCCCATATCCCCCCTCCCCCATATCCCCCATATTCCCCCCTCCCCCATATCCCCCCCTCCCCCATATCCCCCATATCCCTCCCTCCCCCATATCCCCCCTCCCCCATATCCCCCATATCCCCCCTCCCCCATATCCCCCATATCCCCCCCTCCCCCATATCCCCAAGTGAATCCAGCCCTAACCTTAACCTCTGCAATGCACGCGCAACCGATGGCGTGCATTCATATACCTGCCTAACACTGTTGCCTTTTACCCCTGCCACCACCAGCCCCCCCCCCCCCCCCCCCCCCAGGAGAAGCGCGCACACAACAATAGGGAGCATGTGAGGACTGGAGGAGGGCCCGCTGATGAGAGGCCACTGACCGTACACGAGGAAAGGGCCCTGGAACTGGCTGGCGGACCTGAGGACCGGGAGGTTGCTGATGCAGAGGTCGGGGCCCCACGAGCAAGTGAGCCACCAACAGCCCGTCCCCATATCCCCCCTCCCCTATATCTCCCTCCCCCGTATCACCTGATCACTGCCTGATGTCTAACCATGCATGCTTCATTGTGTATCGCAGGACCAAACGTCCAGGCACCCATCCCCGCAGATGCAGACCGCCCGCAGGATGCCCCTCGGAGACCACAGGAGACGGAGAGACCCGCACCCTCCAGCATGCGACGCCCGCAGGATGCCCCTCGGAGACCACAGGAGACGGAGAGACCCGCACCCTCCAGCATGCGACGCCCGCAGAATGCCCCTCGGAGACCACGGGAGACGGAGAGACCCGAACCCTCCAGCATGCGACGCCCGCAGGATGCCCCTCGGAGACCACGGGAGACGGAGAGACCCGAACCCTCCAGCATGCGACTCCCGCAGGATGCCCCTTGGAGACCACGGGAGACGGAGAGACCCGCACCCTCCAGCATGCGACGCCCGCAGGATGCCCCTCGGAGACCACGGGAGACGGAGAGACCCGAACCCTCCAGCATGCGACGCCCGCAGGATGCCCCTCGGAGACCACGGGAGACGGAGAGACCCGGACCCTCCAGCATGCGACGCCCGCAGGATGCCCCTCGCACACCACGGGAGACGGAGAGACCTGGAGCAACAGGGAGACGACACCCCCGTCACGTCCGGGAGCGACCACCCAGCGATGAGGGGGGCAGCCACAGGCCCCTGTCACATCCGAGCCAGGACACCACTACCCAGGACACCACTATCCAGGACACCCCTACCCGGGACACCACTACCCAGGACACCCCTACCCGGGACACCACTACCCGGGACAGCACTACCCGGGACAGCACTGCCCGGGACAGCACTACCCGGGACAGCACTACCCGGGACAGCACTACCCAGGACACCCCTACCCGGGAAGACGAAATACCGGACAGTGACTCAGAGTGGATGGGTGGAGACGAACCCCCACCCCAAAGTGCCATGGACTCAGAGTGGGACGAAGAGCACGACACAACGCCACTGCTGTCACCAACACCCTCCACCATCGCAGAAACACTCACCACGGTTGGGCACTTTAGTGATGAGGCGTCTGGTACACTCACTGGTGCGCACAACACAGCCGTCCCGGTACAGCAGGTGGAGGTAGGAGCAGCAGAGGGACCGGGCGGTCGGAGGGCAGCCCAGGCCAAGCGAACATCTGCCGCCCAGATGGATCCCGGGTTCCTGCAGTTACCACACCCACACATAGATCCGATGCAACCACCGACACGGAGACGAGCGAATAGGGTGATGGGTGGCTTGCGGCAGCTGCGGTCGCAGGTGGAGGAGTCCACCCGTGTCCAGGAGCTGGGAGTGCTCCCGGTCATGCGTGCCACCCAGGCTTACACCGCACGGGTGGCGTCCGCGGTGGAGGCAATGGGTGCGACGGTGTCAGACATGGGGAACGGTTTGCGAGGCCTGGGGCCTTCCGTGCAGGCGGCGCCTGTGGCCCAGGAAATGGCTGCCCTCTCACAGGAGGCCATGAGCCAGTGCCAGCGCCAGATGGCAGAGGCGCTCAACGCCATAGCCCAGTCTCAGCAGGCCATGGCCCAGTCTCAGCAGGCCATGGCCCAGTCTCAGCAGGCCATAGCCCAGTCTCTGCAGGCCATGGCCCAGTCTCTGCAGGCCATGGCCCAGTCTCAGCAGGCCATCGCTGAGGGCATCGGCGCCAGTGGCCATGTGCGAGCTGGCGTCGCACTGTCGCAGACAGGGTTCGACAACCCCCTGGGCTCCATGGCTGCAAACCTGCAGACCCCTGTCGATACCAGCATGGGCCTCCAGGACTGGCAGCGCCAGATGTCGGGGGCACGTCGGATGGCCAGTCCGTTCGCATCCCCCACCCATGTAGAGGCCTGGGGGCCATCGGGCACCCCGAGGGAGGAGGAGGTGGTGTGGTCCGTCCCGGCTCCCTCTGTAGGGGAGGTCCCGGTACACCGCGACACCTCGGACTCCCCCCCTTCCGTCCCAGGTGCATCGGGTGGGCAACGGGCAGGACAGGCTGGCAGCTCGCCATCCCAGTCGCCCGGGCCGCAGCCTGGCCCATCTAGGCCAGGACACCCCAGGAAACGGCCGCCAAAGGGATCCAGTGTCAGAGGGCAGGAATCACAGGAGTCCACCTCCAGTTCTGCTGTACCGTCTGGGGAACCACGTAGACGTAGTCAAAGGGCCCGTAAGGCCAAACAATTAGACACTGAGTAAGTTGGCACGGGTGCAGGGCACAGATGAGTTTTAGGGGCTAGGGCACGTGCATGAACTCCTTTGGTTATTAAAGTCAATGTTACACCTACCGAAGCTGCCTTTGTGCTCTGTCCAAAGTGTGCGGGCGTGTCATGTACGTTGAGCGCAAGTGTGTGTGTGACGGGTGGTCTTACCTCAGCCCCAGGTGAGTCTGCCCCCTTCCCCCTGGGCCGCCATCAACATCCCCCGGGCAGAGGACGGGACCGTGCGCTGCAGTGTCACAGCCGCATGCAGGGATGGTCCGGGTGGATGGTGGTACTGTGGCCATGGGTCAGACATAGTCCAACGATGTAGAGCTAGGAGCTCATCGGAGGCGGGTTGTCATCATTCTCCATGGCCTGCGATAGACACGCGTCCACCCGCAACTGGGTGAGCCCGGCCCGTTGTGCCGCCGGTGGAACGGCAATTGGGGGTGGGGGGGTGGTGTGCATGCGGGTGGGGTGTGTGGGGTTGGGGAGGGGGGTGAGGGTGCTGGGTGGGTGGATGGGTGGGGGGTGTGGGTGGTCGGCTCTTGTCATGGTGTGCGGTCTGTGGCCATACTACCCGATTCCCACGCCCATCTAGTCAGTGAAGCGGGCGTCTATCAGTCTGTCCCGTGCCCGCTGGGCCAGCCGGTAACGGTGGACAGCCACCCGCCTGTGTCTACCCTGTCTGCCCTGACCATTGCCCCCATCCCCCTCATCTGGGGAGGACTGGGCCTCTTCCTGCTGCTCCTCCACTCCGCCCTCCTCTGCCTGCGGCACATCGCCCCTCTGCTGGGCTATGTTGTGCAGGACGCAGCACACCACAATGATGCGGCCGACCCTATCTGACCGATACTGGAGGGCGCCCCCAGAGAGGTCCAGGCACCTGAAACGCATCTTCAGCACGCCAAAGCACCTCTCGATCACTCCCCTTGTCGCTACATGGGCATCATTGTAGCGGTTCTCCGCCTCATTGCGTGGCCTCCGTATAGGCGTCATCAGCCACGATCGCAATGGGTAGCCCCTGTCGCCCAGCAACCAGCCCCTCAGCCGGGGATGGCGTCCCTCGTACATGCCGGGGATGGATGACCGCGACAACACGAATGAGTCGTGTACACTGCCTGGGTGACGGGCGCAGACGTGCAGGATCATCATGCGGTGGTCGCAGACCACCTGTACGTTCATTGAATAGGTCCCCTTCCTATTAGTGAACACGGCCCTGTTCTCTGCAGGTGGCCGCATGGCGACGTGCATCCCATCGATCGCGCCCTGGACCATGGGGAACCCGGCAACGGCAGAGAAGCCCACGGCCCGGGCATCTTCGCTGGCCCGGTCCACGGGGAAGCGGATGTAGCGGTGCGCCATGGCATAAAGGGCATCTGTCACTGCCCGGATGCACCGATGCACCGATGTCTGCGATATGCCGGACAGGTCCCCACTCGGTGCCTGGAATGACCACGTTGCATAAAAGTTCAGGGCCACCGTAACCTTGACGGACACGGGGAGAGGGTGTCCCCCGCCAGTGCCACGCGGTGACAGGTGTGCCAGCAGGTGGCAGATGTGTGCCATGGTTTCCCGGCTCATCCGGAGTCTCCTCCTGTATTCCCGGTCCGTGAGGTCCTGGTATGACTGCCGGGGCCGGTACACACGGGGCGCCCTCGGGTGCCTCCGTTGCCGTGGGGCCGCGACGTCCTCCTCCCCCTCCTCGTCCTGTCGGTCAGGTGTCCCTCCAGCCTGGGCGGCTGCCGCCTGCCCCTCTGCGGCAGCCTGCGCCGCCTCTCTGGCACGCTCCTCCTCCTCCTCCTCCTCCTCATCCAGGGCAACATAGACATGAGCGGCTGCCACCACGGCGGCCAACATCGCTGGATGGTCTGAAAACATGACGGCCTGGTGGGGGGGAGGGGAACGACGACATGTCATCATTGCCCATATCCTCTCCTCCCCCCAGCCAGGTGGCATGGACCGCATGGGTCCAACTGTTGGAGGCTGGCAACTGGCCAGGTGGACCAACTCATTTGCCCTCCCATCACCCACCCCGGCACGGACCCCCTCCCCAACCTCCACCCCGGCACGGACCCCCCCCCCCAACCTCCACCCCGGCACGGACCCCCTCCCCAACCTCCACCCCGGCACGGACCCCCTCCCCAACCTCCACCCCGGCACGGACCCCCCCCCCCAACCTCCACCCCGGCACGGACCCCCTCCCCAACCTCCACCCCGGCACGGACCCCCTCCCCAAACTCCACCCCAGCACGGACCCCCCCCCAACCCCCAACCTCCACCCCGGCACGGACCCCCCCCCCCCAACCTCCACCCCGGCACGGACCCCCTCCCCAACCCCCAACCTCCACCCCGGCACGGACCCCCCCCCCCAACCTCCACCCCGGCACGGACCCCCCCCCCAACCTCCACCCCGGCACGGACCCCCCCCCCAACCTCCACCCCGGCACGGACCCCCCCCCAACCTCCACCCCGGCACGGACCCCCCCCAACCTCCACCCCGGCACGGACCCCCTCCCCAACCTCCACCCCGGCACGGACCCCCTCCCCAACCTCCACCCCAGCACGGACCCCCCCCCCAACCCCCAACCTCCACCCCGGCATGGACCCCCCCCCAACCTCCACCCCGGCACGGACCCCCTCCCCAACCCCCAACCTCCACCCCGGCACGGACCCCCCCCCCAACCTCCACCCCGGCACGGACCCCCCCCCCCAACCTCCACCCCGGCACGGACCCTCCCCCCAACCTCCACCCCGGCACGGACCCACCCCCCCCAACCTCCACCCCGGCACGGACCCCCTCCCCAACCTCCACCCCGGCACGGACCCCCTCCCCAACCTCCACCCCAGCACGGACCCCCCCCCAACCCCCAACCTCCACCCCGGCACGGACCCCCCCCCCCCAACCTCCACCCCGGCACGGACCCCCTCCCGGCACTCCCCCGGAGCCCAGCCTACTCTAACCACCCCCCACCCCCCCCCCCCCGCTGCACACACACACACACAAGCCGAGACACACCTCTCCTCACGCAATCAGTCTGCGGCCACGCCATTTCCTGCCCAGAGCCAACCCCCCAGGCCGTCACTCACCTCCTCGCTGGTCGGCGTGAGCCTGGAGCACCGGGTCACGCCGATGAAAAGGAGGTTTGATTGACCGTTTACGTCGACGGGACTTCGGCCCATCCGGAAGGGAGAATATCGGCAGGCCGAAAATCGGCTGCCTTGCGCAGACCCGTGACATTCTCCGCGGCAGCGTCGCCATTAACGCCCCGCCGACCTTTCTCCCTTCGGAGACTTCGGCGGGGGCGGGGGCGGGATTCACGGCGGCCAACAGCCATTCTCCGACCCGGCGGGGGGTCGGAGAATGACGCCCGCTGTTTTAATCTATCTGCTTCTGTGTTCTGTTGAAGCTATGTTTTGAAATGACCTGAGGTTATGAGTGATTCAATAGACCAGGGCTCAATACTAAATAGCTATCTTTTGAACTATCGCTTTTACCTATTAGATGTATGAGGAAACAGTGGGCTTCTAGTCGGTCAAGGCAGCCTTGAGGAGTTTTTAGAATGTATCCGCGATAGTTTCCTAGAACAGTGTGTAATGGAACCTACGAGTGAACAAGCGGTCCTAGATCTGATCCTGTGTAATGAGACAGGATTGATTCATGATCTCATAGTTAGGGATCCTCTCGGAAGGAGCAATCACAATACGGTGGAATTTAAAATACAGATGGAGGGTGAGAAGGTAAAATCAAACACTAGTGTTTTGTGCTTAAACAAAGAAGATTACAATGGGATGAGAGATGCGCTAGCTAAGGTAGACTGGGAGCAAAGACTTTATGGTGAAACAGTTGAGGAACAGTGGACAACATTCCAAACGATTTTTCACAGTGCTCAGCAAAGGTTTATACCAACAAAAAGGAAGGATGGTAGAAAGAGGGGAAATCGACCGTGGATATCTGAGGAAATAAGGGAGAGTATCAAATTGAAGGAAAAAGCATACAAAGTGGCAAAGATTAGTGGGAGACTAGAGGACTGGGAAATCTTTAGGGGGCAACAGAAAGCTACTAAAAAAGCTATAAAGAAGAGTAAAATAGATTATGAGAGTAAACTTGTTCAGAATATAATATAAAAACAGATAGTAAACGTTTCTACAAATATATAAAACAAAAAAGAGTGGCTAAGGTAAATATTGGTCCTTTAGAGGATGAGAAGGGAGATTTAATAATGGGAGATGAGGAAATGGCTGAGGAACTGAACAGGTTTTTTGGGTCGGTCTTCACAGTGGAAGACATAAATAACATACCAGTGACTGATGGAAATGGGGCTATGACAGGTGAGGACCTTGAGATGATTGTTATCACTAAGGAGGTAGTGATGGGCAAGCTAATGGCGCTAAAGGTTGACAAGTCTCCTGGCCCTGATGGAATGCATCCCAGAGTGCTAAAAGAGATGGCTAGGGAAATTGCAAATGCATTAGTGATAATTTACCAAAATTCACTAGACTCTGGGGTGGTTCCGACAGATTGGAAAAACGTGACACCACTGTTTAAAAAAGGAAGTAGGCAGAAAGCAGGTAATTGTAGGCCAGTTTAGCTTAACTTTGATTGTAAGGAAGATGCTGGAATCTATCATCAAGGAAGAAATAGCGAGGCATCTGGATGGAAATTGTCCCATTTGGCAGATGCAGCATGGGTTCATAAAGGGCAGGTCATGCCTAACTAATTTAGTGGAATTTGTTGAGGACATTACCAGTGCGGTAGATAACGGGGAGCCAATGGATGTGGTATATCTGGATTTCCAGAAAGCTTTTGACAAGGTGCCGCACAAAAGGTTGCTGCATAAGATAAAGATGCATGGCATTAAGGGTAAAGTAGTAGCATGGATAGAGGATTGGTTAATTAATAGAAAGCAAAGAGTGGGGATTAATGGGTGTTTCTCTGGTTCGCAATCAGTAGCTAGTGGTGTCCCTCAGGGATCAGTGTTGGGCCCACAATTGTTCACAATTTACATAGATGATTTGGAGTTGGGGACCAAGTGCAATGTGTCCAAGTTTGCAGACGACACTAAGATGAGTGGTAAAGCAAAAAGTGCAGAGGATACCAGAAGTCTGCAGAGGGATTTGGATAGGTTAAGTAAATGGGCTAGGGTCTGGCAGATGGAATACAATGTTGACAAATGTGAGGTTATCCATTTTGATAGGAATAACAGCAAAAGGGATTATTATATAAATGGTAAAATATTAAAACATGTTGCTGTGCAGAGAGACCTGGGTGTTCTCGTGAATGAGTCGCAAAAAGTTGGTTTACAGGTGCAACAGGTGATTAAGAAGGCAAATGGAGTTTTGTCCTTCATTGCTAGAGGGATGGAGTTTAAGACTAGGGAGGTTATACTGCAATTGTATAAGGTGTTAATGAGGCCACACCTGGAGTATTGTGTTCAGTTTTGGTCTCCTTACTTGAGAAAGGACATACTGGCGCTGGAGCGAGTGCAGAGGAGATTCACTAGGTTAATCCCAGAGCTGAAGGGGTTGAATTACGAGGAAAGGTTGAGTAGACTGGGACTGTACACGTTGGAATTGAGAAGGATGCGGGGGATCTTCTAGAAACATATAAAATTATGAAGGGAATAGATAGGATAGATGCGGGCCGGTTGTTTCCACTGGCGGGTGAAAGCAGAACTCAGGGGCATAGTCTCAAAATAAGGGGAAGTAGATTTAGGACTGAGCTTAGGAGGAACCTCTTCACCCAAAAGGTTGTGAATCTATGGAATTCCCTGCCCAGTGAAGCAGTAGAGGCTCCTTCATTAAATGTTTTTAAGATAAAGATATAGATAGTTTTTTGAAGAATAAAGGGATTAAGGGTTATGGTGTTCGGGAGGGAAGATGGAGCTGAGTCCACAAAAGATCAGTCATGATCTCATTGAATGGCGGAGCAGGCTCAAGGGGCCAGATGGCCTTCTCCTGTTCCTCGTTCTTATGTTCTTATGACAGCGACGGGAACAGAGAATCCCAGCACCAGTGAACGGTGCGTTGCCGAGAAACAATGGTGAAGGGATCGGAGAATCCATCCCATCCAGTTTTAAGCTACTAGATCAGTCTGATTTTAACCATTTAGTATGGTGGCAGTGCCACACAACACAATGGTAGGTGTCTTCAGGGGAAAATTTGGAGTTCAACTCCATGAGGACAGTGCAATGATAACTCCGACTATTCTCTGGACAGATGTATCTGCGGCAGGTAGATTGGTGAGGTAGTAGGTGTTTCCTTGTGTTGGTGCTCTCCCCTACATGCCACAGGCTCAGTCAGACTGACTAGTCCTTCAGACAAAACAAAGAAATTTAGCTAAACGAGTTTGGACACTGTGTGCAGGATTCTCTATCCCGCTGCACCAGCTTTCCAGTGCGGTGCGCCCTCGCCGGCAGCAGGATTCTCCGACCCGAAAGCCAGCCAATGGGATTTCCCATTGTGGGCAGCCCCACGCCGTCGGGAAATCCCCGGCCATGGGGAGAATCCCGGAGAATCCTGACAGCTGAGAATCCAGCCCAGTATTTCTAAATTGTGAGAATGGCATACCTTTCTTTGTGTTACAAATCTGCACAGAACACATTTCTGTTTCTTCATTAGGTTCTCCTGAAATTATTAACAACAACAATTATAAGGATGTAATAAAAGGTAGAGCAAACTGGATACCAAAGGTTTATTGAATGTATATACATAAATCTATGTATATTATATATGTATATATATATATAAACTTCAGTCGAGTATCACAAAGCATCCATAGTGTTTTGAGCATTTTGGTGGAGCACACATCACTATACAAAAAGCAAAATATACTTCCTGAACAGAAATGCTGAAGCTGTAAATTGACGATTCTCCAAAGTTACCTCTCTCCTCTTGATTGTCAATGGGCATTTGGATATGATTCAAAATGTGGTGAACCTACAACACAAACAGAATGTGATGCAATTACTTCCAGAAAGAATGCAGTGTATAAAATACCTATCTCTCTTGGAGGGATAGAACTGTCATCTCGCAGGACTCATTGACGTAATACTAACTGAAACATTAAGGAAGATACAGAGTATATTTATGAGTGAGAGGTTCAAGTTCAACCTGTGATTGGACTGTTAAGAAATAATGAACTCTTAAATATTCTCTTTGGTATACTTGTCGAAGTGGTCTTGTCATCTAATTATCCAATAACAAAAGGGGGTGAATAGTATTTCCTTATCTAAACAGAATAATTGTATCATTCACACATGTATTTCTTCAATCTCTTCTATTCAGGCCACCTAAGCACTTGGTAAAAAGAAACCAAATGTAAACCATTAAGCTGCAATATTTTACAGTATTTGAATATACAGAGAAACAGTTATGATCAGATTTATTTGTATCACTTAGTACTGCTGTATGTAATAATGAACAAGTACCTTTTTCCCATATCAGGTTATCTGCAGCATTTACTGGAACAGACTGTCATTGCATCATTCTGTTTCGTAAAAAGTCTAACTGAGTGCCTGTGTTTCTATCACTGTTTTTGTTATATATCTCCCTCTAAATATAGCCTAAAGGGCTCAAATATTTCCCAAGATAACGAGTGTGAGCAGATATTGCTACGCACGCAAGGTTTTATAAGATTACTATATTTTGTACTGTCTTAATTGAGGGCAAAATCGAGTAAAGATGAGGGTCATGTGACTTTTATGAGTTCTGCCCAACCACAAGGCTGACAACCATGGGTCGAGGTCAGATTGAAATGCTCATGCCAGGTTTAACACCTGGAACCAAAGGTAGAAGCAGATGTACTTGTTATTTCAGACTTTCTGTCCCAGAGACTTTGAAAAACAGAGAGAGGGAGATAAGGGACAGCAGTTGCTGCATTCTGCAGAGAGAAAAGGCTGTTTTCTGTTAGCTACCGGACAGAATGCTGTGGAAAGCTTGCCCAGTGGTTAAAGAGAAGGAACCCGCAGCAATTTAAAGCTGCGAGTAGGAATCATCGGAGTGGGCCTTACTGCTGAAAGTTAGTTCAGGAACTCTCAGGAAGTTGATGAAAATGACCTTCAATGGTCGCAGGACATTAAAATTCAGCGAAACAGGGGGAAGTGAATCCATTGGATGGTGAGACTGACTGTGGACTGTTTCCTGTAATCATTGTAATCCTATGTTGAGCAAGTGGGGTTATTGGTCATGTTAAGATATTATTAAGGGTTTTCTTTTTTGTAGTTTACAGTATTAGTTGCTGACAAAGGAATGTTTAGTCGGTGTCGATTTTAGTTGGTTTGATACCACAAAAGTCTTAAATCCTGATATATTGCCATGCAATTCCTTTAAACCTTTTTATTAAGGTTTTCATAAAATATCAATAACAAAATGAAAAAGGAACCCAACAGGGTTAAGTACAAACATACCCCCCCCGGTACATAAATAATAAATTAACATTAACACCCCAACTTAACACAACAGGTATATACACCCCCTCAGACCCTCCAGTGTAAATAACAAAAACAAAAATAAAGTAAACACCCCCCCACCACCACCCCCCACCCCGAGTTCCTGCTGCCATTGACCAATGTCTACCGTTCTGCCAGGAAGTCTAAGAACGGTTGCCACCGCCTAAAGAACCCTTGTACCGACCCTCTCAAGGCGAATTTCACCCTCTCCAACTTAATAAACCCCGCCACATCATTGATCCAGGATTCCACGCTTGGGGGCCTCGCATCCTTCCACTGAGGAAGAATCCTTCCCCGGGCTACCAGGGACGCAAAGGCCAGAATACCGGCCTTTTTCGCCTCCTGCACTCCCAGCTCCTCTGCAACCCCAAATATTGCGAGCCCCCAGCCCGGTTTGACCCTGGATTCTACCACCCTCGACACCGTCTTCGCTACCCCCTGCCAAAATTCCTCCAACGCTGGGCACGCCCACAACATATGGGTGTGATTTGCTGGGCTCCCTGAGCACCTAACACACCTGTCCTCACCCCCCAAAGAACCGGCTCATCCTCGTCCCGGTCATGTGTGCCCTGTGCAGCACCTTAAACTGTATGAGGCTGAGCCTCGTGCACGATGAGGAAGAGTTCACCCTCCCTAGGGCATCTGCCCACGTCCCTTCCTCAATCTCCTAACTCCTCCTCCCATTTACCTTTCACCTCCCCCACCGAGGCCTCCTCCTCCTCCTCCTGCATCACCTGGTAAGTTTCCGACAGCTCCCCCGCCCCCCCCTCCGAGAGCACCCTGTCCTGTAATGTGTGTGGCAGCAGGCGTGGGAATTCCACCACCTGCCGCCTGGCCAACGCCCTTACCTGTAAGTACCTGAAGGTGTTCCCCGGTGGGGAGCCCATACTTCTCCTCCAGCTCACCCAGGCTCGTGAACTTCCCGTCCACAAACACGTCCCCCAACCTTCGTATCCCTGCCCCGTGCCACCCCGAAAACCCTCCATCTGTTCTCCCTGGGACGAACCGGTGGTTCCCCCGTATTGGGGTCCACACCGAGGCCCCAACTTCCCCCTGTGCCGCCTCCACTGCCCCCAGATTTGGAGGGCAGCCGCCACCTCCGGGCTCGTGGTATACCTCCTTGGAGGGAGCGGCAGCGGCGCCGTTGCCAGCACCCCCAGAGCCGTACCCACACAAGACGCCGTCTCCAGCCTCTTCCATGCAGCCCCCTCCCCCTCCATCACCCACTTGCGCACCATCGTCGCATTGGCGGCCCAGTAGTACCCACAGAGGTTGGGTAGCGCCAGCCCCCCCCCCCCTATCTCTACTCCGCTCCAGGAACACCCTTCTCACCCTCGGAGTCCCTCGCGCCCACCAAATCCCATTATACTCCTGTTAACCCGCCTGAAAAAAGCCTTCGGGATAAACACAGGGAGGCACTGGAACAGGAACAAAAACCTTGGGAGCACTGTCATTTTGACTGACTGCACCCTACCCGCCAAGGACAGCGGCAACGTGTCCCACCTCTTGAACTCCTCCTCCATTTGCTCCACCAGCCTTGTGAAATTAAGCTTATGCAGGGCCCCCCAGCTCCTGGCCACCTGGACCCCCAAATACCTGAAGCTCCTCTCCGCCCTTTTTAGTGGGAGCTCGCCAATCCCCCTCTCCTGGTGCCCTGGGTGAACTACGAACAGCTCGCTCTTCCCCATGTTGAGCTTGTACCCCGAAAAATCCCTGAATTCCCTAAGGATCCTCATTACCTCCGGCATTCCACCCACCGGGTCCGCCACATATAGCAGCAAGTCTTCCGCATAGAGCGACACACTATGCTCTTCCCCACCCTGCACCAACCCCCTCCAGTTCCTCGACTCCCTCAGTGCCATAGCCAGGGGTTCAGAGCGAAGAGCAGGGGGGACAGGGGACACTCCTGCCTCGTCCCTCGGTGCAACCGAAAGTACTCGGACCTCCTCCTATTTGTGGCCACACTTGCCATCGGGACCTCATACAACAGCCTAACCCACCTGACAAACCCCTCCCCAAACCCA
This sequence comes from Scyliorhinus torazame, assembly GCF_047496885.1. Lineage (NCBI taxonomy): Eukaryota > Metazoa > Chordata > Chondrichthyes > Carcharhiniformes > Scyliorhinidae > Scyliorhinus > Scyliorhinus torazame. Next base: position 146,122,329 of record NC_092721.1, on the reverse strand, counting down.
AACCTCTTCAGCACCTCCCACAGGTACCCCCACTCTACCCTATCGAAGGCTTTCTCAGCGTCCATCGCCACCACTATCTCCGCCTCCCCCTCCCTCGCCGGCATCATGATAACGTTCAAAAGCCTCCGCACATTCGCATCCAACTGCCTTCCCTTCACGAACCCCGTCTGGTCTTCGTGGATGATCTGCGGCACACAATCCTCAATCCTCGTGGCTACGACCTTCACCAGCACCTTGGCATCTACATTTAGCAACAAAATTGGTCTGTAAGACCCACACTACAGGGGATCCTTGTCCCGCTTCAGGATCAAGGAGATCAGTGCCCGGGACATCGTCGGGGGCAAAGCCCTCCCCTGCCTTGCCTCATTGAAGGTCCTAACTAGCAACGGCCCCAACAGGTCCATATATTTTTTTATAGAATTCGACCGGGAAACCGTCTGGCCCCAGTGCCTTCCCCGCCTGCATGCTTCCTATCCCTTTGGTCAGCTCCTCCAGCCCAATCGGGGCCCCCAATCCTGCCAGCAGTCCCTCCTCCGCCTTTGGAAACCTCAATTGGTCCAGGAAGCGGCCCATCCCTCCCTCCACCCGAGGGGGCCCGGACCGGTATAATTCATCATAAAAGTCCCTGAAGACCCCATTGATGCCAACCCCACTACGCACCACACTCCCTCCCCTGTCCTTAACTCCCCCGATCTCCCTAGCTGCGTTCCCCATACTCGTAAATCGCCCCCTGGGCCTTCCTCCACTGCACCTCCGCCTTCTTGGTGGTCACCAGGTCGAATTCAGCCTGGAGGCTACGCCTCTTCCTCAATAACCCTTCCTCGGGCTCCTCCGCATACCTCCTGTCTACCCTCACCATCTCCCCCACCAGCCTCTCCCTCTCCCCTCATTCCCTCCTCTCCTTGTGAGCCCTAATGGAGGTCAGCTCTCCCCTAACCACCACCTTCAGCGCCTCCCATACCATCCCCACTCGGACCTCCCCGTTATCATTGGCCTCCAGGTACCTCTCCATACTTCCTCGGACCCGCTCGCTCACCTCCTCGTCCGCCAACAGTCCCACCTCCAAGCGCCACAATGGACGCTGGTCCCTCTCCTCCCCCAGCTCTAAGTCCACCCAATGCGGGGCGTGGTCCGAAATGGCTATCGCCGAATACTCAGTATCCTCTGCTCTCGCTATCAGCGCCCTGCTCAAAATAATAAAGTCGATTCGGGAATAAGCCTCATGGACATGTGAGAAGAATGAAAATTCCCTAGCCCCGGCCTTGCAAATCTCCAAGGTCCAACCCCCTCAGCACTCTAGCCACCGCCGGCTTCCTACCCGTCCTAGACCTGGAGCGATCCAATGCCGGATCCAGCACCATGTTAAAGTCTTCCCCCATTATCAGGCCCCCCACGTCCAAGTCTGGGATCCGACCATGCGCCGCATAAAACCCGCACCGACCCAATTCGGGGCAAACACATTGACCAGTACCACCTGTGGTGTTGGGTGCTCTGGTGCACAGATGAGCCAACACAGTTGTATGTGGTACAACTCTATTTTATTTTAACTCTTATAATACAGTTCGTTCTGGATACTCTGCACGTGCTGTCTCCCTGAGTGTGTTTGGTGGCAGATGTGTCCTGGTCCGCCTCTGCAGCTAATACTGACCACCAGGGGTCGTGTCTGTGCTTTTATATCTTTCTGTCATTGGTTGTGGTGTTGTGTGTTCTGATTTGTCTGTTGGTGTGTCTATCATGATGTGTGTGTTTGAATATCATGACATCCCCCCTTTTTACAAAGATATGTGCCTACGTGGTTATAAATATAATTGTGTCGTGAGTGCATCGAAGAGTGTGTGTGTGTGTTATGTACAGCGTGTGTATATGACGTAACTATTTACATGGGGCGATGTCGGGTGCGTCACACTAACAAGGTTGTACCATAACAAAACTTGGATGCGAGAGAAAAAAAAAAAAAACTTGAACATTGGTCTGGTCAGACGATGTCTGGAACAATAAACAACAACAGGTTATAATACAGAAGTGTTTGACTTTTTGAACGTATGAACAGCGTTATAAGTCCAGTCTAATGGGTGACCGCCTCAAGAATGGGCTGGTCCTCAAGCCGGTTCAGCTGTGGAGATGTGGGGTCACACTGGTTCACCTTGGACTGTTGGAGGTGATGCTGTTGCCGAAGTCTCTACTTTACCATTTGTTGTACTTCGTGCAGTGCTTGGTTTTTTCATTCGTGCAAATATAACATTCAACATCTTTGTTAGTGGTGCCTTGGCTGTGGTTTGGTTCTGGTGGCGATGGAAGGGGCATGATCCGTGGCATCTCCACGAAGTCATCCTTGGGAACCAGTGGAGGATCCGGCGTGTGCGTACGGTTCAGTTGCGAGCGTGGAAGGCGGCGCAAAGCTCGCTGATTGCGCCTACGCACCAATCCATCCGCCCTGCATGCCAGGAACAAGGTGGAGTCTTTTTCTTTTTATGTTTGTGGTGGACGGCATCTTGTAGCCGATGGGTCGTTGCCATCGAAGTAGCACCATCACTAATATCATGCAAGGCGATGACTGTGCCAGATGTGGAAGTTGGCCGAGACCGTGTACGCTGGTTCCGGCCACCTGCTGTGCCGGAAGGGCGACTCCGCAGAGAAACGTCGAAGCATGTCGCCTTGGAGAGAGAATTGTTGCTCGCATCAACGTCTGGCGATGGCGCGAATTGGTGTGTCCATCTTGGACCGCCGGTGCTGGTTGCCACTGCCGACCCAGTGGGACTGCCACGCGATCCATTCCCTGTCGCCGTGGCATCCGCCGTCACCCTGAGCGTGCCATCACCGAGGCCGCGACACTGCCCGTCCGGAGCAAGGTCTGGCGTGCGCGAATCAGAGTCGGCGCTTGGCTGCTCCCCATCTGGAGTCCGGTCTGCCTTCCGTCGATGCCCCCCGTCTGGAGTCCCAACAGGTTCACTGGAGGCAGCCGAGATTCCCTGAAGCTGCACTTCTGGAGTCGGAACATGCAGGAATGCACCAACCAGTGGAGAGGGTCGAGCCATCGAGGGTGGAAGCGGTGCGCTGCCACCGCAGTCGTCAGTGGTCCCACCGTGATCGTCGAGTGCCTCGGTACGCACTAGGCGAGGTCTGTCACCTTGCACCTTTTGCATGGGAAGTGGGATGCTGTCGTCACTCGTCTCACATCCCGTGGATAGATCCTCATTAGCAGCTTGCTGTTCACTAGGGTTGGGTAAATTGTCAGAGTTTTCATCTGGTGGTGCACACCATGTCGGTGGACTGTCATTGTCTTGCCGTTGTCCTTCATTTGGGCTTTTCTTCTTTGGAATTTTAAATCTTCCCCCAGACATTGCAGAACCTTGTTTATTACCCCCAAATTCTCCCATAGGTATGGTCTCGAATATAGGATCCAATGTTTCTATCGACATTGTACTATTTTCCAAGGAACATTCCGTTTCACTTTTCTTCTCAGGTGCCTCATATGTATCTTTGTCTAATGTACATGCCTTCATGGTCTCTGGGTCTGATTTTGCTGGGACTGGCATGGTCACAGTCTCTCTTTTACTGTTCTCAATTGCCCACATTATACTCCCCATACATAACTGCTTAATCACTGGGGTTAGTGTGGTACAATGGATAATCGGGTCGACCTTATCTGCATCTTCACCATTAGTGGAAAGCACACTTGGTTCACTTGAAACTGCTGTGGGTTTTAAATTCGTTATCTGGCTACTCGATGTCGGTGTCCTCAGGATTCTTGCTCCAATGTTCTGCTCAATAATCAGTGGAGCGTGTATAGGTTCAATGCAATTAATGTTCCCCTCAAGGTTTGAAGAGTCATTACTGACTAACTGCTGGTCTCCGAAGTTGGGATTTTGCGGTGTTGTGTTGAAGGGAGACATTTGTCCCTGCTGTAGATATGATTCAGGCTGTGTTATTTCCATTGCCTGAGGATCAATGTCTTGTCCATTTTTTCGATCCGTACTAAAACACTGGCAATTCTCAGTCTGCTCCTTGCAAGTTAAACATTCAATTAATTTCGTTAGCAAATCCTCAGCATCCTTCTGTGGCCGTGCAGCATTATTAATCTCTGTTCGGCTATAATGATCCTGAAGGTCAGCGCATAAACCTTTTTTCTTCGGGCTTGGACGAGGCGATTCCTTTGGCTTGTCTTCAGTTGGGCTTGAACAGTCTTCAGCGCTGTGCCCTTCATTGTAGCATGAGAGACCGTCATGGTCATGCTGCTGTGTAGTGGAGCATGGTAGGCTGTTATAGCCTTCTTGCTGTTCACGTGAGCATGGCAGACTTGCATCGTCTGCCGCTGGTTGGTCAGGAGAGGTTGCTAGACCCTCATGGTCTTGTTCCTGCAAGGACTGCACATTGGAGTCTTGCGTTGCTTCTATCGTGGAGGCTGTCCACGAGCTCTCTGTGGAGGCTTGTGACACTGGTGTCACTTCTTGTTCGTGCAAGGACTGCGCTCTGGAGTCTTGCGTTGCTTCTATCGTGGAGGCTGTCCACGAGCTCTCTGTGGAGGCTTGTGACACTGGAGTCACTTCTTGTCCGTGCAAGGACTGCGCTCTGGAGTCTTGCATTTCTGCAATTGTGGAGTCTGTCCACGAGCTTGCTGTGGAAGCTTGTGACACTGGAGTCACTTCTGGTTCATGCGAGGACTGCACTCTGGAGTCTTGCATGTCTTCTTTCATAGAGTCGGGAACGTTGAGCGGGACGTGGACCACGCTCTGTGTGGCAGCAGGGCACTCTCCGTGTGCTTGCACCGCTCCCTGTCTGTTAATGTCAGGCTGCAACATCATCCGGTACTGATAAGTTGGAACGTCATATCTGCTGGATTGAAGATCCTCAAATCCGAAAAATGAATCCGCATCTGCGTCGGATTCAATGTGGGGGCCGCCAATGTGCAACACGAAAGGTTCGTCCGAGTCATAGTCATATAGGACCACGGAGCTATCATTGGGCTCGCGAGGTCCGGAAACACTGTAAAGATCGTCATCGAAGTATTCAAGGTCGGAATCATCAGCTTGTGCGTAGGTAACTGCTTGTCGGAGGGTTCTTCGGAGGTCAAATTCATCTCCTGGGTCAATTTGCGGCACTGTGCTGTCATTCCAGGTGAGGGAAGGTTGTTTTACAGCTTTAACAGATTTTTGTTTTTTTGATTTGGGACGTTTCCCTTTTAAATTGGATTTGGGACATTTCCCCTTTAAATTGGTGCAGTCTGGGGCCTCTGACATCCTGACGCTCGGTATGTAGCACGTAGGAAGCGACTGCGCATGCTCAGATCGCTGTTCCTTTACCGATGGCCGTTTTCTTGACTGCGCATGCGCAGCATCTCGTGCATGCGCAAACGAAACTTCCGGTTCTGCGCACTGCTCGCGCAACTGTGCTAGCGTTATACCTTTAGCAAGATGGCCGCCGACCTCGACCCAGCCCTCTCTCAGGCCCGGGATTTCGGCCTCTGGGAATTCGGGCTCCGGGATCCCAGCCACGAGGTGAGTACTGCAGCTTTTCTTACCTTTATTTGCCGATTGGATTGCGTTTTCTTCACAGTACTTGGAGAATTTGTCCAGGACTGCCTGGTAATCGTACCTTTGCTGCCTCCTGAAGAACCTGAACCTTGTGAATATTTCTCTTGCCCTTGCACCGGCGATGGTGAGGAGAAATTCAATTTTTTCGCTATCATCCAGGTCTTGGAGTTCAGCTGCCACCAGGAACAATTCGAACATTTGCCGGAATCGCCGCCAGTTTTCGCGGAGATCGCCGTAGCACTGGAGCGGCTGCGGAACCGGGAGCTCTATCATTTTGCCTGGGCACTGCTGGTTGTCTGTGTACACTGAGGTATGCCGGCAGGTATCGATCCACTCCTGTACCATGTGGTGTTGGGTGCTCTGGTGCACAGATGAGCCAACACAGTTGTATGTGGTACAACTCTATTTTATTTTAACTCTTATAATACAGTTCGTTCTGGATACTCTGCACGTGCTGTCTCCCTGAGTGTGTTTGGTGGCAGATGTGTCCTGGTCCGCCTCTGCAGCTAATACTGACCACCGGGGGTCGTGTCTGTGCTTTTATATCTTTCTGTCATTGGTTGTGGTGTTGTGTGTTCTGATTTGTCTGTTGGTGTGTCTATCATGATGTGTGTGTTTGAATATCATGACACCACCCTCTCTCCTTGCAGCTTACCACTTACCATTACGTACCTACCGCCATTATCTGCCACATTGCTCGACGCCTCGAATGACAGCTTCTTTCCCACCAAGATCGCCACCCCTCGATTTTTGGCATCCAGCCCCGAATGAAACACCTGACCTACCCACCCTTTCCTCAATCTTACCTGGTCTGCCACCTTCAGGTGTGTCTCCTGGAGCATAACCACATCAACCTTCAGCCCCGTCAGGTGCGCGAACACCCGGGCCTGCTTGACCGGCCCATTCAGTCCCCTTACATTCCAGGTTATCAGCCGGATCGGGGGGCTACCCGCCCCCTCCCCCGCCGACTAGCCATAACACTTCCTTGGCCAGCCACACACCCGCACCCCACGCCCGGCCCATTCCCCACAGTGGCAGACCCCCGTCTCGACCCCCTCCCACTCGCTCCAGCTCCCCCTTGTCCATAGCAGCAGCAACTCCACCCCCCCCCCCCCCCCCCGCCCCCGGCTAGGACCCATCCTAGCTGTTTTACTCCCCCCATTGCACTTCCGCAAATGAGCTGACTCCTGCTGACCCCGGCCACTCCCGCCTCTCCTTCGAGTCCTCCCATTGTGTGACACACCCTCCTCTTCCGTTCCCCATCCACAGGCTCTCCCCCTCCCCCTTCCATGCTGAGCGCGGGAAACAACCCTCGCTTCCCCGCCCTGGCCCCGCCCCCTCCAGTCTTCAGCGCGGGAAAAAGCCCGCGCTTTCCACCTACCCGGCCCCGCCACCTCTGACGCAGCTCCTTTTACAGGCCCAGTCCCCTCACCCCCGACTCGGGCCTCCCCCTCCCCCACGGGGCCCCATCTCACCGCCAGCCATCCACACCTGTTCCATTTGCTTTCCCCCCTCCAAGAGCCCCCCTGACCAACCCAACCAAAACAGTGCCCAACCCGCCCTAACCACCCTCACCGACCAGAAAGAGAAAAACACAAAGAAAAAGAAACCAAGAGCAAAGGACCCCCCTCAAAAAGTAACATATCAACCGCAGTCCCCAAACGCCCATCCCGACCCTCAATCTGTGTCCAATCTCTCGGCCTGAACAAAGGCCCACGCCTCCTCCGGAGACTCAAAATAATTGTGCCGGTCCTTGTAGGTGACCCACAGTCGTGCCGGCTGCAACATACCAAACTTCATCCCCTTCCTGTGCAGCACCACCTTCGCTTGATTGTACCCGGCCCTCCTCTTCGCCACCTCCGCACTCCAGTCCTGGTATATTCGAACCTCCGCGTTCTCCCACCTGCTGCTCCTCTCCTTCTTGGCCCACCTCACACTCCCGATCAGCGAACCGATGACACCACACCAGCACCGCCCGCTGAGGCTCGTTAGCCTTGGGCCTCCTCGCCAGCACTCTATGGGCCCCTTCCAGCTCCAGGGGCCCCTGGAAGGACCCCGCTCCCATCAGCGAGTTCAACATGGTGACCACATAGGCCCCCACGTCCGGCCCCTCCAGTCCCTCCGGGCGGCCCAGAATCCCAAGATTCTTCCGCCTCGACCGATTCTCCATCTCCTCGAACCGCTCCTGCCATTTCTTGTGGAGCGCCTCGTGCGCCTCCACCTTTACCTCCAGGCCTAAGATCTCGTCCTCGTTGTCGGAGATCTTTTGTCGGGCCTTGCGAATCGCCACCCCCTGGGCCGTCTGTGTCTCCAGCAGCTTATCAATAGAAGCCTTCATTGGCTCAAGCAGGTCCGTTTTAATCTCTCTGAAGCAGCGCTGGATACCCTCCTGTTGCTCCTGCGCCCACTGTATCCACTCTGCCTGGTCTCTGCCCACCGCCATTTTGTTCTTCTTCCCTCGCACCTTCTTCGGGTCCACCACCACCTTTTTAGTCGCCCCGCTCCTGGTAAAAGCCATATACTATCGGGGAATTGTTGTAATCTCCTTCCCACACCAGGAAACGTCGAAAAAGTGCCATTGGGGGCCCTGAAAAGAGCCCAAAAGTCCATTTTTGCGGGAGCCGCCGAATGTGTGACTTAGCTCCACATAGCCGCAACCGGAAGTCATCCATAGCCGCAACCGGAAGTCATCATTGCCATGCAATTCCTTTAGGTTGTACACTGGGAATTTACATTTCTTGCTTAAAAGTTATCAATCTCTACAGGGATCATAAAAAATTGAGAGCACTGGCAGGATAAAATACAAAGGTTGGGAATGAGCACACTGGTATTTTCTAGATTTGAATTGAACAAGATTTCAGTTAAATTTGCTGCATTCACTGAAATGTTAACATGGTTATGTCCGTTGTTGAAGCATTTCACGAAAGGGGTGACCTGACCATGAATATCTTACAAGAGTTAACAAAGGCTAATTTGAATGCTCTGGCAGAAAAATGAGAAATAGAGTTAAAATTAGAACTTGCAGAGATTTTTAAAGTACTGGTTCAAGACGAGGAGCGAAATTCTCCATCCCGCCCCGCCACGTTTCTGCCCCGACCCACCGGCGGGATGCTCCGTTACACCGGCCGGTCAATGGGGTTTCCCATTGTGGGGCAGCCCCACGCCGTCGGGAAACCCCCGGGCGCCGGCAAAACGGAGACTCCCGCCGGCGGAGAATGACGCCCCAGAATCTTGAACTTGAGGAAGAAAAAAGTAATCCAGATAGCACTCAGCTTGAGTTAACTACAATTCAATTACAAATTAAATAACTGGAAATGAATCATAGAATAGAACCATAGATTCACCACAGTGCAGAAGGAGTCCATTCGGCCCTTTGGGTCTGCACTGACCCTCCCTAACTAGGCTCATTCCCCCACCCTATCCCTGCAATCCCACCTAACCTTTGGACACTAAGGGGCAATTTAGCATAGCCAATCCACCTAACCTGTTTGGACTGTGGGAGGAAACCGGAGCACCCGGAGGAAACCCATGCAGTCACGGGGAATTAGAACTTCAAAGAGCAAAGGAGAAGGAAACCTTTGAATTACAACGAGAGGCAGAAGATGGAAAATATGAACTGGAGCGAGAAAACAGCGAATGGTAGATAAGCATGATAATGATTCAGATTTAACTCCTTGTCTTGATTTGGCAAGGAATATTCTCCCAGTGCTCAAATTCATTGAGGAATGAATTCATTCATAGAATTTACAGTGCAGAAGGAGGCCATTCGGCCCATCAAGTCTGCACCGGCTCTTGGAAAGAGCACCCTACCCAAGGTCAACACCACCACCCTATCCCCATAACCCAGTAACCCCACCCAACACCAAGGGCAATTTTGGACACTAAGGGCAATTTGTCATGGCCAATCCACCTAACCTGCACATCTTTGGACTGTGGGAGGAAACCGGAGCACCCAGAGGAAACCCACGCACACACGGGGAGGATGTGCAGACTCCGCCCAGACAGTGACCCAAGCCGGAATCGAACCTGGGACCCTGGAGCTGTGAAGCAATTGTGCTATCCCCAATGCTACCGTGCTCCCTAATTGAAATGTATTTTGTGTTCTTTGAGAATTGCTACAGAGATACAATGACCACAGGAAAATTGGATGGTTGCATTGGAAAGCACATTCGTGGAGAAAGCGTTAATAGTATATTTGTCTCTTTCAGATATGTAATCTAGTCATTATGATACAGTGAAGAATGCTGTTCTGAATGCATATGGGTTAGTTCAGGAAGTTTACATGCAAAAACTTCAGAATTAAAAAAAAAACAGAATCAAACCTTTGTGGGATTTGCTAGAGAAAAGGATTTACTGGTGCCACCAAAGTCAACAGACCTTTGGCTGGCTTGCCGCATTTGCCGCTTTGAGACCCATCAGGGAGAGGCTGGAAAATTCCAGCCAATATTTCAGCGGTTATATAATACTACGAATGCTGAGCAAGATTTTGAAAGCCTTAGAGAGGTAATGCTAATGGCAGAATTTGAAAATTGTGTCTCTTTAGGAATAACAAGGTCCATCGAATAGCTGATACTATGAATTGTCTCACAAATATATGTGTTGAGTAGACCACTGTTTGCAAACCTACACAGAAACTGAAGATATAAAAGATCTGATAATGAATAAAATACGGGTTGCAGTGAGTAAGATAACAATGATGAGAAATACTCAGAGTAGTAAAAAGAATAGTACCATAAAATTACTTTTCTCCACGGATTTACCAGAACCTATACAGCTGTACTATATATGGCTCGTAACCTCCAAGCTCCAGAGCAGTGTAACTGTGGTTAGCCAAAGGTGTGTCGTGGAACACCATACTTCAGCTCCCCAGTGTAAGTTCCCAGTTAAGGATTGCACAGCAAAGGCCTGGGAAGGTCAAACTTTCAATGGGTAACAAACTTCAGATGGTTCCGACTGTGTTACATCAATAGATACTCAGAAAGAATTAAAAGAATTAAAACAGCTTCTATACAGGTTCATAGCTCCTTGAAGGTGGAGTCGCAGGTGGACAGGGTGGTGAAGAAGGCATTCAGCATGCTAGGTTTTATTGGTCAGCATATTGAATACAGGAGTTGGGACGTCTTGTTGAAGTTGTACCAGACATTGGTAAGACCACACATGGAATACTGTGTTCAGTTCTGGTCACCCTATTATAGGAAGGATATTGTTAAACTAGAAAGAGTGCAGAAGATATTTACAAGGATGCAACCAGGACTTGATGGTCTGAGTTATAAGGAGAGGCTGGATAGGCTGGGGCTTTTCCCTAGAGCGTAGAAGGGGTGATCTTATAGAGGTCTATAAAATAATGAGGAGCATCGATAAGGTAGATAGTCAACATCTTTCCCAAAGGTAGAGGAGTCTAGAACTAGAGGACATAAGTTTAAGGTGAGAGGGGAGAGATACAAAAGAGACCAGAGGGGAAATTTCTTCACACAGAGAGTGGTGAGCATCTGGAATAAGCTGCCAGAGGCAGCGGTAGAGGCGGGTAAAAATGTTTCCTTTAAAAAGCCTTTAGACAGTTACATGGGCAGGGTGGGTATAGAGGGATATGGGCCAAATGGGGGCAAGTGGGTCTAGCTCAGTGATAGAAACTGGGCGGCATGGGCAAGCTGGGCCGACAGGTGTTTCCATGCTGTAAACATCTATGACTCTAATCCTTCAACATAGAGAAAGAGAAAAATCACTGCAAGCTATATCTGATTCTGAACCAGAGCTGTTCACTCTGTACTAACTTGCATCTGACTTGCAGAGCAGAGTAACTGGAAAGCCCAGTAGATCAGCCTATAAATGTCAGAGGAGCGTTTCCACGGCTGGTGACAGGACTAGGAAAGCTGACGACAGCATAGCACGTCGCACCACACCCTGAAACAAAGCCAGTGTATCTATTTATACCCAGAAAGGTTCCTTAGCCACTCTTGCCAACAGTAACTAAACGCATTAATTCCATGTTGAAGCAAGAGGTTAGTTCACCTGTGACAGAGCCAACATGCTGGTGCCAGTGCCAAAATTCAACGGATCTATCAGAATTTGCATAGATCATTGTTTCTCAAACTTTTTTTCGAGCAACCCTTGTTTACTGAATGGCCAACTACCACGCCACATTCACAAAAGATTCTCCATAATTACTTTCAAAAAATCACACTCATTGTTGCCACTTCTGTAATATTGAAGGTTAATTTGTAAATTGAACTGCTGTTTTACCTTAAATGACAGCTCCACTCTGATACATTGCTAAGGGGTGTAACTCAGGATTATTTGATTATTTTAGTTTTTGACCCCCATTGTTAGCATTTGGAAAATTGCGTGCAAGCGTTGGAAAGATTAACAGGCTCAGTATTGCATAGTTTTAAAAATGTTGTGTTCACCGTTCAAAACCCAACACGACCTCGGATAGGAAATTAAACTCTAAACTTCAACTTCAGAAACAGGAGCCCTAACTGTTGAACAAAAAACACGATCAGACAGAATGTCACTGGACGCCTGTCAGTACCATTTCCAGGTAATTATGTAACAGACTTGAAAGCATGCTAAAAAAATACAATGCTGGGCACAGCTCAGCTGGCCAGTATGTAAACGGTGCAGACACATTCCATTCCATACACCTGCAGCATTTTACCGGCTCCTGGATACATGAGTGCAGTTTAGTCTCCAGCTAATGCCACCTTTAGCGAACAATTCAAACCCCGATAAAGGTAGATGTAAAAGTCCTTGCTGTGGAGGAAAAAGATTCAGCTGATGGAGTCCATGTACCACACGACAGAGATGGATGCTTGGGGACGAGTACCTGGGAAGAGGGGGGTGGATAGCGGCGGGGGACGTGATGAAAAAACGAAGCGTCCTTGAAGGACAAGAGCCTCGGTGTGGAGAGACAATTTGGAAGTGGAACGAATGGTCAGAGGGGCTTGTAGGGCTGGAGGAGGCTGTAGGTCCAGCTTAACTGAGAGAATGATAAAAGATGCACGGGGTTTGTTAGTGACACACTGAAGTCAAGAAATAATACAGATCCTGGGGCGGGATTCTCCGACCCCCCCACCGGGGATTCTCCGGCCCGCCATGGGCCGAGTGGCCGCCCGTTTTTTTGCCAGTCCCGCCGGCATAAATTAGAGTAAGTCCTTACCGGCGGGACCTGGGGGAGCGGGCGGCCTCCGGGGGGCGCGGGGGGGACCTGGCCCCATTGTGGCCTGGCCCGCGTTCGGGGCCCACCGATCCGCGGGCGGGCCTGCGCCATGGGGGCATTCTATTCTTCCGCACCGGTGGCTATACCGGTCCGCCATTGCCAGTGCGGAGACGAACCCCTCTGCGCATGCACTGGGATGATGCCAGCACCCGCTGGCACACCCACGCATGCGCCAACCCATGCCGGCCGGCGGAGGCCCTTCGACACCGGTTGGCGTGGCACCAAGCCCCTTCCCCACCGGCCGGCGCGGTGCAAACCACTCCGCCGCCGGCTTAGCCCCTGAAGGTGCAGAGGATTCCGCACCTTTGTGGCGGTCCGACGCCGCAGTGGTTCACGCCACTCCTTCCCGCCGGAGTTGCCCGCCCTGCCGATTACGGCAGAATCCCGCTCCTGACTTTGAACACAGTAGCAGGAAATACCACCCAAGAGAATTTTACAGGTCTCTGACTCCAAACTGCCCAACTATACTCTGGCCCAGAGAGGCAAGGAAGTCCACGGCACCGGCTTCTACATCAGAAGCCATACACTGTACAGCAGTGAGAATTTACCTGGAGAGAAAACAGTAAACATGGGCAGCCAATATTTGGGAATCATTTTGGTGACCTTTTGGCGACTCATCGTCCACTATACGGCGACCCTCTTTGAAAATCACTGGCATTGATCTTACGCAGCTGAACAAAGCAATCAAATCTGAAGTTCATTCTATGTCATTTATGAATGAGAGCTTAGCAAAATTGGGAAAGCGTTCAATTTTCACCAAACTAAATACAAATAGCGTTTTGTGGCAACTATCCCTCTATGACGTGTCTAAGTTGCCCATAACCTTCATTCCAGTGTTTGGGAGATTTTATTTCAGTAGCTTACTGTTCCGCATAAGGTTAAAAGTGGGGGTGTTCGCTGATGATTGTACAATGCCCAGCACCATTCACAACTCCTCAGATACTGAAGCAGTCTTTACGCAAAGAGTAGTGAGGCCGTGGAATGCCCTACCTGCTACAGTAGTGAACTCGCCAACATTGAGGGCATTTAAAAGTTTATTGGATAAACATATGGATGATAATGGCATAGTGTAGGTTAGATGGCTTTTGTTTCGGTGCAACATCGTGGGCCGAAGGGCCTGTACTGCGCTGTATTGTTCTATGTTCTATGTTCTATATGTTCTATGTTCAAATGCAGCAAGACCTGAACAACCTCCAGGTGACTGGAAAAGTGGCAAGTAGCATTTGTGCCGTAAAAGTGCCAGGCAATGACGATCTCCAAAAAGGAAGAATCTAACCATCACCCCTTGACATTCAATAGTAGTACCATTGCTAAACACCCCTCACCCCCACCCACCCCCGCTGCCACCATCAACATCCTGGGGGTTAATATTGACCAAAATCTGAACTGAACGAGCCACATAAATAGTGTGGCAGCAAGAGCAGGTCAGAGACTAGGGATTCTGCGGTAAGTAACTCACTCCTGGGCCGGGATTCACCCCTACCCGGTGAGGCGGGGGGTCCCGGCGGGATGGAGTGGTGGTAACCACTCCGGCGTCAGGTCGCCCCAAAGGTGCGCCCCAAAAGTGCTAAGCCCGTGCTGGAGTGGTTTCCGCTCCACCAGCTGGCGTGGAAGGCCTTTGGCACCATGCCAGTCGGGGCCGAAAGGACTTCTCTGGCCGGCGGAAGTCCGCGCATGCGCGGGAGCGTAAGCGGCTGCTGACGTCATCCCCGCGCATGCGCAGCAGGGGTGTCTCTTCCGCGTTGGCCATGGTGAAGGATATGGCCCAGGCGGGGGGAAAAGAGTGCCCCCACGGCACAGGCCCGCCTGCGGATTGGTGGGCCCCGATCGCAGGCCAGGCCACCATGGGGGCACCCCCCAGGGCCAGATCGCCCCGTGCCCCCCCCCCCCATGACTCCAGAGCCTGCCCGCGCCGCCAGTCCCGCTGGGAAGGTAGGTGGTTTGATTCACGCCGGTGGGACTGGCATGACAGCAGCGGGACTTTGGCCCATCGCGGGCCGGAGAATCACCGGGGGGGGGGGGGGGGCGCCGACCGGCGCGATTCCTGCCCCCGCCGAATATCCGGTGCTGGAGAATTTGGCGGCCAGCGGGGCCGGGATCCACGCTCTCAAAACCTGTCCACCACCTGCAAGGCACAAGTCATGAGTGTGATGAATTACTCTCAACTTGCCTGGATGAGTGCAGCTCCAACAACACTGAAGAAACTTGATATCATGCAGAACAAAACAATCCGCTTGATTAGTACCCCATCCACAAACAGGATTGGGAGATCCTACTCTTTCAGATACAGATGAATGGAAAGCATCAACTAGTTGACTATGCATCTTGTTCAATGACAGACTGAACTGGGATATGCAGTGGTAGAGAAAAAAGTATTAGCTGCCAGAGGAGCTTGATAAAATTTTGCAGATCATATTCTTGGTCTCCACTTCAAGATAGAGTACAATCCTTTCGTGTCAATCTTAAATTCGAAGCAGTCTGCAAAAGTGTCTCCACAAGTACGATTCAGACTGAGGATGGTGTAGGTTTGATACAAAGACAAAATATCTTCCCAGAAAACAGCAGACCAGAGCAGAGACTTTGTCTCAGTGGCAAGGTTTGAACTAGGTGCTGTAGTTCTTGTTGAAGAGGTCGAAAGCTTTGCATCAACAGCAACCAGCAACAACTCAATAAAATCAGCAATACGCAAAAGTCTAATGAAGAATGGGCTCAGGTCAGAGCGTAATGCATCCATAGAGTCCAAAGAATCCCTACAGTGTATAAGGAGGCCATTCAGCCCTTCGAGTCTACATCCACCCTCCAAAAGAGCACTCTACCTAACTCACTTTCCCACCCTATCCCTGTAACCCTGGCCAATCCCTGCACATCTTTGGACTGTGGGAGGAAACCCACACAGACACAGGGGTAATGTGTAAACTCCACACAGTCACCCAAGGCCAGAATTGAACATGGGTCCCTGACCCTGTGAGACAGCCGTGCTAACCACTGTGCCAACATGGCACCATGTCACCATCAAAGGATGCCACAGAATCCCATCCGTAGACAGTACTATGAACAATGGTTTAGTCCCGTGTGAACTCCTCATGGAGTGAAGACTGAGAACTAAACTCCCCATTGCCCCACACACAATCATACTGCAAGTACAAGATGACAACTTGGACAAGGTGAAGGAAAAAGAGGATAATTATCATTCCAACCAGATGTGGAACTATGGCAAACGTCGCAAAATTCACAACCTGCCAGACCTGCAGCCAGAACAGCCAGTTTGGAATTGAGACCAAGCTCATTGTGGACAAATGATTGACCAGACGCATCCATGATCCTACCTCATCCAAACAGATAATGGTACAGTGACACAGAAGAGGTGTGCACTAAGACTCACACCGAAGTAACCTTCTACACAGTCAAATCAGTCATCTAGTAAATCGAACAGACCAGAGATGTTGCATTCATCTACCATTCCAGACTGTCGTGTTATTCACCCTGGGGTAACACGGACTGCAACTGGATGCAGTTGTACTTGAAAGTAGACTCCAAACTTTGATGTAAGTTCAATATGCTTTATTGAACTTGTTTAGCAGTGCATACAGTTTGCTGTGGGTTGACACTCTACTAATCTAAGCGTGCTAACTATAACTAACTAGACCAGACTAGCTCTGAGCCACGTGTAGAAGGTGCGAACTGATATATACACCCTGACTGTCACTACAGTTGTCACCAGTGGAAAGAGCAGAGTGCTGATGCCTCGTGAGTTTTATAGTGGGAGACCACCCTCTAGTGTTCTGTCTGGTGATTGGTTGTGTTCTGTCCTGTGTGTTGATTGGCTGTACTGGGTGTCTGTCACTGCCTGTCTGTATCTCATTATGTGTATGTGTGCATATCATGTCATCCCCTCTTTTTTAAAAAAAATTGTCGGTTGCTTGGAACATATGCGACTGTATGTACATGTATAACTATTTACATTAAATGGCGAGTGGATGAAAGCGAGTGGATGAATATATACCTGAGAGGTGTCTAGCATGCAGATACAGAACAAAATTTACAAGATAAATGTCTATAAGTCCAATCTTTGGGGCTGGCGTCTGATCCTTGTCGACCGCCTGAGAGGTGGAGGTGGGGACAACGGCGCCTTGACAAGCAGGATTGTTGCCAGATTGGTGGCCTCGTGGTGCAAGGTGTCCGGAGGAGACACGGCAACAGATGGAAAAGTAGGATCTGGTGGTGGGCAGGCAACTTTGCACAGTGCCCTTCTGTTGCGCCTGACAATGGAGCCATCAGCCATACGAACTACAAACGATCCGGGAGCAGCCTGTCGAACAACAACAGCTGGAGCTGACCAGCCTCCATCAAGTAGCTTGATCCGAACAGCATCTTCCGGAGATAGCACAGGCAAATCGGTAGCATGAGCATCGTACGTCAGCTTTTCCCGGTTCCTGAGTTGCTGCACCTTTTGCAGCACTGGGAGGTGATCCAGGTCTGGTAAGTGTATGGCCGGAACAGTCGTCCTCAGGTCTCTATTCATGAGGAGTTGAGCCGGAGACATACCAGTGGACAGAGGGGTTGCCCTGTACACCAACAGCACAAGGTTTAAGTCAGAAGCAGAGTCCGCAGCCTTGCAGAGCAGTTGCTTCACTATATGGACCCCTTTTTCAACCTTCCCATTGGACTGCGGGTAGTGTGGGTTTGAGATGATGTGGTTGAATTGGTACGACTTGGCAAAATTGGACCACTCTTGGCTGTGGAAGCAGGGACCATTGTCACTCATGACAGTGAGTGGAATACCATGCCTGGCAAATGTCTCCTTGCAGGCCTTGATGACTGTCCTTGATGTGAGGTCTGACAGCTTCACAACTTCCGGGTAATTTGAGAAGTAATCTATGATGAGCACATAGTCACGTCCATTGGCGTGAAAAAGTTTGATTCCCACCTTGCACCACGGAGAGGTCACGATCTTGTGTTGCTGAAGTGTTTCTTTTGTTTGAGTAGGCTGGAAACGCTGGCAGGTCGCACAATTGAGGACCATGTTGGATATGTCCTGGTTGATTCCAGGCCAACAGACAGCCTGCCGGGCCCTGCGCCTACACTTTTCGACACCTAGCTGTCCCTCGTGGATTTGTTTGAGCACTAAGCTCTGCAGACTGCGAGGAATAACGATACGATCTAGCTTGAGGAGGATCCCCTCGACGACTGTCAGGTCGTCCTTCACATTAAAGAACTGAGGGCATTTGCGAGGTGGTGCATTACACGCTGCAGAAGAGGGTCCATGGCAGTCTCTTCACGAATGCTGATCACTCTTTCATCTGAGGCCGGGAGGTTGCTGGCACACAGCTGCACCTGTGCCTCAATCTGGCGGATGAAGTCAACCTGTTCACAGGGCGAGGTGATGGAGCGGGACAGGGCATCCGCAATTATCAGCTCCTTGCCTGGTGTGTATACTAACTCAAAATCATACCTTCGGAGCCGAATGAAATGTGCTAAAGCCTGGGCGTCATGTCATTCAAGTCCTTATGAACGATAAGGACCAAGGGTCTATGGTCAGTCTCCACTGTGAAGGTTGGTAGACCGTAGATGTAGTCATGGAACTTTACAATACCGGTTAGGAGGCCCAGGCACTCTTTTTCTATCTGGGCATACCTTTGTTCAGTAGGAGTCATGGCCCTTGACGCATAAGCAACTGGAGCCCACGACGAGGAGTCATCCTTCTGGAGGAGCACCGCACCAATGCCGTCCTGGCTTGCGTGCTTGGAGATTTTTGGTTCCCTGTCTGGGTTAAAAAACGCTAGTACCGGAGCAGTGGTGAGCTTTGCTTTGAGCTCGAGCCGCTCTGCTTGATGTGTGGGTAGCCACTGGAATGCAGTGGACTTCTTCACCAGATGCCTGAGAGCCGTGGTGTGTGAGGCCATGTTGGGAATGAATTTTCCCAAGAAGTTCACCGAGGAAGCGTAGTACTGCCTTTTTGTCTTCTGGGGTCTTCATGGCGTTAATGGCCTTGACTTTGTCCGAATCTGGTCGCACAAGCTGCTGGGATATATGGTTGCCCAAGAACTTGATGGAGGACATGCCAAAGGAGCACTTGGCCTTGTTCAGCTTGAGGCCGTTTGCATGGACACGTCGAAAGACTTGTTTGAGACGAGATGTGTGTTCCTCGGGGGTCGTGGACCATATGATCACATCATCTACGTAGACAGGCCACCCTCAATGCCCTCCATCATCTGCTCCATGATCCTGTGGAAGATTTCAGAGGCTGAGACAATGTCAAACGGCATACAGTTATAACAGCACCTGCCAAATGGTGTGTTGAACGTGCAGAGCTTCCTGCTGGACTCGTCCAGTTGTATCTGCCAGAATACACGCGATGCATCTAGCTTCGTGAATAATTTGGCGTGTGCCATCTCACTGGTCAGTTCCTCCCGTTTCGGGATCGGGTAGTGTTCCCACATTATGTTCTGGTTAAGATATTTGGGATCTATGCATATCTGCAACTCTCCTGAGGGCTTCTTCACACAGACCATCGAGCTGACCCAGTCAGTCGGTTCCGTCACTTTGGAGATGATACCCTGGTCATGGAGTGCCTGTAGCTGTTCCTTTAAACGTTCCTTCAGAGGAGCCGGCACCCGGCGTGGTGCATGGATTACAGGCGTGGCATCAGGCCTGAGTAAGATCTTGTAGCAGTATGGCAGCGTACCCATTCCATCAAACACATCCGGGTATTGTGCAAGGATGTCATCAATGTCAGCCTGAAGATCCACATTGGGAGAAGACATGGCATGGACTCGCTGTACGAGGTTGAGTAGCTTGCATGCATGGGCACCAAGCAAGGATGCCTTATCAGGCTTGGCGATTTCGAATTGCAGTGTGGCATTGATGGTCTTGTTGGAGACGAATAGATGACAAGATCCTCGTGCAGTTATGGCATTGCCATTATAATCAAGGAGCTGGCAGGCTAGCAGAAGAATTTTGGGTTGCTTTTTAATGCGGTCAAAATCAGCTTGAGAGATGAGATTGGCAGAAGCACCAATGTCCAGCTTGAACTGGATGCTGCATTGATTTACGTGTATGACAGCACGCCATTCGTCCACGGAATCCACATTGAGGATAGATAGGCGTCTTGCTGAATTTGAGGAGGCATACTCACATGCAGTGATGATGCCCACACGATATGGGGGCTCCAGGCAGTCATCCTCTGGATCTGTAGTGCTACCAGGATCAGAATCCAGTAGACCTTGCGTTAGAAGTGGGATCGCTGGCTCTTGACTGGTGGTGCAGACCTGCACAAGGCTGCATAATGTCCAGGCTTCCCGCAATTTAAACATCGCCTGCCTTTTGCAGGGCATTGCCGCTTTAAGTGGGCGGTGCCGCAGTTCGGGCACGTCATGACGTTGACGTTGTTACACTCCGTGCGTCATCGCACATACGCAATGCGGTCAGCCGACGTTCGCACCTGCGCAGTTTGGTCTTCGGCCGCTTCGTTCTCCCATTCGTGTTGCACATGCGTGGAGCCCCGGGAAAAGCGCGCGAAATGGCCGCCTTCATCGATACTGAGGCGCTGCATCCGGGCGATACACTCTCTGTCTCGTGGGAGGCAAGTTGTTCATGTTCTGCTGATTTGAAACGGGAGTACCGATTTCTCGCCTGTTCGTGCACTTTACAAATCTCGATTGCGACTGGCAGGGTCATGTGCTTAATTTTGAGGAGTTGCTCCCGCAAAGAAACGGAGTGCACCCCAAACACGATCTGATCCCTGTTGATGGAATCAGCGGTGTCACTATAATTGCAGGACTGCGCTAATATACGTAGATGAGTTAGAAAGGATTGGAAAGGTTCATCCTTACCCTGAAGGCGTTGCTGGAAGATATAGTGCTCAAAGCTCTTGTTTGTTTCGACTTCACAGTGACTGTCGAACTTTGCTAAAACGGTCTTGAATTTGGTCTTGTCCTCGCTGTCAGTAAAAGTAAGCGAGTTGAAAATCTGGATGGCTTGGTCCCCCGCAGTTGATAGGAGCAGCGCAATTTTTCTGGCGTCTGACGCATCCTCGAGGCCTGAGGCCTCAATGTAGAGAAGGAACCTTTGCTTGAGGACCCGCCAGTTGGCGCCGAGATTGCCGGAGATTCGTAGCTGTGGAGGAACCTGGATCTTCTCCATGCCACTGGAAGGCACTTGCTGGTCGTCACAGAATCACTTAGAGAAAGTAGACTACTGGTTCCATGTCTTGTTATTCACCCTGGGGTAACACGGACTGCAACTGGATGCAGTTGTACTTGAAAGTAGACTCCAAACTGTGATGTTGGTTCAATACGCTTTATTGAACTTGTTGAGCAATGCACACAGTTGACACTCTACTAATCTAAGCGTGCTAACTATAACTAACTAGACCAGACTAGCTCTGAGCCATGCGTAGAAGGTGCTAACTGATATATACACCCTGACTGTCACTACAGTTGTCACCAGTGGAAAGAGGCAGAGTGTTGATGCCTCGTGTGTTTTATAGTGGGAGACCACCCTCTAGTGTTCTGTCTGGTGATTGGTTGTGTTCTGTCCTGTGTGTTGATTGGCTGTACTGGGTGTCTGTCACTGCCTGTCTGTATCTCATTGTGTGCATGAGTGCATATCATGACACAGGCGACTACCAGACTGGTGAACCTGATTTGTTTATTAATTCTCCTCCTGCTTAGCAGAGCCTGTGATATCACCTGCAGAACTCACATTCCCAATCTCCTTCTAAAGAGCTGAGATTTGGGTAGACAAGTGATATTACCACAGGGGTTGTCCCTATTAAAAATAAATTCAAGTCAGAGACTTGGTGGGAGATGTAGAATAATGGGGCGAATGAGAGATTTGGGGACAGATGTAGCATAACAGGGAGAATCAGAGATTTGGGGACAGATGTAACATAAGCGATTAATTATGTGAAGTGCTAATAAGACACAATACATCATAACAGCAAATGATGCAATGTCTAATGAACTTGCTCTCTCTCTTTTGGACATCATGGCAAGGAAGCCATTGTAAGATGTTTCTTAACAAAGTTAAAATTTTCACGATCTCAGCAGACTCTACAAATATTCTGTGTCAGCACAACAAGGCCAAAAATATTATAAAACAAGGACTTCCGGTGGTGACCATGGGGTGCACGGTCGCACATGGGCATCTCCCGCTCATGGTGGTCTTTTTGTGGCTTTTATGCCGGATTGTTGCAGGAATTTTGTAGAGGAAAGGTGTAGAAGCAAGAACAGAAGAAAGGGATCCCCAATTGGTGGAGCTGCGGCCCAGAAGTCATCGGAAAAGAACAAACCAGGTGGCGAGTGAGGAGCGGACAACGTACGTGGAGATGGCGGACGAACAGGGTCAGATCCTGTCAGCTCAGTGGTCGTTGGACCAGTTGGTGAGCTTCTTTTTTGTAAAAAAATGCTTTTATTCTCCATTTTCACATTTTCCTTCAAACTTTACACCCCACCCACAAACAGTAAACGGTAACAAATGCAAAATCAATCCCCTTAACAATAACAACGATCCCATCCTCCCACCACCCCAAACAACGGCCCACCTGTTAATATATACATCCAATAAAACAAACCCTCCCACGGTGGAAACAAAAAACAAAGGAGAAAAAGAAAAAGAAGTCCGGGACCGCCCATGGTCACCATTAACCTATAGAGTCCACTCCCCCCCCCCCCCCCACCCCCCACTACACCCAACACCATCCAACCTCTGAAAGAGTACCGTACATGATACCCAAGAGTTGTAAACACCGCCCCCCACCCCTCGCCAACTCCTCCCGTCCACTGCGTCTTGTAAAACTCCTTCCCCCAACCTTGGTTCCTTCCCCCCAACTTTCCACCCCGGCTAGACCACTCGGACCCTGTTCTGCCAGGCTCCGATGGCCGCAAACCCTCCCCCCACCTCACTCCCATTCACTGGCCGGCTTAAACCGGCCAGCGTGGAGGCCCCCGCCTGGGTCCCTTTCCCCCTTGCCCGGGCCTAGGAAAGCCCAGAAATCCCCTTTTAGCACACAAACCCCACATATCCACCTACACCCCAAAGAGCCCTCACTTCGAGTGAAAGTCCCATCACTTCCCTTGTCCAAATATATACATTGGCTCCTTTAGCCCATACACCCGCACGCAGTGAAACAAAAAAGAAGAAAATACCGTCCTGACGTTACATCGGCACATGGCCATTTCTCAATTTCTCAGTTCTGCCACAGTCCTTCTGCATTTCCAAACTCCTCTGCTGCTTCCGCCGTTCCAAAATAAAAGTCCCTGAACTTGTACGTCACCCTCAGCTTCGCTGGATATACAATGCCGCACTGCACCTTGCTAATGTAGTGCCCTCTTCACCCGGCTGAAGGCAGCCCGCCTCCTCGCCAGCTCCACTGTAAATCCTGATATATGCGTATACCAGCTCCAGCCCACTGCACCACCCGCTTCTGCTTGGCCCAGCACAGGACCTTCTCCTTCACACTGTACCTACGGAAGCACAGAGTCACTACCCTTGGCGGCTCATTCGCCTTTGGTACAGGCCTCCATGACCGATGAGCCCGATCCAGTTCATATCGGGAGGGATCCTCCCCCTCCCCCAATAGTTTCGCCAGCATCGCGGCAAAATACTCAATCGGCCTCGGTCCTTCAACTCCTTCGGGCAGCCCCACAATCCTCAAATTCTGTCGCCTGGATCTGTTTTCCAGGTCTTCCATTTTTCCTCGCAGATCCTTGTTAATCTCCATCACCTTCCGCATCTCCTTCCCCATCGAGGTAAGTTGATCACCGTGCTGCAATAATGTCTCCTCCACTTCCTTCAGCGCCTCCCCTTGCTCTCGCACCTCCGCCACTGCACTCGCCATCGCCGTCGTCACCGGGGAAACCGCCTCCCCCACCAGCACACTCAATACCTCCCTCATCTCCTTCCTCATTGTCTCCATGTATTTTGTAAACTGCCTTTCGAATTCCGCAGCCATCACCTTAGTTATTTCTTCAGCCGTAAGCAATGCGGCCTCCCCTGGTGCTCCAGCCTCCATTTTCCTTGGTGACCCCGCGGTGACCTTTCCACTCCCCGACGGGCCTTCAGCTGTTTTTTTTACGGCCGTTTTTTTTGCTCACCCTCGACATTTTCCTTTACTGTGCCTTCAGTGTGCCTCCTCTGTGCCTTCTCCCTGCTTTTGCCACCTCCGTGGACACTGGGACCGGGCTTAAAGCCCCGAAAATGCCGTTCCCGAACGGGAGCCCACCATTGTGCAGCTGCCTCCCGCCCGCCGTCACCGGAAGTCGGTGAGCTTCTTAAATGAGAAGTTCACCCAACAGCAGAAGGAAAGTTCGGAGGACCTGGCCCGGGCAGTGGACTCGATCAAAGTGGTGGTTGACCGCGTGTGGAGGAGCGGGCCAGGGAGGTGTGGGATATGGGGCGCAGACTGGCCGAGGAGAGGTTATGGTTGATCAGCAGGGGGGGTGGGGGGATTGGGGGGGGTGACCCTGACCAGGCTGGTCACATGGAACGTTCGGGGACTGAATGGGCCAGTCAAAAGGGCCCGTGTGTTCGCACACTTCAGGCAACTGAAGGTGGATGTGGCCACGTTGCAGGAGACACATTTGAAGGTGGGGGATTGGATTAGGTTGAGAAAGGGATGGGTTGGGCAGGTGTTCCATTCGGGATTAGACTTTAAAACGAGGGGAGTGGCAATCCTGGTCAATAAGTGGGTGGTGTTCGAGGTGGGGAAGATAGAGGCGGACCCCGGGGGGGTAGATGTGTTATGGTTAGTGGGAAGTTGGAGGGAATGGCTGTGGTAATGGTAAATATATATGCCCCAAACTGGGATGATGTTGAGTTTGTTAGGTGGGTGCTGGGGAAGATCGCGGACCGGGATTCAGATTGACTGATTATGGGGGAGATTTCAACACGGTCCTGGATCCGAGGCTGGACCGATCGAGTTCCAGGTCTGGGAAAGTATCAGCTATGGTAAAGGAGCTGCGGGGGTTTATGGAGTGCATGGGGGGGGTGGATCCGTGGAGATTTGGGAGGCCAAGGAGTAAGGAGTTTTCATTCTGCTCCCATGTGCACAAGGTGTATTCCCAGATAGACTTCTTTGTGTTGGACAAAACGCTGCTGGCTGAAGTGGTAGAGGCTGAATATTCAGCAATTGTGGTGTCAGACCACGCCCCGCACTGGGTAGACCTACAAGTCAACAAAGGAAAGGCCCAGCGGCCGCAATGGAGGTTAGATGTGGGACTGCTAGCGGAGGAGGAGGTGTGCGAGCGGGGGTGGGAGGACATTCGGGGATATATAAAGATCAATGGCACAGATGAGGTCTCGGCTGGGGTGGTGTGGGAGGCACTGAAGGCGGTTATTACAGGGGAACACATCTCAATTCGGGCCCAAAAGGAGAAGGCTGAGCAGACTGAGTTGGACAGATTGGTAGGGGAAATCCAACAGGTGACAGGAGGTATGCGGAGTCTCCGGGTGACGGGTTTTGAAGGAGCGTCAGAGATGCAGCTGGAATTTGGGCTCCTGTCCACAGGTAAGGCGGAGGGACAGCTGAGGAGGGTGAAGGGGGCGGTGTATGAATATGGGGAAAAAGCCAGCAGGAGGCTGGCACATCAGCTGAGGAAACAGGGGGCGGCGAGAGAGATTGGGAAAGTAAAGGATACAGGGGGGAAGGTGGTTGTGGATCCAGCGGGAGTGATTTTACAGTAAATTGGAACCCCCAGCCGGCGAGGAGGGTATGAAGCGATTCATGGTGGGGCTGGAGTTCCCGAGGATAGATGAGGAGTTGGTGGAGGGTCTGGGCACCCCAATTGGGTTGGGGGAGGTTACAGACGGATTGGGGGCAATGCAATCGGGTAAGGCCTTGGGACCTGACGAATGCCTGGTTTATTTTTATAAAAAGATTTCCGGGCTGCTGGGGCCGCTCCTGATAAAGGCTTTTAATGAGTGCAAGGAGCTGGGAGTGGTCCCTCCAACGTTATCGCAAGCATTGATTTCCCTTATTTTGAAGCGGGATAAGGATCCGGAGAGCTCTTGGTCGTATAGGCCGATCTCCCTGTTGAATGTGGATGCGAAACTGCTGGCAAAGATCTTGGCCACACGGATAGAGGATTGTGCACCAGGGGTAATAGGGGAGGACCAGCCGGGATTGTGAAGGGACGACACCTGACGTCCAACATTATGCGGCTCCTAAATGTAATAATGATGCTTGCGGAGGGGCGTGAGGTCGAGGTGGTGATGGCCATGGACGCAGAAAAGGCTTTTGATCGGGTGGAGTGGAGGTACCTGTGGGATGTCCTGGGAAGGTTCGGCAGGGATTTGTGGATTGGGTCCAGTTGTTATATCAGGCACCAGTGGCGAATGTAAGGGCCAACCGGGTTCGATCAGAGTATTTTAGTCTGTGCAGGGGGACAAGGCAGGGGTGCCCACTCTTCCCACTACTGTTTGTCCTGGCCATAGAGCCTTTGGCAATGGTGCTGAGGGCATCGAATATTTGGCAGGGCATAGTGAGAGGGGGGGTGGAACATAGGGTTTCGCTCTATGTGGACGATTTGCTCTTTTATATAACAGACCCATTGGGGGGATTGCAGGAATTATGGGAATACTGGAGGAATTTGGCCGGTTCTCAGAGTATAAGCTGAACATGAGCAAGAGCGAGGTCTTTGCGATCCAGGCAAGGGGGCAGGAGAGGAGACTGAGGGAGATGCCATTCAAAGTGGTGGGAAGGAGTTTTCGGTACCTGGGGATTCAGGTGACAAGGGACTGGGGTCAGCTTTATAAACTAAATTTGGGTAGGGTGATTGAGCAAATGAAAGGGGACTGTCATTGGCGGGGAGGGTACAGACTGTGAAGATGACAGTCCTCTCGAGATTGCTGTTTGTGTTTCAGTGTCTTCTAATCTTCATCCCTAAGGCATTTTTTAGGAAGATGAATGTGGCGATCTCAGCTTTTATATGGGCTGGGAAAGCCCCGAGAGCAAAGAAGGTTCTTCTTGAGTGGAGGCGCGGGAGGGAGGCTTGGCCTTTTCGAACTTTAGTAACTACTACTGGGTGGCCAATATTTTGATGGTTAGGAAATGGGTAGTGCGGGAGGGGTCAGTGTGGGAGCGAGTGGAGGCGGCATCTTGCAAGGGCACAAGTCTAGAAGCTCAGTTAACGGCACCTCTGCCATTCTCGCCGGCACTTTCTCCACAAGCCCAGTGGTAGTGACAGCCATGAGAGTGTGAGGGCAATGGAGACAGCATCTGAGACTGGAGGCCGTGTCGGTGTGGTCACCGATCTGTGACAATCACCGGTTCGCTCCGGGGGGACTGGACGGGGGCTTTAGGAGGTGGCAGCGGGCAGGGATTGAGAGGTTTGGAGATCTCTTCATTGAGGAGGGTTTCCCGAGCCTGGAGGAGCTGGAGGAGGAGTTTGAGTTGCCGGTTGGGAACGGATTCCGGTACCTGCAGGTACGGGACTTGGCAGGTTCCAAGCTTCCCTCGCCTCCCTCTAAGGGGACTGCAGGATAAGGTGATGTCTAAAACAGGGGATGGGAAAGGGGGTGGGGGGTCTCGGAAATATATAAGGAATTGATGGAGTCGGAAGGGATCCCAATCAGGGAGGTGAAGAGGAAGTGGGAGGATGAGTTGGGAGGGGAGTTGGAAGTCGGGCTATGGATTGGATTGGATTGGATTTGTTTATTGTCACGCGTACCGAGGTACAGTGAAAAGTATTTTTCTGCGAGCAGCTCAACAGATCATTAAGTACATGAGAAGAAAAGGGAATAA
Source organism: Scyliorhinus torazame (assembly GCF_047496885.1). Taxonomy (NCBI): domain Eukaryota; kingdom Metazoa; phylum Chordata; class Chondrichthyes; order Carcharhiniformes; family Scyliorhinidae; genus Scyliorhinus; species Scyliorhinus torazame. Next base: position 146,094,839 of record NC_092721.1, on the reverse strand, counting down.
AAGAAAATACATAATAGGGCAACACAACATATACAATGTAACTACATAAGCACTGTCATCGGATGAAGCATACAGGGTGTAGGGTTAATGAGGTCAGTCCATAAAAGGGTCATTTAGGAGTTGACAGTGGGGAAGAAGCTGTTTTTGAGTCTGTTCGTGCGTGTTCTCAGACTGCTGTATCTCCTGCCCGATGGAAGAAGTTGGAAGAGTGAGTAAGCCGGGTGGGAGGGATCTTTGAATATGCTGCCCGCTTTCCCCAGGCAGCGGGAGGTGTAGATGGAGTCAATGGATGGGAGGCAGGTTCGTGTGATGGACTGGGCGGTGTTCACGACTCTCTGAAGCTTCTTGCGGACCTGGGCCGAGCAGTTGCCATACCAGGCTGTGATGCAGCCCGATAGGATGCTTTCTATGGTGCATCTGTAAAAGTTGGTAAGGGTTAATGTGGACATGCCGAATTTCCTTAGTTTCCTGAGGAAGAATAGGCGCTGTTGTGCTTTCTTGGTGGTAGCATCGACGTGGGTGGACCAGGACAGATTTTTGGAGATGTGCACCCCTAGGAATTTGAAACTGCTAACCATCTCCACCTCGGCCCCGTTGATGCTGACAGGGGTGTGTACAGTACTTTGCCTCCTGAAGTCAATTACCAGCTCTTTAGTTTTGCTGGCATTGAGGGAGAGATTGTTGTCGCTACACCACTCCACTAGATTCTCTATCTCCCTCCTGTATTCGGACTCGTCGTTATTCGAGATCCGGCCCACTATGGTCGTATCGTCAGCAAACTTGTAGATGGTGTTGGAACCAGGTTTTGCCACGCAGTCTTGTGTGTACAGGGAGTAGAGTAGGGGGCTAAGTACGCAGCCTTGCGGGGCGCCGGTGTTGAGGACTATTGTGGAGGAGGTGTTGTTCATTCTTACTGATTGTGGTCTGTTGGTCAGAAAATCGAGGATCCAGTTGCAGAGTGGGGAGCCAAGTCCTAGGTTTTGGAGCTTTGATATGAGCATGGCTGGGATTATGGTGTTGAAGGCGGAGCTGTAGTCAATAAATAGGAGTTTAATGTAGGAGTCCTTGTTTTCAAGATGCTCTAGGGATGAGTGTAGGGCCAGGGAAATGGTGTCTGATGTGGACCAGTTGCAGCGGTATGCAAATTGCAGTGGATCAAGGTATTCTGGGAGTATGGAGGTGATGCACTTCATGATCAACCTCTCGAAGCACTTCATTACGACTGAAGTCAGGGCCACTGGGTCGGTAGTCATTGAGGCACGTTGCCTGGTTCTTCTTTGGTACCGGTATGATGGTGGTCTTCTTGAAGCTAGTAAAGCTTGAAGCTTTACTAGTACAAAAGGTGAAGTCACACGGGATCAGGGGTGAGCTGGCAAGGTGGATACAGAACTGGCTAGGTCATCGAAGGCAGAGAGTAGCAATGGAAGGATGCTTTTCTAATTGGAGGGCTGTGACCAGTGGTGTTCCACAGGGATCAGTGCTGGGACCTTTGCTGTTTGTAGTATATATAAATGATTTGGAGGAAAATGTAACTGGTCTGATTAGTAAGTTTGCAGACGACACAAAGGTTGGTGGAATTGCGGATAGCGATGAGGACTGTCAGAGGATACAGCAGGATTTAGATTGTTTGAGACTTGGGTGGAGAGATGGCAGATAGAGTTTAATCCGGACAAATGTGAGGTAATGCATTTTGGAAGGTCTAATGCAGGTAGGGAATATACAGTGAATGGTAGAACCCTCAAGAGTATTGAAAGTCAGAGAGATCTAGGAGTACAGGTCCACAGGTCACTGAAAGGGGCAACACAGGTGGAGAAGGTAGTCAAGAAGGCATACGGCATGCTTGCCTTCATTGGCTGGGGCATTGAGTATAAGAATTGGCAAGTCATGTTGCAGCTGTATAGAACCTTAGTTAGGCCACACTTGGAGTATAGTGTTCAATTCTGGTTGCCACACTACCAGAAGGATGTGGAGGCTTTAGAAAGGGTGCAGAAGAGATTTACCAGAATGTTGCCTGGTATGGAGGGCATTAGCTATGAGGAGCGGTTGAATAAACTCGGTTTGTTCTCACTGGAACGAAGGAGGTTGAGGGGAGACCTGATAGAGGTCTACAAAATTATGAGGGGCATAGACAGAGTGGATAGTCAGAGGCTTTTCCCCAGGGTAGAGGGGTCAATTACTAGGGGGCATAGGTTTAAGGTGCGAGGGGCAAGGTTTAGAGTAGATGTACGAAGCAAGTTTTTTTACACAAAGGGTAGTGGGTGCCTGGAACCCGCTACCGGAGGAGGTGGTGGAAGCAGGGACGATAGTGACATTTAAGGGGCATCTTGACAAATACATGAATAGGATGGGAATAGAGGGATACGGACCCAGGAAGTGTAGAAGATTGTAGTTTAGTCGGGCAGCATGGTCGGCACGGGCTTGGAGGGCCGAAGGGCCTGTTCCTGTGCTGTACATTTCTTTGTTCATTGTTCTTTGTTGTTCTATGAAGCAGGTGGGGACCTCGGAGTGAAGTAGGGAAAGGTTATAGATGTCCGCGAATACCTCTGCCAGCTGGTCCGCGCAGGCTCTGAGTGCACGACCAGGGATCCCGTCCGAGCCTGTCGCCTTCCGGGGGTTCACTTTCAGGAAGGCCAATCTGACTTCGGAAGCTGTGATGGTGGGTATGGGTGAATTATGGGCTGCTGGGGTACTCTACAGCGGATTGTTGGTGACCTGCTCGAACCGAGCATAGAATGCATTGAGTTCATCGGGGAGGGGTGCGCTGCTGCCAGAGATACTGTTTGGCTTCACTTTGTAGGCCATTATGTTGTTTAGTCCTTGCCACAACCGCCGAGAGTCTGTCTGTGACTTTAGCTTGGTTTGATATTCTCTCTTGGCATCTCGGATGGCTTTGCGGAGGTCGTACCTGGATTTCTTGTATAGGTCAGGGTCATCTGACTTGAACGCCTCAGATCTGCCCTTCAGTAGGGAGTCAATCTCACGATTGAGCCATGGTTTCCGGTTGGGGAACGCACGTACTGCTTTCTTTGGCATGCAGTCGTCCACACATTTGCTGATGAAGTCTGTGCCGGTAGTGGCATACTCATTTAAGTTGGTCGCTGAGTTCTTAAATATGGACCAGTCCACTGTCTCTAGGGAGAAGGCCCTGAGGAGAGTCAATGCATCCGTCATGTGCCAGGCTTAGCCGGATCCCATTCAAGGTGGCCCACAGGGCTCATATGACTGTGGCCCAGATGAGCATGTAATTTGAGGAGGTGGAGGACAGATGTGGGCAGTGCAAGGGAAGTCCGGTGAATCATGTACATATGTTCTGGACGTGTCCGAAGCTGAGGGGATTTTGGCAGGGATTCTCAGATTTACTGGAAGGGAGGGTGACTCAGAGTCCAGAGGTGGCAATATTTGAAGTGACGGAAGATCCGGGAGCCCAGGGGGCGAGAAAGGCCGACGTTTTGGCCTTTGCCTCACTGGTGGCCCAGAGACGGATTTTGCTGGGATGGAGGGACTCGGAGCCTCCAAAGTCGGGGGTGTGGGTCAGTGACATGACAGGGTTTCTCAGGCTAGAGAAGGTTAAGTTCGCCTTTTGGGGTTCAATACAGGGGTTTCCTCGGAGGTGGCAGCCGTTCATCAACTTCTTTAAGGAAAACTGACCATCAGCAGGAGGGGGGGGCGCGCGGCTGGGGGACGGGGACGGGGGGGTGGGGAGCGGGGGGGGCATGGCAGTAAAGAATAACGGCAGGGAATCTAATATATGGGTAGCTAGGAGTTTGGGCGGGGGGGGGGAGTTGGGTATGTTACTGGGGGGGGGGGGTTTGCATGTGTCGGACCGCTTTGTTGTTTAGAATGTTAAAATGTTAAAATTATAAATGCACCAATAAAATGTTTTCTAAAAAAAAAATTATAAAACAAACCATCGCTGCATAAACAGAAGAGTATGAATTAAAACAATGCCTGTCACACCTAGAATTGCTACTTACAATTAGAGATCTCACGGCGGGACGGAAAAAAGTAATTTTGTTCTCAATTCCTTTGAATAGTGTTTGTTTATCATGTCTATAAGGTGCACTGAAGTAGTTTTCTTCGTTGTCAGTCTGAAGATAATTTAATACATTCGACAGGCCAGTTGTTGGAGTGTCAGCAATCTGAAATTGCCAAAACAAATGTAAGCACACAAAAATGAACTTGCAATTTTGAATATCTATAATTTGTCTGGAAATATTTCATTTTGTAATTGTTACAAGTACATCTGCAAGGATTTTGATAACAATTACGGGGGTAGGTGTGGAAAGAATGACCTAGAGATTGGTTATTATTATTACCTCAAATCTCTGAGTTCCAGTATTGCCTGGCACATGAACTTACCTTAACCAGCTCTCAGACCCACAATATTGAAACGTTAAACACTAGGTGCTTCGGCCTAACAGCTGGCTGTTGCTTTAAGTTGGATTGCAACACATGCAGACAGTCTTTTTATAATCTGTGGGCATGCTGGCTACACCAGAATTTATTGTTCATCCCTAATTGCTCGCGAAGGTGGTGGTGAAATACCATCTTGGACTGCTGTACTCCATGTGGTATAGGTACAGACAGTGCTCTTAGGGAGGGAGTTCCAGGTTTTGATCCAGTGACAGTGAAGGAATGACAATATGTTTTCAAGTCAAGATGGTGAGTAGTTTGAATGAGAACTTCCACGTGGTGTTGTTCCCACTTATCTGCTGCCCTCATCCTTCCACAATCTAGGTAGAGGTTGTGCGTTTGGAAGATGCTTCCTAAGGAGCCTTGATGAGTTTCTGCAGTGCATTTTTCAGACGGTACACACTGCTATTACTGTGCATCAGTGGTGGAGGGAGTGAATGTTTGTGGAAGGGGTGCCAATCAAGTGGGCTGCTTTGTCCTGGATGGTGTTGAGCTTCTTAAGTGTTAGAGATGCGCTCACCCAGGCAAGTGGAGAGTATTCCATCACACTTATGACTTGTGCTTTGTAGATAGTGGATAGGCTTTGGGGGGGTCAGGAGGTGAGTTATTCACCATAGGATTCCTAGCGTTTGACCTCGTCCTGGTAGCCACAGTATTTATATGGTCAATGGTAACCTCCAGGATGCTGATAGTGGGGGTTCCGCAGTGGTAATGCCATTGAATGTCACAGGGCATTGGTTAGATTCTCTCTTGTTGGATATGGTCATTGCCTGGCACTTGCATGGTGTGAATGTTACTTACAACTTGCCAGCCAGGTCTTGCTGCATTTGGACATGGACTGCTTCATTAGCTGAAGAGTTGTGAATGGTTCTGAACATTGTGCTACCATCAGTGAATATTTGCACTTCTGACCTTATTATGGAGAAAAAGTCATTGATGCACCAGCTGAAGATGGTTGTGCCTAGGATACTCCCCTGAGGAACTCCTGCATAGATGTCCTAGAACTGTGAGGATTGAGCCCCAACAACCACCACCATCTTCCTTTGTGCCAGGTATGACTCCAATCAATGGAGAGTTTTCCCCCTGATTCCCATTGACTCAATTTTTTCTCGGGTTCCTTGATGCCACACTTGACTAAATGCTGCCCTGATACCGAGGATAGTCACTCTCACATCGCCTTTGGAGTTCAGCTCTTTTTTTTGTGTTTGAACCAAGGCTGGAAAAGGACAGGAGCTGAGTAACCCTGGCAGAGCCCAAACTGAGCGGCAGTGAGCAGGTTATTGCGAAGCAAGTGCAGCTTGATAGCACTGATGATGACCCCTTCCATCACTTTACTGATGTTTGAGAGTAGACTGGTGGGGCGGCAATTGGCTGGGTCAGATGTGTCCTGCTTTTTGCATACAGGACATACCCTGGCAATTTTTCATATTGCCAGGTATGTGCCAGTATTGTAGCTGCACTTGAACAGCTTGGCTAGGGGTGTTTCAAATTCTGGGGCACAAGTCTTTAGTACTATTGCTAGGGTATTGTCAGGGTCCAAAGCCTTTGCAGTATCCAGTGCTATCTGCCATTTCTTGGTATAGGAAGTGAATCGAATTGGCTGAAGACTGGCATCTGTGATGCTGGGGATCTCTGGAGGAGGCTAAGAGAAATTATCCACTCGGCGCTTCTGGCTGAAGATTGTTGCAAATGCTTCAGCCTTATCTTTTATACTGATGTATTGGGCTCCTCCATCACTGAGGATGGGGATATTTGTGGAGCCTCTTCCTCCGGTGGATTGTTTAATTGCCCACCAACATTCTGAAGTGGTGTGACATTTGGAAGATGCTAGGAAAATTGGATTAGAAATGTAGTGGTCAATTTAAGGATTAAAAGCCTGGGGTTAGAACGTATGTTTTTTTAAAAACAAATTCTGTTCTGCAGTGACCATGGTTTTGAAAAGGATTTTGTTTTGCATCCACAGAACAACAGGTTAAATTGACGAAGGAATGTGTTTTTCAGTCCAGGTTAATGGACTGTGATTTTACTGGGGAGGTCTCTGGGGAGTAAATGTGCTTTTTCAGCCTGCAGAGATAATTCGTTTTTCTAGCATAGGGAGCTGAGGTCATGGCTGGGTGGAGCCCAGAGAGGCAGGGAGTTTGGAGAGGTTTTGAGAGAGAGAGAGAGGAGCTGAGTTCTGATCTGCCTGACTCTGAGTCCACAATTCTTTCCCAGTCGGTTAAAAGAGAAGAGTAAGGATTCTTCTTCAGTGGAAGGATGCGAGACCCCTAAGCGTGGAATCCTGGATCAACGATATGACAGGGTTTATTAAATTGGAGAGGGTGAAATTTGCCTTAAGGGGATTGGCACAAGGGTTCTTCAGGCGGTGGCAACCGTTCCTAGACTTCCTGGCAGAACGTTAGAAGATGGTCAGCAGCAGCAACCGGAGGGTTGGTTTGTTTCTCTTGAGGGGGTGTGTATATTTGCCTCTGTGTTGATGAAGGCTGTTAATTTATTATTCATGTATATGGGGGGGGGGGTTCTTTTCTTTCTATATTTTGTTGTTGATATTTTGTGAAAAGTTGAATAAAAATTATTTTATTTTTTTTTAAAGAAAAGAGTAATAGTATTTTAATGCAGAGAAATCTTGTCTGAAAGCAAGGAAGAGGCTGAAACTACCTAGTTGAAACAGCTATTTGAAGATATTCAGCTAGAGTCCGAAAGGGTTCCAAACAGAGCTAAATCTGTTTTATAAAGCAAGTATTACTTTGTGCACTGCTAATTTTAAGGTGGGTTAAGAGCTGAATGTTTATTTTCTTGTTGTTTAATGGGAAGTTGTAAAGTAGTGTTAAGGGGTAACTGTAAGCTGTTCTTTTTGGATGTGAAGTTAAAAGTTTAATATTGTATTTATAATAAAGTTTTGTTTTAGAAATACCAAAGACCTATTTTTTCATGCAATCACTCCTGGGTTGAATCATTCTTTCTGCACAGTCTTAAAATAAATTAAAATATTGGGTTTTTGGTCCAGTAGCCTAGCCACTTTAGGGGTCTGATCTGAGATAGTAATACTGGGCATTAAAGTCCCTCACCGAGAGTACATTCTGCACCTTTGCCACCATTGAGCATAAATGATGTTCAACATGGAGGAATACCAATTTATCAGCTGAGGCAATTTGGTAATCAACAGGAGGCTTCCTTGTCCATGTTTGATTTCATGCAGACAGAGTTGATATTGAGGACTTCCCAGAGCAACTCCCTCCTAGCCATATACCACTGTGTCGCCGCCACCTCTGCTGGGTCCGCCCTGTCTGTGGAGATGGTGATGGTGGTGCCTGGGACATTGTTTGCAAGCTATGATTTCATCGGTATGACTATGTCAAGACGTTCCTTGACTAGTTTGTGAGACAGCTCTCCTAATAATTGCACAAGCTCTCATGTGTCAATAAGGAGAACTTTGAAAGGTCAACAGGGGGTTCTGTTGTCTCGTTCACTGCATACACCAATTTCATTCCTTTGAGATGTTTTAGCTGTTTGATATACAACTGAGTGGCTTGCCAGGTCATTTCAGAGGGCATTTAAGAGTTAACCACATTACTACCGATCTGAAATCACATGACCAGACCAGGTGAGGATGTCAGATTTCCTTCCCTAAAGGACATTAGTGAACCAGATGGGTTTTTATGGTGATCAGGAATTCCACCATCGGCCGTGGTGGAATTCAAATCTTGGTCGCCAGTACATTACCCTGGGTCTCGGATTATCAACCCAAAGTCAATACCATTGCACCACTGCCTCCCTATATGTAAGAGTGGAAATACCCTCTGCCATTGGATTTGGTTACCAGGGAATAGGGATTGGGCAGGGGCATTGTCAAGCACATTGTCAAGCACCAGCACAGAAGAAAGTTGGACTCAGTTATCACTGAGTCAGGAGGAAGAAAAGTACCAGTGTTTCTGATCCTTGGTGTCCAACAAGCCTTGCTGAAAGTGATTCTTGGTTAGAGACAAGATTGAGCTCAGTTGTGATGCCTGCTATTATCAAATAGCTTGCCAAGAACACTCACTGTTAGACTCATACTTGAAGTTACTTGTGAAACTTTATCAGATACTAAAATACAATTAATCTTCTATGGTTGATACACTTGTAAAATGTTATTATTGTATTTTAGACTTTTTAGGTTTGCTTTTTAAAATGTTATTTATTTTTAACATTTCTCTTTCGCAGGAGGCTAAAGGTTGAAATGTTTATGTTATGTCAATTGGTGCAGGAGAACACAAAACAACCTCTGACTAACAAGATTTAGAGAGGCAATATAAACAATGGGATTGCAGACGTTAAAAAGCTTTTTTTAAACTTGAAATTTGAATTTTGTTTTGATAAAACCAACCCTACCAGTATTTACAAAGTGCATTTTATACAGGATGTTCCTCGGAAAGAAAATCCACGATGGCTGAATGTTGCTAAAATATCATACCTTCTTCCAAGGGCACTACAATGTGTTTGTACTAGAGAGGGTGCAAAGGGAATTCACCAGGATGTTTTCTGGGCAAGTGCGTTTCACCTATGAAGAGAGGCTGGTTGGGCTCCTTCGAGCAGAGAAGGCGGAACTTGATCGAGGTGTACAAAATTATGAAGGACACAGATAGGGTAGATAGGAAGACAGTTTTCCTCTTAGTTGAGGGGTCAATAACCAGGGGACATAGGTTGAAGAGGGCAAGAGATTTGGAGGAGAATTTGAGGAAAAACATTTTCACCCAGAGGGTGGTGGGAATTTGGAACTCACTGCTTGAAAGGGTGGTGGAGGCGGAACTCACAACATTTAAGAAGCATTTAGAGGAGCACTTGAAACACCGTAGTGTACGGACCAAGTGCTGGAAAATGGGATTCGAATAGATAGGTGCTTGATGGCAGGCACAGACACTATGGACCAAAGGGCCTGTTTTTGTGCTGTAAAACGCTATGACTTTATGACTGTTTCCTCCTGGCACGGGTGTAAAGTCCAAGAATGCATGTTATAAAAGACGTTTGCAAACAACACACCTTTTTCACGAAACGAAGGGATCATAAATTCTAATCGATAACTAGGGACTTTCTGAGATATAGGTGTTTCTGTGTAGATGCTATAGTTCTAGTGGGCTGGTCGCTGGGATGCAGCACGGAATCTTTACAAACTGTTAAATTCAGCAGTGGTTATGGTTTTCATACCTGCACATCTAAAGGCATCTTCAATCTCATTTTCTCCGCCGCTTGGCTCAGTATCTCAAACGGAGCGTAGATTTTAATGATTTGGTTTTGTTCCTTCGGTTTGTTGTCATCGTGCACCATCTCGCCCTCTCGCAGCGTCTCCGCCTGTTGCCTGTCAGGGTCGGGATCCAGTGTGAGCCCAGCCCTTTTCACCTCTCTCAGAAAGTCCAGTCTCTGTCTGGCGTAAGGCTGGACAGTGTTCTTCTCGCACACCAGCACATAGTCAGTCACCTGCAGCTCCTCTTCACTGCCCATTGCCCGTCTGGATGCTCCCTCTTCCGGATGTTAAATCTCAACCTTGTATAAGCAGCAACAGGAACGATGAGAATGTGAGCCCCAGGCAGAAGCACTTGCACTCTGCTCACTGTGCGTATTTGTGAGAGACGCACATGCGCGGGGACTCTGATCTTGCCTAATTTAAACGCTTGGCTTTAACTGATGGGCAGAGCAGAGAAATCAGGAGGACGAATTTTGAAACCTTTCTGAGCAGGGGCGGTTTGGGTAATAACCATTATTGACGCCACGTTGCCAACGTCTACCCCCAGGTCTTCAGCATTATGAAGTGCCCGGAGATCTACATCTTTGCTCGCTCGTCCTGTACTACCTTCCTGTCAGCTATCCTACTACTTGATTGTACAATTTTGCTGCGCAGAATAGGCTTCAAAGATCATATATTGACCAAGTGCCTTAGAGGGACAGCTAACCACAATGAGAAGCCAATTATTTACAGTTTCACAATAAAACATCACAATTCCACAGTTCAATCCCAAAATTCAGGCAGAAATCAGTGGCTCTGGTTGTGTCACCTCCATGAGTAAAAATATTTGAAGTAAAATCTATTATTGGCCCGCCACAGTGCTGTCACGGTCTGCAGTAATTTACTTTTTTATATCACCTTTAGTGTAATTAAACATTTCAAGGCACTTTTAACAGGAGAATCAGCAAACAAAATATGAAACCAAGTTAGGAGATATTAGGGTAGATGACCAAAACCGTTGCCAAAGAGGTAGGTTTTAAAGAAAGTGGAAAGCAAGGGAGACCGGCCGAGAAGTTCAGGGGGGGGGGGGGGGGGCGTAGTTCCAGAGTTTGTGTCCTTTGCAGCTGAAGGCATAACTATCAATGATGGAGCGACTGAAATGGAAGATGCCCAGGTGAATGCAATTGGAAGAGTGCAGACATCTCAGAGGGTTGTGAGGCTGGAGGCAAGGCAATGGAGGGATTTGAAAACAAGAATGAAAATTTTAAGATTGAGGATTTGCTTAACTAGGAGCCAATGTTGGTCAGGAAGCACAGGGGTGAGGATGGAACAGGGCTTAGTGCAAGTCGGAACACAGGCAGCAGAGCTTTGGATAATCTCAAGTTTGCACAGGGTAGAATGCAAGGGGGGGGGGGGGGGGGCTGGAATAGTTAAGTCTAAAGGTAACAAAGTTATGAATGACGGTTTCTGCAGCAGGTGAGCTGAGACCGGGACAAAGCCAAGTGATGTTATGAAGCTGGAAGTAGGTGATCTTAGCAGTGATTCAAATTTGTGGTCAGAAGCACATCTTCAGGTCAAATATAATGGTGGATGGTGTGGTTCAGCCTCACACAGTTGCCATGGAAAGGGATGGATTGGCAGCTCGGGAAGAGTTTGTGGTAGTGATCAAAGACAAATTCCGTCTGTGACCCATTATGCATTTTCTTATTGTCCATGATCAAATAACTTTTATGTTCAAGGTTAGTGTCTGTTCTTAGCCTCAGAGCAGTTTTTCCCCATTTAAAGAAATTCCAGCAGCATGCTTTTGGTGAATTTACAAACAAATATTTATTAACAAATATTTTCCCCGTAAGTTAAAACGCAACATCTCACATTGAATAACATGCACACAAAGATGAAGGACAAAAAATACAGCTACATTCTGGGTTTATTTCAGTCACTTTTGCAGCAAACCTCTAGGTTCTGAGATGAATTGATACTCTGGCTGGAGTTTAGGTTTCTAAGCAGAGAATTGTCAGAATTCTGCAGCAGAGAAAAGAAGGCTGGTCTGATCTTTGCATTTCAGTATTAACCTGAAACAGTGAACAGTTTGGCGGACAATAATAGGACCTAATATACGGCCCAACGAGACCCAGTGGTCAATTGCCAACCAAACCAATCTTTGTAAAGTGCAACATCCATTCAAGCCTCTGTCTTTTGGATTAAGGGAGCCAAGTTGAGGAATGCACCAGAGGGTCCAGTCAGGGTGAGAGTAATGGTTTTAATGAGCAATAGAACATCAAGGTGGAGGTAAGGGTGTGCTTGATCAGCTTAGTAGCCACAGAAATGTTATGGCGAAAGGAGGACCAAAGTCTAGACAGCTGGGATTTCAACGTGCAGTTGTATGTGAATTGGAGAGAGTTTTTCTGAGGAAAATGCATAGGAGGAAGCAGAGTTGGGAATGGAAAGTGGAATGTGGTTGGAGATTGTTACGAGGAAGTCAGAGATGGCCTAATCAGTAATTGACATGATGGAAGTAACAAAGCTACGTGGGGTGACAGGGTTAAGGCATTGAGCATGAGTGTAGGTGAGGAAGCTTACTTAGTAGGATAGTTAAGTAGCAAGCTGAAAAAAATTGCTTTAAAATTTAAGCAATGGAACATCAGGTGAGAGATACACTAACTGAATCTTATGAGATTAATCCAGTACAAAAGATTGTCCAGGAACTTTGAAGTCAAATTTAAGATCTAGTGCTTACTAAGGAAAACAAGGTTGTGGAACTAACAGTTAACATGTAGTTAGGAGAATGCATCCATTATTAGAGCCAGAAGAATTTAAACTGTGGAAGTGAGGAGACTGGGTTGAAAGGACAAAGGATGGCAGTGGATGCCGAAGGGTGCAAGTGTCTGGTAAGGAGCTCTCTAGAAGCTGGCAACAAGAAACTATCTTGAATCCGACATCAGTTCTTCAGAGTCACTGAACCAAAATCAATCTCTGAAAATTAATATCATTCCTGTGAACTTTGGCACAGTTTCTAAGTGATTGGTTGTACCTCACACCTGCCGAATATTACATTTTACAGGGCAGGTTTTGGCTTGCAATGTAAAATCAGTTTTTGCTGCCTCCATCCCATGACTGATATCATTAATTAGGCATAAGGGACTGGGAACTGCATTTCATAATAAACATTAAACAAGGGAGATTTTTATAAGAGGCTGTATGAGCCAGAGCCTCCAGCTGGGGCGGAGGGAATGAGGCAATTTTTGGAGGGATTGGAGTTCCCAAGGGTGGAGGAGGACCTGGTGGAGGTGCTGGGAGCCCCCATCAGGCTAGTGGAGGTGGTGGAAGGTCTTGGGCGGTTCAGGCGGGGAAGGCCCCTGGCCTGGATGGGTTTCCAGTGGAATTTTTCAAAACGTTTTCAGGGGTTTTGGGGCCTCTGCTGTTGAGGGTGTTTAATGAGGCTAGGGAGCTGGAGCACAAATCCCCGACGTTATCGCAGGCCTCGATCTCCTTAATTTTAAAGAAAGACAAGGAGCCGTGTGGGTCCTGCAGGCCACTTTTGTTGTTAAATGTGGATGCCAAGTTACTGGCCAAGATTTTGGCCTCAAGGATCGAGGACTGAATGCCGGGGGTGATCGGGGGGGACCAGACAGGGTTTGTTAATATCTGTCGGTCAACATCAGGAGGTTATTGAATGTTATAATGATGCTCCCAGAGGGACGACGTGTGGAGGCAGTGGTCACCATGGATGTGGAGAAGGCCTTCGATCGGGTGGAGTTGGATTATTTATGGGAGGTGTTGGGGCGGTTTGGGTTCGGACAGGGGTTTGTGGACTGGGTCCGATTATTGTACCAGGCACCGGTAGCGAGTATGCGCACAAACTGGGTGAGCTCGGAATATTTCAGGCTGCACCAGGGGACCAGGCAAAGATGTCCCCTCTTGCCATTGCTCTTTGCCTTGACTATAGAGCCATGGAAATGGCGCTGAGAGCGTCAAGGGATTGGCAGGGGATAGTACAGGGGGTGGAGCATAGAGTCTCGCTGTATGCGGATGACTTGCTGCTGTATATTTCGGACCCGTTGGAAGGTATTGGGGGGATTATGAGGATTTTGGAGGAATTCGGCTGGTTCTTGGGATATAAATTGAATATGGGGAAGAGCGAGGTCTTTCCGATCCACGCAAGGGGCCAGGAGAAGAGGCTGGTGGAGTTGCCATTTAGGGTGGTGGGGGGAATGGAACAGATGAAGGGGGATTTTAGGAAGTGGGATGTCCTCCCGCTGTCATTGGCGGGACGGGTGCAATCGGTGAAAATGACGGTCCTCCCGAGGTTCTTGTTTATGTTCCAGAATCTCCTGATTTTTATTCATTTTTTAAAAATTTAAAAAATAAATTTAGAGTGCCCAAATCATTTTTTCCAATTAAGGGGCAATTTGGTGTGGCCAATCCACCCACCCTGCACAACTTTGGGTTGAGGGGGCGAAACTCACCCAAACACGGGGAGAATGTGTAAACTGAATACGGACAGTGACCCAGAGCTGGGATCGAACCTGGGACCTCGGCGCCGTGTGATAGCAGTGCTAACCACTGCATTACTGTGCTGCCTGCGATTTTTATTCATAAGGCTTTTTTAGGATGGTGAAAACGATGATTTCAGGGTTTGTTTCGGCTGGTATAGCCCCGCGGGTGAATAAGGTGCTGTTGGAGCGGGTGCGGGGAGGGGGGGAGGGGGGGGGCGGGGTGGTTTGGCTCTCCCAAACTTCATAAACTATTACTGGGCAGCAAATACAGTTATGGTTAGGAAGTGGGTAATGGGGGAGGGGTTGGTGTGGGAGGGTATGGGGGCAGCCTCTTGCAGGGGTACGAGTTTGGGCGCATTGTTGACGGCCAGGTACTCCACAAGCCCGGTGGTGATGGTGGCCCTTAGGGTGTGGGGACAGTGGCGGCAGCGCCTGGGGCTGGAGGTTTGGGCACCGATTTGTGGAAATCACCGGTTTATTCTGGGGGGGGGTTTCGGGGGTGGCATTGGGAGGGGATGGAGCGGTTTGGGGATCTGTTCATTGATGGCGGCTTTCCGAGATTGAAGTTGGAGGAGGAATTTGAGCTGCCCGTCACAAATGGGTTTGCGGTATTTACAGATGAGGGACTTTGTTAGGAGGCAATACCATCTTTCCACACCTGCCGCTCCAGGGGCTGCAGGACAAGATGGTGTCAAGAACAGGGGTAGGCGAGGGGAAAGCGTCGGATATTCACAAGGAGCTGATGGATTGTGAGGGAGCCCCAATAAAGGTAGTGAAACGTAAGTGGAAGGAAGGGTAGGGTAATGAGTTGGAGACTGGGCTGTGGGAGGAGGCTCTGGGGAGGGTGAATGCATCCTCGCTGTGCGCTAGGCTTTGCCTTATCCAGTTTAAGGTGGTCCACAGGGCACATCTGACTGTGGCCAGGATGAGCAGGTTTTTTGAAGGGGTGGAGGATAGGTATGGGCATTGCACGGGTAAACCCGCGAATCACGTCCACATGTTTTGGGCATGTCCGAAGTTTGGGGAATTTTGGCAGAGGTTTGTCAATGTTATGACGGAGGTCCTGAAGGTGAGGGTGGTCCCAAGTCCAGGAGTGGTGATCTTCGGAGTGTCAGAAGGACCGAGAGTCCAGGGGTGAGAGAGGCCAATGTCTTGGCCTTTGCCTCCCTGGTAGCCCAGAGATGGATATTGTTGGATTGCAGGAACTCAGGGCCCCCAAAATGGGGGTGTGAATGAGTGACCTGGCAGAGTTTCTCAGGTTAGAAAAAATAAAGTTTGCCTTGTGGGATACTGTGGAGGGGTTTTCCCGGAGGTGGCAGCCGTTTATCAACTTCTTCAAGAAAAGTTAAGATGTCAGCAGTTGGGGGGGGGGGTTAAAATGGTGAGGCAGGGGAGTTGGGAAGTGAGGATCGGGATGGTGGGGTATTTTGTTGAGTTTCTTAAATGCAGCCCTGTTGGTTTGTTTGGATTTGTGATTATGTTTGTTGTGTGAAAATATAAATGCCTCAATGAAATATTTTAAAAAGAAAACATTGAACAAACATTTCTTTATGTCGACTATCATTTTCTTTCTATATCATTCCCCTAAAGTTCTGAACATTCTCCCCGTATCTGCGTGGGTCTAAACCCCACAACCCAAAAGATGCAGTGAAGCGTAAGCGTAAGCAGGGTAGGTGGATTGGCCTCACCAAATTTTCCCTTAATTGGAAAAAAAATAATTGGGCGCTTTAAATTTAAAAAAAGGTTCTGAACATGCTCATTGCGTTTCCACGGGCGGTGGCTAACTACTCCCAGGGCCATTCTTGTGTGTGAATGGGTAAGCCTCTGTGTACACATGCGCACACATGTCCAACAACCCTTCATAAGAACCAGGATGACAACCCTGGTTAATCTTTCTGTTTTAGTGGGTGATAGTGGATTATTAATTGACCTTGGCCTTGTTATTGTCCATGTGACTAAGGCAGGGAAAAGAAATGTACAACATCCATATCAGCAATATTGATTGACATTCAGGACAAGATAAACAATATGCGCACTTGTAAGTGTTTAATAAATTGTTTAGAAGAAACTAAATATGGAGTAAATTCTCTGATCAGGCAGTTAGTGAGTGTAACAAGGGTGCAACTGATCGGAAAATGGACAGTGATGCATTATTCAAGATTTCTGCCCAGCCAGCACCTCATCTAATTTTCCAAAAGGGTTTTATACAGGCACAAAATCTGTTGCATATCTTGCAGTTAAATATTACTGAGGCTTAAATTAGGTTCAATATAATTATGTAGTTTCCTAAACTGGGAAGGACAGCATGGAAATGTCGCTGGAAGGTGTTGAGGGTGTTGGATACAGATATACGCTGCTGGGGTGGAGAGGTTGAAACATTAATGGATTAAGTAGTGTGGTGTTTGTTCCCTTTATGGGGTGATCTGCCAAGAGGGTCATGTGGCCCAGGTAACCAATCAGCGACATGGGTGTCCAAGATGTGTAAATTAGGTGGGGTTACAGCGATAGGGCGGGTGAGTGGGTAGGGTGCAATTTCAGGGGGTCGGTGCAGACCTGATGGGCCGAATGGCCTCCTTCTGCACTGTTGGGATTCTATGGGTGGGAATCACCCTAGCGAGCATGGGTTTCTGTATCAGTTCAATCCTAGAAACTGAATGGAGTCAGTTCAATCCTAGAAACTGACTTGCAGCTACATGACTGCAAGCCTCTGCATTGCAGTTAGATGTAAAGAAACGTTGTAGTTGTTATTTACCTAGCTGATGAACGGAAACATTACACTGATGACAAAGATCTTTTTTAAAATGGTCTCACGATCGTGAGACCGTTTTCAGGGATGTAGTTACTCCGAAGAATAAGGATAGATGGGTGATGGTGAGAGGGGCTGGGGGGAAGCAGTCAGTACAGGGATCCCCTGTGGTCATTCCCCTTTGTAACAAGTGTACCGCTTTGGATACTGTTGGGGGGGGACTTACCAGGGGTAAGCCATGGGGTACAGGTCTCTGGCACAGGGTCTGCCCCTGTTTCTCAGAAGGGAAGGGGGGAGAGGAGTAGAGCATTATACATTGGAGACTCCATAGTTAGGGGGATAGATAGGGGATTCTGTGGTAACGAGAGAGACTGCGGTTGGTGTGTTGCCTCCCAGGTGCCAGGGTTCACGATGTCTAGGATCGTGTTTATGGGATCCTTAAAGGGGAGGGGGAGCAGCCCCAAGTCGTGGTCCACATAGGCACCAACGACATAGGTAGGAAAAGGGATAGGGGTGTAAGGCAGGAATTCAGGGAGCTAGGGTGGAAACTTAGATCTAGAACAAACAGAGTTATTATCTCTGGGTTGTTACCCGTGCCTCGTGCTAGCGAGACAAGGAATAGAGAGAGAGAGCAGTTGAACATGTGGCTACAGGGATGGTGCAGGAGGGAGGGTTTCAGATACCTGGATAATTGAGGCTCATTCTGGGGTAGGTGAGACCTCTACAAACGGGATGGTCTACACCTGGACCAGAGGGGTACCAATATCCTGGGGGGGAAATTCGCTAATGCTCTTCGGGAGGGTTTAAACTAATTCAGCAGGGGGTTGGGAACCTGAATTGTAGCTCCAGTATACAGGAGGTTGAGAGTAATGAGGTCATGAGTAAGGTTTCAAAGTTGCAGGAGTGTACCGGCAGGCAGGAAGGTGGTTTAAAGTGTGTCCACTTCAATGCCAGGAGCATCCGGAATAAGGTGGGTGAACCTGCGGCATGGGTTGGTACCTGGGACTTCGATGTTGTGGCCGTTTCGGAGACATGGATAGAGCAGGGACAGGAATGGCTGTTGCAGATGCCGGGGTATTCTGATCTTTATGTCATCATTGTCTACAGGAATAGTGCCAAAAGACTGAAGGATAGCAAATGTTGTCTCCTTGTTCAAGAAGGGGAGTAGAGACAACCCCGGTACCTATAGACCAGTGAGCCTTACTTCTGTTGTGGGCAAAGTCTTGGAAAGGTTTATAAGAGATAGGATGTATAATCAGCTGGAAAGGAATAATTTAATTAGAGATAGTCAACACAGTTTTGTGAAGGGTAGGTTGTGCCTCACAAACCTTATTGAGTTCTTTGAGAAGGTGACCAAACAGGTGGACGAGGGTAAAGCAGTTGATGTGGTGTATATGGATTTCAGTAAAGCGTTTGATAAGGTTCCCCATGGTAGGCTATTGCAGAAAATACAGAGGGATGGGATTCAGGGTGATTTAGCAGTTTGGATCAGAAATTGGCTAGCTGGAAGAAGACAAAGGGTGGTGGTTGATGGGAAATGTTCAGCCTGGAGTCCAGTTACTAGTGGTGTACCACAAGGATCTGTTTTGGGGCCACTGCTGTTTGTCAGAAAGTCAGTGGAGTTGTGGACAGTGCGGAAGGATGTTACAAGTTGCAGAAGGACATAGATAAGCTGCAGAGCTGGGCTGAGAGGTGGCAAATGGAGTTTAATGCAGAAAAGTGTGAGGTGATTCATTTTGGAAGGAATAACAGGAAGGCAGAGTACTGGGCTAATGGTAAGATTCTTGGCAGTGTGGATGAGCAGAGAGAGCTCGGTGTCCATGTACATAGATCCCTGAAAGTTGCCACCCAGGTTGAGAGGGTTGTTAAGAAGGCTTACGGTGTGTTAGCTTTTATTGGTAGAGGGATTGAGTTTCAGAGCCATGAGGTCATGTTGCAGATGTAAAAAACTCTGGTTAGATTGGATTGGGTTGGATTGGAAATGTGCGGCCACAGTTGGAGTATTGCGTGCAATTCTGGTCGCCGCATTATAGGAAGGATGTGGAAGCATTGGAAAGGGTGCAGAGGAGATTTACCAGGATGTTGCCTGGTATGGAGGGAAGATCTTATGAGGGAAGGCTGAGGGACTTGAGGCTGTTTTCGTTAGAGAGAAGAAGGTTAAGAGGTGACTTAATTGAGGCATACAAGATGATCAGAGGATTAGATAGGGTGGACAGTGAGAGCCTTTTTCCTCGGATGGTGATGTCTAGCACGAGGGGACATAGCTTTAAATTGAGGGGAGATAGATATAGGACAGATGTCAGAGGTAGATTCTTTACTCAGAGAGTAGAAAGGGCGTGGAATGCCCTGCCTGCAACAGTCGTGGACTCGCCAACATTAAGGGCATTTAAATGGCCATTGGATAAACATATGGATGATAAGGGAATAGTGTAGATGGGCTTTAGAGTGGTTTCACAGGTCGGCGCAACATCGAGGGCCGAAGGGTCTGTACTGCGCTGTAATGTTCTATGTTCTATGTGAGCATTCAGTCGGGTTAAAGTTCAGTTCGAGTTGAGAAATCTAAGAGTGCTTGCAGGTATGCCTTTATTCAGACAGATAGATCCTTTTGATGCCTCTGTGGAGGATTGGACACAATGCATTGAAAGTTTGGGCTACTTTTTTTCAGACCAACAAAACAGAGGAGGAGGGGAAGAGAATTGCCATTCTTTTGAGCAAGTGTGGGACCCAGGCCTACAATTTAATACACAGCCTCACATCCCCAAGTGCACCCGACTCCAAGTCATTCACGGTGATAGTTGAATTGGTGAAAAAACATTACCTCCCAAAGCCATTGCAGCGATTCAAGTTTAACTCAACCGGGAGAGCCTCTGGGGGAACTACTGCAATTTATATCACCAAAAAGACAGACTGCAGAGCGCTGCAACCTTGGAGCCATTCTCAATGATATGCTGCGGAACGTTTAGTTTGTGGGGTAAATAATGAAGGAAGCTATTAGCAGAGGCAGATATAAATTTTAAGAGGGTGCTGGAGATAGCATTGACAGTGTAGAGTGCTGAGTAGGACGCACAGGAGCTTCAGAGTGTGAAAAATGGCACAGTAATCCTGTTAGGGTGGGAAGATGCAGTCAGCTGTGGCACCAAAAATTAAGATGTAATTTTAAAACAGGAAGAATTTTAAAATTGTTTTATTTATTTGTTCATGGGATGTGGGCATCACAGGCTGTGCCAGCATTTATTGTCTAGCCCTAATTGCCCTTGAGGGGGCAGTTAAAAGTCAACCATATTGCTGTGGGTCTGGAGTCACATATAGGCCAGACCAGGTAAGGACAGAAGATTTCCTTTCCTAAAGGACATTACTGAACCAGATGGGTTTTTACAACAATCGACAATGGTTTCATGGTCATGATTAGTTTTTATTGAATTCAAATTTCACCACCTGCAGTGGTGAGATTTTCACATGAAGACTGCAGTTTTTGGCACAAGGCCAAGTGATAGATAACTGATGAAAACTAAGAAGTTCAGTTCAAAAAGACACAGCAACACCTCCAAACAAATCATTTCATGTTTACTTTGTGTAAATCAGCCTCTGGTGAATTGAATGCACTCCAGTTCAGTAAAGTATGCTGGAATATTCATGAATTCCATGATCATTGATGCGGCCCCAGTGAGTTCTTTGTCATTTTTAGGTCAAAGTCCTGGTGTTCAGAATTAACATTTATTTTGTTTCGGAGAGTTGGAATTTTACAACTATTATTTGTACTGTGTGAATTCACACAGGTTGTTTATCAGACTCAGGTACATCTTCATTCTAAACGTAAATAATTTGGTTTCTGTTTAATGCATCTCTGTGAGGGGAAAAAAGGTGTTTTGTATGTGTGACTTAGGGAATGGGATAGGGTTCTTTTACGGTTGGGTTAAGATAGTTGCAATCCTTTGCAGAATAAAGTTGAATTCAGCCTTTTGGGGCACAAAGCAGATTCACTATTAATAACTTATGTGTGAGTAGAGTGTGGGTGAGGTCGATACCTATTACACAGCTGATCCTGTGAATTTTTACTGTGCTGTTTACTTTTATTGAGGTTGAAGATGAGTAATTCCACTCTGGAAATGTTGGTATTTCTCGGATGATAACCCATATGATCATGTTCAGAATTCTTTTTCTTCTTTTCAATGCTGGAAATGTATGTAAGCTGGGCCATGGGATCATGCAGACCAGCAGTTGTCATTGTTCAAGCTTGACTCCCAACATTGAGCTTCAATCTCACCACTGAAACATTACAGCTGAACATGATGCCACATATACACTTTCCAATAGAGGTCGTTGATTTGCTGTTATGACCATAAATCTTCGATAAATGGTCTTCTCAGACCATAGAAAGCATCCTTTCTGGCTGCATCACAGCCTGGTATGGCAACTGCTCGGCCCAGGACCACAAGAAACTTCAGAGAGTCGTGAACACCGCCCAGTCCATCACACAAACCTGCCTCCCATCCATTGAGTCCATCTACACCTCCCGCTGCCTGGGGAAAGCGGGCAGCATAATCAAAGACCCCTCCTACCCGGCTTACTCACTCTTCCAACTTCTTCCATCGGGCAGGAGATACAAAAGTCTGAGAACACACACGAACAGACTCAAAAACAGCTTCTTCCCCGCTGTTACCAGACTCCTAAATGACCCTCTTATGGACTGACCTGATTAACACTACACCCTGTATGCTTCATCCGATGCCGGTGCTTATGTAGTTACATTGTGTACCTTGTGTTGCCCTATTATGTGTTTTCTTTTATTCCCTTTTCTTCCCATGTACTTAATGATCTGTTGAGCTGCTCGCAGAAAAATACTTTTCACTGTTCCTTGGTACAAGTGACAAAATACAAATTTCTTTACCCGTCAGTCTGGCCTCAATAAAAGTCGAGATGGATTTGCAGGTACAGCATTAGTTATTTTATTTGGCTTGCAAGCCTTTCTCAATTCACAGCAAGTACCAAGCACATCTTGCTTCGTACACCTCCGGAATCAAGTGAGTCTGTAGGACAAAGGGATCTCTACTAATAACACAAATGGCATCAGGTTTCACATACACGATTCCCATAGGTCATCCTGACCTATCCATACACTCTAATTGGCTCACTTCCAATCCCTTCCTCTGGCCCCTATTACCCAGCATCCTTTTCTCCTCCTTTGGTGGACACACCTCCTCCTTGCTTTGCCATGCGGTCTGAAATCCTTTGTCTGTGAATTCACCAGTATGAGACTGGCCTATCTCTACATTACAGTAACTAATATCTCTAAAGTAACTATTTTATATCACATTCGTCACAAGTGACAATAAACAAATCCAAATCCAAATCTCTAGTCCAGGGGCACTGTGATCAACTTTTAACAACTCATTAAAATCCTGACAGTAATCAGTTAATTTAATGGAATGGAGAAGGGTTGGGTTAACAATTTGCTTTTAAATCACAACAAAGTTTAGTGCTTTAACATTTGTCCTGTGTGTGAGCAAAGTATTTGGACCCTGCTAAAGTTGGGGCGTTGGAAACAGAGGCGGACGAGTCCCAAAAGTACTGCCTCCAGCCGGCAGGCCTCCATGAAGCAAGTAGCCAAATAGTCTCACTAAGAGCCTTGTTAAAGGCAGCTAATTGGGATTTTCCAGTCAACCTCCAGTATTCCATTCCACTGCGGACAGGGTGCATTTCAGCTGCCTCGGTGTGCACCCAGTGGCAATTTCACTCTTGTAATGCTCCAGGCAAGCCCACAGCCCTTGCAACCCACCTATCTGGTGCAGACAAACGCCATCTTATAGAGGGATTCACCATTTCCTCACCCCATCCCTCACTTTATATAAAAAACAGATAACCTCGATGTTGAATTACCCTCTCAGATATTTAGCCTTCAATTCAACCTGTCGCTCTCTGCAGCTGCATGGCCTCTGGTTGGTCTTCCAGATTCGAGAGCCCATCTGCCGCACATAATTGGACAGAAAAGCTGTCCCATTGGCAATAAAGAAAGTTACAAAGGGTTTCTCTCCATGGAATTCAGCACCTGGAAACAGTTCTGGCTCCCGTTTCTCACTCCATTAGGAATATCTGGCCCTGTAAGTTTCAAATTAAGAAGGGTAACAGAAAGTAGGAGAGGGTATATGCAACACTGCTGAGGTAGAGGTACTAATCCATACACTGCTTCAGGTTGAAGAGGTCTGCAGCAACAGCAATAGCCAGCAGCTGCAGATCCATCTGGCTACTGTTCTGAACACCAGGCAGAAGGCTTCCAACCCTAGTTTGCTGGATGACAGCCTTGTGAAAGCAAGCAAGTTCATTTCCAGTCGGTTTTCCAGGGGCAACCAGTACACACTGAGATCTATTGATTAGTCTACAAAGCCCAACTCCTGTTTCTTATGGGTACCTTTGCTATGAGGCAGAGCACCTTCCACTTACTTCAGATGTATGAAGGAATGAGAGAGATGAAAAAGGGAATGCATGAGGGGAAAGCTAGAAGCAGGACTGAGAGAAAGAGATAGGGAATGAAGGAGAGAGGGAAGGGAATTAGAACTTTGAAGTGCAGGGAGTACCAGGGAGAGAAGAGAATTAAAAAGACAGAGCATGACAGACACAGGGCAGGTAATGAAAGGATAATAAATAAGAATTAGAGAGGGAAAGGGTGAATATATAACAATGAAGGAAATATGGTATGAATGAGAGAGGGAATGAGAAAGAAGCAATAAAAAGTGAGAGGCAATGAAAGTGACAAGAGACCAAGGAAAGGAGACAAGGAAGAATGTAAACTTGACATCATCCAGGACAAAACAGCCTGCTTGATTGACTTGCAATCCACTACCTTAAGCAGTCGCTCCCACCACCACCACCAGCAGTGTACCATTTCCAAATGCACTACAGCAACTGACCAAGCCTCCTTTGACAACACCTTTAACAGCTGGAAGAACAAGGGGAACAGATGTACGGGAACACCACCATCTGCAATTTCCCTCCAAGACACACACACCATCCTGGAGCAATGCATCTAACATAAATAGAAACAATGTGCAGGGGTACAGGGAAGACAGGGGTACAGGAAAAAGACGGGAATGGCACTAAATCATTCTTCTTTGTCTCATCCCCTTGGTCTCATGTTTCATTGCTTCTTTCACATTCCCTCTATCATTCATACCATCTTTCCTTCATTGTCATTTATTCACCCTTTCCGTCTTTCATTCCCTTTTTTTTATCCTTTCGTTATCTGCCCTTTGTCTCTCATGCTACATCTTTTTAATTCCTTTCTCTCCCTGGACTGGTTTTCCATCTGGAGACATGATGGGCCAAATAGCTTCCTTCTGCACCATACCAATTCTGTGCCTTGGAACTATATCGCCATTCCTTTACCGTCACTGCGTCAAAATCGTAGAATTCCCTCCCAGCATTATGGGTTACCTACACCAGATAGCGAACAGTAGTTCAAGAACCCCTTTTTAAAAAATTATTTTTTGCCCATCCCTAATTGCCCTTCCGAAGGTGAGCTACCTTCTTACCACTGCAGGCCAGCTGCTGTAGGAACACCCACAGCGCTGTTCTGAATGGTACTGCCAAACAATGCGACGGATGGTATCATAGTGAGAAGACAGATCAACACACAGGGGCTGTGCAGAGGTCATAGCTGCAATAGTGTCATGGAGAGGTGCATCTGTGCCATGAGGCCCAATCTGACAGATGTGTCCTTCAGCTAGTGCTACTGAGCTACTCTTTGTGATGGACATTGAAGACCCCCACCCGAGTACTCTTGCTACTCTCAATGTTTTATCCAAACTGAGGAATTTTAATTCATCAGCTAGGCAAGGTGGTAATCCTTGCTCATGTTTAACCTGATGCCATGTAACCACATGTGGTATGGAGTCAATGTTGAAGACTCAGAGGGCAATTAGGGATGGGCAACAAATGATGGCCATGCTAGCGATGCACAGATACTATGAATGAAATTTTAAAGATGATTTCTTAGGTTCTAAACATTGCTCAGCAAAACCTAATTAGCCTCAAACAGAGTAGACAAAGGTTTTCATTGCTGTGGCCAGAATGTTCCGTACCTGCCAGTAGGATCTACCAGTCCCGCCCAAGGCAAGCCCCGACTGCAGGTTCCCCGACAAGAGGGGGCGCAAACAACAGGAAACTCCATTGACAGCCGCAGGACTAGAAGATCCTGCCAGCAGCTAATGGTGGGCAGGTTCCACCGCCTTAAAACATGCCACGGAGCATATTGAAAACATCCCTGCTTCTGTAACTCATGATAAACTAGGTCAGCTTCATGACGGCAATTTGCATTTATTATCAGGTTATGAAAAAGCTGTTGGGTGTGCCGCATACAGATAAACTAGGCTTCGATTATATTACTTAGATAAACATAGTTAAAGGCATGTTTATTTTGATGAATGTTCTATCCTGCAACAAAGTTTCTCACCTATTGCATGGGAAAAAAGAAGAATCGTCCCTTTATCCATCATGATTTGGAAAAATGGTCCTTTTTGGAGGACAAAAGCTACTTTTATGTATAAAGACTATCTGGGTGATAGGTTGAAACTTCCAACTGAACCACATATGCAAGACATGAACAATTTTGTGTATTATCAGCTCAAAGTCGACAGTGACAATTGGTGTACTATCAGTTCAAATGTTTTTCGTAACTTGACTGTGCAATATATTTTGTAACAAGCAGGCCTTGTGGGTGTAAGAGTCCAGTTCTAGTGCCTCGAGATCTAATATGCAAAATTCCAGATAAGAAGCAAACATCTTCATACTAAAGATTATATTGAATAGGGCCAAAATTGCAATGGAAAACTGAACACAAACATTCAAAAGCAATATAGGAAAAGCCAAGACATTATTGAGGCACGAGCTCTCAAGGTGATTTGTGACATCACCGCCATCGACAGGATTTACCATCTTTGCATTTTAGGCACAGATGCTGAAATTGAAGTAGCATTTATATTTTAGTATATTGCTTAGAATTGGTAGAAACATTCATGTAAGTCAATAAAACTGTTACTATCATACCCTCTGATGGGACTTTTGGTTGAATCAATAGTAAACAGGGAAGATAAACTAACATATTAGTGCATCCAATGTAAATTCAAAGAGATAATGGCTGCAATTTTACCAGTACACTGTGGGTCCTGTCACCAGGACAAAATGTGGGTCCCGAGTCTGTGCAGGAGAATGATGTCTCAGTGGAAGGGGTTTTACCAGCTGGGGTCACCTCTAGGAGCTGCTAGCCCAGAGGGCCAGTGGCTGCTTTTGAGATTGCAGGGAGAAAGCATGTTGGGGCGCCCTTGGATATGCAGATAAGCAATCTTTTTAATGTGTTGGGGCCAGGTAGGCAGGCCCTGGAAATCGGAGGACTGAACCATCCAGCAGTGACATCGGAGCTATGGGGGTATCTATTGCCACCACAATGGTGGTTGGGGGGGTGGGGGGCTTCAGTGGGACTTGGAGCTGGATGTTACACTCCCCTGCTAGCTTGTTTGAAGGTAGGAGCGCATAAAATCCGGTATGCCCACCTGCCATCAGAGTTGTACAAGCGGCAAAGATGGCTTATCCGTGTGCTAATTGAGATCCTAAAGTGAGAAATATTGCCCACTTAGTGTCTCACCCTGCGACTGTCAGCTTTAACCAGCAGCAGGGCCCCTAGGAAGCCATTGGGAATCTGCCTCCAAGTATCGGAGGCCTGTTTCTTTGTTGGTAAAATCACAGTGCAATGGCCATTAACAGACCAATTAATAGGATTAATTGTCTGCTCACCTCGAGATGGTAGGTGACAAAACAGCTCCCGTTCCCAACTTTGGAAATATCATATGTGGGCAGCACGGTAGCACAGTGGTTAGCACTATTGCTTCACAGATCCAGGGTCCCAGGTTCGATTCCCGGCTTGGGTCACTGTCTGTGCGGAGTCTGAACGTTCTCCCTGTGTCTGCATGGGTTTCCTGCGGATGCTCCGGTTTCCTCCCGCAAGTCCAAAGATGTGCAGGTTAAGTGGATTGGCCACGCTAAATTGCCCTTAGCATCCAAAAAGGTGAGGTGGGGTTACAGGATAGGGTGGGGTGTGGGCTGAAGTAAGGTGCTCTTTCCAAGGGCCGGTGTAGACTTGATGGGCTGAATGGCTTCCTTCTGCACTGTAAATTCTATGGTTCTATGATTCATGAGGGTGACCCACCCCATAGATTTGCCAATGGTGTATTGCCTCCTGGCACCATGACACTGACACCCTGGCAGTGACACCCTAGCTTGGCACACTGGCTAAGTGCTTTCCCTTTCTCTTTTCTAAATGCAGAAAGAACTTAACATTGTTGAAGTGGCCAGCAGTTGTCAATCAGAACAGGGTTGTTACAAATATTTGTGGTTAATGTGGTACTGAAAACAGGCTGAGAAGACACAAAGGCCAGGAACAGAAGCTGCCACATGAGGCCCTAGGTGAATTGATACTGGCTGTCTGAAAAGGCCATGTTATGAATATGTAACGACTTTCCAGACTCAGGTGATCAACTTTTCAGCAGGACAAAGGACTGACAAAAGACGGCATCAGACTCCATAATGGGCTGTTAGCTGGTCAGACAAGAGTGTTTCAAAGGACAATGGATCTTGATTGAATCACCTGGATGAACAGGAGTTCCTGATTTTTCCCATTAACAAGTTGGGGTCTGGATGGGACAATGGAACTCAGGCCAGTTGTGGGCGTATACCTATGAGTAAATGCTCGCAGACCAGTGTAAAGGAAGGAACATCGGAACAGATCTTGGGCGATAACCTGGAAGCCCCCCAGACACAACCATCGCAAGACGAAGGGACCCTGGGTTTCAAAGCCCAGAGAAGATATCCACATTGAGTAATCGTAGCCTGGCCAGCCTCCTTCATTAAGTGTGGATAATATGTAGAGCTCAGCTGTGAGTCTGAGTCATATTTTGTGTGAGTGAGAGAATTGTGAATAAAATTACATTAAACCATGAATCCGTTTTGTCCTTTGTTCATCTCGCAAATAAAATAAATAATCTTTATTATTGGCACATGTAGGCTTACATTAACACTGCAGTGAAGTTACTGTGAAAATCCCCTAGTCGCCACATTCCGCCGCCTGTTCGGGTACACGGAGGGAGAATTCAGAATGTCCAATTCACCTAACAAGCACGTTTTTGGGGACTTGTGGAGGAAACAACCAGAACACACTGAGGAAACACACGCAGACACGGGGAGAACGTGTAGACTCCGCACAGACAGTGACCCAAGCGGGAATCGAACCTGGGACCCTGGTGCTATGAAGCAACAGTGCTAACCACTGTGCTACTGTGCTGCCCGTATAAGGGCATCTGGGTAAATGTTTTGAGTAATAAACTGGTCGAAGTGTCTTGAGATTTTACAGACACAACATTAGGATCAATGAAGGTTACTTCAGATGTATTCAAGTGTGAAAGGAAAGATAAACAAACAAACCTCCTGCCTCCTGTTTTTAAACAATTAAGCTGTCAATCAAAGGCTAGTTAAAGTTACTGCACTGTGAAATTAGAGTCACCTAGGGCTACAGCACTGAAAAGGCCCTTCAGTCTATCGCATCTGCCCTGGTCAAAGACAAGTAACTAACTGTTCTAATCCAATTTCCAGCACTTGGCCCATAACCTTGTATGTCTTTGTATTGCAAGTGCACATTTAAATACTTCTTAAATGTTAGGAGGGTCTCTGCCTACATACCCTTTCAGGCAGTGAGTTCCAGACTCCCACCACCCTCTGGGTGAAATGTTTTTCCTCACATCCCCTCTAAACCTCTTGCCCTGATCTTAAATCTATGCCCACTCGTCATTAACCCCTCCACCAAGAGGAAAAGTTTATTCCTGTCTACTGTATCTACGCTGCTGATAATTTTATATATCTCAATCATGTCCCCCCCTCAGTCTCCTCTGCGCCAAGGAAAACAGTCCAAGTCTATCCAATCTCACTTCATCGCTAAAGCTCTCCAGCTTAGGCTATATCCTGGTAAATCTCCTCTGCACCCTTTCCAGTGCTATCACATCCCTCCTATAGTGTGGATTCCAAAACTGCAAACAATACTGTGGCCGAACCAACGTTTTATACAGTTCCAGCATAACCTCCCTGCTCTTAGGCTGTGCCTGAATGAGCACTAAGCATTTCAAAGGAGCTCCGAGGAATTCAAAACTTTTCAAGTGGTGGTGGGCTTTCTAGGAAGGCTCAGACAGTTCAAAAAGCAGCAGTTTTCATTGCATGGAGCTGAGGGAACAGATGTGAGGAAATGGAAAGTATTCCTGCCTTGAACCTGGGCTCTACTCCGCTCCACCTGTATCCCAAGGTAGCGAAAACTCGCCCTCACCAACTGAAGCAGCAATTCCCCCAGCCTCCTCTCCTGTCTCCATGCATTAATTGGGAACACCTCGCTTTTCCCCATATTCAGCTTGTACCCCGAAAAACGGCCACACTCCCCCAGAATCCCCATGATTCTATCGAAGCTCCCAACTGGGTCCGAAATATACAAGAGGTCACCTGCACATAAAGAAATTCAGGGCTCGACCAACCCCCCCCCCCCCTCCTCGCTCAATCTCCCTCCACCCCTAAGCGTCATTGCCAGTGTCTCAATTGCTAGAGCAAAGAGCAGCAGAGTGAGTTGGCACCCCAGCCTCATTCCCCAGTGTAACCCAAAATAATCCGAGCTGACCTTGTTCATTCAAACATTTGCCTTAGGTGCCCTTTGCAGCAGCCAAACCCAATCCACAAAGCCCCGACCAAACGCGAACCCAACCGAACACTTTTAACAGCTATGCCCATTCGAACTGATCAAACACCTTCTCCACACCCATTGCCACCACCACTTCCACTTCTCGGCCCTCCGAGGGCATCATAATAACATTAACCAGCCTCCATATATTTGCCGACAGCTGCCGCCACATCACTACCCCCGTCTGACCCTCTCCTATCACCCTCGGCACGCAGTCCTCTATCTGCATTACTAGCACCTTCGCCACCAACTTTGCATCTACATTCAAAAGTGAGATCGGGCGGTACCCACTGCTTTGGGTCTTTGCCTTCTGTAAATGAGCAATGTCGAGGCCTGAGACAGGGGAGCTCCCCGCTCACCATCGACTCATTATACATCTCAACTAGCAGGGGCCCCAGCTCCAACCCAAACCTCTTATAAAACTCGACTGGGAACCCATCTGGCCTCGGGGCCTTCCCCGTCTGCATCAAACCCACACAATTTATCACCTCCCTCAGCCCAATCAGGGCCCCAGTCCTTGCAACTTTGCCTCCTCAACTCTTGGGAACTCCAACCCATCCCAAAACCGTCTCATACCTTCATCCCCCACCAGAGGTTCCGAGTTATACAGCCTCTGATAAAAGGCCTTAAAAACCCCGTTCACCCCTCTGGCTCCGATACAACCATATCCCTCTCATCTCTCACCCTATCAATCTCTCTCGCTGCCGCCTGATTTCTCAAATGGTGTGCAAGCATCCCGTTGGATTTCTCCTTGTACTCATATACCATCCCTCTGGCTCTATGCAAGTGTCCCACCACCTTTCCCGTGGACATCTGCCCAAACTTCATCTGGAGCCTCTGCCTCTCCTTTAGTCACAGCGCCTCAGGCATCACCGAATATCTCCGGTCCACCCTCAAACTGGCCTCTACCAACATAAGCCTCTCAGCCAATTCCACCCTCTCCCTGTGCGCCCAAATCAATATAAATTCCCCCCTTATCACCGCTTTCAGCATCTCCCACAGCGTGAAGGCTGAAACCTCCCCCGCATTGTCCAGCTCCATCACAAACGTACCCCCTGGATCGGAGACAATACTTCAAAGACCACCCACTTGTTGATCAGCACTGCTTGTAATGGTAGCCTTGATCCGATTATAACCAGCCCACTGCTTGGCCAACACCCCACCCAAGTCCTGGTAGACCCTCAGCACGTTTCCTTCCCAGGTGCACTTTTGTGTTTGTTTCGCCCACCTCAGCTTCTTCTCCTTATCAAGAAAACGATGCAGCTGCACCACCCACCATCATATCCAACCCTGAGTGGAACACCTGCTCCACCCAGCCCTTCCTCAGCCTCGTCTGGTCCCCCAGCTTCAGGTGTGTCTCCTGACGAAACACAACATCCGCCTTCAAACTCCTTAAATGTGCAAAAACGCGCAACCTTTTGATGGGCCCATTTAAACCCCGAACGTTTCACATAATCGACCAGGTTGGGGGCTCCCCACATCACCCCCCCTTACCAATCCTCCACTTTAGCCAGCCCCTCCAGGTCCATGCCTCACTCCTCCTCGGGCCCTCCCCAGGATGTCCACCGCCATCTCCTCTTACCCAACCTGACCACATCAACTCCACCCATGTCAGCATCCCTCCCCTCCCCACACATAAACAAAGACAAAGAAAACCCAACCATCACCCACCCCCGCCACAGGTTAAGCACCCCCCCCACCACTTCACTCCCGTTAACTAGCCAACCAGCTAGCATAGTGGCCCCCACTTGAGGCCTCCGCCTACCCCCTTTCCCCCCAGCTGCCCTTCACCAGCAATTCCCCAAAAAACAGTAAAACACCTCAAGTGTGCAGCTGTAGGTTTTCATCCAACGCTTTGATAGCCTTTGTGTGGCATGAAAGCCCCACCTCTCCTCCTCCCCCCAAATGCTGAAGGGTTCTGAAAAATAAAAGTTAGAAGCTCACAGCAAGAACTAAAATTGTTTGGAGGAAGATAAAAATGAAAGCAAAACACTGCAGGTGCTGATTTGCTTGTGGTGCAAACATTTTCTGCTTGATTTCTTAAAAAAGGGAAGGAGCTGGGGGAAGGTGTGTGTGAAGCTGATAGCTTAACGTGAAGAATGCTTTGAATGTCAGTGCAGCATTTCTTTGTTTGAAAGCTTCCTTTAAAATGTGTTGTTTTCAGAGTGAGAGGATTCAAGTACAGGAACAGGGAAAACTTGCCGAAATTGTACCGGGCCTTGGTGAGGCCACACCTGGAAAATTGTGTGCAGTTTTGTTTTCCTTATCTGAGGAAGAATGTTCTTGCTCTGTGATGCGACCATCAATTCACTCGAAGACACGTGGAGAAGTAAACCGTGGTTTTAATCAGCTTAGAACTGTGCCTGCCTGCGACCGGTACAATACTGAAGGCGGCCCCGTAGGTCAGCTGCTCTTATACTTCCTCTAAAGGGGTGGAGCCATGGCGGAGCCCGTACTTGCCCCAACATATCCCCTGTGGGTGAAGCCACACAATGGCCCATAGGTGGAGCCCACAGGGTTAATAACATAACATAATACAGTGCACTGGTGAATTATCAGTAATTATACATTCACCACATTCACCCCCTGTTTAAAAAAATGAAGTCCGGGGGGGGTGACGGGCTCATAGATTCAGACGGTCCAGTGCCCGGATCGTACGTTGCGACCGCCGAAGCACTGGTGTTGCAGCCGCTTCGGGTGGCTGTGGAAGTGGGTCCGGTGCGGGCACAGGCGTGGACTCTGGGAGCGGCTCTTCCGGAGCTTCATTCCTGTAGACCGGTGCGGCGGGTGGGAGGGAGCGCGGGAACCATATAGGGGCGGGGGCGCTGAACATGGGAGGTTGGACGGGACATAGTGCGGGGGATGCAGTAGTGGTAGTGGTGCTGGAGCCTGCGGGCGCAAGGTCCCGGAGGGAGACGGTATCTTGCCGGTCATCGGGGTGTTCGACGTATGCATAGTGTGGGTTGGAGTGCAGAGCTGGACCCTCTCTACCAGGGGTTCGGTCTCATAGCTCCGAATGTGTTTTCGGAGGAGGACTGGACCTGGTGTCATCAGCCAGGGCGGAAGCGAGGCACCTGAGGTAGCTCCCCTAGGGAAAACAAACAAGTGGTCATGAGGAGTCTGGTTTGTGGCCGTGCAAAGGAGGGACCTAATAACGTGGAGCGCAATGGGGAGGACCTGGACCGTAGGGTCAGTAGGACGGTCTTCCAGACCGTCGCGTTCTCCCTCTCCACCTGTCCGTTTCCTCTGGGGTTATAACTGGTAGTCCTGATCGAGGCGATGCCCTTACTGAGCAGGTACTGACGCAGTTCGTCGCTTATGAACGACGAGCCCCTGTCGCTGTGGACATAGCTGGGGAAACCAAACAGGGTGAAGACACTATGCAGGGCTTTAATGACAGTGGGGGTGGTCATATTGGGGCAGGGGTGGTAAACGGGAAACGGGAGAACTCATCTATGACGTCAAGGAAGTACGTGTTACAGTTATTGGAGGGGAGGGGCCCTTTGAAAGCGATACTGAGGCATTAAAAGGGCCGGGATGCCTTTACCAGGTGGGCCTTATCCGGTCGATAAAAGTGCGGTTTACACTCCGCACAGAGTTGGCAGTCTCTGGTTATAGCTCTGACCTCCTCGGTGGAGTAGGGCAGGTTGCGGGCCTTGATGTAATGGGCGAGCCGGGTGACCCCCCGGTGGCAGAGGTCATCGTGGTTAGCCCGTAGTCGGTCATCTTGCGCGCTGGCGCATGTGCCGTGGGACAGGGCATCTGGGGGCTCGTTGAGCTTCCCAGGACAATATACTATATCGTAGTTACAGGTGGAGAGTTTGATCCTCCACCACAAGATCTTATCATTCTTGACCTTGCCCCGCTGCGTATTGTCAAACATGAAGGCAACCGATCGTTGGTCGGTGATGAGGGTAAACGTCCTACCAGCGAGGTAGTGCCTCCAGTGCCGCACGGCTTCCACGATGGCTCGGGCTTCTTTTTCGACCGAGGAGTATTGAATTTCAGAGGTAGTGAGGGTGCGTGAAAAGAACGCTACTGGTCTGCCTGCTTGCTTGAGGGTGGCGGCGAGAGCGACCTCTGAGGCGTCGCTCTACACCTGGAAGGGGACGGATTCGTCCACCGCGCACATCGCGGCTTTGGCGATGTCCGCCTTGATGCAGTTGAAGGCCTGGCGGGCCTCGGCTGCCAGTGGAAAGAGGGTGGCCTTAAATAGTGGGCGGGCTTTGTCTAAATAGGAGAAATATCCAATGCACCTCTTCAGGGCCTTGCAACAGTGAGGGAGAGGGAGTTGTAGGAGGGGGCGCATACGGTCAGGGTCGGGCCCTAGGACCCCGTTTTCCACGACGTAGCCGAGGATGGCTAGCCTGATTGTGCGGAAAACGCATTTTTCCTTGTTGTAGGTGAGGTTGAGTTTTTGGGCGGTTTGGAGAAATCTGTGGAGGTTGGCATCGTGGCCCTGCTGATCATGGCCGCAGATGGTGACATTGTCCAAGTACGGAAACGTGGCCCGCAGCTCGTACTGGTCCACCATTCGGTCCATCGCTCGTTGGAATACAGAAACTCCGTTCATGACGCCAAAGGGGACCCGGAGGAAATGGAAAAGGTGGCTGTCTGCCTCAAAGGCCGTGTAGTGGCGGTCCTCCAGGCGGATTGGGAGCTGGTTCAGATCCACCGTGGAGAACACGCAGTAGTGCGTGATCTGATTTACCATGTCTGCAATCCGGGGATGGGGGTACGCATCGTGTTGCGTAAACCGGTTAATGGTCTGGCTGTAATCAACCACCATCTGGAACTTTTCCCTGGTCTTGACGACCACCACCTGAGCTCTCCAGGGGCTATTGCTGGCCTCTATGACCCCCTCCCGCAAGAGACGCTGGACCTCGGACCGAATGAACATCCTGTCCTGCATGCTATACCGCCTGCTTCTGGTGCCTACTGGCTTGCAATCGGCGGTGAGGTTTGCGAAGGGCGGGGGGGGGGGCGATTTTTAGGGTCGCGAGGCTGCATATGGTGAGCAGGGGCAGGGGCCCCCGAACTTAAGAGTTAGGATCCTGAGGTTGCACTGGAAGTCGAGTCCCAAAAGGAGAGGAGCGCAGAGGTCTGGGAGCACATATAGTTGAAAATTAGCGTACTCAGCGCCCTGTATCGCTAGGGTTGCAGTTGTGCACCCTTGGATTTGAACCGACTGCGACCCAGAGGCGAGGGAGTTGCGTCGGGAATATTGGGAGCGAGCAGCGTTTTACCATGTCCGGGTGAATGAAGCTCTCTGTGCTCCCGGAGTCTCGTACCCGTTAACCCAGACAGCCATCATGGAGCTTCGGAAGTGCTTCGGTCGCGACTTGTCCAGGGTGACCGCGCTGAGTTGTGGGTAGCCGGCGGCATGATCGGAGGTGCTGGGGCAGCCCCGCGATGGCTGTCCGTGTAGGTCGTACGCGTCAAGCGGCGTAGCAGATGGCGGCCAGGATGGCGGCCCCCGTTGGTCGTGCGTGGCGGGCAGTGAGGAATATGGCGTCCAAGATGGCGGCCCACATGGATCACACGTGGCCGGCAGCGTGGGGGAGGATGGCCAAGATGACGGCCCCCATGAGTCGCACGTGTTGTGCGGAGGCGGAGTCAGCTGACATACTGCCACCTTGTGGGGTCTGTGGACCTGTGAGTCTGTGGATCGGGTCTGTGAGTTCGAGTTCTTAGACCTGGCCAGGCAGACCTTGGCGAAGTGTCCTTTTCACCCGCAGCTGCTGCAGTTCGCGTTGCGGGCCGGGCAGTGCTGTCAGGGGTGTTGGGACTGGCCGCAAAAATAGCAGGGTAGCCCCCCATGATGGCCGGGCAGCCGTGCGGCACAGGCCAGAGGTAGTCTCTGGTCGAGGGGGTCGCGTGGTCGGCCGGGAACGCAGTAAGGCTCTGAAAAGCGACCTCCAGAGAGATAACCAGTTTTATCGTATCGTCCAGGTCCTGGGCCCCTTTTTCGAGCAAGTGCTGTCTCACATTGTTCGATCGGACCCCCGCCACGTAAACATCTCGGGCGGCGAGTTCCATGTGCTGAGTGGCCGTAACGGCCTGGTAGTTACAGTTGCGCGCGAGGGCTTTGAGGTCGCGTAGGTAATCATCTAGCGACTCCCCGGGGCGCTGGCGGCGAGTGGTGAAGACGTGTCGCATGTAGACCTCGTTCACAGGCCGCACGTAGAGGCGTTCGAGTAGTGCGAGGGCCTCTGTATAGGAAGCGGCTTCTCGAGCTGGACAGAGATGCGATGGCTCACCCGTGCGTGGAGGAGGCTCAGCTTCTGTTTATCAGTGACGGATGGCGTAGACGACGCGGCAAGATAGGCCTTGAAGCATCAAAGCCAATGTGAAAAAATGTATTTCGCCTCCGGGCCTGCGGATCGAGTTCCAGTCTGTCAGGTTTGAGGGCTGATTCCATAGTAGTATTTTAAGCTGATTAAATTGATGCGACCATCAATTCACTCGCAGACACATGGAGAAGTAAACGTGGTTTTAATCAGCTTAGAACTGTGCCTGCCTGCGACCGGTACAATACTGAAGGCGGCCCCGCAGGTCAGCTGCTCTTATACTTCCTCTAAAGGGGTGGAGCCATCGGCGGAGCCCATACATGCCCCAACATATCCCCCTGTGGGTGAAGCCACACAATGGCCCATAGGTGGACCCCACAGGGTTAATAACATAACATAACATAATACAGTGCACTGGTGAATTATCAGTAATTATACATTCACCACACTCTGGGGGAGTTCAGAGAAGGTTTACCAGATTGATTCCTGGGATGGCAGGACTGACGTATGAAGAGAAACTGAGTCAGTTGGGATTGTATTCGTTGGAGTTCAGAAGAATGAGGGGGAGATTTCATAGAAACCTATAAAATTCTAACAGGACCGGTCAGAATAGGTGCAGGAAGGATGTTCCCGATGGTGGGGGTGTTCAAAATCCGGGGTCACAGTCTGAGGATACAGGGTAGACCATTTCGGACAGAGATGAGAAGGAATCTCTTCACCCAGAGAGTGGTCGGCTTGTGGAATTTACCACCGCAGGCAGTAGTTGAGGCCAAAATATTGCATGTTTTCAAGAAGCAGTTAGATGTAACACTTGGGGCGAAGAGGATCTGTAAAGTCTCAGGCAAGCGATCACTCGGAAGTAACAGCTGTAGAAAAACGTAGATTTCTTTCACTTATATATTTACGCCTCCTACTCCCCGAAAGGTCTCCCGCTTCCGGCTTTCCAGAGACCCCGGATTTAAGTGGGTGGCTCCGCCCCAATCATTTAGGTAGATCGTATTCAGGTGAGGCCACAGGGACTCTGAGGTTGCAAATGCCTGCGCCTCTTGTCAGGTTATAACAGGATCAAAGGATATGGGGGGGGGGGGGGAGAAAGATGGGGTCAGTTGGATGATCAGCCATGATCATAATGAATGGTGGAGCAGGCTCGAAAGGCCGAGTGGTCTCTTCCTGCTCCTATTTTCTATGTTTCTTCTTAATGGTTAATTCAGCTGTCCTAATTCTTGACCCAATAGGAGGCAGCCATTTGTATCAAATTTAAAACTTCCTCTTGTCAATAGTCCTTTTATGTTCAAAGTATGATTTGGATTCTTTATTATCTTGTTTTAGTTAAGTTTGTTATCCATTTACTGTGTTTTTCAGGGGATGTGGGGATGTGGGCATGGCTGGCTAGGCCGGCAACAGTGAAGGATCCAGCAACAATGAAGGACCAGCGATTTAATTCCAAGTAAGCATGGACTTGCAGGTGTTGGTGTTCCCATGTGTCTGTTGCATAAGGACACAGATTGCATCAGTACCTGAGGAATGGCAAATGTTGCTGTACATTGTGCAATCATCAGCGTACACCCTCACTTCTCACCTTATGATGGAGAGAAGGTCATTGATGAAGCAGCTGATTACTGAGATAAACATCAATGGGTTTTACCAGCCCATTTGGTGAAGATTTGGGAGCCAGGAGTGGTGGTAAAATGACACCGGAAGGTGTCAGGAGGGAAATCCAACATCTTCCTGTCACCATATAATAATTTTAAAAATCTTTATTGTCACAAGTAGGCTTACATTAACACTGCAATGAAGTTACTGTGAAAAGCCCCAAGTCGCCACATTCTTGCAGCTCTTCAGGTACACTAAGGGAGAATTCAGAATGTCCAAATTACCTAACAGCACGTCTTTCGGCATTACAGAAGCGGTCATGTGTGTCCCTTTAAGAAAGATTTGGTCTTACCACATGACTTATAGCACGGCTTTAGTGATGTCATTTGTGGGTGGAGCTGTCAACTGAGAGTTTTTTTTTAAGTGTTTGGGTTTCAGTTTCGGTTTGATGCTTTAGACTGCAGAAGAGAAGCAGTGTTTCCCTGTTTTCATTTTAAAGCTGTTCCAGGGAACTGAAAGCACATTGGGTGTGACAAACTGCCTTGGTAACTGTAAAAATAAGAGTTGCTTTCCGGAAGAAGTTTTGAATCTGCTGGTTGGAGGCTGGATCTCAGAGAAAGGACCAGTCCCATTTAAGTGAGATCACAGTGTGCTGGGCCACGCCCTTGAAAGGGGTTTTGGTTTATTGGATTTTGTATTGAACTGAAACAGCTAAGGGGGAATTCATTAAGAGTTATATACATAGATTATGGTAGCTGTTGTGTGATATGTTTAACTACATTCTTATAATAAACTTTGTTTTGATAAAAACACCTAGGAAGGCACTTGTGCTCATCCTAACCAAATTCAACATCAAGGTGAAAGGTCAGGTGAGCTTCATAATACACTTTGGGGTTTCTAAGCCCTGGCCCATAACACTGAAATTTAGTTTGAGAACATTCTTCTAGAGC
Source organism: Scyliorhinus torazame (assembly GCF_047496885.1). Lineage (NCBI taxonomy): Eukaryota > Metazoa > Chordata > Chondrichthyes > Carcharhiniformes > Scyliorhinidae > Scyliorhinus > Scyliorhinus torazame. The sequence goes on along the minus strand of NC_092721.1, from coordinate 146,056,394 downwards.
AGTGTTTTTCAAACTACAGGTCGCGACTCGCGGGTGGGTCGGAGGCAGGTGTCTGGAGGGTTGTGGAGCGATCGGCCATGCCATTCCCAACTGCGAGAGAAGTACGCAACGTTTGTTACCACCTTTTAAATTGAGAATGCCGGCCATGACTGGATTTTGAATAGAACGATGCAGTCTTCAGGCCAGAAGTGGCAGCAGAGAGTAGGTCACACACCCGGCACATACACTTTGAAGTCACGCGCCCTGTACGTCCACGCTTTTGGCGCAAAATCATGGAGGGGAGATTTTCTAGCTGCGAGCAAATAAGCAACGGATCATGAAGAACTGGAGATGGATCATTTAAACAAAGTAAAAACTGAAATCGGAAACCACAAATTCCCACCAGCTATGCTCAACACCACTTTTAAAAAATGGAGACAAAACGGGAGGACACTACCAGTTGGGAACGTTTACATGGGAGACAGACTAGCGACACTGACAGTTTAAGACCTTGAACTACAGACAGGACAGGAATATAGGCACCTCCAAATTAAACACTTTGGGTCGGGGACTCTGGAGTGAAGCTCTGAGTAGGGCCAACTCCACCTGCTCCTGCACAAGGCTCAGCCTCATGCAATTTAAAATGGTGCACAGAGCACACCTGACCAGAACCCAAGTGAACAGGTTCTTCCCAGAGGTGCAGTATAAATGTGAACGGTGCCAGGGAGGCCCATCCAATCACACCCACATGTTCTGGGCTTGTCATAAACTTGTAGAGTTCTGGACAGCCTTCTTCCAGGAAATGTCCAAGGTTGTGGGGGGAGGGTGAAGCCATGCCCGAGAGTGGCAGTCTTCGGGGTATTGGAACAGCCAGAGTTACACGTGGGGAAGGGGGCCGGCCCCCTTGCTTTCGCTTCCCTATCGCACGCCGGAGAATCCTGCCCGGCTGGCGATCAGCAGCACCACCCACAGCTGCAAACTGGCTGGCAGACCTGGCGGAATTTCTCCATTCGGAGAAGATCAAGTACACCATCCGAGGGTCGGAAGAGGACTTTCCACAAAGCATGGGGGTAATTCATCGGCCTGTTACAAGACCTGTTTGAGGCCAACAGCGATTAGGGAAAAAGTGAGAGACGGGGGAAAGAAGACAAGTACACACAATACAAGCAGGTACACAGGGGACGAGGAGGAAACCCAGGGCAGCCAGAGGGTGAAGCATGGAGGAGAGAAGGCAAACCCACAAGGTCTGCAGCAAAAACCGCAGAAGGCGGGGGAAAAAAAAGAACAGGAACTCCAGCCCTCCCAAAAATCGCCCCATCCCCTTTTCTCCGGCTAGGGGTTCCGATTTATACAGCTTGCTGTAGAAATCTTGAAACACTCCATTCACCCCTGCCGGACCACCTTCCCCCTGTATCTGTCACTTTCCCGATCTCTCTCGTCGCCTCCGGCTTACTCAACTGATGCGCTAGCACCCTGCTCGCTTTTGAATCTGGTTGGAATATTAGCCGTACGTTTTGATACTTCCGTTATAAAATGCATGAACAATTATTAGAATTTAAATCTGAAAAGAATTTAAATGTGAAAAATGCTATCTCTCCTTACAAGAATGTTTAAAATTAATCCAAAAGTTTAATTGTTTTTGGATAGTTGTGCAAGTTTTACATGGAGCTCTAGTAGCCAAGATATTTTGAAACAATTACACTAAGAGAGACGAGTGAGTTTGACAATACCTTGGTTTGCTGGTTCCTAATCTTATCCAGAACTGGAATACTTCAATTTTGCTTCTAATTTCCACCCTATTCACACCTTCACACATCCATCTCCAGCACATCCTTCTCCTCCTCGATTTTTGTCTCCTTGTCTGGGGGTAGGCTCGATAACAATATTCATTATAAGCCCACCTACTCCCCCAGTTGCCTCAACTACATTCCCCTGCCCCGGTCAAGACTCCATTCCATTCTCTCAATTTCTCCGTCTCCTCTGTTCTGATAATGTAACTTTCCACAACACTTCTGACGTGTCTTCCTTTTTCCTGAACTGAGTATTCTTCGCATCTACCTCCCCACGATCCATTGTGGTTGAGAGGGCTGTGTGCAATGCATTTCCCCTTCTGATCTCACCTGTTGCTCTCCCTTCCAGAACTGCAAGAAGGTTCCATAAGTTCCTCTCCAGACCAGAGATACCTCGAACCCTGGTACTGGATGGCAACACAGCTTTCTGGTCTCTGGCTGCAGATATCGCCCCGTCTATACTGTACCCTACACTACATTTCTATTTACTCCTGCCACTTGAATGGCTTCCTGCATCACGTGTCAATAATGTTATCAAGCCCACCAAATCTGGATTACATGATCAATCGTAAAATTTGAGAGAAGTATATAGGGTATGAAATTCTGAACCTCGAAGAGGGACCCCATCCACGACACCAAATCTGGAAGGATCACCTACAGATGCTCCCCCAACCCGCTCTGGTATTCCAGGGCGGCCTCCAGCCTGAACACTGGAGGCAGTCCCAAGCATTGTTCAGATGAGACCCGATGTCTGCGTGCCACATTGTTCCAGGCGGGTTTCACACTGGTATGTTTTCCTGCTGGCGCTGTGGTCAGGCCTTCATCATCTACATCCCACTTGCGGGTTGCAAATGAGTTTCACGTTGGCCTCCAGCCAGTTTCCAAATGTGCCAAGGCACCAACAAAAGATCCCACCAGAAACTGACACCATTGGTGTGTAAAAGTATTTTTTGGGGCCTCTCGCTGAATTCTGCCCCCCTTCTCCCCATTGTACTCACTGGCAGGGGCACACCAGACTTAAACCTTTTAATGGAGAAACCAATGTCAGAAACTGTTTTCAGCAAAATTATAAATTTAGTACCACATTTACAACTTTTTTCAGGTGTTACTAGCAAGATTAATAGTAAGAAAGGACAAGTTATCAGTTCTTCTATTTCTAATTGACTGATGTGTGAGACGTAGGTCAAGAGTATACCTTCTGGCTGCTGGACTGCCAGTTAATTGTGCACAGGTGTCGCCAGAGTCTTCTCTCATTTTCCAAGGAGTAACAATAGTGAACACGAACAGCTTTAACGTCAAAAAGTCGTCATTGCAAGAAGTAATAACTAGAAGAAACTTGCCTATTCTGCAGCAGCCTCCAGTGGCCTCAGAACCCAGAAACATAAGAACATAAGATCATAAGAACTAGGAGCAGGAGTAGGACATCTGGCCCCTCGAGCCTGCTCCGCCATTCAATGAGATCATGGCTGATCTTTTGTGGACTCCGCTCCACTTTCTGGCCCGAACTCCATAACCCTTAATCCCTTTATTCGTCAAAAAACTATCTATCTTTATCTTAAAAACATTTAATGAAGGTGCCTCTACTGCTTCACTGGGCAAGGAATTCCATAGATTCACAACCCTTTGGGTGAAGAAGTTCCTCCTAAACTCAGTCCTAAATCTACTTAGCCTTATTTTGAGGCTATGCCCCCTAGTTCTGCTTTCACCCGCCAGTGGAAACAACCTGCCCACATCTATCCTATCTATTCCCTTCATAATTTTATATGTTTCTATAAGATCCCCCCTCATCCTTCTAAATTCCAACGAGTACAGTCCCAGTCTACTCAGCCTCTCCTCGTAATCCAACTCTTTCAGATCTGGGATTAACCTAGTGAATCTCCTCTTCACACCCTCCAGTGCCAGTACATCCTTTCTCAAGTAAGGAGACCAAAACTGAACGCAATACTCCAGGTGTGGCCTCACTAATACCTTATACAATTGCAGCATAACCTTCCTAGTCTTAAACTCCATCCCTCCAGTAATGAAGGACAAAATTCCATTTGCCTTCTTAATCACCTGTAAACCAACGTTTTGTGACTCAGGCACTAGCACACCCAGGTCTCTCTGCACAGCAGCATGTTTTAATATTTTATCATTTAAGTAATAATCCCTTTTGCTATTATTCCTACCAAAATGGATAACCTCACATTTGTCAACACTGTATTCCATCTGCCAGACCCTAGCCCATTCACTTAGCCTATCCAAATCCCTCTGCAGACTTCCATTATCCTCTGCACTTTTTGCTTTACCACTCATCTTAGTGTCGTCTGCAAACTTGGACACATTGCCCTTGGTCCCCAACTCCAAATTATCTATATAAATCGTGAACAATTGTGGGCCCAACACTGATCCCTGAGGGACACCACTAGCTACTGATTGCCAACCAGAGAAACACCCATTAATCCCCACTTTTTGCTTTCTATTAATTAACCAATCCCCTATCCATGCTGCTACTTTCCCCTTAATGCCATGCATCATTATCTTATGCAGCAACCTTTTGCGTGGCACCTTGTCAAAGGCTTTCTGGAAATCCAGATATACCACATCCATTGGCTCCCCGTTATCTACCGCACTGGTAATGTCCTCAAAGAATTCCACTAAATTAGTTAGGCACGACCTGCCCTTTATGAACCCATGCTGCGTCTGCCCAATGGGACAATTTTCATCCAGATGCCTCGTTATTTCTTCCTTGATGATAGATTCCAGCATCTTCCCTACTACCGAAGTTAAGCTCATTGGCCTATAATTACCCGCTTTCTGCCTAACTCCTTTTTTTAAACAGTGGTGTCACGTTTGCTAATTTCCAATCCGCCGGAACCACCCCAGAGTCTAGTGAATTTTGGTAAATTATCACTAGTGCATTTGCAATTTCCCTAGCCATCTCTTTTAGCACTCTGGGATGCATTCCATCAGGGCCAGGAGACTTGTCGACCTTTAGCCCCATTAGCTTGCCCATCACTACCTCCTTAGTGATAACAATCCTCTCAAGGACCTCACCTGTCATAGCCTCATTTCTATCAGTCACTGGCATGTTATTTGTGTCTTCCACTGTGAAGACTGACCCAAAAAACCTGTTCAGTTCCTCAGCCATTTCCTCATCTCCCATTGTTAACTCTCCCTTCTCATCCTCTAAAGGACCAATATTTACCTTAGCCACTCTTTTTTGTTTTATATATTTGTAGAAACTTTTACTATCTGTTTTTATATTCTGAACAAGTTTACTCTCATAATCTATCTTACACTTCTTTATAGCTTTTTAGTAGCTTTCTGTTGCCCCCTAAAGATTTCCCAGTCCTCTAGTCTCCCACTAATCTTTGCCACTTTGCATGCTTTTTCCTTCAATTTGATACTCTCCCTTATTTCCTTCGATATCCACGGTCGATTTTCCCTCTTTCTACCATCCTTCCTTTTTGTTGGTATAAACCTTTGCTGAGCACTGTGAAAAATTGTTTGGAAGGTTGTCCACTGTTCCTCAACTGCTTCACCATAAAGTCTTTGCTCCCAGTCTACCTTAGCTAGCGCTTCTCTCATCCCATTGTAATCTCCTTTGTTTAAGCACAAAACACCAGTGTTTGGTTTTAACTTCTCATCCTCCATCTGTATTTTAAATTCCATCATATTGTGATCGCTCCTTCCGAGAGGATCCCTAACTATGAGATCATGAATCAATCCTGTCTCATTACACAGGATCAGATCTAGGACCGCTTGTTCCCTCATAGTTTTCTGGAACAGTATGTAATGGAACCTATCGCAGATACATTCTATAAACTCTTCCTCAAGGCTGCCTTGACCGACCTGGTTAAACCAATCGATATGTAGATTAAAAACCATGATAATTGCTGTACCATTTCTACATGCATCCATTATTTCTTTGTTTATTGCCTGCCCCACCATAATGTTACGATTTGGTGGCCTATAGACTACTCCCATCAGTGAATTTTTTGCCTTACAATTCCTGATTTCCACCCAAATGGATTCAACCTTACCCTCTATAGCACCGATGTCATCCCTTACTATTGCCCGGATGTCATCCTTAAATAACAGAGCTACAACACCTCCCTTACCATCCACTCTGTCCTTCATAATAGTTTGATACCCTTGGGTATTTAACTCCCAGTCGTGACCATCCTTTAACCACGTTTCAGTAATGGCCACTAAATCATAGTCATTCACGATGATTTGCACCATCAACTCATTTACCTTATTCCGCATACTACGCGCATTCTGGTAAAGTACACTTATGTTGGCTTTTTTACGTCTGTTTTGAGTCTTAACACCTCGATCAGTAACCTCTCCTCTCCCAAGTTATATTTCCTCTTAACCTCTTTTCCTAATTTTTCTTGTCGTTGAACCCATATCTTCACATAACAACACGTTTTTACTTCCCGTTTTATTTCTTTTAATATTACTGATCCTAATCACTGAGCTCCCCTCAGTCACTGTACCTTGTACTGTCACCCTTTTTGATTTTTGACTATGGCTTCTCTGCCTTACACTTTCCCCCTTACTGCCTTTTGTTTCTGTCCCTGTTTTACTACCTTCCGACTTCCTGCACTGAACAGACCATGTGAAGCACATACTCCAGCCAGTTTCTGCAAATGTGGGAAGAGCGTTGGAACAGGTATTCGGCTCCGATAAACATGTACAAGACTCGCCTGGATTGTATGGCAGTTACCAGCTGCCATTGGGCACTGCAGGGGGTTGGGTATGGGAGATTGCCCGAGGACTTTAGTCTCACACAACAGTGATGATATTCAGATTTTAAAGAATATTTGAATGAAGTCTATTATTTTAAAGGGGCCAGACTTGGTCCAAATGGATAAGGCATTTGAGTAGCAAAAACTCATAGGAACATTGGGCTGGATGTTTTTGGGACGATGCCCCCACGCCGTCGTAAAAGCTGTGGACTTTCACGCCATAAAAACTGGCGTGAAAGAGCCACATATTCCTAGCCCTGCAGGGGGCTGGGACCCAGCGTAAATCTAGCAGCTTTTGCTGCAGATACGGGCCCCCACACTTCCGGGTCGGAGGTCACGCATGCGCATAGCGGTGGCCTCCAGCGGCCGTGCCATGCTCCATGGCGGACTCAGACCGCAAAGCTGGACATTAAAAATAGACCCACTGATTGGCCGCCAGCCCAAACATTGCCCAGCCGTATACAAGGCCCCCGCTGCCCTCCGATCGGCCTGCCCCCGACCAGGGCGGCCACGGACTGAGTTCGCAGCTATCATGCTAGCTTCCCGACCGGCAGGACCACATTAGATCCACGCCGTCGGGACTTCAGCCGGTCGGGGGCGGAGAATGGTGGGGCAGGCCTCCGGCAATGGCCGCATGAAGGTGATATGCGGCGCAGTGTACTCCCACAGTACGGCGCTTTTCGGGGCCCGCAGAATCAGGGAAACGGCGCCAATCCCGATTCCGTGCGGGGAAATAGATTCTCCGCCCCGGCCGCGATTTCGCCATCGGGGTGCGGAGAATCCAGCCCATTGAGTCTGTGCTTACACTTGAAAAGACCATTCTACCTCGGCCCATGTCCTCCATCCTATACCAGTAATCCCGTAAATCCAATCCCCGACGCCAAAATCTTTTGGACACTTGGGGGCAATTTAGCATGGCCAATCCACCTAACCTGCACATCTTTGGACTGTGGGAGGAAACCGGAGCACCCGGAGGAAACTCACGCTGATACGGAGAGAATGTGCAATCTCCACAGAGCCACCCGAGGCCGGAATTGAACCCGGATCCCGAGCACTAAGAGGCAGAAGGGCTAACTGCTGCACCACTGTGCTACCCCAGCATGTACTGCAGTAAAAATATCCTGGGGTATTTCACAGGAACTAATCTAACAAAATGTGACACCTAGCTGCAGAAAGCAGATCGTAGGGTAATGTTGGTAGTGTTTTTAACAATATTAAGAAGAAAGAGAGGTTGAGAGGTTTAGCGAAGGAATTCCGGTTTCTTCAGGTTTAGGTAGCTTAAGGCACTGTTGCCAATGCAAGGGCAATGATCAAGTCAGAATCCGAAGACTGAAGATGAGAATTGTATAGGGTTACACTGATCGGAAGGGCCGAGACAATGGTCTGATTTGAAAACTAGTATGAGAAATTAAAAAGAAAAGACTGCTGCTTAACCAGGAGCAAACATAGATTGGGGAGCACAGTGGTGATGAGTAAACAGAATTTGGTGCGAGTTAAAAATGGATAGACCAGGGAGGATAAGGAGACACAAAGGACAGGATTCACGCGACACCGCCCCAACGCCGGTTGACCGGAGAATCGTCGCCATTGGCGCCGGCACGGTGCCGGTCGGGGGCCGCACTACGCAGTCCCCACTGGTGGTTCTCCGCGCGGGATGGGCCGAGTGGCCACCAAGGTAGCCCGAGTCCTGCCGGAGCCGTTCACATGTGGTCTTACCCAGCGGGACCTCCGCGTCCATCCTGCGGGGGGCCTCCACCGTGGCTTGGCCCGCGATCGGGGCCTACCGATCGGCGGGCCGGCCTCTCCTGATGGGGGGCCTCTTTTACTCCGCGCCAGCTCCTGTATCTCTCCACCATGTTGCGTTGGGGCCGGCGCGGAGAAGGAAGCTAGCGCACATGCGCGAGTTCCCGCCGGTCGCAGCGCACATGTGCGAATTCACGCCGGCCGCAGCATGCATGCGCAGACCCGTGGCACCTGTTTTAGGCTGGTATCGGCAACTGGAGCTGCATGAATCGCTCCAGTACGATGCTGGCCCCCTGTAGGGCGCAGGATCACTGCTCCTGGGGGCCTGTTGACGCCATCGTAAAATACGAAGGCGTCAAGGATCAGAGAATCCCGCCCAAAATAACTGAAGCATAAAACCATGATGCACATTAATTCAAAGTTTTACAAGGATAGGTATTGCTATTGGAGTCTTTTTGCTGGTGTTTGGGTAGCAGCTGGCATCCCAACAGCAGCAGCCATCCTCGACATTGCAGTTTCTCAGGGTTTATTTCTCGGCTTCCGGTGCTTGGTTTTCCAGGAGCGGGGAGCAGCTGGATCAGGGAGCTTTGCACAAAGGCAATTTATAACCAGGCACACTTCCGATGCCATCAGGTGGGAAGATTGTCAGGCACAAGGCAGAGTAAAACACGACAAGGAGCAAATCATAGCTCCTACTTTACGGAAAGTATGAATATCATCCTACATTATAAGGAAAGCATAACAGTCGTTTTTTTGAGTCTGCAGCTTCAAGACCAATGTTTGTTTACCAGACCAATCTATCTACCAGTTCCATCAGCTGAATTATTTGTATTCTCCCCTTTTTCTTTTTTCTATAATTTCTTTTGGCATGGTGGAGGAGGAGAGCAGATAAACATCATTAACTAATCCAAGTTTGTAGGGTGGCACAAGGCACAGTGGTTAGCACTGCAGCTGAGGACCCAGGTTGTACAGGATTGAGGTTCTCAATACCCGCCAGGCCCAGGCACCATATTCTTTGGGCCCTCGTGATTCTCCAGTCTTTTGGATTGGGAATCATGTGGACAAAAACTGGTGCAGGTCTTGACAACTGTATCCCTGATGCGGTGGGAGTGTCCCCCAAAATCCATCGAAGGGCCACTCACCCCTCCACAATGCAACACATACACGAAGGTGGGGGGGGGGGGCTGAATTGTGTTGCTGGGGCCCAGCTGCTGGACGATCCTCTTTATGCGAACATTTGCCTGGCTAAGAATTTGGAATCACTTCCGGTTGTCTGCTCCCAGCATGAGTGCAAATCAGGTGCAATTCAGTCTTGGCAGAACAAGGAGCGGGATCCTCCATTGCCCGCGCCGATATCGGAATCAGCGAGCGGGCGGAGAATCGAATTGGACGCACACATCGCTGGCTCAAACCAGTGGTTTCCTCGGATTGGCATCAACGTCGACCCCACCCCCCAACCTAAAATGCTGCTGCAATTGCCTCCATATTTTCAGAGTGACCACCACCCCAGGACTGCCCGAATACTTGCCTGGGGCAAACAGGAGCGGCACCATTACCATTGTCCGCAACTCCCACCCCTAACAAGACCCTGTCTACATCCTCACCCACAGCCTCCGGCTCTCTACTCCAGCCCCCCTACTCCAACCCCACCCCTGCCCCTCCTCCAGCCCCTCCCCCTACTCCAACCCCTCCACTGCTCATCATTCGCCGCCCAATAATGGTATAACTGGTTCGGAAGGGCCAAGCCCCCAGATTGGAGCACCGTCCTTGCTACCTTACCTGCCCACACAAATGTCAAAACCAATGTATCTACCTCCATAAAAAACGATTTTGGCAAAAAGACCGGTAAGCAATGAACATAGAACATAGAACATAGAAAATACAGCACAGAACAGGCCCTTCGGCCCACGATGTTGTGCCGAACCTTTGTCCTAGATTAATCGTAGATTATCATTGAATCTACAGTGCAGAAGGAGGCCATTCGGCCCCCCGAGTCTGCACCAGCTCTTGGAAAGAGCACCCTACCCAAACTCAGCACCTCCACCCAACACCAAGGGCAATTTGGACATTAAGGGCAATTTATCATTGGCCAATTCACCTAACCCGCACATCTTTGGACTGTGGGAGGAAACCGGAGCACCCGGAGGAAACCCACGCAGACACGGGGAGAACGTGCAGACTCCGCACAGACAATGTCCCAGGCCGAAATCGAACCTGGGACCATGGATCTGTGAAGCAATTGTGCTATCCACAATGCTACCGTGCTGCCCTTAAGAACAAATAAATCTACACTATATCATTTTCCCGTAATCCATGTACCTATCCAACAGCTGCTTGAAGGTCACTAATGTTTCCGACTCAACTACTTCCACAGGCAGTGCATTCCATGCCCCCACTACTCTCTGGGTAAAGAACCTACCTCTGATATCCCTCCTATATCTTCCACCTTTCACCTTAAATTTATGTCCCCTTGTAATGGTGTGTTCCACCCGGGGAAAAAGTCTCTGACTGTCTACTCTATCTATTCCCCTGATCATCTTATAAACCTCTATCAAGTCGCCCCTCATCCTTCTCCGCTCTAATGAGAAAAGGCCTAGCACCCTCAACCTTTCCTCGTAAGACCTACTCTCCATTCCAGGCAACATCCTGGTAAATCTTCTTTGCACCTTTTCAAAAACCACCGCAAAATGTTCCATCTTAAATCGGTTGAATGCGGCTTGCCAACGATAGGGGAAGACTATCCCACCTGGATAGATCCACCTTGACCCTCAGTAAATCCGCCTTGACCCTGTCCACCAGACTGGTAAAGTTAAACTTCCAGAGCCATGCCCAGTCCTGAGGCACCTGCACACAGGTAAAAGTGGGTTGTTGCCACGCAAAATCGTAACCCTCTCCCCGCCCTGACTCCTGCCCCTGGAGAAGGCACCACAAAACAAAATCTCTCAAGCTGTCCCATCATATCCTCCACTGAAGAGCCCAGGTTGTAGATTGTACAGCAACAGATTTATCAGCATACAGGGACACCCTAGGCTCCGCCCCCTCATTATCCCCCTCCATTTATCAGAGCACCTCAACGCTAAGGGCAAGGAATCTATTGCCAGCGCTAACAGGAGGGGGTTTGAAAAAATGGGGCACTGGTTAATATTACATACCAACCCACTTCTCAGTTTGAAACCCCACCCTCTTTTTTGAAAAAAGGTTTTTTATTCTCCTTTTTCACATTTTTCACCCAAATTTACACCCACCAACAATAAACAATAATCAGGAACGAATGTCAATACCCATATCAATACCAACGATCCCATCCTCCCACCAAACCCCAAACATTAGCCCGCATGTTCACACAAACAAATGACAAAAAGGAATTAGGGATCACCCATAGTCGCCATTACCCCACACAGCCCCCCCCCAACCCTCCCACCCACTCGCCCCAACTAATGTTTGATGTTATCCAGTTCTTGAAAGTGCACAATGAATAATGCCCATGAATTGTAGAACCCCTCCATCCTTCCCCTCAGTTCAAACTTAACCTTCTCAAGAGTCAAGAATTCCAACAGGTCCCCCCGCCACGCCAGGGCACAGGGTGGAGAGGTTGCTCTCCAACCTATCAGGATCCGGCTTCGGGCGATCAACGAGGCGAAGGCTACAACATCTTCCTCCGCACCAGTTTCCAACCCTGGCTGGTCCGATACCCCGAACATGGCCTTCCGGGGGCCCGGGTCCAGTTTCACGTGCTCCACTTTAGAAATGACCCTAAAAACCTCCTTCCAGTAATCCTCTAGCTTTGGACAGGACCAAAACATATGAACGTGATTAGCGGGACTCCCCCCGCCCCCGCAACGTTCACACACATCTTCTACTCCTTCAAATAAATCGGCTCATCCTCACCCTCGTGAGGTGTGCTCTGTATACCACCTTCAGCTGTATCAGCCCCAACCTCGCGCACTAGGTGGAGGCATTCACTCTCCGGAGCACCTCACAGCAGAACCCCTCCTCCATATCCTCTCCCAACTCTTCCTCCCACTTTGCTTTGATACCTTCCAGTGGTGGCTTCTCCTCTTCCAAAATAGCTCTGTAAACTGCTGACACTATACTTCTCCAGTCCCCCTGTCGTCAGCACCTCCTCCAGCAATGTGGAGGCCAGCTCCACCGGGAAGCTCGGAATCTCCTTTCTGGCAAAATCTCGAACCTGCATGTTGTCATGATATTCAAACACACACATCATGATAGACAGACCAACAGACCAATTAGCACACAACACGACAGCCAATCACAGACAAGGGCAGAGACAGTATAGGACAAGAAACACGACACCTGGTGGTCAGTCCATCTGGAGACGAGGACAAGGACAGGACCTGATTAACAAGACACTCAGAGTCACCACATGCGGAGTACCAAGACAGATCTGTAAATAACAAGTTGGAATAAAACGGCGTTGTACCAATTGCAACCGTGTTGGTTCATCTGTACGTCAGAGCACCCAACACCACATGATACCAGTGAGTGGATCGATACCTGCCGGCAAATCTGCCATCCTGAGCCATGGACATCAACAACAAACCGCAGCCGTTGCAAGTCGCTGGGAACCTGGGCACCAATTGGAAGTTCTTCAAGCAGCGATTTGAACTGTACATGCGAGCCAACGAAAAACAGGGTGCCTCGGACGAAACAAAGATTGCCATGCTCCTCACTACCGCAGGTCAGCACGCCATCGATGTATACAACTCCTTGGTGTTCGCGGAAAGCGAGAACCGATGTAAATATGACACGGTCCTCCTCAAGCCCGACCAGCACTTCAACGTTGAGGTAAATGAAAGCTTTGAGAGGTATATCCTTCAGCAACGCCTGCAAGGTAAGGATGAGCTCTTTCAACCCTTTCTGACGCACCTCAGCATACTCACGCAGTCCTGCGGTTATGGCAACACCTCAGAGTCCATGATCCGGGACCAGATCGTTTTTGGCGTTGCCTCCAGTGGCCTACGCCTGACCTTAGCATCTGCGGTGGAAGCCTGTGTCCTCCATGAAAATGCGACCAGCCGCTTTTGCCCAATTTCAGGCAACTGAATCGGCACGGAGAGGGTCCCTAGCGATCGAATCGGCAAGCCAGGCCGCCCACGAGGCCGAACGCATCCAGGCAATCGAGTTTCTCCCGGCCCGCGGCCCGGACGAGGGCGGCCGTTTTGCGCGCTTTGAGGTCTCCCGCGCTTTTGTGCGCCAAAACCAATGGCAACATCGAGGGACGCACTGCACAGGCGCGCCCGATGCAAGACCGAACTGCGCATGCGCAGTGGCGTAACGAACGCAGTGACGTCATGACGTGCGGCAACTGTGGAGCTGCACATTTAAAAGGGCAATGTCCTGCAAAAATCCGACAATGCCTACGCTGTGGCAGGATGGGCCACTACGCTGCCTACTGTCGAGCGGCTCAACCGATGGATCCTCCACATCTCCGACAACCTCGCAGACACGTGCAGACCGTCCAGCCAACACATCAGGACATCCAACCCAACGACACAGATGACCAAGATGCCTTCCGGGTTGCGGTCATTGATGCGAACCGAATTTATTATTTATTCATTTTTTTTTGTTTATAAAATAGGTCATTGTTATTTGTGTTGTTATAATATTGTGTAAAGGATGCACAATGTAGTGTGTTGGTTGACCAAAAATTCTCAATAAAATATTTAATTAAAAAAAATTGATGCAAACCGGGTCAACACCATCAATCCGGCCGATGAATGGAGTGCCAAACTGACGGTCAACCGATCGCCGATCACTTTCCGCCTGGCGCATCCGCCAACCTCAAAGCATAATCAGCATTCTATGCCATAAAGGTCAGACCACCTATCCAGCCATCCCGGTGCAAGATGGTCGACTACAACGGGAACGTTATCCCGGCCATGGGATCCTGCCAGCTCCAGGTGACACACAACACACACGGCCACACTCTCGTTTGAAATAGTTGGCTCATCGAAGGACTCCTTGCTGGGCGCACAGGCATGTAAGGCTCTCCACCTTGTACAGCGAATTCTGTCCCTCTCTCCAGACGACACATCTGACTTCCCAGATGTGGAGTTCAACGCACAGCTCCAATCGCTCCTCGCCCACAACCAGGAGGCATTTGAAGGCATGGGAACACTGCCATACACATACCAAATTCGCCTCAAACCGGACGCCATCCCGGTCGTTCACGCACCTCGCAGGATTCCTGCGCCACTTAAAGACCGCCTCAAGCTGCAGCTGCAGGATCTCCAGGACCAAGGGGTCCTATCCAGGGTCACGGAGCCCACACCATGGGTCAGCTCCATGGTGTGTGTCAAGAAGCCCTCTGGCGAGCTCCGCATCTGTATAGACCCTAAAGACCTAAATAATAACATTATGCGGGAACATTATCCCATACCTAAACGGGAGGAGATCACCAGTGAAATGGCCCAAGCGAAGATATTCACCAAACTGGATGCTTCTAAAGGGTTTTGGCAGATCCAACTGGACCCGTCCAGCCGAAAGCTATGCACCTTTAACACCCCTTTCGGCAGATTCTGCTACAACCGGATGCCATTTGGCATCATCTCGGCATCCGAGGTCTTCCACAGAATCATGGAGCAGATGATGGAAGGCATCGAAGGGGTGCGCGTATATGTGGACGATATCATCATCTGGTCCACCACACCGCAGGAGCACATACATAGTCTCCAACGCGTTTTTGCCCGCATACGGGAAAATGGCCTGCGCCTCAACCGAGCCAAGTGTGCCTTTGGCCAGACCGAATTGAAGTTCCTGGGGGAACCACATCTCCCGGTCAGGGGTCCGTCCGGATGCAGACAAGGTGAGCGCCATCCGCGGCCGGCCAAGAAGGCTGTCCTACGATTCCTTGGCATGGTCAACTTCCTCGGGAAATTCATTCCCAACCTTGCTTCCCACACAACGGCTCTGCGCCATCTCGTAAAAAAATCTACAGAGTTCCAGTGGCAACATACACACCAGCTGGAATGGGAGAAGCTCAAACACATTTGCCACGGCACCAGTGTTGGCGTTCTTCGACACGTCTCGTCCCACCAAAATCTCAACTGATGCCAGCCAATCCGGCATTGGAGCAGTGCTCCTGCAGAGGGATGACACGTTGTCATGGGCCCCGGTTGCCTATGCATCACGGGCCATGACACCCACAGAGCAGCGCTACGCGCAAATCGAAAAAGAATGCCTGGGCTTGCTAACTGGTTTGGACAAGTTCCACAATTATGTATATGGTCTTCCACGATTCACGGTCGAAACTGGCCACCGCCCCCTGGTCAACATAATAAACAAGGACCTGAACGACATGACCCCTCGCCTCCAGCGCATCCTACTTAAATTCAGGAGGTATGACTTCCAACTGGTCTATACTCCAGGGAAGGACCTCATCGTGGTGGATGCCCTATCCCGAGCAGTGAGTACACCACCAGATGCGGAGGGGTTCGTATGTCAGGTCGAGGCACAGGTGGCCTTGACAGCGGCAAATCTGCCGGCTGACGACTCCAGTCTGGCCCGCATCCGCCGAGAAACAGCGGCCGACCCCCTTTTACAGCGAGTGATGCACCACATGACGGGAGGATGGCTCAAAGGGCAGTGCCCGCAGTTTTATAATGTACAGGACGACCTAGCCATCATTGATGGGATCCTTCTGAAGCTAGACAGGATAGTCATTCTGCACAGTATGCGCCAGCTGGTTCTCAATCAAATACACAAAGGCCACTTGGGTGTCGAGAAGTGCAGACGTAGGGCCCGAGAGGCGGTATACTGGCCGGGCATCAGTGACGATATTGCCAATATGGTGCTCAACTGCACAATCTGCCAAAGGTTTCAGCCGGCGCAACCTCCTGAGACGCTTCTGCCCCATGAGCTGGTGACGTGCCCCTGGGCGAAGGTGGGTGTCGACCTATTTCACGCGCTTGGCATGGACTATGTTATCACAGTGGACTTCTCCAATTACCCAGAAGTCATACGCCTACACGATCTGACGTCGTCTGCTGTCATCAGGGCCTGCAAAGACACCTTTGCTCGCCACGGCATTCCGATGACGGTCATGTCGGACAATGGGCCCCGTTTTGCCAGCCATGAATGGTCGTCCTTTGCCGCCTCATATGGCTTCACGCACGTGACGTCCAGCCCTCTGCATCCCCAGTCCAATGGAAAGGTGGAGAAGGGCGTTCACATTGCCAAGCGGCTCCTCTGCAAGGCTGCTGCTGCCGGATCGGACTTCTACCTCGCCCTGCTGGCCTATCGCTCGGCCCCACTAGCCACGGGTCTCTCGCCAGCACAGCTGCTGATGGGTTGCACCCTCAGAACCACTGTGCCTTCCATCCTGGCACCAACAATAGACCATGCTCCGGTACTGCATAGGATGCAACTGCAGCGCGATCGCCAGAAGAGTTCGTACGACACAAGGGCAACTGATCTTCCCCCCCTGGCCCCTGGAGATAAAGTCCGCATTCATCTACCAGATGGTGGCTGGTCAGCACCTGCCGAAGATCTCCGACGCATGGATCCCCGCTCGTTCCTGGTACGCATGCCGGATGGATCCGTGCGTAGGCGCAATCGGCGAGCCCTTCGCCTACTTCCACGCTCGCAACGGAACCATACACAGACACCGGGTCCTCCACTGGTTCCTGATAGTGACTTCGTGGAGCTGCCGTATACCATGACCCTACTATCGCCACCCGTGGCCAGGCTCGCACATCAGCCGGGGGTTCTCGACCTACCCTTGGGGCGGTCAACCCAAATTCGTCGCCCACCTACTAGACTGGACTTACGAGACTGTTCACACGTCAAAGTTTAGCAACTATTGTATTGTAACATGTTACTGTTTTATCGTTCCAGATCTCGTTTGACCGGACCACACTTCAAAGTTTTTCTTCTTTTGTTATGGTACAACCTCGTTAGCATGCCACACCCGACATCGCCCCATGTATATAGTTACGCCACATGTACATGCTGTAAATATCACGCACACACACACCTTTAGCTGCACTCAGGACACATTCACATTTATAACCACGTAGGCACATAATCTTGTAAAAAAGGGGGGGGGATGTTATGATATTCAAACACACATCATGATAGACAGACCAACAGACCAATTAGCACACATAACACGACAGCCAATCACAGACAAGGGCAGAGATAGTATAGGACAAGAAACACGACACCTGGTGGTCAGTCCATCTGGAGACGAGGACAAGGAAAGGACCTGATTAACAAGACACTCAGAGTCACCACATGCGGAGTACCAAGACAGATCTGTAAATAACAAGTTGGAATAAAACGGCGTTGTACCAATTGCAACAGTGTTGGTTCATCTGTACCTCAGAGCACCCAACACCACACATGTATCTAAACATTTCCCCCTGCTCCAGCCCACACTTCGCTTCCAGCTGAAACCCTACCCTCTTAGCCCCCAGCCCTACTTCCTAGGCCTGAGTGGAATACCTGACTTGCCCTTCCGAAGCCTCACCTGGTCCTTCACCCTCAGGTGAGTCTCTTGCCGTAGCACCACATCGGCTTTCAAGTTCTTCAAATGGAAGAAGACTCTTGCTCGCTTCACCAGTTCATCCACATTTCCATCCAACCCAGGGGGTCTCACCCCGACAGTCCCGCCCATCAGTCATAGCCACTACTCCTGCCCCTGCCCAAGAGGTAGGACCCAATCCTATCCCTAATTACAGTCAGCCACCTACCCCTCCCCTCCTTCCAGAAACCCCTCAGCCACTTCCTCAAAATCACCTCTCCAGTATTGTCCCCATCCCCCCATATTCACCCCTCCCAGGCCCATCGAAACCTGTCCATTCAGGTTCCAATGACCACAGCCCCTCCGCCCACCTTGCTTCCGTTCACTTGCCAACCTACATTTGCCAGCGAGGTGGCCCCAGCCAGAGCCCCCTCCCCCACAAACAAAGGGCCCCCCAAACCCAGACCTTCCAAACTCTCAAGACAGTAATCCCCCAACCCCAAAAGAAACAAATCTCAAATCACCACAAAGTTCCAAACCATCCCTACACAAACAACGCGAGAAAATAAAAAAAAATAAAAAAGATCAATAGAACCAAAGTCCAAACTCATTTCAGTCCCAGTCCTTCCTCTTTCACGAACACCTCGGTCAAGTTGAGAGACCCTCAGCTTCGCAACATAGATCACCCCAAACCTCGACCCTAAACTCAAATTGCTTTTGTACAACCATCTTCGCCCGGCCAAATGCCAGCCACCTTCTCGCCAGCTCCGCCATGAGATCCTGGTATATATAAATGCCACCTTCCCATCTCACAACTGGTGCAGCTTCACCCATCTCAGCACTTTTTCCTTCACCTTATAGCCGAGGAAGCAGACTATTACAGCTCCTGGTGGCTCATTCACCTTTGGTTTTGGCCTATGCAACCAGTGAGCCATGTCAGCTCGTAGTGGGGTTGTCCTCCTCCTCTTTCTCCCCCCCCCCCCCCCCAACAAACAACTAGACCAACATCTTCACAAGTGCTCTGTCCCCCCCCAGCCCATCCCACGATCCTTAGATTCTGTCTTCGTGACCGGTTCTCCAGGTCCTCCACTTTTTCCCCTCAACCTTTTGTTACTTGCCATCACCCTCACCCTCTGCAGCTCCACCCCATCGAGGTGAACTGGTCACTGTGCTGCGACAATGTTTCCTCAGCCCCCTTCAACACCTCTCCCTGCGGCATGGTGGTACAGTGGTTAGCACTGCTGCCTCATTGCTCCAGGGTCTCAGATTCAATTTTGCCTTGGCTGACTGTGTTGAATTTGCACTTTCCGCCGTGTGTGTGTGTTTCCTCCGGGTGCCGGTTTCCTCCCACAGTCCAAAGATGCTTGGGTTATGTGAATTGGCCATGCTAAATTGCAGATTAGCTTATGGGGCATTGGGGATAGGATGGGGTATGTGGGGTAGTGGACACGGGTGGAGTGCTCTTTCGGAAGGTCAGTGCAGACTCGATGGGCCAAATGGCTTCCTTCGGAACTGTAGAGATTCTATGATTCTGCTCCCGCGCCGTCACCGACGTCTTCGCCAGAGCCTCCTTCAATCGGGGCAAGAGTCCCATCCACCCCTCCTTGAGCGAGGCCATCATCTCCTTGCAATGCCAGTTGAAGTGCTTTGAAAACAGCTGCTCAAACTCCCCTGCCAACACCTTACCAGCTTATCCACTGTAATGGGCACGGTCTCACTCTGCAAGCCTGTTCCCGTCACCCTTCCTTTCCTCCCTTCCAACTGACTGGTGGACTTTTGCTTGCCCTCATTTTTCCCTGGATTCGTTTTGTGTTTTTGACATCCTTTGGCTGCATTAAACTTTCCAACAAACAATCATACAAAATTCCGCCCACAAACTAGGCGAGAAAATAAAAGCTCTAGCAAGAGCCACCGAACTTGCGACCTTCACCTTTGTGTCGCCAACAAAGTATCCAATGCCCATTTTTACATGTAGTAGTTAAGCTGTTTAATATTTCATGAAGAACTGAAAGTGACAACTGCGACTTTCAGAAAATCATATAAATATTTTGATGAACTTTCAAGTGGAAGTGCATTAAAGCATAAAAAGGCAAGACGTTTACTGCTACCAAACTTAATTATTTTAATACTTTGGCATAAAAACTGCAGTCATTTACAAGCCTCGAGACAAACATTGGTTGTTTATTTATTCAGAATCCATTCAAATTTTTAACAACAGTGTTTTTTTAAAAAAGGGACTAAAATATATCACAAAATGAAACAGTCACTACTGTCTGCTGACTGACCAGAGGAGGTTAAAAATCTTCGGCATGTGACATTTGGAAACAATAATAAAAGAAAACAATCGCCTGAATTGGGGTACTAATATCAGTGAAAACCAGAGCTTGAAGAGAGTTATTTTATCAATATCTGGGAATGATTATGATCAGAACAAGTTGGACCATTATAAAACCCAACAAATAGGAATCCAATCTAATTTACACGAATAATACAGTAAACCCAAAGTTTCCCAACAAATGGAGTGGCTCTCGACACCACTCATTGTGACAAGGACATTGTCGTATTCGGAAACAAATATCCAGGGAACTGAAGGGCACCAGGAATAATCAGTGAGTGACATTAGAGGGCAGGATAGCTAGGTGTACACTTTGTTGGTAGTCATAGAAATATATACCATAGTTGCTAAACTATTTAGTTTGTATCAATCCTTGGTGTCACCATGTGCATTACTTTAGAATTTAAAAAAATAAACTAATGGAAATAGTAGCTTGCTGAACTACAACATAGTGGAATGTAATTTTTTTTTTTTTTTTAAAAAGGGGGTGACAATTGTGCATTTAAACATAGTGGTGATGTAGAAACCATAACATGAATTTTCTATACTGCAATATGCAGACTTTATAGTATTGGAATATTGTACAAGTGTAACAAAGATGGCTCAGGACACCTTTTTCCAGCTCTTCTCTTTGGTGGTCACTTTTACAAATTAATTGCTGAATGTAATCTATGAATTGTTTTATAACGTGCACACAAACACGCCCCTTCATCTGATCTACCGTGAAGAAAACCTGACAATATGAAGGCCTTCATTACTAAAGTTGGGTACATGTTCAAGACATTGACTGTTCTTTGCTCTACATCTTGCATCCCCTCGAAACCCTTTCATATTTAAACAGTTCACACTTGACTACCACAATGCTAATAGGAACCATCTAAATCACAGATAACCAACAGATCAAGTATATTTAAGGCAGTAATTCAATTTTGGGGTTCAGGTAACATTGGCTGCTGAATTCCTTAATTTGATTAATTCATTTGTTTAACATTTCTTTCAGTTGTATTCGAGACATTTTAAAACGGATGAAAATTACAGTATTTGCATAAATGTACATTTGTTCGAAACTACATTTGTTTGCATTGGCCCCCCTCAAAAACTGGAGTCAACCAGAACCACAAGATTTACACTGATTCTCCAGCACTGAGGCAAGGTTTAATTGGCAGGAAAAATATGATCACCATTTATATTGACATCATGCTAAAATTAGCTTTTGTACAATGTCATATAATCTATTTTCATCAATGAAAGTTTGGTTTAGAGCAGAGGTTTTGTTTTTTAAAAAAGAAAAAAAACTACAGTAGGACAACACATTCATTTTTGCTTCCCTCGTGACCCAGAATGGAAAAATGCACCCCATTTCTTCCCCTCATTTGCAAATGGTGATAAAGGCAAGCTACATTTTACAAAAGATTAGTGCTATTTAAAAAGACAATATACACATTGTTTACTATTCTCGGTCTTCACATCATTTTTTCAGTTAAAGAAAGTGAACCTACACATTAATAAGCACATGATTGTTCCTAGTACCAAAGAACATATCACTGATGGCATACAGTACTAGAATTAAAATTTTGCACATAGTTGTATAAATGCTCCAGGTATTTCATGCAGAATATCTTTGGAAGTCGCAAATTTTGGCGCATTGCCAATTTAACTGTCATTTTCTTTTTAAATATCAGCTATGAATGAAATAATGGCATCACCTTGACCTATTAAGTACAGTGCATTAAAATCATTGCTATGAAAAGCATTCAGCTTCACCATGCAAAAGCATTCAGCTTCACCCAAGGGAATTGTTGCTCTTCAGTGGCGTATCCTTGGACTGTGATTCATTTGGAATAAAGTGCAGTTTAGATCCCCTCATTCATGCAGAATCTATGGACAATTAAAAAAAAAAAGTGGTTCATAGGTGGGTAGTTAGCACTTAAGATCACAAGAAATAGGAGGCCATTTGGCCCATCTAGCCAGCTCTGCCATTCAATAAGACAGTGGTTAATCGGTGGCCTGAATTCCACTTTCCTGCATGACCCTCCAAAAACCTCTTCCGAAATCTCAATATATTCAAGGCTGAGTTATGCAATGGCACAGTCTCCACTTCCTTATGTGAAAAATAATTTTCTTTATGTTGAAAAGAATAGCAAAGACTAATGACCTCATTCATCTCTGCTTTAAATGGGAGACTCAAAACTGTGCTCCCTTGTTCCAGATTCTCCCACAAGGAAATCCTCCCTCCATCTACCCTGTCAGGTCCCCTCAGAATCTAACAGGATTCAATAAGATCACCTCCCACTCTTCTGAACTCCAATGAGCATAGCCCAATCTCTCATTTTGATATTTGTTGTAGGGAGAGAAAGACAAAAATGGAGTGGAAAACGTGTATGGGACTAAATGAATAGAGGGTTTTGCAGACTGATGAGTATAGCAGGTTAGGTGGTGATGTGACCAGATCCAAACGGAACATGGAATTACATCATACCTATAACCCAAGGAAAAACAGGTGTAATTGAATTGTTCATAGCAAACAACTGCTCAAGTACTGCAACATACTTTAAGTTCAACATATGAATTAGAAGGAGTAGGCCACTCGGTCCCTTGAGCCTGCTCCACCATCAATAAGATCACGGCTGACCTGATTTTAACCTCAAATTCCTGCCTGCCCCTGGTAACCTTTACCACCCCCCCCCCCCCCCCCGCCCCCCCCCCCCACCTTGCTGATCAAGAATTACCTATCTCTGCTGAAGATATTCAAGGACTCCACCGCAACCATCTTTTGGGGAACTGAGTTCCAAAGTCTACAAACCCTCAAAATAATTTTCCTCAACTTTTTCCTGAATGGGCGACCCCTTATTTTGTAACCAACATGGTGTCAGTGTCTATTATAAAAAATTCAAGGATAAGCTGGCACCTCTGATGGTGGGGATGTTTGAGGAGACGATAGGGAAGGGGGTGTTGCCGCAAACCTTGGGGCAGGCATCGATTTCCCTATTGCTTAAAAAAGATAAGGATCCGACGGAGTGTGGGTCGTATCACTTTTAAACGTGGACGCAAAAGTATTGGCGAAGGTACTGGCGGGTAGGCTCGATGAGTGCCTCCCGAAGGTGATAGGTGAAGATCAGATGGGGTTCGTGAGAGAGAGGCAGCTCTTTTCAAACGTTAGAAGGGTATTGAACGTGGTTATGGCACCGGCGGAGGGGAAGGAAACAGAGGTGGTTGTGGCATTGGACGCTGAGAAGACGTTTGACCGGTTGAATGGGGGCACTTGATGGCAGTTCTGGGGCGGTTTGGGATTGGACCAAGATTTGTGGACTGGGTAAAGCTACCATAAGGAGCCGAGGGTGAGTGTCCACACAAATAACATCAGCTCAGAATACTTTCAGGGGTATGGAAAGGAATAGTGCAGGGAAGTGGCGTACAGAGCCTTATATGCTGATGACTTGCTGTTATACATACGTGTCGGAACCGAGTGGGTCAATAGGGGGAAATATTGGAGCTGCTTCGGGTGTTTGGGTCTTTCTCGGGGTACAAACTAAATCTAGATAAGGGCGAGTATTTTGTGGTGTCTCAGCTGGGGGTCGGGGCAGGGCCGTAGGGCAGGGACTCACTTTAGATACCTGGGGGTGCAGTTTGCCTGGGAGTGCAGGGGGGGGGGGGAGGCGCCACAGGTACAACATTTCTAGTTTGGTGGGGAGAGTGAAAGCTGATCTGGCAAGGTGGGATGGTCTCCCCCTGTCACTGGCGGGTCGGATACAGGCGTTTAAAATGATCATGTTGCTGCGATTGCTGTTTATTTTTCAATGCTTGCCGATTTTCCTGCCAAAGGCATTTTTCAGAGAGAATGAAGGAATGATTACCTCGTTCGTATGGGGAGGGAAGGTGGCTGGAGTTAGAAAGGTGCTGCGACACAGGGGAAGGCAGGCAGGGGGTTTGGGTCTTCTGAACCTGATGTATTATTACTGGACGGCGATGTGGAGAAGGTACGGAGCTGGGTCAGAGGGGTTGATTCCCAGTGGACGAGAATGGAGGAGAGTTTATTCAGGGGGTCGGGATTGAAGGCTTAGTAACAGCGCCGCTCCCGATGGTCCCGGGGAAATACTCAGGGAGTCCTGTAATAATAGCTTCATTGAGAATTTGGAGGCAGTTTCGCTAACACCTGGCGTTGGGGGCAAGGTCAAGGGAAACGGCGATTCAGGGGGACCACAGATTTGAGCCAGGAAAGTGAGATGGAAATTTTCGGAAATGGGAGAAGGGGATTAAGACACTAAAAGATTTGTTTCTTGGGGGGGGGGGGCGGTTTGCAGGATTGAAGGAGCTGGAATCAAAGTATGGGCTGGAGCAGGGGGAAATGTTTAGATACATGCAGGTTTGAGGTTTTGCCAGAAAGGAGATACAGAGCTTCCCGGTGGAGCCGGCCTCCACATTGCTGGTGGAGGTGCTGACGACAGGGGGACTGGAGAAGGGGGTAGTGTCGGCAGTTTACAGAGCTATTTTGGAAGAGGAGAAGCCACCACTGGAAGGTATCAAAGCAAAGTGGGAGGAAGAGTTGGGAGAAGATATGGAGGAGGGGTTCTGCTGTGAGGTTCTCCGGAGAGCGAATGCCTCCACCTCGTGCGCGAGGTTGGGGCTGATACAGCTGAAGGTGGTATATAGAGCACACCTCACGAGGGTGAGGATGAGCCGGTTCTTTGAAGGGGTAGAAGATGTGTGTGAATGTTGTGGAGTGGGGCCCTGCAAATCACATTCATACGTTTTGGTCCTGTCCAAAGCTGGAGGATTACTGGAAGGAGGATTTTAGGGTAATCTCTAAAGTGGTGCACGTGAAACTGGACCAGGGCCTTCGGGTGGCCATATTCGGGGTGTCAGGCCAGCCGGGGTTGGAAACAGGTGGGAGGCGGATGTTGTAGCCTTTGCCTCGTTGATCGCCCGAAGGCGGATCCTGATGAGATGATGGAGAGCAATCTCTCCACCCTGTGCGCCCTGGCGTGGCGGGGGGACCTGTTGGAATTCTTGACTCTTGAGAAGGTTAAGTTTGAACTGAGGGGAAGGGTGGAGGGGTTCTACAGTTCATGAGCATTATTCATTATGCACTTTCAAGAACTGGATAACATCGAACATTAGTGGGGCGAGGGGGGAAAAGAGAGATACTGGGCGGGATACTCCGCAATCGGCGCGATGTCCGCCGACCAGCGCCAAAAACGGCGCAAATCAGTCCAGCATCGCGCCGCCCCAAAGGTGCGGAATTCTCCGCATCTTGAGGGGCCGAGCCCTCACCTTGAGTGGCTAGGCCCGGGCCGGAGTGATTTCCGCCCCGCCGCTGGAAAGGCCTTTGGCGCCCCGCCATCTGGCGCGGAAATGACTTTGCCGGGCGGCGCATGCATGGGAGCGTCAGCGGCCCCTCACAGCATCCCCGCGCATATGCAGTGGAGGGGGTCTCTTCCGCCTCCGCCATAGTGAAGACCACGGCGAAGGCGGAAGGAAACGAGTGCTCCCACGGCACAGGCCCACCTGCGGATCGGTGGGCCCCGATCGTGGGCCAGGCCACCGTAGGGAAACCCCCCGGGGCCAGATCGCCCCGCGCCCCCCCAGGACTCTGGAGCCCGCCCACGCCTCCTTGTCCCACCGTTCAAAAGGTGGTTCAATCCACGCCGGCTGCCGTGGGTTGACAGCGGCGGGACTTCGGCCCATCATGGACCGGAGAATCGCCGGGGGTAGGCCCGCCAACCGGCGCGATTTCCAACGACCGGCGCGGCGCGATTCCCGCCCCCGCCGAATCTCTGGTGGCGGAGAATTCAGGACACGGCGGGGACGGGATTCACGCCAGCCCCCGGTGATTCTCCGACCCAGTGGGGGGTCAGAGAATCGCGCCCACTATGTGTGTTAATGTGGACTATGGGTGATTCCGGATTCCTTTTTGTCATTTGTTTATGTTAACATGTGGGCTAATGTTTGGGGTTTGGTGGGATCATGGTTATTGATATGGGGCTTGACATATTCGTCACAATTCTTGTTTATTGTTGGTGGGTGTAAATTTGGGAGAAAATGTGAAAAAGGAAGAGAATAAAAATATTTTTTAAGAAAACATGGTGTCAGTGTCGAACTGACTAGAACTACACAAGACATCCACTCATCCTGCTAAGAGATCCCTTGTAGAAACAATAGAGCAGAAAGAGCATTTCAGATTGGCTGAAGGGGCTCATACCACGGTGATCATTGGGATGTAATCCTGTGTGTTTATGACTAAAATTAACACTTAACCATCGGTCAAATAATGGCCAAAATGTGCGCAGCTGAGATTTTCCAGTGCAACTGAAAGTGAAAAGGTTTTAGCTGGAACGCCAAATTTTCCATTCTTGCTTGCAACAGGTCCTGCCACGGGAATCCCACCCAATGTTTCTCCAACAGGTTACAATGTGAAAACAATAAAGTATATTTACAAACTTATGATATCCCAAATGGTTCTTTGCAGTGAGGCATTTTATAAATTGTAGTCAATTGTTGTTATATAGGAAACCCAGCAGCCAATGTGTGCTCAGCAACGGAAGATCAGACAGAAATGGATGCCATGCAAGAAATAATCTCATTCATATCCTGGCTTTACTGCAGGGTGTGCCTGCTTCACAGGCGGGTATCTGGCAAAATCAAATCTAATTCGATTAAGATGATCAATAGCTACTAAAAGACTGTACAAAAGTGTAGGAACAGAACAGACAACTTACAGCCTTGTGATGTTCTAGAATCATCTGAAGTGTTGAAGGACTTTTGGATAACCTCTCATTTTTGTCGCCACTTGATGTTTCTCCTAAAATAACAAACATAGCAAAATTATGTTAGAGATAATTAGGATGTTGGATGGTGTGTGTTATTGTATTGCTGGGAACAGATAGTATTAATACAAATGCTAGTGTTCTGTATGTTTACCTAGAAATATCAAGATCCATGGACTGCACAGAAATGTCAGGTCTCTATTGGTATATTATATCACATTGATGCTGCAAGTATGTGCATGCATTTTCAACTGCAGAATGCTTCATCAGTATAGTAGATCAACCAAAAATCAATGGTATAAAATGACGTGCCTTTTTCCTGGTTAATATAATGGTACAATATGCAGATTAGTCAATAAAGACTTACCTTTCTCATTGCCAGGAGTATATGCTGAGGAATATCTGGTATGATGGTCGCTAGCAGAAACTTCACCACAAACACTATATGCTAAAATAAAAATATATTTTTAATCTTGGTTACACAGCATGTGTTTTGTGCAGTACTTTTAATGCAGAAATTGATCCTAAAAGGAGGAGATACGGTGGAGTGGCGAACCATTTGGCCAAAGAGAAATGTAGCAGAAGTATTTTACTGGAGAGGAGATGAAGGAGAAATGCAGGAATTCTAGAGCTTGAGGCACCCAAATCAGAGAGACAAGACAATACTTTTGATGTCCAGTGCAGCAAGAAACCAGCAGCGAACAGTGGATAGTTTTTCTCATACATCTTTGGTTCTAACAAGTTCAGCTAAACTAGTGGTTTCTTGGAAATAAAAACACCATACCATGACCGCCAAACAAAATATGACATACTTATAAAATCATCCAAGACATTTATGTTCAAAATTGGTTCAAGACAAGCAATATCACATTTGCCTTCTGCCATGTGTTATGGGCCAAGGTTTAGAGAACCCCAAAGTGTATCTTGGAGTTCACCTGACCCACAACTTTTAATAGATTGTGGTATGGGGAGCACACTGCCCACTCTACAGGTGTGGTACAGCAGAAATGGAGAAGTATTTTTAAAAACAAAACAACGTTTATTCTATGAACTCAAGTTAACCTTTTTAAAACATACAGTGAACATCTAAGCAACCATTAATTCAAATATAACCCCCAAAGAATACAACACTAAGTAATCCTTTAAGCTTTCCTTTTAACATCCATAAGACTAAAAACACCTTTTACCAGAAGCACATCAGGTTAAAGTCACTACTGTTATTAGTTTTAAATCACCAGGATCGATTTACAGTCTTTAGATTAGAGAGAGAGACGTTTTACACCTTCTGGCTGTGACTGCAGCTATCCAGCTCTGAAAACGACACTCTGCAGTAAACAGCCTAAAATGAAAGTAAAAAGCTGACAGACAGCCCAGCTCCACCCACTCTGACATCACTGCAGTAATAAACACCCATTTCTTAAAGGTGCTCTCACTATAGATACTTATATACAAACCCATTTATGAACAACCATTTCTTAAAGGTACTCTCACATGACACATACTTACAGCCAGGCCAAAGCTCTGCACATGTTGGGCTGTTTGTTCGGAGAACTCTAGTCTCAGCATTAAATGCCTCGAAAATATGGGCAAAAGTACCCACTTGTTCCAAATATTTAAAATAAATCTTAAGTATGTGGGGAACACAAGGAACTTCTTGCAAGCTTTCTTTGATACCAGAATTGACACAATGGATTCATTCAGTACGAATCCAAAGTGATCAGAGACTGCTGCCTACAGACCCCACACCACTCTGATCTGGATCATTCACTCTGATCTGGACCATTAAGAGCCCAAATCAAGTGTGTTGTGCTCCAGCAGGACAAAGTACAAAACACATAAATTGTAGCATGTCTGTAGCCGTGGACTATTCGTGAAAACACAGAAATATTTGAAGCACGAGTTATACAACAAAGCTATTTGTTAAAAACCCGAGGCAATTTCCATTTACTTTGTGCCCTTTCAAATCCAAGCCAAATTAATGTCCAGTAACCAAGAGAAAAAGTCCATCTCTGCCTCAAAGCAAAATATTTGGGGAGATCCATCAAGATCAAAACATTCTCATCCCTTGCTGCTCATTTACAGAGGAATCAAACAGCTTCTGCAGTAATCAGTGAGATTTGTTGGTTGTAACATCGTACCTCAATTACAATTAGGATGATCAGTTGTTCATAAAAGGGTCGCTCCCTTGCAAAATCAGTGTTGAAAGCAATCACACAGGCATTGGTTACCACTGCTACGCCGTTTATTAGATCCAATATAGTCAACCATTGACCTGAAAATAAAGAGGAGAAATGTTCCAGTACCTAAAATGTATGCACTCTCTTACATATAAAAATCGCTAGTGAAAGGCATATAGAGAAGCAATCAATAAGTAATTTATTTTGATCACCCAAAAAGTGGCCATTTTTGTATCTCTACGCAGCTTTGTTAAAGTCTTTGATGCTTCACGGTCATCTAAAGTGCTTGCCTTCTATCTGAATTGATATATGCTGGAGCACAATCTGATTATGAATTCAGAGATCGAAAGTAATTGCATAAAGATTTTTTTAAATTTTAAAAATAAATGGTCAGTTGGTCTTGCATTCACATATTTGAGCAAAGCCACATGCAGAGTGAGATAATAGTCTTGTTCCGATTGTCTTGCTAATGCCACGGTTTAAATGTGGTAAACTAATCAGTTAAGAGCTCACAATTGACAAATTTTAATGGCAGCCATAGGTAACGAGCGCGTTTTGTTTTTTTGTCCCTCCTGTCGAAAGTAAAACTATTTAAGTAGCTTTCACATCTTCACGATGTTCGAACTACTTCAGTTCATTTACTAAACAAAGGCCCAAATGCAGCAAACACTTTATTAGTGTTGGTCGAGATAATGTTGGCTAGGTACCTGATACATTCCTTTAAAGTAGGAAATGATTAATATCTATTGGGGATTAAAAAAAACTGGGTGGCATGTGGCGCAGTGGTTAGCACAGGGACTACAGTGCTGAGGACCCGGGTTCGAATCCTGCCCCTGGGTCACTCTGTGTCAGCGTGGGTTTCACCCCTACAACCCAAACATGTGCAGGGTAGGTGGATTGGCCATGCTAAATTGCCCCTTAATTGGAAAAAAAATTATTGGGTACTTTAAATTTATAAAAGAAAACTTCCGATGGCACAGAATTCCCTCACTTGGTCTTTGTTTGTGCACCAAGTCCTGAAATGGGGCTGAAAACCTAATTGGATTGCGGTGACAATGGTATGGAGTCAGTGGCACTGATAATGAGTGAGATCTTTCACCTAAAACTATTGTAATGAAAGCTCGAGACTTGGAAGTGATGCCAAAAAACCTATATTGGAGCCAATAATCTTTGTGGGTGGGATTTTCTGGCCCTTCCCACTGGCAGGATATTCCAGTCCCCTTTCCACTGGCAGTGTATCCGGAGCGGGTGAGGCATCAGGTGCAACACCTTTCCGTGGTCCAATTGAGGCCCTTAAGTGGGTAATTTATAGAGCGGCTGGTCAGTTAAATGGGGCGTATCCTTCTTCAATCCCCCAATGCCAATTGGAGGCCCTCTCCACAGCTTTGTCTCCCCAAGTCCACCCCCTACGCCCACCCAGTCCTGTCAAATATGCCCTCAGTACTCCCCTCGATGGGACCCCATCAGTCTAGCCCTGGGGAGATCTCAGCCTTCCCTCATTGTTTGGGTAACATTGATGCTGAGAGGATGTGTGTTTGAACATGGCTGCTCATGACTTTATGTGCTTCTGAGTTATAGGTCAATTTACCATTTTTAACAAATTCTAACAGCCATTCATAAAATATCTTACCAATGTCTTGAGCCATGAAAGCAATGGGACGTTTGTACATCCATAGCAGTCGCTTGGCATCAACTCGTATGTCGCATAAAATGGTTATGAAGAACAGAAGTGGTGCCAGAGGGAATGAGATAGAAAAAAGCTGGAAACAAAAAAAAAAAAAAAAAATGGGGTCTGGTGAATTTAGTTAATTTTGTCATTTTTTAAACCATATTAAAATTAATATGTATATACAAACAGGTTCTTGCTTAAGGAAGCAAATTCTCCAAACTGAAAAATTATTCTGACCAAATATGCAAGAAATATTTGTGCCACACAGGCAATGACTATCTGCAACAAGTGTGTATTTAACCATCTCTTTTGGTGGAATTCTGCCATGCCCCCACTGGCGGGTTCAATGGCCAGGGGATGGGGGCTGAGGGAGAACTTTTATGCTGACGCAAATTGTCTGCAGGAAGATCTTCTGGTGTCACCTAGGCGGATTGGAAACCTGCTGGAGGTGGACGTGAAGCCCATTTGCATCCCGCTAATGGAATGCAGATGACGTCCTGACCACCCACACCTGATTCTCTGTGGCGCCAATGGGAAAACACACCAGTACGAAACCCCTCTGGAACACCGTGGTGTGCAGATGTCAGGACTCACTGAACAATGCCTGGAGCGGCATCCAAAGTTCAGGATGGAGGTCGCCAGCAACCCTGGGTCCTAGAACACCACAGCACTGGGTTGCAGGGGGGAACTTTCCAGATTCCGTTTCCTGGAGAGGTTTCCTCTTCCGGCCTCAATTTCCTGGAGGTCCATCTTCACTGACCCACTATTGAAGAAAGGAGGTGGACCTCTTGAAAATGAGATTGGGTGTCTTTTCAATATAGTGCCTGGATAGGACAGCGGACTACGCACCATCAGTCTTGTCCTATAGGATATGGCGCAAAACATCCAGTTGCATAATTAATGAGGTTGAGGACAGAAGGTTTGGCATGTTTTCCTGCTGACTTCTGCAGCAGGAAACATTCCACCCACGGTCACTCAATCCACTAACAACATTTTGGAGATCACCAGTGACCGGAAACGGAACTGGATCATAAGAATACTGCAGCTGCAAGAGCAGATCAGAGCATGGGAATTCTGTGCAAGTAACACCTCCTGATTTCCCAAAGTTTTTCATCACCCAAGCACAAGTCAGAGGAGGGATGAATCAGCTTCAACAGCACTCGGCTGCAATCCATCCAGGACTGCAATCTTAGGGTGTTCAGGCTGAAAGGGTTACTATGGGAGTGGGCAAACTGTACCACCCACAATATGATATAGAGACAAGAGACAGTCATGGGGAGTAGTAGAGCGTAATAGTGAATCACTGGTACACTGTACCTGCAGCATGTACCATCCAAGCTGTGCAGCAGTAACGGGCTTCATCAACAGCACATTCTAAACCTACAGTCTCCGTCACTTAGAAGGACCAGAGGAGCTGATGCATAGGAACATCTCCATCTTCAAATTCTTCTCCCACCATCCAGACTTGGAATTACATCACTGCTCCTTCATTGTCACAGTGTTGAAACCCTGGAACTCCCCACTAAGAGTACTGTGGTGTGCCTACACCAACCTGACTGCAGAGTTCGACAGGAACAATTAAATAAAAATGCCTGGCACAGAACGCTATCTGCGTAGTGGGTGGCATTATATATACTTTCAACCCACAAGTCATTCAACTCTTTTGTAATCACCATTTGCCCTTTCAGTACCTGAAATTTCTGCTTGGCAAAATTGAGTTTAAAAATGAAGAAAATGTGTGCAGCGCGATGGCGCAGTGGTTAGCACTGCCGCTTCATGGCACCGAAGACCCGGGATCAATCCCGGCCCCCTGACAATGTGGAGTTTGCACCTTCGCCCTGTGTCTGCATGGGCCTCACCCCTACAACCAAAAAGATGTGCAGGGTTGGTGAATTGGCCATGCTAAGTTGCCCCTTAATTGGAAAAGATAATTGAGTATTCAAGGTTTTTTTTTTAAAACCCCAAATAAATTAAAATATACTGACCGGGTTGCCTGATGTCACAAATTCCTACTGCTTTTTAAAAACGGAACCAGGCGCCGTGACCTCCAGAAGGGAGGAGGGAGGAGAGCATCACTATCTCCACTGGGCACCAAGGAGTCCAAGGGGACAGATCCCACTGGCCAGCTCCAGAGGGGGTTGGGAGTGCTCAGGATGGTGTGAGATAAAGAGGGAGCAGCTGCCAGGAGCAGAAGGTTGCACTCGTGGAGGTCGCAGTTGGTGTGGGTCATCCTGAAGTCTGCTGCTGTGTTGTTTAAGTGAGCTTTTAGTGCTGTGCAAGTCTGCAGTCTGGGGCATGGAAGTATGGGACAGGGCAGTCTGCGGGGCACATAGGGTGGGGTGTAATGAGTGAAGAAGCCGGGCCCATTGGGCTGGATGGATAAGAATCTGAAAGATAAAGCAAGATTGTGCCTGGACTGCATATATTTTGACCTGGACCGGGCCCGGTAGGACAAGGGGGCTATAGGCAAATAGCTGGTCTGCCACAGGTGCAGGGGGTGATTAACTGCACCCATGTGGCTCTCTGCATCAAGGAGTTTCCTTCATAAACTGGAAAGGGTATGTGACCATTTTCCAGGAAGCATGCAGGACAGCTACATCCTCGGCCAGTCGCAGCTCCCTGGAATCTTTGAGGGATGCAAGGACGGCTCACTGGGGACAAGGGATATCCCCTCAGTCATGGCTGATGACACCAATGCGGAGACTACAGATTGCAGTGGACCAAGTACAACGTGCCACCTGACCAGTCAAGCAGTGCATCGGCCGGTTAAGGATGCGGTTATGTTCTTCCGGTGGCTACCATGGACGAGTAGGTCGCACATTTGATAGCTCCCGTCTGTGACAAACTTTTGGACCTTTATCTCCCATTTTTTGCCGGATTTTATTGGATGAATCAGTGGCGAGTGAGACGGTGAGGAGAAATCCCCCTCCAGCGTATGGAGAATTGGACCAGAAATGGCCATGTGAGAAGACAAAGTTCTACAAGAAAGACATGAGCAGAGCTGGCAACATGGGAAAGCATGGTGGAGAAGCAGGGCCACGGGGAGATGGCACAGTGGTCGACAGGGCAGCTGGTGAAGTTTTTTTTGAAGATTGCTTTGCCAAGCTTAAGAAGGACATGCTGGACCCGATCAAGGCTTTGACTGATCAGGTGGTGCAGAATCAAGAAACCCATGGATGTGCGATCCAGAAGGTGGAGAAAAAGATGTCTGAGCATGAGGAATACCTAACCGTGCTGGAGACCAAGGTGGAGATGATGAATGACAGCCAGAAAAGAATGCAGGAGAAGCTGGAGGACTTGGAGAACAGGTCCAGGAGGCAGAACCTGAGAATTGTCAGCCTCCCTGAGGGCAGTGATGGATCGGATGCGAGGGCCTATGTGACGAACATGCTGGAGAAATTGATGGGGGCGGAGGCGTTCCCTCGGCCCCTGGAAGTGGATAGAGCGCACAGAGCCCTCGTGAAGCAGCCCCGAGCGAATGAGCCGCCAAGGGCGATGGTGGTACATTTGCACCAGTTCCTGGACAAGGAACACGTTCTGTGGTGGACCAAGAAAGAACGGAGCAGCAGGTGGGAGAATTGTGAGCTGCGCATTTATCAAGACCTGGGTGCAGATTTGGCCAAGAGACGAGCCAGTTTTAATCGGGCAAAATTGTCCCTCTTTAAGAAGGGGGTGAAGTTCGGAATGTTGTACCCAGCGCATCTGTGGGTCACATATGAGGAACAGTAATTTTACTTCGAAATAACAGACGATGCATTGACTTTCATCAGGGAAAAAAGACTGGATGTGAACTAAGGTCACTGAATCCTTGGTGAGTGCTGCAATGGTGATCTGTTGACAATCACTCTTGTGCTGCTTTGAATAAGTAGCTAGTGTGCAATAAGGGGCTGTTTCGATGGCTAAAGTTAACTTGTCTTACTGGGAGCTGGGTGGAAGGGGGGGGTGGGGGGGGGGGTTGTGGTTGCTTTTTCTGTGGTTGTATTTCCACTGATTTTTCTGTTTGTTTACTGGGGAATGTGATGCTTTGAATATGTATGTTCAAGTGATGGGAGAGGCGAGAGAACAATGGGGAGACAGTCTGTTTGGTGCCATGGGTGGAAGCTATCAGGTCAGCTGACTCTTGGAAGCAGTGCGGGGCGAGCAGGTGATAAGCTTGAGCTTGATATGGGGGGTTTCTGGTGCTGTTACCCGGGGGGGGGGGGGGGGGGGCTGCTTTGCTGACAGGGGAGGAACTGTTACTAGGGGACAAATGGGAGGTCGGGGACGGAGGACGCCCGAGGGGGGGTTCAAGGAGGCAGGGGATGTGAGCTGGAGGCTGGCCTAAAAAGGGTGATGGCTAGTCGACAGGGGGCGGGAAACCCCCCGACCAGGCTGATTGTGTGGAACGTGAGAGGGCTGAATGGGCCGGTCAAGAGGGCTCGCGTATTTAAGGGGGCTGAAGGCAGACATGGCGATGTTACAAGAGACACACCTAAAGGTTACAGACCAGACTAGATTGAGGAAGGGGTGGGTTGGCCAAGTATTCCACTCAGGGCTGGACTCAAAGACCAGGGGGGTACCGATTTTGATTAATAAACGGGTGGCATTCGAGGCAGGGAGAATTGTGTCAGACAGGGGGATAGGTACTTACTGGTGAGAGGGAAGCTGGAGGGGGTGCGGTGGTACTCGTGAACGTATATGCTCCAAATTGGGACGATGTGGAATTTATGAGGTGGGTGTTAAGTAAGATCCCAGACTTAGTCACATTAACACAGTCATTGATCCGGAATTGGACCGGTCAAAATCCAGGACAGGGAAGGTGCCAGTCACGGCAAAGGAATTGAACGGGTTTATGGAACAGATGGGAGTGCAGACCCATGGAGGTTTGCATGGCCAAGAGCAAAGTAGTTTTTTCTCCCATGTCCACAAGGTATACTCTCGGATCGATGTTTTTGTTCTGAGCAGGGCTCTAATACCGGGGGTGGTGGATACGGAGGAGTACTCGGCAATTACAGTGTCAGATCATGCCTCACATTGGGTGGATCTACGGGTTAGTTTGGAGAGAGGACAACACCCGCTACGGAGGCTAGATGTGGGGTAGTTAGCAGACGAAGCGGTCTGTGGGCGGGTGAACAAGTCCATCCAGAACTACCTGGAAACAAATGATACAGAGGAGGGGCCTGCAGCAACGGTCTGGGAAGCTTTGAAGGCAGTGGTTAGAGGGGAATTAATCTCGATACGGGCCCCACAGAGAAAAGATGGAATGGGCTGAAAGGGACCGGTTAGTTGAGGAGATACTCCAGGTGGACAGGAGATATTTGGAGGCCCCAGTGTGGGGCTACTGAGGGAGCGGCGGAGGTTACAGGTGCAGTTTAGGCTGTTGACTACAGGGAAGGCGGTGGAACAGCTGAGGAAGGCAAGGGGGGGGGGGCGATCTAGGAGTATGGGGAAAAGGCAAGCAGAATGTTAGCGCACCAGCTCAGAAAAAGGGAGGCGGCCAGGGAGATAGGGAAGAGTAAAGGGTAGAGGTAGGATCACGGTCCTGGACCCAGTGAGGGTGAATGAGGTGTTTTAAGGACTTTTACACCAAATTATATAAGTCTGAGCCCCTGGCTGGGGTGGAGGGGCTGAGGCAGCTTTTGGGTCAGTTGAGCTTCCAGAGGGTGGATGAGCTGGGAGCCCCAATTGAAATTGAGGAAATAATGGAGGGGCTGGAGGGCATGCAGTCAGGCAAGGCCCCGGGGCTGGACGACTACCCAGTGGAATTCTATAAGAAGTTTTCAGAGATATTGAGCTCACTGCTGGTGAGGACATTTAATAAAGCAAGAGAGAAGGGAGTCCTCCCCCCCAACAATGTCGCAGGCCTCAATTTCATTGATCCTGAAACAGGAGAAGGACGGATCCGGAGTAATGTGGGTCATACAGGCCAATTCTTCTACTGAATGTGGAGGCCAAACTGCTGGCTAAGATACTGGCCACAAGGATAGAGGATTGTGCCCCGGGGGTGATAGGGGAAGACCAGGTGGGATTTGTGAAGGGTGGGGCACTCACGGCCAATGTTCAAAGGCTTTTACATGTTATTATGATGTCCTCAGAAGGAGAGGAGATGGAAGTGGCGGTCGCGATGGATGCGGTGAAGGCTTTTGATCGGGTGGCGCGGGATTACCTGTGGGAAGTGCTGGAAAGATTTGGATTTGGGGAGGACTTCATTGACTGGGTGTGGTTGTTCCATCAGGCACCAGTAGCGAGTGTGCGTACGAACTGGTTGAGGTCGGGGTATTTTAAACTACACCGAGGGACGAGACAAGTGTGTCCCCTCGCCCCGCGTGTTTGCTCTGGCCATAGAGCCACTAGCCATGGCGTTAAGAGCCTCTTGGAACTGGAAGGGGGGGTGGAGCACCGGGTCTCACTTTACGCAGATGACCTGCTCTTGTATATTTCAGACCTGTTGGAGAATATGGGGGAAGTTAACCGGAACCTAGGGGAATTTGGTAATTTTTCAGGGTATAAATTGAACATGGGGAAAAGCGAGATGTTCGCGATCCACGCAAGAGGACAGGAGAAGAGACTGGGAGAGCTGCCGCTTAGAATGGTAGGGAAGAGCTTTCGATATCTGGGAATCCAGGTGGCTCGGGAAAGGGAGGCACTGCAAAAGTTCAAGCTATCCCGGCTCGTAGATCAAATGAAAGAGGACTTCAAGAGATGGGACATGCTCCCGCTATCACTGGCGGGGAGGGTACAGACCCTAAAAATGATGGTCCTCCCCAGATTTCTGTTGGTCTTTCAGTGCCTCCCCATCTTCATCCTGAGGGCCTTTTTTTAAACAGGTAAATAAGGTTATTTCGGGCTGTGTGTGACCGGGTAAAACCCCGCGAGTGAAGTGTTGCTGGAGCACAGTCGGCGGGAGGCTGGGTTTGCACTCCCGAACTCTTGTAGTTACTACTGGGCGGCTAAGAGAAGCCCTGATTAGGAAGTGGGGTGGGGGAGGGGTCGGCATGGGAGGGGATGGAGGCGGCGTCATGTAAAGACACAAGTTTGGGAGCACTGATAACGGCACCTCCGTTCTTGCCGGCCTGATACTCCACAAGTCCAGTGGTGGTGGCGGCTCTCAGAATCTGGGGCAGTGGAGGAGATACAAGAGAGTGGAGGGAGCATCAGTTTGCACCCAGATTTGTAATAACCATCGGTTTGTTCCGGGTAGGCTGGATGGTAGGTTTCGGAGATGGCAAAGGGCAGGAATTAGGAGGGTGGGGGATCTATTTATAGACGCGAGTGTCCCCAGCTTAAAAGCCTTGGAAGATAAATTTGAATTGCCAGCAGGAAATGGGTTTAGGTATCTGCAGGTACGAGACTTCTTAAGAAGGCAGGTTCCGACTGCTGCCGCCACAGGGGATACAGGGCAGAGTAGTTTCCAGTACCTGGGTGGGAGAGGGGAAGGTATCAGATATTTACCAGGAACTTTTGGAATCAGAGGAAACTCCGGTGGAGGGGTTTAAGGGCAAGTGGGAAGACGAGCTAGGGGGAGAGATAGAGCCTGGTTTTCGCTAAGGCGATGTCCACGGTACTCAAAATACGGGTGGTGCCGAGTCCAGAGGTAGTGATCTTTAGAGTGTTGGAAGAGCCAGGAGTCCAGAGGGTGAAAGAGGCCGACGTCTTGGCCTTTGCCTCCCTGGTAGCCCGGAGACTGATCTTATGTGGAAGGACGCGAAGCCCCTGATGTAGAGACCTGGATTAGTGACATGGCTGGGTTTCTTAGTCTCGAGAAAATAAAGTTTGCCTTATGAGGGTCAATGCTGGGGTTCACCCGGAAGTAGCAGCCGGTCGTCAACTTTCTTGGGGAAAATTAAAATGTCAGCAGAAGCAGAATTCCAAGGGGGGGGTGGAAAAGAGGAGGGCCAGACTGTTGTTTTATTGTTGGGGTGCGTGAAGATTGTGAT
Source organism: Scyliorhinus torazame (assembly GCF_047496885.1). Lineage (NCBI taxonomy): Eukaryota > Metazoa > Chordata > Chondrichthyes > Carcharhiniformes > Scyliorhinidae > Scyliorhinus > Scyliorhinus torazame. The sequence continues at coordinate 146,017,801 of NC_092721.1, read as the reverse complement.
GGGGTAGAAATGTTTATTGTACCATGTTTATGTCGCTGTTATTATTATTATAAAAATTGCAAAAGCCCTAATAAAAATATTTTTTTGAAAAAAAAGGGATGCGGTTATCCCACTGCCTTGACAGGTTGGGCGGGGCCCTCTCCATACAGGTCCGTGGAGGGTTTCCCACATTTTCCTGGTCTGCTGTGCCCTACATAACCTAGCTCTGCACCAGTGCAACAACCTTCCTGAGGATGTGTACTCAGGGGAGGACAACGTGCAGGAGGGAGTCAGGGAAGAATCTGTTGAGAATCCAGAGGATGGAGACCAGAGGGGGGGGGGGGGGAAAGAGAGGGTGCGCATGGGCAGGAGGGCTAGAGATGCCCTTCTTGCTTCCCCCTTCAAAGAGGAGGACTGATTTGTTGTCCGACAGTGTGATACACCCCTCCCCCCCCAGGACATCGTAGCCCCACTGCTACCAGGGGATGAAGGTATGAAGGTGGAAGAGATATCAATCTTTAGGGTGCTGGGGAGTCAGAGTGCCTGTTGCAGGAGGGTGATCACAACAGGCCATGAGGAATGGTCTATGATGCTCCTCAGCTACTGCTGATGTCTGACTCCAGTCTGTCTGCTGCCAGCACGTTGACTCCCCGGCTGAAATCGGAGTGAGGTTCAGCCCTACATTCCTTTGTCCCTTTGCTCTAGAGGGAGATTAGAGCCGAGGGTCTAGGGTTCACTGAATCATGTCGAAGTCTCAGCGCTTAGTTGAAACATTCGCGCTGAGAGAATCAAACCACCTGCCTGACATTGAGGGCCAGTGATAGCAACTGTGCCCCAATGGGGATAAATGTAATGCCACTGGGAGGTGGGCTCTTCAGGTAGGCATTAAGGTGGCAATGAACAATAAGATTTAATTCAGTGACAAATCCATATTAACAACTACTGGTGCCTAACTTCACCCATGCCCACGCTGTGCCCCTACAATTCCTTAGATTTACATACCCTCCCACTATGTCTAGATGTGCCCAGGATGAACGGAGGTGCTGGTGGCCTGCTGCCTGCCACACCCGGTTGCTGGAGATGCCCTTTGTGGATGTCCTCTGGAGGGCCGGGACCTGGAAGCCTCCAACTACTTTTGGGTGGCTGATATTCACGCATCACCTTGTCCTGCCTGCTTTACGGCGGTTTCAGGAAGGAGGGGGTTTCAGATTGGCCGGTCACTCCCAGGGTCTCCTGGATGGAAGGCCCTGGGATGTGCGCCAGCAGATCCTCCTTTCTCCAGGTGCTCACAGGCCCCTGGGTTGCTCCATGGGATGGAGGAGCAGCTGGAGTGTGCACCAGAAGCCTCAACATCATCTGGCGCTGCCAGTTTTGGAGGCCACCATCGGAACCATCCAGTTGAAGCCCTTTGCCATGGTCCTCAGGGATATAGTCACGCTTTGGAGTTCTCCCATCATGGATCTGATCGCTTATCCAAGGCTTTCCACTGCGGAAACAGTGTTGGCCTGGGTGCTAGGCAATGCTGGCACCAGTGCATGTGACAGAAGGGTTTGGAACTTACCATTCAACCCTGCTGTCGCTGAAGTGACGTAGGCACCCCCTCCTGGTATTCCCGGCTCCGCTTTGCATCTCAAGCAGCTGAGGGATGAACGTGTACAGAGGTTACGGCACCTGGCTGGGGCACAGCGGAGTCCTGGGATCCAGCAGACGCAGACTGTCCAATCCTGGGAAATTCCTGCTTTCACCTGATATGCATCAGAAGCAGCATGGTGCTCACCAGATAGTGACCCAGAAGCCTGCCTAAGGCCACCCATTGAGGCAAGGGGCAAGGTTGAGAAGGCGGGGTCTTCATGAATAACCTCAGCCGGTACAAGATTTGAACCTGCGCTTTTGGCCTCGCTCTGCATCACAATCCCGCTGGCTATACTCACTGTAGTAAGCTAACAAGGTCAAAATGCCATTTTGAAACAACATCATTTTATACCTTGATTTATACTTGAAGAATTGTAATGTAACTACTTGATTAAGAAAGGCTGGGTTTTATTCAAAAGCCAAAGAATCTTCCAGCCCTTCATGCTGATGGGATTTTCTGGTCCTGCCGATGTGATGGCTCGCCTGCACTATCGCGACGAAAGCCAGGTGGGGGGTGGTGGTATACTGCATCATCAGGAACAGCACCAAATCAGATAGTGTGTTGGTTCAGCATCACTCTGGCCTTGGACCATAGTAAAGATAAAGCTGACGCGTGTACAAAGATAAATACAGTGTGAAAGATACATTGCTCCTTCCAATGGACAATGTAAATCGATAATGAAAATTACAATTTTAAAACTTCACTAATAAAGAATCTCATCAATTACTAAATTACAACAGACCTAATCAGAGACGGGATAATAAAAAAAGTAAAGGGTCCAAGTGATATTGTCCTAGCTATAATCATTTACTGGATGCTCCCAAGGCAGAATCTGAAAGAATTGCTGTCAAAGAAAGAAGGAAGGAAGGTACCTTACAACTGCAACAGCCTGATCATCCAATTCAAGTTGCAAGGTCGGCTTGTGTTAAGTACATGTTTTGATTTTGTTAAGTATGCGTTTTTCTTTTAAAATAAAGCTGTTTTTATTTGCTATTTGTGGGTCCACTCTAGAGTGTTTTATTGGGTTATTTTAGAATTGCCGTCACAGGACACAAGTCAGGAGTGAGATGGAATACTCTTCACTTGCCTGGGATGAGTGCAGCTTCAAGCAGCTCGGCACCATCCAGGACAAAGCAGCCCGCTTGATCCCTTCCACAAACATTTACTTTCTCCCCCATTGGCAAGCAGTGGCTACACGTGTGCCATCTGTAACAGGCACTGCAGGCAGCACCTTCCAAACCCAAGACCGCTACCACCTAGAAGGACAAGGGCGGCAGGCACATGGGATACCATCACCTGGAAGTTTCCCTTCTAGTCACTCACCTCCAGTAAGAAATATAAATATATATCACTGCTCCCTCACCATCTCTGGGACAAAATCCTGGAACAACAGTACTGTGGGTGTACCTGCACCTCAGGGACTGCAGCATGTTCAAGAGATAGCTCAGCACCACCTTCTGAAGGGCAATTAGGGATGGGCAATAAATGCTGGCCGAGTCAGCGACACCCACTTTCCATTAAATAAAAATTACCCTTGGATAATTAAGAACTATTAATTAAAATACCCAAAATGAAAATGGATGATGGATTTCCTAATCACATCTCAAATAATTGTTTGCAATTGTTAAAACTGCAGATTTCATTAAAGTTATTTCTTCTGGTCCCCTTCGCAACAAGTGTTCAATCTTACCATTTGGTAACCATACTGTATGATTTTCTCAGTGTACTCCGCCAGTGTGAAGTCTCCCAGGTCTGGTTTCTTGGATTCTTTTTTAATACAATCATCCACTGTGGATTGCATGGGAGCTTTTGAAGATAATCTAATTTTTATCCTGCTGCAGATTCGGTTTTTAGTTTTCCGGAACCATCTGCAAGACATAAAGAACAATGAGAAGTTCAAGTAAAATGTCAACAAATATATAATCATGATATTATACAAATTCTGATAGTGACCCAATTAAATCAAAAACACTTCCCACAGCATTCACAACAATTCATTGGGTGTTGCGGCCTATAATCTGGGCAAAGACCGGCTTGAGAAAAATAAACCTGACTTTTGTCATCCACAATATGAAATTAGCTGGAGATGGGGTAAAGGGGTAAGATTCCAATTAAATCCTTACCTTGATCACTTTTCCTCAATTCATCAATAAATTTAAATATTGTTGAGTTAATGTTCTCAGTCAACATGGTTTGCTGCGTATTTTGGAATGGGATTGAGTTATACAAATTGCTCGGTGCATATTAAACAAATTGAAAATAGCTATATAGATCCAAGTCCTCACAAAAGCAATGTACTGTGGATTCTAGAAATAAAAACAGATATTCTGAAGGTCTGACAGCTGTGATGATAGGTAGACTATCTCTGTATACAATAGGAGTAGTTCATCGTCATCTGTATGTGTATTATAAGTTATATGTTTTACTGCTGTAGTTCTAGCATCCGACCAGCAGGCGGGGCGAGTATGCACTACCGGGACCTGGATGCACCATGTGTTCCATCAGAAGGTGTTTGTGAGGAGTTGATAGCAGTTGCATATTAAAGTAGTTCTGTAGTATCTTAGTGTTGGACATTTATTTCCAACTGTATTCACCTTAGACATTTTAGTTATTTGTTAGTGTAGTGTTAGTAATAAATAACTTTGTTTATATAACAAAGCCTAATGTTCTTTGCTCACACTGCAATCTCAAGATTCCACATCAGCCCAATCAAAGAACATTACAGCAGCATCTATGGAAAGTAACAAAGTTAAATGTTTCAGGTCAATGATTCCTGCATGTTTGACATCAAGCAACTCCTCCCCTGTGCAAAGTCTTGTGTATTCCCTCGTGTATACACTGGTGTGTTCCCTTCGTATGCCACCTCAGATGAGATACGTCACACTTCTCTGGAATTAATTCCATTTGCCACTTTACTACCCACCTGACCGGTCAATTGACATCTTCCTGCAGTCTACAGCTTTATTCCTTACTATAAACTAGATGATCAATTTTTGTATCATCTGCAAACTTAAGCATGGAGGGCATGGTTAAGTCTAAATCATTAATTATATTCACAGTGAAACAAGGAATTTAAATATGGAACGACAGAACCTCACGGCAAGCAGCCATCCAGTCACAAAAACACCCATCAACCTTCACCCAATGCTTCTTGCTACGGAGCCAATTGCTTTAGAAGATGGTTGTCAGTTGCCTCCTTGAATCACATGGTGTAGGTAAACCCACAGTGCTGTTAAATAGAGAGTTCTAGGATTTTGGTCCAACAATGAAGGAACGGCGATATATTTCCAAGTCAGGATGTTGGGAGACTTGGAGCAGAACTTGCAGGTGGTGGTGTTCCCATGCATCTGCTACCATTCTAACTGGCAGAAATGGTAGATTCGGAAGCTTTTGTCAAAAGGACCCTCTGCAGGTTGCTGCAGTGAATCTTACAGACTAAAGACTTTGGAAATGTACAATCAAGTGGGTCCTGGATGGAGTCACGCTTCTGGAGTATTATTGGAACTTCACTCTTGCAGGCAAGTAGAAAGGAGATGGTGGACAGGCTTTGGTGAGGCAGGAGTCAGTGTTGCGTGTAGTTGGTCCAGTTCAGTTCATAGTTAACAATAACACCTGGGAGCATGTTGATGGTGGGGGTTTCAGTAATGGTAGTGTCCTCCATTGAAAGTGAAGGACAAGTAGTTAGACTCTCTTGTGTAAGGTTTTCGGGCAATTCGGCCCTTTTGGAACTGCCCAAGCATAAAAACTCAGAGACTGTAAACTGACTTTTCAGCCAAGAGAACAGAACCAGTTTTCCCAGCAGGCTTGGTCCGCTGAGCTGAGTAGGGACATAAGTACATAAATATTTACAAACACCCCCCTAGGAGCTACAAGGAAGAAGGAGCCAGACAACAAGATAACATCAAAACACAGACAAAGGGGCACGGGAATACACAGGAGGCTTGCATGCAAGCAGGACAATGGGATGGTCATAGCCCCATGCAGATGTAAAGGACTTTGCCTCCACCAGAGCAGAATCCAATCAACACCCCATCAACATAGCAGCTATCTCCGGAGCAGATGGAAGTCTTTGAAAATCTTCAAGGGAGCTCAACCTCGTTATCTCAAAAAAAACAGACTGGAGGCGGACCTAGGGGAGGTACTCCCATCTCGACAGGTCTGACCGGCCCAAAGGGGGCGGGACCAGCGGGAACTTTAAACCTTACCTTTTTCAATGCAAAAGGGGCTGGCCGATCACAGGACAAAGCCAGGTAAAACAATATAAAAGGGGCTGTGTTTCGATTGAGGGTCTCTTCGTTCTTGGCTCGACCTCTGCACCCCTGACTTGACCTCTGCAGCCTGTGACCGTAAGTATCCTGCAGCAGCTTGCGAAACTCCCTTGACTTTAATAGTGGTTGAGGCTTTGGGGAAGGGAACTTGTTTTGTGCCTTGTGATATTGCTAAAAACTGTGTAATCATAAGAATTTTCGTTGTGTCCGCTATATTACTTTTGAATAGCCTTAGTTTGTATTAGAGCATAAGATTTTATTGTGTTTCTTCTGTTGATGATTTTGACCTGGGTTTTGCAATAAACCTTGATTTGATGATAATTGGAGTCGTTTAAATTCTTCAATCTTTCACCAGCGATCTCTGACCAAGTCATTGTTAAAATACTCCTCACCTTAATTCCGGGTTCAGGAATCGAGGGTCATCTTGAGCGATTCACTCAGGACAGACTGCTGGTTAGGGAATAAACAGCAGTGTCCTATTCTCTCTCTTGGGAAAGCTACTCTAGTGGAGTAGGAACCGGGTGAGTGTTGCACCACCGGCAAGAGAGAGAATCACCTGGGTATTGGTAGGGGTCTGGAGATCTGTGTGATATAAGTCTCAGGCTGTCGGTTAGGAATAAACGGCAGGCTTGAATCAGTGCTCTCTTCAGTGGAAGTGTCCCAGTGCGACATCCCCTGGCCTCTGAAGTTTCAGTGCCAGCTGGAGAGAGACACACACAGATATTCAAACCCCAGATATCGGCCCAGTAGTGGAGTAGCGGAGATGGCACCCTCTACACTTGTTGGAGGTGGTCATTGCCTGGCATGAATGACACTCGTCACTTATCAGTCCAAGCACAAATGTCATCCAGTCCTTGCTGACTGTAGACACTAGCTGCTTCCAGTACTAGCGACATTACAAAATGGAACTGAATATTGGGTGTGATCTACATTTTCAATGATTTACAATATCTGATTAAAATAACAAGAGTTCAGCGCTGCAAAGACTTACGGTATGAAAACATCTGTTAGAAGTTTGGGAAATAGTTTGAAGATCATGAGTATAACGACTTGAATACCAAGCTCTGACATACAATTGTTCAGTGCTCCACAATTATCTTCAAAATCAGTTAGTCCAAGCAATTGAAAAAACTTTTGATTGTTCTGTCAATAAATTTAAATATCAATGGTTAATACTTTAAAAAAAAACTCAATGTGAAGACTTTTACTAATATGTTCTACACTACCTTACCTACCTTTCTAAGAAATGCAATATAAAACAAAGATGAGTAACTGTTGGCAAAATGGAAGGCAAATAGCTTTAATATCAAAGCATCATTGTAGTTGGTTTGAGTCCGGTGGTTTTCTACAAAGAGAAGAGACCATTTTTGTTAGCATTGATGTTGCCTGGTACAAATTAGTCTCAATAACACTTTATTTTAGAAAACAGATTTAAAGTGTAGATTTTCAATGGCTCTTTCTCTTCTTGGTGAATAGCTCTGGTCTCTATGGATCTCTATTGTTTATTAGGAATACAAATTAAATCAACAGAATCAGGCCAGCTAAACTGTAAATTATGTTTGAAGAAAGAGTAAAGCCAAGGTCTGATACACAATGTACAAGGCGAGTACAGAAGCCTTGTTTAATGTTGTTAGTTCAGAATAATATGCATCTTGAAATTATCCCCCCAGGAGAAAATACATTTCTAAATCAAGTCAATGAGACAGGTTAGACTGGAGAACAAATTATTCTTAATATATTTCAAAACTTCATTAAAAATGCTTTGCTTCAACACACTGTAACTAAACAATTAAAATTACCAGTTTTATTATTTTTCCCTTACAATTATGTTTCCCTTACAGAACTAGAAAATGTAATGGCAAAACAGCCTAAAGAAATATCCGAGACCTACATTTATATTATGCCTTTCGCAGCCAGTTTGAGCACAGCGAAACAGCGAACTCCCAGAAACAGCAATAACGATCAGACAATCTTTCATTGACGCTGGAGAAATAAAATGTTAGCTAGGTGACCGAGGCGTACTCTTCTGCCCTTCTTTGAATAATGCCATGTTACCTTTCACATCCAGCTGGGAGAGGACAATTCTCAACTCTCAGGACTCATCTCAGAAGTCAGACTTTCAATTCCGATTGAGCAGAGAGTGCTATCAGAGTCACAGCTGACATCTGAGGATGTAACTAGTCAGGTAGATAAAATGTACTTGGATTTGTAAAAGCCATTTGATAAAGGTGCTACATGAAAAGATCGATAAGAAAGGTATGGGCTCATGGAGTGAGTGGTAATATATCAACATGGACAGAGGACTGGTTAAACAGACAGAGGCAAACAGAAGGGATCAACAAGACATGTTTAAGTTGGCAGGCTGTAACATTTGGAGCACTAATGCACAATTTTGGTCTCCATATTTAAGGAAGAGAATAGTTGCATTGGAGGTAGTACAGCACAGGTTCAGATTGTGTGTTGAATGTAGGAATTTCAGATGCATTGTATTATAGATATTTAGTGCAGTAAGGGTTAAAAGCCTGGGTTAGAGTACGTGTGATTGCTGCAGTCAGGTTTTTAAAAAAATCTTAGTTTGAAACACAACAAAGTTTTTAGAGTCAGAGAATCATAGAGTCATAGATGTTTACAGCATGGAAATAGGCCCTTTGGCCCAGCTTGTCCATGCTGCCCAGTTTCTATCACTAAGCTCGTCCCACTTGCCTGCATTCAGCCCATATCCCTCCATACCAGTGTTTTTCAAACATTTTTTCCGGGGACCCATTTTTACCAATCAGCCAACCTTCGGGACCCAACCCGGCCAACCTTTGCGACCCACACCAGCCGACCTATGCGGCCCATCATTTTCTCTTACCTTGTTTGGTACTGACAAAAATGGAGGAAATGGTTTTGGGTCCCTTTGATCCCCCGAACTTGTTTTTTAAAAAAAGGCTGCGACCGTATAAAAAACAAATGCAGCTGCATTGCGCATGCGTGCCCGATCATCGGTGTGCATGCGCATAGTTTTGCCCATGCGCACCGATGATCGGGCACGCATGCGCAGCGCGGCCAATTTTTAAAAATATGTTCCTGGCCATTTTGAAGGCCGCTTGCAGTCGGCATAGTTAAAAGCCGACTGCTGCGGCTGTTGCGCGCGGATTTCCGCGATCGGGAGCGCCGCGACGGACGGCTCCGCGACCCTCCCGACACCCACCCGTAGGTCGCGCCCCCGAGTTTGACAATGCCTGCTCTATACTCACCCTGCCCATGTAACTGTTTTTTAAAGAACAAAATTGTACCCGCCTCTACCACTGCCTCTGGCAGCTCATTCCAGGTGCTCACCACCCTGTGAGAAGAAATTTCCCCTCTGGTCTCTCTTGTATCTCTCCCCTCTCACCTTAAACCTATGCCCTCTGGTTCTAGACTACCTTATCTAATCTCCTCGTTATTTTATAGACCTCTATAAAATCACTCCTCTGCCTCCGACACTCCAGGAAAAAAAGTCCCAACCTATCCAGCCTCTCCTTATAGCTCAGACCATTAAGTCCTGGTAACATCATCGCAAATCTATTCTGCACTCTTTCTAGTTTAGTAATATCCTTCCTATAATAGGGTGACCAGAACTGAACACAGTATCCCATGTGTGGTGTGACTAATGTTTTGTACAACTTCAACAAGACGTCCCAACTCCTGTATTCAATATTCTGACCAATAAACCGTAGCATGCTGAATGCCTTCTTCACCACCCTGTCCACCTGCGACACCACTTTCAAGGATCTATGAACCTGTGCCCCTAGATCTCTTTGTTCTGTAACCTCCCCCCCCCCCCCCCTAACTCCCTACCATTAACTGAGTAGGTCCTGCCCTGATTTGATCTACCAAAATGCATCACCTCACATTTATCCAAATTAAACTCCATCTGCCATTCATCGGCCCACTGGCCCAATTGGTGAACATCCTGTTGCAATCTTATATAACCTTCTTCACTATCCACTCTGCTACCAATCTTGGTGTCATCTGCAAATTTACGAACCATGTCTCCTACATTCTCATCCAAATCATTAATATATATAACAAATAACAGTGGACCCAGCACCGATCCCTGAGGCACACCGCTGGTCACAGGCCTCCAGTTTGAAAACCAACCCTCCACAACCACCCTTTGGCTTCGGTCGCCAAGCCAATTTTGTATCCAATTGGCTACCTCACCCTGGATTCCGTGAGATTTAACTTTTTGCAGCAACCTACCAAGCGGTACCTTGTCAAAGGCCTTGCTAAAGTCCATGTCGACAATGTTGACTGCACTGTCCTCATCTACCTTCTTGGTTAGCCCTTCAAAACAAATTAGTGAGACATGGCTTTCCCCTTACAAAGCCATGCTGACTTTCCCCAATTAGGCCTTGCCTGTCTAAATGCCTGTAGATCATGTCCCTCAGAATACCTTCTAATAGTAAATTTGGGAGAAAATTAGAATAAAAAATATATTTTTTAAAAAAGAATACCTTCCAACAATTTACCCATTACAGAAATAAGGCTAACCGGTCTGTAATTCCCAGGCTTATCCCTACAGGCCTTCTCAAACAAGGGCACAACATTTGCTACCCTCCAATCTTCAGGTACCTCTCCTGTCGATGATTCAACTATCTCAGCTAGGGGCCGGCAATTTCCTCCCTAGCCTCCCACAACGTCCTGGGATACATTTCATCAGGTCCTGGGGATTTATCTATCTTGATGCGCTTTAATACCACCAGCACCTCCTTCTCTGTAATATGTACACTCCTCAAGACATCACTTTTTATTTCCCCAATTTACCTAACATTTGTGCCTTTCTCAACAGCAAATACTGCTGAGAAATATTCATTTATGACCTCTCCCATCCCTTGTGGATCTGCACATAGATGACCTTGTTTATCCTAAGAGGCCCTACCCTCTCCCCAGTCACCCTTTTACCCCTTTATGTATCTGGGGATTTTCCTTTGCCTTAGCTGCCAAGACAATCTCACGTCCCCTTTTTGCACTCCTGATTTCTCTTAACTCTACTCCGACAAGCCCTATACTCTTCAAGGGATCCATTTGATCCCAGCTGTCTATGCATGTCATATGCCTCCTTCTTCCTTTTGACCATGGCCTCAATATCCCGAGTTATCCAGGGTTCCCTCCTTCTACGAGCCTTACCCTTCAATTTAAGAGGAATGTGCTCACCTTGAACCCTAGTTAACTCCTTTTTGAAAGATTCCCACTCACCAGCTGTCCCCTTGCCTGCAAATAGGCACCCCCAATTAACTTTTGAAGTTCCCGCCTAATACCCTCGAAATTGGCCTTGCCCCAACTTAAAATTTTAACTTTTGGGCTAGAACTATCATTCTCCATAGCTATCTTAAAACAAATGGATTTATGGTCACTGGTCCCAAAGGTGATCCCTCATGAACACTTCCATCACCTGCCCATCCTTATTCCCCAAGAGGAGGTCAAGTTTCACCCCCTCCCTGGTCAGGCCAGCCACATATTGAATGAGGAATTCCTCCTGAATATACCCAACAAATTTCTCTCCATCCAAACCCCTAGTGCTATGGCTGTCCCAGTTAATGTTGGGAAAGTTAAAGTCCCCAACTATTACCACCCTATTATTCCGGCAGCTATCTAGAATCTCTTTACATAGCTGCTCCTCAATATCCCGCTGACTATTTAGGATTTTCTTTGGACTTTTCTTTGCCTTATCTGCCAAGACAATCTCATGTCCCCTTTTTGCCCTCCTGATTTCTCTCCTAACTCTACTCCAACAAGCCCTATACTCTTCAAGAGATCCATTTGATCCCAGCTCTACAGTCCTATCAAAGTGAGCTCACTCTTATTTTTCAGTTCTACCCATATAGTCCCAGTGGGCGAACCTTCGGATATATCCTCTCTCTGTACTGCCGTGATACTGTCCCTAATCAAAAATGCAACTCCTCCTCCTCTCTTACCTTTCCTATAGCATCTGTACCCCTGAACATTGAGCTGCCAGTCCTGCCCCTCCTTCAGCCAAGTTTCAGTAATAGCTAGAATATCCCAGTCTCATGTACCTATCCATGCCCTGAGTTCATCTGCCTTGCCCGTTAGGCCTCTTGCATTGAAATAAACGCAGTTCAATCCGATTCTCTGCCTTCCACTTTTCTCCTTACTGACTTTTGTTACTATCCTCTCTTTACTACCCTCCGACTTCCTGCATTGGTTCTCATCCCCCGCCACGTTTGTTTAAAGCCTCCCCAACAATGCTAGCAAACAACTCCCCTAGGAGATTGGTTCCAGTCCTGCCCATGTGTGGACCATCCGATTTGTAATGGTCCCACCTCCCCCAGAACCGGTTCCAAATGTCCAAGAAATCTAAATCCCTCCATCCTGCACCATCTCTCAAGCCACGCATTCATTATGTCTATCCTCTCATTCCTACTCTGACTAGCACGTGGCACTGGTAACAATCCCGAGATTACTACCTTTGAAGTCCTACTTTTTAGTTTAGCTCCTAACTCCCTAAATTCAGCATGTAGGACCTCATCACGTTTTCTACCTATATCGCTGGTGCCTATATGCACCACGACAGCTGGCTGTTCACTCTCCCCCTTTAGATTGTCCTGCAGCTGCTCAGAGACATCCAGGACCCTTGCACCCAGGAGTCAACATACCTTCCAGGAGTCTTGTTTGCGGCCGCAGACATGCCCATCTACTCCCCTTACAATTGAATCCCTATAGCTCTATCACTCATTTTCCTGCCCTCCTGCGCAACAGAGCCAGCCGCGGTATCATGAACCTGGCTACTGCTGCCTTCCCCTGATGAGCCATCTCCCCCAACAGTATCCAAAATGGTATACCTGTTTAAACGGTATATCCGTTTGAGGGAGATGACCACAGGGGACCCTGCACTGCCTTCCTACTCTTCCCCAGTCTGATGGTCACCCATTTCCTATCTCCCTCAGTATTCTTTATCTGCGGTGAGACCAACTCACTAAACGTGCAACCCACAACTTCCTCAGCATCGTGGATGCTCCTTTTGGGAGCCAGGGGTGCAATTAAACCATTGTAAAAAGCTTGAGCTAATGCAGTTTTGTTTGGATTGAGGGGATTCCCTGTGGAGTTCATCAGGTGTTTGCAGAAAGCGGGTAAGTGGAGTTCTAGATTAAGCAGTGAACAGAAGTTAAGCAATTTGCTCTCAGCAGTTCAGTTGAAAGATATGTCTGCAGAGCATTGTGGTTTGATATGTGAACAAAGCAGCTGAAACAGCTTCTGAAGAAATACAGCCAGAGTTTGTGTGTGGTTCTGAAAGGATTCAGGTCTTTTCTTTAAAGCAGTGCCAACTTTCTTTCTCAAAGAACATCTCTGAATAGCAGGTTTTTGCATTTGTTAATGGTTTTTAAGTGGAGTGAGAGTTGTTTGAGTGGGAATAAAGAAAGCAGTTAAGGGTATTGTAGTAGCATGGTTTAAGGTGTAATTGCCAGTTATTTTCTTGTATTGTGAAATATTTTAATACGGTGTTTGTTTTAATATCCCTATTTCTTCATGCAATCACTCCTGGAGCAGGATGTCCTTCCCTCACAGTCCTACAAAATCAAAGTAACATATTGGGATTTCTGTTCATCATCCTAGCCACTGTTGGGGTCGAGTCTGGGATTGTAATAAAATTGGGGGCTCTTTGCTGGCAACGTAAAAAATAATTCCTTGTCTGGCTTGGGATTACTGAACCATAAGTCGGTGTGGAACGGTTGCTTTCTTTCAGGTTTGAAGTTTAAATAGGGAGTGACTGGGGATGGCTGTTTCAAGTGCAAGAGTTTTCCTGGGTGTGGAAGAAGCCACCCAGGCTAGTTTACAAAGGGTGACTAAAACAAAACTTTTGTGGGTTTGGCTGGAAAGCTGCAGTTAACCTTATCTGAAGGGATGATAAAGGTAGAGATAATACAAACAATAGCTCAACATTTAAATTTACCAGAGACACAGCCTGAATCATTAGAATTTGATTCCAAATGAAATGAAACAATTAGAAATTCAGGAAATAGGACTTCCGGTGATGGCCACGAAGGAGTAGGTTGCACATTTGGTGGCTCCCACTCAGGACGGACCTTTGGACCTTGTCCCTGATTTTTTTCTCAGACTTTACTCGGGAAATTAATGGTGAACGTAATTGTGAGGAGGAATCCTACATCAGTGCATGGAGAGTCGGAACAGGAGTGCTCGCAGAGGAAGAAATAGGCGAACAGAAGGCCTGGGTTAAAGCTGCAGCGGGAGAAAGCATGGCGGACGACCGGAGTCCTGGCTCGAAGACCCAGCAGTCGACGGAGCCATTGATGCAGTTCATACGAAAGGGCTTTGCCAAGAAGAAAGAGGAATACTTGGACCCGATTAAGGAATCGAATGCGCTGCTGGAAATTAGATTAGATGCTCAAGATCGGGCGATCCAGAAAGTGGAGAAGACACTGACTGAGCAGGAGGAACACTAAACAGCAATGGAGGTGAAGGTGAGGATGCTGAGAGACCAACAGATAAGGCTCCAGGAGAAGGTGGAGGATCTAGAGAACGGGGGGGGGAACTTTAATACGGTACTGGACCCAGCAATGGACCGATCCAGGTCAATGACGGGTAAGAGGCCAGCTGCGGCCAAGGTGCTAAGGGGTTTTATGGACCAGATTTGGGGGGGGGGGGGGGGGGGGGCAGAGTTCTCTTTTTTCTCCCATGTGCATAAGGCCGATTCACGGATAGACTTCTTTGTGATGAGTAGGGCACTGATCCCAAGAGTGGAGGGAACAGAATATTCGGTTATAGCGATTTCGGACCACACCCCGCACTGGGTGGAGTTGGGGTTGGGGGCGGAGAGGGACCAGCACCTGCTGTGGCGCCTGGATGTGGGACTGTTGGCGGATGAGGAGGTTTGTGGGCGGATCCCGGGGTGCATTCAGAGATACATAGAGGCCAATGATCATGGGGAGGTGCGGGTGGGTGTGGTTTGGGAGGCTCTGAAGACGGTGGTTAGGGGAGAGCTAATTTCAATTAGGGCTCACAGGGAGAAGAGGGAGAGGTTGGAGAGGGAGAGGTTGGTGGGGGAGATAGTAAGGATGGACAGGAGCTATGCAAAGGCCCCCGAAGAGGGGCTGCTGAGAGAGCGACGGAACCTCCAAACGGAATTTGATTTATTGACCACGGGGAAGGCAGAGGCTCAGTGGAGGAAAATGCAGGGGGCAGTATATGAGTATGGGGAGAAGGCGAGTCGGATGCTGGCGCATCAGCTACGTAAGAGGGAGGCGGTGAGGGAGATTGGGATCCCCTATCATACGGTGCAGAGTGCGGTTAAAATAAATTAGGTATTTAGGGATTTCTATGGGGACCTGTACAAGCCAGAACCCCCGGAGGTGGGGGGGGGGGGGGAAAAGAGGGGATGCGGCGGTTCTTAGATCAACTGAGGTTCCCGAGGGTGGAGGAAGAGCAGTTGGCTGGCCTGGGGGCCCCGATGGGGCTGGAGGAGCTGGTTAAGGGATCCAGGCGGGCAAGGCCCCAGGACCGGATGGGTTCCCGGTTGAATTTTATAGGAAGTATGTGGATCTGTTGGGCCCGGTGCTGGTGAGAACCTTAAATGAGGAGAGGGAGGAAGGGACTCTGCCTCCGGCAATGTCTCGGGCACTGATCTCTCTGATTCTCAAGCGGGGTAAGGACCCACTGCAGTTGCATTTCGTTTAGGCCGATCTCGCTCCTTAACGTAGATGCTAAGTTGCTGGCGAAGGTCCTCCCTACGAGGAATGAGGATTGTGTCCCGGGAGTGATACACGAGGACCAGTCAGGGTTTGTGAAGGGCAGGCAGTTAAACGCGAATGTGCGGAGGTTCCTGAACGTGATTATGATGCCCTCGTTGGAAGGGGAAGCGGAGGTGGTGGCGGCTATGGACGCGGCGAAGGCCTATGAACAGGTGGAGTGGGAATACCTATGGGAAGTCTTTAGCAGGTTTGGGTTCGGGTAAGGGTTCATAGGGTGGGTCACGTTGCTATACAGGGCCCTGGTGGCGAGCGTGTCTACGAACCGGCGGAGATCGGAATATTTCAGATTGTACCGGGGGACGAGACAGAGGTGTCCCCTGACCCCTTTGCTGTTCACACTGGCAATTGTGCCACTGGCCATGGCATTAAGGGAGTCTAGGAACTGGAGGGGGTTGGTCCATGGAGGGGAAGAGCACAGAGTGTCATTGTATGCTGATGACCTGTTGTTATATATTGCAGATCGTGGAGGGGATGGCGGAGGTCATGCGGATCCTTAGGGAGTTTGGGGACTTCTCGGGCTACAAGCTCAACGTGGGGAAGAGTGAGCTCTTTGTAGTGCATGCGGGGGGCCAGGAAAAGGGGCTAGAGGAGCTGCCGTTGAAGAGGGCAGAGAGGAGCTTTTGGTACCTGGGTATCCAGGTAGCTAGGTGCTGGGGGGCCCTGCACAAGCTTAATTTGACACGGTTGGGGGACCAGATGGAGGAAGACTTTAGGAGATGGGATGTGTTGCCACTTTCCCTGGCGGGTAGGGTGCAGTCGGTCAAGATGATGGTCCTCCCGAGGTTCTTGTTCGTGTACTAGTGCCTGCCCATCCTAATCCCCAAGGCTTTTTTCAAGCGGGTAAGCAGGAGTATTATGGGGTTTGTATGGGCGAGCAAAACCCCAAGGGTGTTTCTGGAGCGCAGTCGGGACAGGGGCGGGCTGGTGCTGCCGAATCGGTGTGGTTATTATTGGGCAGCTAATGTGGCGATGATTCGTAAGTGGGTAATGGAGGGAGAGGGGGCGGCGTGGAAGAGGCCAGAGGCGGTGTCTTGTGTGGGTACTAGCTTGAGGGTACTGGTGACGGCACCATTGCCGCTACCGCCGGCATGGTACACCACGAGCCCGGTGGTGGCGGCGACACTGAAGATCTGGGGGCAGTGGAGGTGACGTAAGGGTGAAGTGGGGGCCTCAATTTGGTCTCCGATACGGGATAATCATAGGTTTGTGCCGGGCAGGATGGATGGGGGGTTCCCAAGTTGGCATCGGGCAGGAATTAAAAGGATGGGGGACCTGTTCATAGATGGGAATTTTGCTAGCCTGGGGGAGAAATGTGGGTTGCCTCCCGGAAACGCTTTTAGATATATGCAAGTGAGGGCAGGATATATGTTTGTGAGATGGCAGGTGAGGGAATTTCCGCTACTTCCAGCACGAAGGATTCAGGACAGGGTGATTTCGGGTGTATGGGTTGGAGAAGGCAAGGTCTCGGCAATTTATCAGGAGCTGCAGGAAGCGGAGGAGGCCTCGGTGGAGGAGTTGAAGGGCAAGTGGGAGGAGGAGCTCGGGGAGGAGCTGGATGAGGGTCTGTGGGCTGATGCCCTGGACAGGGTTAATTCCTCCTCCTCATGCGCCAGGCTCAGTCTAATACAGTTCAAAATAGTACATAGGGCGCATATGACAGGGGCGAGGAGGAGTAGGTTTTTTGGGGTGGAGGACAGATATGAGAGATGTTCGGGGAGCCCAGCGAATCACGGCCATATATTCTGGAGTGCCCGGCGCTGGAGGGGTTCTGGAGGGGCTTTGCAAGGGCTATGTCCAAAGTTGTGAACACCCAGGTCAAGCCGAGCTGGGGGGGTGGCACTATTTGGGGTATCGGACGAGCCGGGAGTGCAGAAGCCGAAAGAGGCCAGAGTTCTGGCCTTGGCGTCCCTGGTAGCCCGGCGGAGGATCCTACTAATGTGGAGAGATGCAAAGCCCCCGAGCGTGGAAGCTTGGATCAATGACATGGCAGGGTTCATTAAGTTGGAAAGTATATAGTTTGCCTTGCGAGGATCTGTGCAGGGGTTCTCCAGGCGGTGGCAACCGTTCCTAGACTTACTCGCGGGTTGGTATATGTTTTTGTTAAAAGGGAGCGTTTTCCCCACTTTTGTATTTATTGGTTAAATGGGGTTAATGTATCCTTGTTTGATTTCCTATGTACAATTTTGTTATTCTCTTTCTTTCTTTCTGGAGCATTTGGTTGAAAATTGTGAATAAACATATATTTATTTTATTTTTTAAAAAGAGAAATTATACTTTGAGGAGTTTAAAAATTCAATTCCTGATGTAGTGAGAGCTCATGTGGAAGAGAAGAGGGTTAAAACTGCGAGATTAGCAGCAGAAATAGCAGATGATTATGAATTAGTTCATAAATCAAAGATTGGTTTCCGACATCAGGTTCGGCCAGTGAGGGATAGAAACTGGGGACATGAGAAATACTCAAGTGGTAAAGGTAAAGGTGATCTGATGGGAGACAATAAAGAGAGTGTACCTCAGATTAAAAAATAAATCCAGGAGGGTGGAAAAGAAAAGTTTCAGATGTTTTCACTGCAATAAACGAGGCCATGTAAAGTCAGTGCTAATGGTTGAAGAAAAGCACTGGGAAGGTTGATGTGGTAAAACAGGATAAAACAGTGGGATGTGTTAGAGTGGTAATGGAAAGCCCAAGGGAAGCAAAGGAGGTGCAAACTATTGTACAGCCTGTTCAAGAAGTAATTGTTAAGAAGGTGCCAGATGTCTTGCAAGAATTTACTTGTGTGGGTAAAGTTTACTCGTGTATCAGGAGGAGTAGATAAAGAAGTCACAATTTTAAGAGATGCAGGGGCTAGTCACTCTTTAATGGTAGGAGATGAGGAATTATGTAGTTTGGGAAGAATGTTGCCAGAAGAGGTGGTGATATGTGGAATTCAGGGTGAGAGGAGTAGCGTTCCATTATATAAGGCAAGGTTGGAAAGTCCAGTGAAGAGTGGTGAAGTGGTAGTAGGAGTAATAGATAAACTATCTTGTCCAGGAACACAGTTTATCTTGGGTAATGATATAGCTGGATTGTTTTGGAGTGGAGGACAAATGTGGGAGGTCTGGCAGGAGCCCGGCAAACCACGCACATGTGTTTTGGGCGTGCTCGGCACTGGAAGGGTATTGGAAGGGAGTGACGGGAGTGATTTTGCAAGTGGTGAAGGCCCGGGTCAAACCAGGCTGGGGGTTAGCTCTATTTGGAGTTGCGGAAGAGCCGGGAGTGCAGGAGGCGAAAGAGGCCGATGTCGTGGCCTTTACGTCCCTAGTAGCCCGGCGCAGGATCCTACTCATGAGGAAGGAGGCGAAACCCCCCGGACTGGAGGCCTGGGTAAATGATATGGCGGGGTTCATTAAACTGGAGCAGATAAAGTTTGCCCTGAGAGGATCGGCTCAAGGGTTCACCAGGCGGTGGCAGCCATTTCTCAACTACCTAGGGGAACGTTAGAGGGAAGACGGATGACCAGCAGCAGCAACCCGGGGGGGGGGGGGGGGGGGGGGTTAGTTTAGTTTAGGTCAATAGACAAGGAGGTTTTGTTACCTGTGTATTGTTAAAAATTTCTGTTTTGTCATTGTTTCGTTTGCTTTGTAAGAGGGAAAAATTGTTGTTTGGAAAAAAAATTTCAATAAAATATATATTTTTTAAAAAATGATATAGCTGGATTGCAGGTGGGAGTGATGCCTACTGTGGTTGATAAGCCAGTGGAAAATCAGACAACTGAAGTGTTGAAGGACGAATATCCTGGGATTTTTCCGGATTGTGTAGTAATAAGGTCGCAAAGTCACAGGTTAAGACAAGAGAAATCAAAGAGTGAAGATGAAGTTGAAGTGCAATTATCAGAAACTATTTTTGATCAGAAGGTTGAAAAAGAACAAGAACAGGTGGAGGATGAGGCGGATATTTTGTGTTCAGGAAAATTGGAGGAGTTACAACAGAAAAATGTAGAAATAAAACGGATATATCAGAAAGCATATACGGAAGAGCAATCTGAGAGTATACCAGAGTGTTACTACCGTAAAAGTGATGTCTTGATGAGAAAATGGAGACCTGTCCATATGCAGGCGGATGAAAAGTGGGCAGAAGTTCATCAAGTAATATTGCCGGTAGGCTATCGAAAGGAGGTGTTGCGAGTTGCACGAGGTACCAGTGGGAGGTCATTTGGGGATAAGGAAAACTCAAGCTAAAATCCAGAAACATTTTTATTGGCCTGGACTACATAAAGATGTAGTTAGATTTTGTCAATCATGTCACACATGTCAAGTGATAGGGAAACCTCACAGTGATAAAACCAGCGCCCTTAATACCCATTCCAGCATTTAATGAACTTTTTACGAGGGTCCTAGTTGATTGTGTAGGACCGCTTCCTAAAACAAAAAGTGGGCATCAATATCTTTTGACTGTAATGGATGTGTCTACTAGGTTTCCAAAGGCCAGTCCAGTACGTAATATTACAGCTAAAAGGATTGTGGAGGAGTTACTAAAATTCTTTACTAGACATGGACTACCCACAGAAATTCAATCGGATCAAGGGTCAAGTTTTACCTCAAGGTTATTCAAAGAAGTTATGGATAGCTTAGGAATAAAACAATTTAAATCAATTGAGTACCATCCAGAATCGCAGGGAGCGTTAGAAAGGTGGCATCAGACATTAAAGACAATGTTGAGGGCGTATTGTCAAGATTATCCAGAGGATTGGGATAAAGGAATCCCATTCGTATTGTTTGCAATTAGGGATGCACCTAATGAGTCGACCAAATTTAGTTCTTTTGAACTAATTTTTGGTCATGAGGTAAGAGGACCACTTAAATTGATTAAGGAAAAATTGATGGGTGAGAAATCGGAAATTACACTATTGGATTACGTGTCAAATTTTAGGGAACAATTAAATAGAGCAGGTGAATTGGCTAGACAACATTTGAAAGTTGCACAAAATGTAATGAAACGGGTAGCGGACAAGAAATCCAAAGTTCGTAGTTTTGCCAGTGGAGATTAAGTTTTAGTGTTGTTACCAGTGGTAGGTGAGACTTTAAAAGCAAGGTTTTGTGGGCCGTATCAGATTGAAAGGGAATTAAGTGAGGTGAATTGTGGTAAAAACACCAGATAGAAGGAAGATTCACCAAGTGTGTCATGTGAATATGCTTAAAAGGTACTTTGAAAGGGAAGGAGAGAAAAAGGAGGAGGTTTTAATGATTCTAACTCAAAGTGACAAACCAAATCCAGGTGACTGTGAATTTGACATCCCTCAAATTAAATTGGAAAAGGAGGATGTTCTTAAAAATTGGGATGAATTGTTAAATTACCTTCCAGAGGAAAAACGAACTGACCTGAAAGAGTTATTTATATCACATTGGCAAGTTTGCAGAGATGAGTTGGGAAGTACTAAAATGGCTGTACATGATGTAGATGTGGGAAATGCTGTTCCTATCAAACAACATCCATATAGACTTAATCCTTTAAAATTGGCACAGGTTAACAGAGAGATTGAGAGTATGCTAAAGAATGGCATAATTGAAGTGGGTTGCAGCCAATGGAGCTCACCCATAGTGATGGTACCTAAAACAGACGGTACCCAACGGTTGTGTGCGGACTATAGAAAGGTGAATGCAGTTACAAGAACGGACTCTTATCCTATCCCACGTTTGAAGGATTGCATTGCGAAAGTGGGACAATCTGCTTTTATTTCCAACTTCCAGACATGGAAAGAACGTTTACAATATCGTATGGATTTCTTCGATCGACTTCAGGAGGCGGGTTTGGTGTTGAACCTAGCAGAAAGTGAATTTGGAGTAGCCCGAATCACTTTCCTTGAGGAGTTTCCGGTACTCTCAAGATGAAGGGAAATAATGCGATCTCTTAGCATGAATGAATTTGATCGAACCTTTGTGCAAAGGATTTGTAGCGGGATTGCTCCACTGATGGACTTGCTAATGAAACGTCAAAAATTTCAATCGACAGCAGAGTGTCAACAGGCATTTGACTGCCTGAAAGCTGTAATCACCAATGCTCCTGTATTGGAGAATTGCAAGGGACTCTGGTCAGATTGAACCAAAATATCTGATTCTAAAGAGAAATGCCGAGGAGTAGAGGAATGGATGGATCGTGCAGAGACTTTGTTCAAAGAAACTGTCAATTGAGAAGGATTTTGGTTGGAGGAAGAGGAACAAAGAAAAATGGACTATATTATTATGCCCGCCTGCGTGTGGTTTTGTTTTGTGAAACGAACAAGTATTTTTACTGTGTGCATTTCTTATTCGATTGCGCAAAAGTGAAAAAGGAAACCATCTTGAAGTTGATGGTTTCTTTTTTTTTCTTGGGGGGTGGTGCCATGTGTGAGTACCTTTAAGGAATGGAGTTGATCATATTACTGAAGTGATGTCAGAGGTTGGGGGGAGCTGAGCTCACTTCTGCTTTCGTTTTTTTCAGTTTTGCTGAGAGCAGCTGAAAAGTGCCTGGCTAGTTTTGCTGAGAGCAGCTTAAAAGTGCCTGGCTGTTTTGCTGTGAGCTGCTTAAAAGGAGAAAGCCAGTTTGAGACAGCAGCTTGTGTGTGTCTGTGTGTTTCCAGAGAGCTGCAGGAAGAAAAGCAAGGTGCTGGAGCCGAAGTCAACCAAGCTGATATATCTTTGCCATCCAACAGAAAATATATATATTAATTGTGACCTGGTGTGGTACAGTTTTGAAGGTTTGTAGCCTTTTGGATGTTTGAAGGAACATTGAGGGATTATTTAGTGTTGTATTAGTTTCGGGGTTATCTTTGAAGTAAGGGGTGTTAAGGGATCCAATGTTTATTTAAAAGGTCAAGTTGAGTTCATTGAATAAGCATTATTTTGTGATAAAAACCACGTGTCCATAATCGTAACATCACACCTGGGGAACAAGCCGTGTGCTTCAAAAGCAACTATCCATTAAAGGTGGAGGTTGGTTGAACTCCATGATACACTTTGGGGTTCTGAAAACACCTCGTCCATAACACTGGGTTATAAATTGAGCATGGGGAAAAGTGAGATGTTCGTGATCCAGGCAAGGGGGCAGGAGAGACGACTGGGGGAGCTTCCGTGGGGAAGCTTTCGGTACCTAGGCATCCAGGTGGCACGGGAATGGGAATGGCTACACAAGTTAAATTTGACCCATCAAGTCGACCAAATGAAGGAAGATTTCCAAAGGTGGGATATGCTCCCGCTATCACTGGCTGGGAGTATACAGACAGTGAAAATGACGGTCCTCCCGAGTTTCCTGTTTGTGTTTCAGTGTCTCCCCATCTTTATTCCACTGATCTTCTTTAAACAGGTTAATAAGGTGATCTCTGGCTTTGTATGGGCGGATAAGACCCCGCGACTAAAAAAGGGGATGCTGGAGCGTAGCCGGGGGCGGGGGGGGGGGGGGGGGGGGGGGGGGCTGGCGCTACCGAACTTTAGTAATTATTATTGAGCGACAAATATAGCCATGAACAGGAAGTGGGTGGTGGGGGGGGGGGGGGGGTGCGAGTAGAGGCGGTATCATGCAAGGGCACGAGTTTGGGGGCATTGGTAATGGCACCTCTGCCATTCCCGCCGGCACAGTACTCCACCAGCCCCGTGGTGGTGGCGGCCTCGAGAGCCTGGGGGCAATGGAGGAAACATGTGGGAGCATCGGTCTGGTCTCCAATCTGCAATAACCATCGGTTTGCCCCGGGGAGGCTGGTTGGAGGGTTTTGGAGATGGCAAAGTACAGGGATCGAGAGGATAGGAGATCTGTTTATAGAGGGGAGCTTTTCCAGCCTGATTAAGTTGGAGGAGAAATTTGAATTGATGAGTGGAAGTGAGGTTAGGTACCTGCAGGCGTGAGATTTCCTACGCAGGCAGGTCTCAACCTTCCCGCTCCTACCACCAAGGGGGATACAGGGCAGGATAGTTTCCAGAGTATGGGTGGGAGAAGAATGTGGGTGGGAGAAGTGAGGGTTTCAGACATTTATAAAGAGCTCATGGGGTCAGAGGAAATGCAGACCGAGGAGTTGAAACACAAATGGGAAGAGGAATTAGGAGGAGAAATAGAGGATGGTCTCTGGGGGGATGCGTTGAGTAGAGTCAACGCGTCCAGAACATGTGCCAGGCTCAGCCTGATACAGTTTAAAGGTCGTTCACCGGGCCCACATGACAGTGGCTCGGATGAGCAGGTTCTTTGGGGTAGGAGACAGATGCACAAGATGTGCGGGAGGACCAGCGAACCAAGTTCATATGTTCTAGGCATGCCCGAAGCTTATGGGATTCTGGCAGGGGTTTGCGGATGTCATGTCCAAGGTGTTAAAAGCAAGGGTAGCGATCCACAAGTGGAACCTGACCAGCCTGGTGGATGAAGTAAGAAAAGACATTCAATGGTGGGGCTCACTCCCACTCTCCCTGGCGGGGGGAGTGCAGACGATCAAGATGAACATACAGCCAAGGTTCCTCTTCCTGTTTAGATCCATTTCGATCTTCATCCCCAAGGCCTTTTTCCAAAACGTAGACAGTCTAATCATGGCGTTTGTGTGTTGGGGGGGGGGGTTTACGAACCCGAGAATTCCCAAACCGACACTGCAAAGAGGGAAAGTCAGAGGGGGCCTGGCTGTACCGAACCTACAATACTACCACTGGGCAGCAATGGCAGAAAGAGTGAGGGGATGGGTACAGGAACCCGACACAGATTGGGTACAAATGGAGGTGGCATCCTGTAAAGGAACAACCCTCTGGGCCCTGGCCACAGCAGCACTCCCATCCTCCTCAACAAGGTACACAACAAGCCCAGTGGTAGCGGCCACGCCGTGGACCCAGTTGAGACAGCACTTTGGGATAACCAAAATGTCCCCCATCTGCGGCAATCACAGATTCCCCCCCAGCCATGCTAGATACCACCTTCAAAAGGTGGAGGTGGGATGGGGCCACATTAACAGTCGGGGACTTCTACGTAGGGCACAGACTGGCAACACTGGACGAAATGACGAGGAAGTGGAAACTAGCAAAAAGGACAGTAATTGAGACACCTACAAATAAAGCACTTCCTCCGCAAAGTGACAGTAGGGTACCCCGGGGCCCCAGAAAGCACACTACTAGAGGACCTGATAGCCCCCCTTCTCGCTGCTTGTGCCTATGTGGGAAAATATACAGACAGCTACTGGACAGAGCCCGAACGCCACTAGACGGGACCAGACAAAAATGGGAGGACGAACTGGGGACAGAGGGACAGAGGATGGGGACTCTGGAGTGAAGCACTGAGCAGGGTGAACTCCACCTCCTCCTGCGCAAGGCTAAGCCTAATGCAGCTCAAAGTGGTACACAGAGCGCACCTGACCAGAACCCGAATGAGAAGGTTCTTCCCGAAGGTGGAGGACAAATGTGCGCGGTGCCAGAGGGGTCTGGCCAACCACACCCACATGTTTTGAGGTTGCCCCAAGTTTGCTGGGTTCTGGACAGCCTTCTCCGAGGCAATATCCAAGGTTATGGGGGTGAGGGTGAAGCCATGCCCAATAGTGGCAATCTTGGGGGTATTGGAGCAGCCAGAGCTACACATGGGGAAGGGGGCCAATGCTCTCGCTTTCGCTTCCCTAATCACACGCCGGAGAATCCTACTCGGCTGCCGATCGGCAGCACCACCCAAAGCTGCAGACTGGCTCGCTGACCTCTCGGAATTTCTCCACCTGGAGAAGATTAATTACACCATCCGAGGGTCAGAGGAAGGCTTCTTGGATACCTGGGGGCAGTTCGGCAACCTGTTCCAAAACTGTTTGAGGCCAGCAACGAGGAGTAAGCCAGAGGAAAAAAGAAAGAAAGATGAAGAACCAAAGGACTGCGCAGGCAGACGTTCTGGCCTTTGCCTCGCTGGTAGCTCGGAGATGGATATTCGGGACTCAATTACTGCCTTTGCACTTTTATATTTGTATGTGCACTGTTTCTTCTGTTGTTATAAAATCATAAATACTTCAATAAAACGTTTATTAAAAAAACTGAAGAAATTAGAAACAAAGGGGAAAAAAAGAGCGATTGAACTAAATGGAAATGAATGAGAGGCAGTTGGAAAGGAAAAGGGAACACTAAACTGTTGGAGTTAAAGGCAGTAATTGAGGACGGTCAAAAGGATGGGGGAACACCTCCTAGTCAAAAGATTAGTAAGGATATGTTCAAATATATTCAAGTACTGCCAAACATTGATCAGAAAGACGTGGAAGCCATTTTCATTGCATTTGACAAAGTGGCTAAACAATTGAATTGGCCAAAGACCATGTGGCAGTGTTGGCTCAAGCAAATTTGGTAGGTAGAGCTAGTGAGTAGAGCTCAGAGGAGGTATCTAGGGATTATGAAGGGAGAAGCCTACCAGACAGAAATTTAGAAATCAAAGAAAAGAACCAGGTCAGATATATCTAAAATTTGAAAGAATTAAACAAAATAATTTTGATAGGTGGATAAGAGCATTAAAACTAGACCAAACATATGATGCTCTTAGGGAAACAATTATTTTGGAGGAATTTAAATATTCACTTCCCGCAATAGTGAGAACTCATGTGGAAGGGCAAAAGCCAAAACTGCTAGACAGGCCGCAGGAAAGGAAGGATTAGTTTGCAAAGCAAAGTCTGATTTTCGACTTCTATTTCCATCCAGTATCCTAGCCACTATTGGTGTCTGGTCCGAGATCGTAATAATTGGTCCTCAAGACAAATTGGTAAAATTGGTTGTATATTCTCAATCTCATTAAAATGTAGGATTTTTAGGAGCATCTTTAAAAAGAGCGTGGTAAGTAGTGGCATTGCGACAAAGGAATTCCAGAGCTTAGGATCAAGGCAGCTGACAGCACAGTCTCGAATGGTGGAGCAAATAAAAATTGAGGGATTCACAGAAGGAACACAGATCACAAAGGCTTGTAGAACAGAGGAGGCTGCACAAGTTTAGGGGGACGAGGTATGGAGGGATTTTAAAACTGAGAAGTTGTCAAACAAGGAACTAGTGAAGTCAGCATAGGGATGAATGAGATCTGGAACCACGTTAAGATGGTGGAAGAAAGGAGGCTGACCGGGAGGACAAAGAATGAGTGAGGGTTTCAGCAGCTGACAAGCTGAAGGTGCGCCAGAGTCAAGTGCTGTTCTGGAGATTAAAGCAAGCAATATTGTAGATGGCACTGAAATGTGGTGGGAAACAACTTGGGATCCATGGTTGCTCAGTTTAAGACAGTTACCAGGCAAACAGAGTTTGTGCAAAGAACCAAAAGCTTCAGTCTTTCCAATATTAATTGGAGAAATTCTCTTCTTCAGAATGACCAAGATGGAAAGCTCAGCTCCTAAAAGCTCACCAACAAAATTAAGTGGCTCATCAGCTTCCCGATATCTTATCCCTATCCCTCAATATCTTAGGGCTTATTAGAGATTTGCTATGTGAACAGAAACCTATCATTTGCTGCACACCAACAACCAATATCCATTTTGAATATTACTTATTCAGATATATATTGTAGTGTCAGACACATGAACAAATATATAGTCTAGTACTAGAAATATGAACAAATATAGAGTCACTTACCCCAATCTGTCATTTTAATCGCAATTCTATGATATACCTAAAATAGAAGCACTCATTGTTATACCACAAACTGATTTCCATTCTCTTACACCTTATTTAAGAGATACATGCAAAAGCTCAAGAGGTCTGAGCTGGTTTCCTTGGACTGGAGGAAGAACATAGAACATAGAAAAATACAGCACAGAACAGGCCCTTCGGCTCACGATGTTGTGCCGAACCTTTGTCCTAGATTAATCATAGATTATCATTGAATTTACAATGCAGAAGGAGGCCATTCGGCCCTTTGAGTCTGCACCGGCTCTTGGAAAGAGCACCCTACCCAAACTCAACACTTCCACCCAACACCAAGGGCAATTTGGACATTAAGGGCAATTTATTATTGGCCAATTCACCTAACCTGCACATCTTTGGACTGTGGGAGGAAACCGGAGCACCCGGAGGAAACCCACGCAGACACGGGGAGGACGTGCAGACTCCGCACAGACAGTGACCCAAGCCGGAATCGAACCTGGGACCCTGGAGCTGTGAAGCAAGAAGCAATTGTGCTATCCACAATGCTACCGTGCTGCCCTTTTTTTTTTTTTTGTTGAAGTATACACACTTCAACCCATCTCCGTGCCTGCAAGTACTCTCCTTTGTCAGTGTTCCCTTCCCCACTGCCTCATTACACGCTTTGGCGTCCTGAATATCGGCTACCTTAGTTGCTGGACTACAAATCCGGTTCCCATTCCCCTGCCAAATTAGTTTAAACCCTCCCGAAGAGTACAAGAAAACCTCCCTCCCAGGATATTGGTGCCCCTCTGGTTCAGATGCAACCCGTCCTGCTTGTACAGGTCCCACCTTCCCCAGAATGCGCTCCAATTATCCAAATACCTGAAGCCCTCCCTCCTACACCATTCCTGCAGCCACGTGTTCAACTGCACTCTCTCCCTATTCCTAGCCTCGCTATCACGTGGCACCGGCAACAAACCAGAGATGACAATTCTGTCTGTCCTGGCTTTTAACTTCCAGCCTAACTCCCTAAACTTGTTTATTACCTCCACACCCCTTTTCCTACCTATGTCGTTGGTACCAATGTGCACCACGACTTCTGGCTGCTCCCCCTCCCCCTTAAGGATCCTGAAGACACGATCCGAGACATCCCTGGCCCTGGCACCCGGGAGGCAACATACCCTCCGGGAGTCTCGCTCGCGACCACAGAATCTCCTATCTATTCCCCTAACCATTGAATCTCCTACAACTATTGCTTTTCTATTCTCCCCCCTTCCCTTCTGAGCCCCAGAGCCAGACTCAGTGCCAGAGACCTGGCCGCTAGGGCCTTCCCCCGGTAGGTCATCCCCCCCAACAGCATCCAAAACGGTATACTTGTTTTGAAGGGGAACGGCCACGAGGGATCCCTGCACTTCCTGCCTGTTTGTTTTTTTCCCCCTGACTGTAACCCAGCTATTCTTGTCCTGTACCTTGGGTGTGGTTACCTCCCTGTAACTCTTCTCAATCACCCCCTCTGCCTCCCGGATGATCCGAAGTTCATCCAGCTTCAGCTCCAGTTCCCTAACACGGTCTTTGAGGAGCTGAAGATGGGTGCACTTCCCGCAGGTATAGTCAGCGGGGACACCGGTGGTATCCCTCACCACCCACATCCTACAGGAGGAGCATGTAACTGGCCTAGCCTCCATCCCCTCTGACCTGACAGAATATAGCTGCCCTGTGGACTAACTAGATCTCCGCCCTCCGACCCTGCTCCCAGTCAGCTACACTTTCTGTAAACTCCTGACTCTCTTCGCACTCTTTGCGGAAATGTCGGAAACAAAATGAAAGGAGCACCTTACTCCCTCCTCACCTAACTCCCTCGGTCACCAAACTCTCACTATCGCACTCAAATGCACCAAATTCAGCACTCCCTCGGTCACCAAACTCTCACTATCGCACTCAAATGCACCAAATTCAGCACTCCCTCGGTCACCAAACTCTCACTATCGCACTCAAATGCACCAAATTCAGCACTCAGTGCAAACAAAGTCTGCACTGTAGGGGATCACTTTTATACTGTGAATCTAGCCTCTGAAAACTGGCCTAATCCAATTAACTAATTAACAAGCTCCAGCTGCAAGTGCCTACAAGTAGAAGCCTGTTGAAAGCTTATTGAAAATTCACCTTCTTCTAAACCAAACAGCAACTTTTAAGTTAATTAACTAAATAAAAGAAAGACTAAACTTTCGATAAAAATGAAGCCTTATACTCCCTCGGTCACCAAACTCTCACTATCGCACTCAAATGCACCAAATTCAGCACTCAGTGCCAACAAAAGTGTACCTGGAAGGCTGACTTCCAGGCAATTATCATGCTTGTCTAACTGAGGAGATAATAAGCCATAGTATGTCCATAGACAATATTTGGTTGAGTGTTGGAGAAATAATGCAGAGGACTCCCAGGAAAGCTGGCAATAAAAAGGGAGCAGTCGGACGCAATGGGGGGGGGGGGCGCTTGATGAAACAGAGGATCCTGAATGTCAAAAATATTGCTTCCTCAGTGGAAGGTGACATTTAATCTTTGTAAAACCAGCTTTGTGGTATGTCGGAAATCCTGGTGGATCTGGAGAGCTGCGGCCAGAGGAAGAACATCTGGGTGGTATCCTGCATAAACAGGATAAAAGAAGGATGAAGGTAAGATCCCTGCTAAGTTTTTGGGGAGAACTGGCTACCACGTTTCCTGAAGCTGGATGCGAAGGCTGGTCATTTCAAGCTGGAAAGGGCACATCATATCCTGTCTGTTGAGGCCTCAGGACCATTAACGTCCCAGGCCCTTAATAATTCACTTTTGCAACTTCAGAGATCTGGAGGTGGTGAGGCATGGTGAGATCTGGCTGGGTAGGGCATTTGGCTATCACAGCAATTTTCCTGATGGTAATGATGGTATCACCATAGGGTTAGGGTTAGTCTTATGGGTCCGCACTAGTGTGGAGGAATGTCCCCTTAGAACTATTGATGTCGCGATTATTTTCTGTTGTGTTGAGGTTGGTAAGGTGTTGACTGGATCCTGCAATTGCACAGACAGGTCTCTTATCCAAGAGGATGCTATAAGGAGTTTATGGTGCCTCTGGCATGAATTCATCCGAGGAAGGAGCTGTGCTCCGAAAGCTAGTGATTCGAAACAAACCTGTTGGACTTCAACCTGGTGTTATAAGACTTCTTACTAGACTAGTTAGAAGCCATGAAGCCATTATTGAACTAAAGATATGCAATACATGGATGTGTACTTCAAAGAATTGGAGTCAGAATCAAATCAATTAGTGAGCAAGATACTTATGGGGATTTCATAGAAGCACTGGAGGCTATTATTTGGCCCAACATGCCTATGCCCATTTACTGAAGATCTATCAATGAACCCACACTTTGCGATCTCCTTTGCCCTAAACCCTTTAACTATTTATCCAATTTTCTTGAGTTATTGTGGACTCCACTTTGACCACCTTTTCAAGACTCATTTTTTGGTTGAATCTTGGGCGGGGTTCTCCCCTACTCGGCGGGGCGGGGGGCCCGGCGGGATGGAGTGGCAGGAACCACTCCGGCGCCGGGCCGCCCCAAAGATGTGGATTTCTCCACACCTTTAGGGGCCAGGCGCGCGCCGGAGTGGTTTCCGCTCCCCCGGCTGGCGTGGAAGGCCTTTGGCGCCATGCCAGCCGGGGCCGAAAGGACTCTGCCGGCGAGAGTCCGCGCATGCGCGCGAGCGTCAGCGGCTGCTGATGTCACCCCCGTGCATGCGCAGGGGGGTGTCTCTTCTGCGTCGGCCATGGTAAATGCTGTGGCCAAGGCGGAGGGAAAAGAGTGCCCCCACGGCACAGGCCCGCCTGCCGATCGGTGGGCCCCGATCACGGGCCAAGCCACTGTGGGGGCACCCCCCGGGGCCAGATCGTCCCGCGCACCCACAGGACACCGGAGCCCGCCCGCACCGCCAGGTCCCGCCGGTAAGTGAGGTGGTTTGATCCTCACCAGCGGGACAGTCATTCCAGCAGCGAGACTTCAGCCCATCGCAGGGGGGGGGGGCGCCGACCGGCGCGGCGCAATTCCCGCCCCCGCCGAATATCCGGTGCCGGGGAATTCGGCTACCGGCGGGGGCGGGATTCACGCCAGCCCCCGGCGATTCTACGACCTGGCAGGGGGTCGGAAATCCCACCCCTGATTCTTTCCCAAACACCTCAAATCTGTGTCCTTTCATTACTGACATTTTTTCAACTTCTGCTCATCATAACTCTTCATGATTTTCAACATTTCAATCAGTTTCTGGCCCTGCCACACCACTGGAACAACCCGGAGGGTCACAAATTACAAACTGTGCGAGTGCTAATCTATTCCTCCTCACCGGTCTGCAGATGAACTTACTGCCCACGTCCAATGCATCTCCCTTTGCCTGGTTCAAATCCGATAGCTCCAACTGTAGCTAGATAGTCACTTGCAATAGTTTCTCATCTTGTTGTCACAGCTTAAGTTTGGAATCACCAAGGATTTGCCCTTCACACCCTCCCATATCTCATTTACATGCTGTGAATCACAACATCATCCGAAAACATGTAAGCAGATAGTATCCAGTTTACCTCGCAGTCCACAATTGGCCCCGTTACTGTCAAATGATAAGAAACTTCCTCCAATTAAAAATTGTGATGATCAAAGCTGATGGATGCAATCCTCCAGCCTCGATACACCAGAAAAGCAGCTCGCCGCGGCACAGCGTGGCCATTGAAAGCCGGGAGATCCCTCTCCAGGTGACAACGCCTCACGAGATTCAATGCAATCTGCATATTAGAGTGAGGCAGTAAGCCTTACTCTAATGTGAAGATTCCCAAGGTACCTGAGGTTTTGGGATTCGATCCCTTTGCCTCAGGGACCAGATAGAACTGCACTCTTGGGGGTCTCCAAGGGGATCGGAGGACTCCAGCTGCATGCCCTTTGGGCAGAGAAGGGCTACCCTGATAATGCCACACTGACACTTCCAGCTGGCAGGGGCACTGCCAGGTTGGCACTGCAAAGGGGCCTTGGAGGTCGGGTCGCCATTTATAAATGGTGGCCCGATCTCTCGTTACAAGGGGGAGTTCCGGCTAGCTGAGCTTACCATTGCAAAACACGGGGCTGTGTGGGGTTTCGGCCACGCGTTGCTCATTGAGACCCCTTATTCAAAGCAAGTTGCGTTGAATAGCCATGTGTTTCTTGGCTCTGCGAGTGCCAGGAAACACGTGCTCACTCGGGGACATTGTTCCCATTTTGGGATGAATGCGCCAATGGGGGTGATTCTTCGAGCCCCGCGCCGGGCCGGAGAATCGTCGCAACCGCGCCACGACGCCCCAACGCCAGCGCGTGATTCTCCGAGGTGCGGAGAATCGGCGCCATTTGCGCCGGCCGCTGAATGGGCCGAGCGACCGCGCCGATATGACAGAGTCCCGCCGGCGCCGTTCACCCCTGGTCACTGCCGGCGGGAACTCTGCGGGAATGGTCGGGGGGGGGCGACCTGTGGGGGGGGGCTCCTTCACCAGGGGGGGCCTCTGGTGGGGTCTGGCCCGCGATCGGGGCCCACCAATCGGCGGGCTAGCCTCTTTCTCCCCCCCCCCCCGGGCCTACTTTCTGGCGTGGCCGTCCCCTGAACACCGACCCCATGTTGGGTCGGGGCCGGTACGTGTAAGAAGTCCCCCGCGCATGTGCAGGTTGGCGCGGCGCCCATTTGGCACCGCGTAAGGTGACGGGAGCGGCATGAACCGCTCCAGTGCTGTGCTGGCCCCCTGTTGTACCTGGGCCCTGTTCACGCCATCGTGAAACGCGACGACATTCACGACGGCGCGAACACTTGGGCTCAATATTGGAGAATCGCCCCCAATGTCTTTGCTGCCTTCCACAAACTCAGTTTGCCAGTGCCACTGTACAAATCAGGCTGCTTGTGATGACCCATTTGATGCAGAATGGAGCTGCTGACTTTCACCTCCCTACCTTGCGCCTGCCTCGTTACTTCTAAGGTCAACTACTCCAGAATTCTCCTGGCCTCTCTCCCACCTTGCACCCAAAACTCTGCTACGCATGCACTAACTGTACGATGGCACAGTGGTTAGCACTGCTGCCTCACAGCGCCAGGGATCCGGGTCCAATTTCGGCCTTGGGTGACTGCGTGGAGTGTACACTTTCTCCCGTGTCTGTGTGGGTTTCCTCGTACAGTCCAAATACAGATTAGGTGGGATTACGGGGATAGGGTAGGGGAGTGAGCAGAGGTAGAGTGCTCTTTCAAATGGTTGGTGCAGACTCAATGGACCAAAGTGACTTCCTTCTGCATTGTAGGAATTCTATGTTCTAAATTGCACCAAGTAACCAAGTTCACATTGCTGTCATTCCTTGGAGCAATTTGAAAATGAAGATGAGAATTTAAAAATCTATGGTCTTGCCCCTCTCCACCCCACAACTCTTGGGATACCGCTACACTCCCCCAATTCTAACTCTTTCCTTTGCTCTAACATTCGTTTTCAGCTGCCTTAATGCCAACCTTCCTAAACTTCTCCAACTTCCATGATGTTACTTGTGACTTATTATTTCACCAAGCTCCTGGTCACCTATCCAAACATTCCTTTATATATGCCACAGGTGTTTGATAATTCCTCATTTAAAGTAGCTTGATGATGTATTACATAAAACGGCACCAGCTGTTGCTGTACATGACTTATGACCTTTTGGTGCGAAATGTTTTGTAATTTCCCAAAGGACCTGGCTCTGATTCAATAAGGTCCCCTTATTCTAGATGTCCCCTGCCAGCAGATAAAACACCTGTTTTTTTTTTTTTTTTGTTCATTGGACATGGGCTTCGTTGGCTAGGCCAGCATTTATTGCCCATCCCTAATTGCTCTTCAAGGGGCAGTTAAGAGTCAACCACATTGTTCTGCAAATGAAGTCAAATGTAGGCCACGCAAGGATGGCAGATTTCCTTCCCTATAATCCATCATCTTGATTATTGTCACAAGTAGGCTTACATTAACACTGCAATGAAGTCACTGTGAAAATCCCCTAGTCGCCACATTCCGGTACCGGTTCAGGTACACGGAGGGAGAATTCAGAATGTCCAATTCACCTAACAAGCACGTCTTTCAGGACCTGTGGGAGGAACCGGAGCACCCGGAGGAAACCCATGCAGGCACAGGAAGAACGTGCAGACTCCACACAGACAGTGACCCAAGCGGGAATCGAACCTGGGAACCTGGTGCTGCGAAGCAACAGTACTAACCACTAAAGGGCATTACTGAACCAAATCAACAATGGTCATTATTAGGCTTTTAAATTCCAGGGGCAGGATTCACTGATCCTGAGGTTAAGTGTTGACGCCATCGGAAACGCCATTGTGTTTCTCGACACGTCAACACGGCCCCAGAATCAGTAATTGTGGCCCCTACAGGGGGCCAGCATGGCGCTGGAGTGGTTCACGTCGCTCCAGCTGCTGATTCAGCCATGGAATGGGCGCAGGGGGATGCGTGCATGCACAGTGGGTCCGGCACAAACCCACGCATGCAGTCCCACCGGCGCGATTTCCGTGCATGCGCGGTGTCTCCATTGTCCACGCCGGACCCGACACAACATGGTGCAGGAGTACAGGGGCCGGTGCGGAAGAAAGGAGGTCGGGAGACAGAGGCCGACCCGCCGATCGGTGGGCCCCGATCGCGAGCCAGGCCGCATGGGAGGGAACCCCCTCGGGTCGGACCCGCCGCCCCCCCCACAGGCTGCCACCCGACCCTTCAACGCGGAGTTCCCGCCAACAGGTGTGGACGGCGCCGGCGGGATTCTGCGTTTCCACGACAGCCGCTCGGCCCGAGAATCGGTGGGCCGGCCGGTTAGAGCGGCCCACGGCCAGCGCCATGCCAACCAAGCCGATTCTCCGCTCAGCAGAGAATTGTGTGCCAGAGTCGGGGCGGCATGGCACGATTCGCGCCGGTCGCGGGTATTCTCTGGCCCGGCCCCAGGCTGAGAGAATCCCGCCCCAGATTGTCACCATCTGCAGTGACAAGATTTGCATCTGGGTGCATTACTCTGGGTCTCTGGATTACTAGTCAGGTGACAACACCATTACATCCCCCTAATCTATCATATTAATTCCTTTCAAAATCAAAAAGCCTCAATGACCCTTAGTCTTCTCAATATGTAATGTCTCAGTCTTTCCCTTGGGAGCACTGATAACATCCCAAATCTGCACTGATTCATTTCTAAAACCAATGTATTCTTTGAGAGATGTGATGCTCACACTGCACATAATACTCTATATACGGTCTAACCATACCTCAGTACTTATAGATGAACATATGAAAATTTATTTCTGACAAGCTATGACAATGTCATTCAGCTAAAACCAGATGATTACAGGTATTTTTGTTCTAATGAGAAACCCTTTTGTCCTTGCAATGATGTGTCTATGTAGTTCAATAAAACTATCTGTCAAAGCATCTAAACAATAGCCATGACCACATAACTTGGAGTTAGAGTTTCGAAATAAGTTTGTCCTAATAAAAACATATTTGTGCAAATTCTAATTACATAGGGCAGCATGGTAGCATAGTGACTAGCACAGTTGCTTCACAGCTCCAGGGTCCCAGGTTCGAAACCTGGGTTGGGTCACTGTCCGTGTGGAGTCTGCACGTTCTCCCAGTGTCTGCGTGGGTTTGCTTTGGGTGCTCCAGTTTCCTCCCACAGTCCAAAGATGTGCTGTTAGGTGGATTGGCCATGATAAATTGCCCTTAGTGTCCAAAAAAAGGTTAGGTGGGGTTACTGGGTTGCGGGGTTAAAGGGGAATAGGGTGGAGGCGTGGGGCTTAAGTAGGGTGCTCTTTCCAAGGCCCGGTGCAGACTCGATGGGCTGAATGGCCTCTTTCTGCACTGTAAATTCTATGATTCTATGATTAGCTTAAAATATCTAAGGGTTTATCCAGCACCTATCATCTATCGAAAGGGAATAGCCCCCCCCTCCCCTCCCCTCCCCCAAGAGATCTTAGGCGTACAACATATTAGTGACAAACATATTTATGTATCCTTGCATCTACACAATAACTTGAACTACAAGTATATAGAGCTAAATATTTACCACAAGTTAAGCTTTGGGAATTTGAGCCAAATAATGACATTACAGATGCTACCATACGATGCTGAGATTTTATATTACCATTTGAATTCGAGTTTGTCAAAAGGCAGCGAATAATCACGAACATGGAAAGCACTCACCTTTGCTAAGATTATAATAGACACTACATTGAGCAGTGAGCTACCAACTGTGGTCAATAAAAAGCTCTCCCAGGGGTTAGAGGTGCTTATTCTAAGTCTTGCCCACGTTTTGTAAATAACCACCCCAACAAGACTGGCAAATACCCAGCAAACCTGTATTAATACAAAGCAGAAAATTAAACATCCAGAATAAAAGTGGTTTG
This sequence comes from Scyliorhinus torazame, assembly GCF_047496885.1. Lineage (NCBI taxonomy): Eukaryota > Metazoa > Chordata > Chondrichthyes > Carcharhiniformes > Scyliorhinidae > Scyliorhinus > Scyliorhinus torazame. The sequence continues at coordinate 145,981,193 of NC_092721.1, read as the reverse complement.
TGATCTCACTCATTTTCAATGACATGCTGCAATCAATCAAGGTGCAGTCAAGTCACCTCAATGTATACTGCATCATGGCTCTTCTTTGGATTCAACAGTACAAGTAGTAATATGTCTTAAGGGGTAATCTTGAAGCCTAATGCAGGTTCTGGGTTCCTTCGCCTTATACACCCTTGCACAGACAGAGAGCAAATAGCAAAGGTTCCAGTTGGAACATAGGTTTTGAAAATGTTCCCTCCTGCCGATTAGTGGAAGTGCTGACCTGCAGTCTTCGAGCAGGGGCCGTTGTGAAATATACTGGCTTTTCAGGGTGAAAGCACGCCTGCACCATTGGCGATTCCCTCAACAAACATCTGCCCAAGTTCCAGAAAGCCAGTGAGTTATACTGAATTGGTAACTGTGGCGTCAACATGGTCACAGGGCCAAGTAAACGCTTATGAGCCACAGGAGCATTCTACCTCATGAACCACTTGGACAAAACCTTTTAGAAGCATGCAACTCATTGAGGGATCATATAACATGGACACTGCAGGCTCATACTTCAGCTATAACTAGTTGCAGGCTTGTGGAAGCCAGCAATGGGGTGGAATTTTCTGTCCCTTCACACCGGCAAGATCTTCTGGTCCCACCAAAGCCAGTCCCCCAAGTTGGGTTCCCCAACAGCAGAACAGGCAAGCAACGTAACATGCCATAGCCATCGGCAGGACTGGAAGATCCTGTTGGCAGCCAATGGCAAGCCGCATGCACTGATGGAGGTGGGGGTTACGATCCCCTCCTTAGTTTTCAAATGAGTTTGTCACCTGGTAGCTCCTAGGAATTTGAAATAGTTACTTTTGGCAAATATAGTTGGAAGTTTGTTCTATAACATTATAAAGTAATTAACAATAGTACACCCTCAATCATGCATAACAGGCACATGATTACGGAGAAACCAGTTCTGGTGAATGACCTCTAAGGAGCTCTTGGGATAAATGAATGTATCCGCCATATTTAGGATAAAACCCAGACCATGTTGCGCTTGTGTACACCAGGTTCCCCACACCAGATTCCCCACTACTGGGAATCAACAAGAACAATTCTAGACATATCCCCAGTGCCGATTGCAGTTTCCCATGGATAACAGAATTTGTTTCATAAAATAGACCCAAAAGGATGGTGAAAGGGCAATACTTACCATCAGAGCCCCCACCAAAAATGAAAGTAGCATTTTTGTGCGTCGCACAGTACCTGGGTAGTAAGGCTCAATTTCACCCGTTACAGGGTCCTACAAAATTAATGAATATCAAGTGAAACCACAGAAGATGCCCATATTATTCCAGCAATGAATTGCCTATTCCTGCTCTGAGTTCTTATGATGTCTCTTATGGAGAGACAACATAAGAACTGGGAGCGAGAGTAGGCAAAGTACTTAATATTCTACTTCCATAATTTAACCTTTCAGTTTTTGTAATATTGAACACCTAGATAAACACAAAAGAATCTTTTTTTCAAGGAGAGTATAGATGAGAAAATAATATGATCAGGCAGAGTCAACAAAGCTCTGTGAAAGGAACTAAACAGGTGCTTTGAGGAAGTAAAAAGGAAGGTGACTGAAGGATAATCTGTAGGTGTGATGTACTTGGGATTTCCTAAAGGTATTTGATAAAGTGCAACACTAAAAGTTATTAAACAAAATAAGGGAACATGGTGTAGGGGTAACATATTAATAAAGGATTAGTTCCCAGAGAGTAGGGATAAGTGGATAATTTGGGGATTTCAGGTTATCAAGCTGTGACTATTCGGAGTGCCACAGAGATTGGTGTTGGGCTTCAACTATTTACAATTTATACCAATGATTTGACAAAGCAACCCAAATATGTGTTAGCTAAATTTTCCAATGACACCAAGATAGGTAGGAAAGTTAAATTGTCAGTAGGGGTTAAGAATGTACCGCAAGAGATATAGGCATAATGTAGGAAAATGTGAACTTGTGACTGGAATAGAAAAGCAGTCTTTGAACTGAGAGGTACAGGGGGATCTGGGTGACCTGGTACATGAATCAAAAAGAGTTAGTACACAGGTAAAGCAAGTGATTAGGAAAGCAAATGGTATGTTGTTGTTTATTGCCAAGAAGAATAGAACTCAAAAATAAGGAAGTTTTACTGCAGCTTCACAGGGCCTTGGTGAGATCACATCTGGAATACAATGGACAGTTTTGGTCACCTTATTTAAAAAAAGATAATTGCAATAGAAGCAGTAAACAGAAGGCTCACTCGACTCATTCCCGGGATGAACATAAGAACTGGGAGCAGGAGTAGGCAATTCAGCCCCTCAAGATTGCTCTGCTATTCAATATCCAATCTCCTCTCTGCCTCAAGCTCCACTTTCCTGCCCATTCTCCATAACCCTTCCACCCATTACTAATTAGAAATCTGTCTATCGCTTCCTAAAATGTACTCAATGTCCCGCCATCCACCGCACTCTGGGGTAGTGAATTCCAGGTTCACGGACCTTTGACAGAAGTAATTTCTCCTTGTCTCGGTTTTAAATCTGGACCCCCCCAGCGTGGCCTCCGGACACTCCCAACTTACCAATTAGGGGGTCCCGAAGCCCCCCACATCCCACCTCCTGAGGGAAGGGCACCCCCAGCCCAATCCATGGCACGGAAGATGCCACGTGTCCACCTTAAAGTACAGTTTGGAACATTATTTCAGTGTGTTCTTGCATTGCCTGTGCCACTGAACTAGTCCCCCTGACCCCCACCCCAAAAGCCTCACCTGCCTTTTACTACCTACTTACTATTTAAATGCCAGGAGAAGATTTTTTGATTTCATTTATATTAGCTGCTATCCTATTTTCATCATCTCTTTGCCTGTCTTTTTCCCTCTTAATATTCACTGTGTTTATTGTATTTGGACTCGTGCTCAGACGAGAGTTTCATTACAGGGTGGCACCACCTGGAGGACCCCCCCCCCCGCCCGCCCAAAGAATTCCGGTACACCTGATCCACGTTCGTGGAAATTTTTTATCCAAGCTATTCTATGAGCCATTCTGTTAACCAACCTTTTATGTGGTACCTTGATAATGATTTCTTTTTTTTTTCCTTTTCGGAGTTACCAAGCCAGGGCTCAGAGTGTGGGTCAGGGGCGAACCCCTAATCCAGCTCCTCGCCTGCTCCAAAAAACTAATTCAAATTGAGTCGAATTCATGGTCCCCACAAGAGAGACATACCAGATCTGAACCAAAGGCTCAATCTACAGACACTTGATCTTAGCCAAAAGGCCAAGAAGCGATTGATAATGATTTCTAACTCTTTCAGAGGCAACATCCATTGCATTCCCTTCAACTTTGTTACTTCCTCAAAGCCTCAAAAAAAAATTTGATTAGTTATCATATTCTGGTTTTGCAAAAATCCATACCGGTTCTCAACTCCAATTTCTCCAAATGCTTGGCTCCCCCCACTCCCCATTATGGCTTCTGAACATCTCATTCCCCACGGATGTTAAACTAACCGGCCTATAGTTACTAGTACTGTCCTTACACCCCTTCTTAAATAAGGTGGCCACACATGCCACTGTCCAATCCTCTAGCACCTCAGCTGTATCCGGGGAAGATTATGGCAAGGCTCTCCATCCACTTCCTTTAGCACCCTGGATGCAAGCTATCTGGGCCAGACTCCTGTCCACTCTTAGTCAGCCTTAGTCATCCTGTCTAATCAATGTTCTCTGCATTCATTACTTCTCCCATATCCACTTATAATTAGTCAGCATCAAAGCATCAATCAGTAAGGTTTCTTCAGAGCAGTCATAATGGACTCTATGGTTTCTCTCTCCACATTTGCTGCCAGACCTGATGTGTTTTTCCAGAACGTTATGTTTTTATTTCAGTGTGTTCTTGCCTTGCCTGTGCCACTGAACTAGTCCCCCTGACCCCCACCCCAAAAAGCCTCACCTGCCTTTTACTACCTACTTTCTATTTAAATGCCAGGAGAAGATTTTTTGATTTACATTTATATTAGCTGCTATTGTATTTTCATCATGTCTTTGCCTGTCTTTTTCCCTCTTAATTTCCCCCGTGTTTATTGTATTTGGACTCGTGCTCAGACAAAAGTTTCATTACAGTCTCAATCTCCTTTGGTCGTTCAATGAGCCATGGCTTTGAATTCCCTGCCTTTCATCCTTGTTGGAATGTTCCTAACCTGTACTTTAACCATCTCCCCCCTTTCAGATCACCCATTGTTCCATTAGTGTTTTTATGGCCAATCTTTGATTTAAATGTTTTATCCTGGCAAGTCCTCCCATCCCATTGAAATTCCCCTTCTACCAGTTTCTTTCGATTGTTCCTCACATTGCTAATTAAACCCGATCAGGTCTTGCCCAAGTATTCCCCTACAAACATTTGGCCCAATTCAGAGATCCAGCGATGCCACCCCCTCCACCCCCACTCCTAATTGTGCCGAAAACACTGATCAAAGAGCTCTCCTGAACACATTGCAGAATTTTCACATCCCCATTCCCTTCATCATGCTCCAATATCAACAGGCATAAAATTAAGACCCTTACTGCACATTTGGATCAGAAATTTCTTCACCCAAAGAGTGGTGAGCCTGTGGAATTCATTATCACAGGAAGTAGTTGATGCTAAAACATTGAATATATTCAAGAGGTGGCTAGACATGGCACCTGGGGCGAATGGGATCAAAGGTTATGGGGAGAAAGCAGGATTAGGGTACTGAGTTTATGATCAGCCCTGATCGTGATAAATGGCAGAGAAGGCTCGAAGCGTCAAAAGGCCTCCTTCTGCTCCTATCTTCTATTTATCTATGTAAATGTTTAATGAGATCCATCATTTTTTCCAAAAAGTGACCATCATTTAGTACAATGCAGGAGCTTTTCTGCCCCAATTTGATAGGCTGGATAGCTGGAGGGGGTCGGATAATCCAAGTCCCAAAACGACATTTACATCAGCGGGATTTTGCACCACCAGGCAGAACCCTGGCTGTCTGGTAGTGGTGGGGAAGGCGGGAGGGGTATTATTTTCAGATCGGTGAGGGGCCAAGATGGTTAGCGGGCAGTCTCGATGGCATGAGAAGGCGGCAGCGCAGCTGACGGGTTACACAGCGCTTTTCTCGATGAGTTGACACAGTGAGAAACAAGTAGAAAATTCAAAACAAGTAGGTTATTATCCACCATTTGTTGCACCAGTATTAGAAATCACTCGGTTATTCAGTGTCACCTCTAAAAGCTATTATCCACATGGCAGGCAAGTAAAGCAAGATAATATAGACAATGTAGACAAGCACTATGTCTACATAGTACTAACATGCACTATGAATATAGCACTAGAATAAAACTAATATGCCTCCAGCAACTGCTAAATTCGCCCAATGAGATGTCGAAGAGTCCAAATAGATGTCATTAATTTTTAGCAATTTTTGTAATGGAGGTCGATAGGAAAAGGTCTATAGGAAAAGTTAGAGAAAAGCAAGTACACCAAGGAACATAAACAACTCTGACAAAGTCATCCAGACTCAAAACATTAGCTCTGTTCTCTCTCAACAGATGCTGTCAGACCTGCTGAGATTATCCAGGATTTTCTATTTGTGTTCCACCAAAAATCTGAGTTTTCCCTCAAGATCAAATTGATGGGACAGTGTCCATGATAGATGAGGTAATGGGGTAGGTTCTGGCAACAACAACAAAAAAACTGGCAAAAAACAGGTATTTTGCTGGGGTTTAGACTCTTTTGAGATGGAAGGGGGCAGAGGTGAGGGGCAATAATGAAAGAATGAAAGAAAGACGACCCACAATATACATTGACCCACAATATACATTGTTCATCGCTGGGCCATTCTTCAATAACTGCATTGTTACAAATACTTCAGAAATTAGACCCTTCTATTCAACAGTTTAGGTTAGTAATTTTGGCAGAAAATGTTCAAAGCTTGGAAGACCCACAATCTCTTTAACAACCTAGAAGTACAGGGCAGGTGTGGATACATACATACAATTACAGCAACAGTCCAAGAACGTGCCATATGCCACCTTCTAAAGGCAGTTAATGCGGACATTGCCAAGGGCACACACGCTCCAGGGACTAATAGGCAAACAATGAAACCAATGATCAGAGAAAGCAAGCTGAATGCTGCTGGCAGGAGGTGATAATGGGCAGTGATTTAAAAATAAAAAGCATGTAAAAACTAAGGACATAGACTCAACAAAAGGGAGGGATTTAGATTGGTTTTGGAACCAGATGTAGACAACGAACCAAGCCAAAATTTATAAACTCCCCCAGAAATATTTTCCCATGGTATTATGCTTATTATCTTCATAAGAAGAAGAATTTGTCACAACTGTGTCAAAAACCTCCAGCAATATCTCTACCACTAAACTCTATTTTCTCCTCCTTTTACAATGTTCTGCACATCAGCAGAGAAGAATTAGTACTAACTGTTAGGAAAACAGAGGTTTGTTGCAAGGAATTTATATTTGTATTGGTAAACATTAGAAATATTAAGTGGATTTAATGTTCTGTGCCTGGAAGGGTAAAACCTGTACAGGGTGTTTGCATGTGTGGGGGTCTAAATTCCAACTGAGGCTGTATTGTGCACATTTGGGTCTGAAAGAAAAGCGAGTCCACACGGAGTTCAGTGAAATCAAAGATTTATTTTTGGAGCTTTATCTACACGATATGCAAAAGTGCCCATCCAAGTGAGTGCCGGCCGGATTCTATACCGGAAGCTCTTCAGCTGCCCTGCCCCTTCAACCTGGGGGGGGGGGGGGGGGGGGGGGGCATATTCCCCTAAGGATTCTGGGAAGACCAGATTCCCGACGCGGTTGGTGAGATAGTTACGGCTTGGTCGTTGCTGAGCGACAGGAGGCCACTTTCCAGAGGGAAGGGTTTTCCTTTGCTCTTAGATTTAACTGGAAGTCAGATACAAACAGGAACCTTGGCGGAAATTTTACCACCCAGACTGTATCCGTGAATTTCAGGTACAGTGTTTCACAGCGCCTAAAGTTTTCCCTAACCTACTCCACCAACTTTATCAGGTTCTACTTGTGTATCGTCACCCCCCCCACCACCTGAATCCCCAAATACCTGAACCAGTCCCTGGCAACCCTAAATGGCAACGCCCCAAGATTGACTGCCCAATCCGCCTCATTCACCTCTTTCTGACAGTCAACTTATAGCCCGAGAAGTCCCCAACCTCTCTAGTATGTCCATAATTCTCCCCATATTTGTCAATGGGTCCGACGCAAACAGCAGCAGGTCATCTGCGTACAGCCACACCTGGTGTTTTCTACTCCTCCTCACAAGCCCCTGCCATCCTACCGACCCAATAAGGGTCATCACGAAGGTCTCTATCGCCAGCAGACACCCCTGCCTCATTAACACAGGGCTAAATCGCTGGCTTTGAAAGCAGACCAAGGCAGGCCAGCAGCACGGTTCGACTCCCGTAACAGCCTCCCGAACAGGCGCCAGAATGTGGCGACTAGGGCTTTTCACAGTAACTTCATTTGAAGCCTACTTGTGACAATAAGCGGTTTTCATTTAATTTCATTCCCCCGTGCAACCCAAAGCTCCATTAACTCATCTAGTTTGTCTGTACCGTGGCTGGTTTAGCTCAGTGGTCTAGACAGATGGTTTGTGATGCAGAACAAGGCCAGCAGCGTGGGTTCAATTCCTGTACCAGATGAGAATTCTGAATTCTCCTGTGTACCCGAACAGGCGTCGGAATGTGGCGACTAGGGGCTTTTCACAGTAACTGCATTGCAGTGTTAATGTAAGTCTACTTTTGACAATAAAAAGATGACATACAACAGACGCACCCACAACTTCGGCCCAAACCCAAACCTTCCCAGAATCTGAAACAGGTAGCACCACACCACCCAGTCGAAAGCCTTCTCCGAGTCCATAGAGACCACTACTCTGGTACCTGTGCCTTCAACAGGGTCATGATCACGTTTAATATGTTATTGGAAAGCTGCCTGCCCTTTACAAAACTAGTTTGGTCCTCTGCAACCACGCCCCTGGATCGCATCATTCTACCCTCGCCACCACCAACTTGACCAACACTTTCACCATCGTGTTTAACAGTGATATGGGCCTACATGACAACAGATCCTACCCCTTCTTCAGGATTAATGTGATCGATACCTATGTCAGTGTTTGTGGTAGCTCCCGCTTGCAAGCACCTTGCTAAACAGCCCCAGTAAACATGGTGCCAACTCAGTGTGAACTCAGGTAGGGCACAGCATGGTAGCACAGTGGTTAGCACTATTGGGCGCACGGTGGCTAGCACCATTGCTTCAGTGCCAGGGACCCAGGTTCGATTCCCGGATTGGTCACCATCTGTGCGGAGTCTGCACGTTCTCCCCATGTCTGCGTGGGTTTCCTCCCAGTGCTCCTGTTTCCTCCCACAAGTCCCGAAAGATGTGCTGTTAGGTGAATTAGGCATTCTGAATTCTCCCTCTGTGTACCCGAACAGGCGCCGGAGTGTGGATACTAGGAGCAATTCATAGTAACTTCATTGCAGTGCTAATGTATACCTACTGGTGTAAATAATAAAGATTATTAGTTAACCAAGTTCATCCCGTTTATGCTATCCATCACCTCTCAGCCCTAGCGGTTCCTCCAGCGCCTACCTTCTCTCCTCATCCAGCCCAAACTGCCCCATATCCCCTTCCTTACCACCTGGCCCGGCCCTATATAACGTTTTATGATACTCCCCGAATGCCTTGTCAATCTTCCCCAGCTCCGACACTACATCCCCACTTCCCTGTCCGCACTCTGAATTTCCCTGGACGCACTCTGAATTTCCCTGGACGCAACCTCATCCATAGCTGAAGGGCTAGCATATGGCTCGCCGTCTATCAATATTCATACTTGCCCTCCCTAGCTGCCCCATTGCCATTCCCGTCGACAGCCTATCGAACTACCCCTGTAACTCTTTCTCTCCGCCAACACTTCGGTATAAAACCGCTTTGGCCTTGTTGAACCCGACACGTCTTTTGGCTAGCTCCGCTCCAATGTCTTGATAGAATCGGACGCTGTTCACCTCCCATTCATAGTTCCGCTTATCCCTGGTCCTGTACCCCTCCTTTTCCCAGTTCCGCTTCTCCCTGGCCCTGCGCAAGATCTTCTCCTTCTCCACAACTTATGGAGCCTCATAATCACCACCTGTGGTAACTCACCCGCTCTAGGCTTCTGCCTTAGGGACCTGTGCACCCAATCCACCTCCCAAGCATTGTCCAGCACCCCCTCCACCACCATCCCGCCAGCATCCTGGAGACATATCGCATGGCACTCATGCCTTCCAAACCCTCAGGCAAGCCAACGGTACGCAGGTTCTGCCTTCTGGATCTATTCTTCTGCTCCTCTACCTTTGCCCTTAGCGACTTGCAAAGGTCCTCCAGGAGATCCCGATGATAGGACATCACCATCTCCATCTCGCGGATCTGTGACCCTGTGCTTCCAAACACTTTCGACTCTCTCCATCAATCCTTTCTGAGGTGCTACCGCTCCCTCGGTGACCAATCCTCATGCATCATCTCTAATAAATGCCATCAACTGCTCCATCTGGGGTTTTCCAACTTGCGACAACCATTCTCCCTCTTCCCAATTGCGGCTGCACCACAGGTCTCCTCCAGTTCCTTGGCCAGGTCTGGTAACCAACAGACATACACCTTCAGCTACATTTTCCTGTCAAAATTACCCCACTTTGGGGTAATATCAGCTCAAACCAATGCCTTTGAGCCGGAAGCTGCCCTGCGACTACTCACTCCATGGCCGCCACTGAAACTCCCCCTGGGTAACAGGTATATATAACAAACATGGGTACCAAAATGAATATTGAAGGGAAGGTATTATATTCTATAAATCCATTTATAGCCGTGACTTCATTACTGATGAACATTTGCCTTCTGTGTGTTGGAGGGACCTATAAAAAGGGACAGCCACCTTACTTTGTATTCCAATTGCATGCACCAGGTTCATCGTTCATGACTCCAGGTTCTCGTGCAAAAAGAGCTATGTTGACTTTTTGACAGTGACTTTTGAAAGCCTTTCCACCCAACACCATAAATCCATCCCATGTTGGTCCGTTATTGCACAAAAGGCCAAGTTACCCTTTCATTTTACACGATGTTGTAAACAGCGACAGAATTTGGAGAAAGACCATTCCACCTTCGTTGGCAGCATCTGTTGATTACAGAAATCCTCTAAGCAGTACAAAACTATAATCCTGATTCTGTGCATCAGGCCCACTATGATTAGCACAATATTCAAAGCTGTAAGTAGAACAATAGATTCTCAGGTGGATATGTCAATACAATATTGCCGGGGTAGGAATGGGGGGGGGAGAGGGGGGGGGGGGGGGGGGGGAAAGAGAAAGTAACGTACAACAAAAAAAAATTTGGTTCCTCGATTGGCCCTCACAGATACCATAAATTGGTGGATAAGGAAGCAACCTTGTTTCATTCCTCTCCAGAGAGGAATTAGGTCAGTTTCCACTACTCATGAGGACAAACATGGTCATTTCACCACATTTTTAAAAAAAATCATTGTTGCTTAGATGATCCTAAAAAGAAAAGTCAGGTTAATTTTGATGTATACCATGCCACACATTGTAATACTACCCATGCTCCTAGGAAAAGCAAGTACAAGCAGTGCTTTTTTCCCCCCTGAATTTCTTAAATGGAAGGTCTCCAAAAATTAACACATCAAGGCAATGGCCACTTTTTCAGAATTGGAAGGTAGGTGCACTATGACAGCATTATTTCAGCAAGGTGTTGTTGTGAAGAGAACCTTCAATTTAAAGAATTAGAATGAGGATTACAGATAAGAAGCCATCTTATTGTCTACACTACAGTTACATGGCTTTGTACTCACTGTTGCATGCTGAAACATTTTTAACATCTTTATTAGCAATACGTAAAGCTGAAATAAAAGATCGTTAAGCTTTGTTTTTTAAAAATCAATGAATAATCAGAGCTGCCAACCTTTCCCAACAGAAATCAGTATTCCAGGTACCAAAAATCAGTATTTTGGCAGTAAAAATCGGTATTTTCATTTCAAAGAAAAAATGTCCACCAATCTGAAGTAGAAATCTAAAACACGAATGGAAAATGCAAATCTAACGCTGTTACATGGATAAACAATCATGAGTGGGTGTTTTCAAATTAAGTTTCAAACATTTAGTAAATCCAATAATGAAAAATTCTATAATACTGTACAGAAAACAATGCAGCAGGGTTTAAATTACCCATCTTGTGTTTTTTAATTATTAAGGATGGAATCTGGATTCCCAGAGAGCACAGTAGAACCAAAGGCAACTACCAAACATTTTAAAATTCCTTCATATCACACCACTCAATTTACAATGCTGGACAGGCCTTCGATGATGTAGATGATCTACACATGTGATTGTGTACTGTAGACGACCCTCTGTCATTTTTTAATCCCAATCTGCACCTCGGTGCAGGACCACGCGAAGGATCACATGACACGCATGCGCTGTATAGTGTGTTGGGTGGGGATGAGGGGGAGGGGGGCCTCTGCGCGGGCCTGTGTTGCTAAGGAAACCAATCAAAGCATTTTGGGAGGAATGCATTCGCTGCGGCTTGCCAATCAGCTCAGCTCCCCTGCCCCCCCCCCCCCCCCCACTACGACAAAAAGCCAGCCAGCCCTTTACAGGGAACTGCCTCTTAATATTTTCAACTCCTCGCTTAAATGCTCTCCTTCAGTGCGGTGTCAGGTTGGATTTGACAGAGGGCTGCAGTGGATTGCATATTTCAACGCGAGAAATTGTATTGCTGTATTCAAGCAGGTTTTCCATGCCAGTTAGCAGCGCTGAATAATGTCTAGGTCAGTAAGCAATAAGTGCCAATTTCATAAAATCCAGTATTCATGCAAATAGATTTAGAATGATGCCCTTAGTTTCCTGCTCAATTGAGCGACTTCTGAGAGGAGGATTAAAACAGACCCTATAGGTTACAGAATTTCCTCTTACTAGGCTAGTGGAGTCACCCATTAAATGACTCAGTTAATAGGAGAAAAGCCCCTTAATGCATACAGATTTGTACATGTCCCACTTAAGTACAGATGTGGCCATTAGATAAGTTGCCTTCTAGTCAGGTGGGGCAACCTCAAATTCTGCCAAGTTGATTTAGGACGCATGGTGCGCTGGGGGCTAACACTGCAAGATTTCAAAGTGGCTTTTAGTGTTTTTAACATATTTCACCTGTCCATATCAGGTAGAATAGCCAGACTGCTGCTGGGTATACAAGACAGGTTTGGGAATTCTATAAATCAGGTACATGAACCTCTTCAGACCAACACAACAGAACCATTTTGATCATGGTCTCCATTTTAATTATATTGCAGTGCTGTGGGAGATCAATGACTTTCTACTGCAAACACAAGTGGCTTAATCTGAAGCCATATATTGCCTCACCATGCATTCTGCACATCTTTGTAGGGTCAAATCATTAAGGCAAGGCAGATGAATCCCAAAACTTCCAACTTCCCTTTGGTTTAATTTTATTTTCAGCCAAATTTAAATGATTGATTACAGTTGGACCAGGTTCCATCTTGCAGACTTTTCACAGATGAAATAACCATGGTTGAGAGTCATAGCCTTGGTCCAAGTAACATCCTAACCCAGTTTATCTTGATAATAAATTAAGTGATGTGATTGCAGTTTACCTACATAATAGATTGTGGAATTCTTCTGTATCCTAAAGGAAATCCTCCGTTTTTATGGACCATTTCCACTTCTGGGAAGTTTTACATAGGGGGGTAAATTTACCAATTTTGTACTTTTGATTAGGAAACTACGCACAAGGTGAGCATAGCTCAGAGAAATCAGCAGTATTGTTAAACTGTGTGTTTCTGGAAGGTATTAATTATGAAAAAGCACAAATTAATGTAAGCTTAAAATTCCACTTTCCCATATTCATAATGTATCTCCATCGGTGTTGGAAAGCATCTGTAATGAAGAATCTATAGGCCAATTTTAATTAGAAACATGATCATAAATTTATTATATTCTACCTATCCTCTAACTGGGATTAACAGATCTACTGAAATCCAAACAAACAATGGTTCTTTTAAATGGTGAATAAAATCCAAATCTCTGCCCCCAAATTATATTTCTCCACTTCATTGAAAGTTAGTTACAGAATGTACTAATACTTGAACAATTAATACTCTAGCAATTAATCGGATTAAGAATTTATAAGAAACAGCAAAAATATGTACCTTTTTGACACTTGTTCCATAAAACTCAGGTCTGGCTGGCTCATCATTTTCAAAGTTTTCAACATCCCATTCGTAAACCAGTTTTGCATTTACTCTTTTCCACATTTCCACAAATATTGTTCCTGAAGACAATGCATACTTTTATTCAGTACAATTGACCTTGCAAGACTTGTCCTCTTCCAATTTGATCACAACAAGAGCAGAATGGCCAAATTAAAACTATAGAGCAGATTCTGTCTGAGGTGAGAAAAGCAGTGTGCAGGTTTCTCGCCAGACTTTATAGTGCACTTTGGCGGGACCCGATAGAGCCGGCAATGCCAATTCCACAGATATCAGGGCACCATCGTTAAAGGGCGCTCCGATCTGTGGTAGATCGGACCCACAGATGCATCAGGGGCCCGGGGCCCAACATCTCCTCCGCCTCTCCTCCTTCCCCCCCACCCCCCCAAAACCCTTCCAAGAGGCCCCGCAGCAGCACTGCCATCCTGGCACTGCAAGGTCCCTCTACCCCTAGGGGCTTTATTTAGCTTGGCGCCCCTGGGGGTTCCCCTCAAACTGCTTTAGGTTTTTGAAGGCCTGTCCTGTCAGTGAGGTATGAATATTCAGTGTGGAGGGAACCGTATTGCGGGGAAACCCTATAATGACATTAAATGCAATTAAATTTATTGAATCTCGTTACGTCACGAGTCGTGGAAAGTCAAGAAACGAGATCTCTTCGGTGAGAATCTGGTTTCCAGATTCTTGTGAGATTTTAGGTCCGCATTGCCATTTATGCTGATGGCTAACGTGGGTTCAAATAGCATCTCTTTCTCTCCCCCCCCCGCCCCCCCCCCCATATTCTATATATTTATGCTGATGGCTAACGTGGGTTCAAATAGCATCTCTTTCTCTCTCCCCCCCCCCATATTCTATATCTTCAACACAGTTTTTGTAGGTTCACAGTTTTCTTCCTCAACCCTATTCTTTTATTCGCCTCAATTCCCTGGAAGCAGGGATTCATGCTGGGGTATCATTCCCCTTGTACATCTTTAACTGTCCAAGCAGGCATGCTGAATCCAAGCAGGCATGCTGAATCCAAGCAGGCATGCTGAATCCAAGCAGGCATGCTGAATCCAAGCAGGCATGCTGAATCCAAGCAGGCATGCTGAATCCAAGGTGGGGTACCATTCCCCTTGTACATCTTTGTCTGTCCAACCAGGCATGCGGAATCCAAGCAGTAACTGCTAGAAGATTATTTGGAGGTAAAGAGGACATCACAGTGGAGTTCAATCCTGGTCTTGCCCAGAAATATGTACTTTCCAAACTTCCCCTTACTCTACTAAGGAAACATCGAATATTTGGGGTATGACCCACATTTCTCAAGATGCTGACAAGCTTGCTGAGAATTCCCAATATTCTCAGTTTTCAATGATTTATCCTAGTCGCCCTGCTGCTGACATCATTGCTTGAATTCACTCACGCAGTTTAGTCCAAAGACCATCCTGATCAGCTAATTCAAATTATATTATTAGAAATCCAGACTATGAGCTGGAATTCTCCGACCATTTGCTGGCAGCCGGATTCTCTGGTCCTGCATACACACGTTTATTTTGTTTAAATTAAAAATAATGCAGAAGAATTTTAAGTCTTTACATTATTTGCCATAGTGCCCAGTGCAAAAATAATTGTTTTGAAGACTCTAGTAATTTTAGATGTGATGTGGAGATGCCGGCGTTGGACTGGGGTGAGCACAGTACGCAGTCTTACAACACCAGGTTAAAGTCCAACAGGTTTGTTTCGAATCACTAGCTTTCGGAGCACTGCTCCTTCCTCCGGCGAATGTTCCTTCACCTGAGGAAGGCGCAGTGTTCCGAAAGCTAGTGATTAGAAACAAACCTGTTGGACTTTAACCTGGTGTTGTAAGACTTCTTACTAGTATTTTAGATACATCATGTTCATTTTATCAGTCGAATAAAGTATGAATCATATAATTCAAGTCATTCCTTTAGGAAAAACAAAGTTTGGATCGGTGTTCATATTTCCCAGTTTTAACTGGTGTTTCACTTCAAGATATACATGATCAGTATTCTTATTACCCAGTTTTAACTGAAGACCTCAATATGGACTTGTATTTCACTGGTTAGACTGATCAATATACCTCGAGTCACCCAGAGTGAATTGATTGGCCGTCACAGGAGGATCATAGAATAAGGCCATTTGGCCTGCCAACTCAGCGAGCAATTTAACTGGTTCACCTCATCCACTGGCTCTCTTAAATTACCACTAGTTGAGCAGAACCATAAACTGGAGATTTCATTTGCAAGTAATTAATGGTGCAAATATTATCGCTAGAGATATTCCATAATAGCAAGTGATTACCACTGACAAATTCCTTACCCCACAAACAAATAACGAGACCAAACCATGGTGTAGCAACATTATCAAAGGACGATTGGATTACAGTAAATAAATCATCTGATGAAATCCTGTGACAAAAACAGAATGAGAATAACTGCAAATTAACAATGAAATTGATAATATTGGTTCAGAATATAAACTGATAAGAATGATTTAATTGGATCATTTTTGGATACATGGTAACAAGAAACTTGGAGGAGCCCCAAGTCTAATTTCAAATTGGTTTGAATTTGATCTTTCTGGATTACAGAATAAAAACTAAAATTTGCACTGGTATCAAAATATATGTGCATGCAACACATCCAGACACATGGAAAAATCCAAAACATCCATACAGGACATCCTCACTGTCCATAACATTATGTGGCTTGATACAAGATTTTAAAAAACAGGAACACTTAAAATTTAAATAAAATGTGGGGGGAAAAGATACAATACTGCCCATTTCAGTTAGGAAAACAACCCAAAATATTTTATTAAGAAGGGATGAATAACTGGAATTGAACAAAGAGGTTATATCGTCAAAGACATTGGCCAGGATTCTCCCTTCTGGGTATCCTGGCCAAAAAGTCCCCACGCCGGCAGGAAAACCAGCATCAACAGCTCCCGAAAGGAAGGAATTCTCCGAACTTTCGGGGGCTAGGTGGACGCAGGAGGGGTTGGCGCTGCTCCAGCCAGCACCGAAGGGACGGCGCGAGTTCGCACATGTGAGGAACAGCTGGCGTGAACTCACGCGTGCACGGACCGGCCGGCGTATTTCCGCGGATGTTCAAAATCATGCAAAATAACACAAAAGGTCAGTGACTGAAAAGATGCAGACAAGAATAGATGAGGAAACATTTTTCTACACTGCGAGCTAAGGTGATCGAGAATGCACTGCCCAAAAAGTGTGGTAGAAGCCGCATTTAAAACAGAATTGGATAAGGATAAATATTTAAAGGGAAAATTAATCTGGGGAAGCTACAATCCAAGATTATATGCATGCCAAAGAGCCAAGTAATCCTACAATCGACAGTTCAGATCAAAGCTCGACTGTCCTGCCATATCCAGTCATGAATAGCGGTGGACAATTAAACAATTAATTTGAGGGGCTGGTTTAGCTCACTGGGCTAAATCACTGGCTTTTAAAGCAGACCAAGGCAGGCCAGCAGTACGGTTCAATTCCCATACCAGCCTCCCCGAACAGGTGCCGGAATGTGGCGACTAGGGGCTTTTCACAGTAACTTCATTGAAGCCTACTCGTGACAATAAGCGATTTTCATTTCAAGTAACTGGAGGTGGCAGCTCCACAAATATCCCATCAATGATGGGGGAAGCCCTACACTTCAGTGCACGAGATAAGGCTGAAGCAGGTGCAATATCAGCCAGAATTGCTAAGATGAACCATCTCGCCCTCCTCCCGAGATCTTCAGCATAGGTGCCAGTCTTCAGCCAATTCAATTCACTCTGCTGATAACAAGGAAACAGCAGAAGCCACTGGAATCTAAAAAGGCTATGGACCCTGACAACATCCCAGTTGTAGTCTTGGTAACCAGAACTAGCTGCATCCCTAACCCAGCTGTTCTAGTACAGCTCCAATTGCATCTTACTCAGCAATGTGGAAAATTGGCCAGGTAGGCCTTGCATACAAGACACAGGGCAAACAAGACAAATCCAATCCTGCCAATGACACCCATCAATCTATTCTTTAAAAAAATAAATTTTTTATTAAAGTTTTCACAAAATATCAACAACTAAATGTAAAAGGAACCCAATAGAATTGAATAAAAAACAAAACAACCCAGTGCCCCCCTCCCCCCTATACATAAATAATAAATTATCACCCGCCGAAACACATGGCAAACATAACAAATATATACACCCCCTCAGATCCCCCAGTATAGACAAACAAAAATAAAATAGAACCCATCCCCGCCCCCCTCCCCCACCGGGTTGTGTTGCTCTTATTAGTCTTAGTTTTATTAGCTCTGATTATGTCAGCTTTGCTCACGAGTCGCCAGGTATCTTTCGGATACCGCTACATGGTCCAAGCTCGAGTAATGATTTTTTTTTTTTTATTTAAGTTTTTTCACACAATTTTTCTCCCTTACAAACAATAACGCACCCCCGTAACAAAAGAGAAATCGCGCAAAGATATATACATGGCAAAATGATACATTTACACAGCTTTGTACACTGGCCCTCACCCGTACGTGCCAGTTTCCCCAACCCTTCATGTTATCTCTTGCTCATCCACCCTCCCAGGCAGTCCCCCCTCTCCCAGGACGTCTCCCCCCTTCCCCCCCCCCCCCCAAAAGGTTGCTGCTGCTGCTGACCGACCTTCCTCTAACACTCCGCGAGATAGTCTAGGAACGGTTGCCACCGCCTGTAAAACCCCTGTTCAGACCCTCTCAAGGCGAACTCAATCTTCTCCAACTTTATGAACCCAGCCATATCATTTATCCAGGCCTCCAGGCTGGGGGGCTTCGCCTCCTTCCACATTAGCAAGATCCTGCGCCGGGCTACTAGGGACGCAAAGGCCAGAATGCCGGCCTCTTTCGCCTCCTGCACTCCCGGTTTGTCCACTACTCCAAATATTGCTAGCCCCCAGCTTGGCTTGACCCGGACTTTCACCACCTGAGATATTGCTCCCGCCACTCCTCTCCAGAAACCCTCCAGTGCCGGGCATGACCAAGACATATGGACATGGTTCGCCGGGCTCCCTGAGCACCTTCCACATCTGTCCTCTACCCCAAAGAACCTGGTCAACCTCGCCCCCGTCAAGTGCGCTCTGTGGACCACCTTAAATTGTATCAGGCTGAGCCTGGCACACGAGGAGGAGGAATTAACCCTACCTAGGGCATCAGCCCACAGACCTTCCTCGATCTCCTCCCCCAGCTCCTCCTCCCATTTACCCTTCAACTCTTCTACCAGCGCTTCCCCCTCTTCTTTCAACTCCTGGTGTATTTCCGACACCTTGCCCTCCCCGACCCATACACCCGAGATCACCCTATCTTGAACTTCTTGTGTCGGGAGCAACGGGAATTCCCTCACCTGTCGCCTCACAAAAGCCCTCACCTGCATATATCTAAAGGCATTTCCCGGGGGTAACACAAACTTCTCCTCCAGTGCCCCTAGGCTCGCAAACGTCCCGTCGATGAACAGGTCCCCCGTTCTTCCAATCCCCGCCCGATGCCAGCTCTGGAACCCCCCCGTCCATCTTCGCCGGGACAAACCGGTGGTTACCCCTGATCGGGGACCACACCGATGCTCCCATTGCACCCCGGTGCCGTCTCCACTGGCCCCAGATCCTTAGCGTTGCGGCCACCACCGGGCTCGTGGTATACTTTGTCGGCGAGAGCGGCAGTGGTGCCATCACCAACGCCCCCAGGCTCGTTCTTTTACAGGACGCCATCTCCATCCTCTTCCATGCCGCCCCCTCTCCCTCCATAACCCACTTGCGGATCATCGCCACATTTGCTGCCCAGTACTAGCTCCCCAGGTTTGGCAGCGCCAACCCTCCTCGGTCCCTACTGCGTTCCAGGAACCCTCTCCTTACTCTTGGGGTCTTATTCGCCCACACAAACCCCATAATACTCTTGCCTACTCTCTTAAAAAAGGCCTTAGTGATCACGATGGGAAGGCACTGAAACACAAACAGAAACCTCGGAAGGACCACCATTTTGACCGACTGCACTCTACCCGCCAGAGAGAGCGGTAACATGTCCCATCTTTTGAAATCCTCCTCCATTTGCTCCACCAACCTCGTCAGATTCAGTTAATGTAGGGTCCCCCAACTCCTGGCTATCTGGATCACCAGATACCGAAAGCTCCCCTCCACCCTCCTCAGCGGTAGGTCCCCTATCCCTATTTCTTGGTTCCCCCACCTGTAATACAAAGAGCTCACTCTTCCCTACATTGAGCTTATAGCCCGAAAACTCCCCAAACTCCCTTAGAGTCTGCATGACCTCCACCATCCCCTCCATTGGATCCGCCATGTACAGCAACAGGTCATCCGCATATAGCGACACCCGATGCTATTCTCCCCCTCGGACCACCCCCTTCCATTTATTAGACTCCCTCAATGACATGGCCAATGGTTCGATCGCCAATGCGAACAAAAGGGGGGACAGGGGGCACCCCTGCCTCGTCCCTCGGTACAGTCGAAAGTACTCCGACCTCCGCCGGTTCGTCACTACACTTGCCATCGGGGCTCTGTAAAGGAGCTTAACCTAATTGATAAACCCTATCCCGAACCTGCGCAGCACCTCCCAGAGGTACTCCCACTCTACTCGGTCAAAGGCCTTCTCCGCGTCCATAGCTACCACTATCGCCGCCTTTCCCTCCTCCGATGGCATCATTATCACGTTTAAGAGCCGCCGCACATTGGTGTTTAATGGCCTGCCCTTTACAAATCCCGTCTGGTCCTCGTGGATTACCCCCAGGACACAGTCCTCGATCCTCGTGGCCAGCACTTTTGCCAGCAACTTTGCATCCACATTGAGGAGCGAGATCGGCCTGTACGATCCACATTGCAGTGGGTCCTTGTCCCGCTTTAGGATCAAAGAAATTGTCGCTTCCGACATGGTCGGGGGCAGGGTCCCCTCCTCTCTTGCCTCATTAAAGGTCCTCACCAGTAGCGGGGCCAACAGGTCCGCGTACTTCCTGTAGAACTCCACCGGGAATCCGTCCGGTCCCGGGGCCTTCCCCACCTGCATGCTCCCCAAACCCTTGCTCAGCTCCTCCAACCCAATTGGTGCCCCCAAACCAGCCACCACTTGCTCCTCCACCCTCGGGAATCTCAGCTGATCTAGCAATCGCCTCATCGCCTCTTCCCCCGCTGGGGGCTGGGATCTGTACAGCTCTTCATAAAAGGCCTTGAATACCTCGTTTATTTTCGTCGCACTCCGAACCGTGGCTCCCCTTCCATCTTTGACTCCCCCTATTTCCCTCGCTGCCATCCTCTTACGGAGCTGGTGTGCCAGCATCCGACTAGCCTTTTCCCCATACTCTTAGGTCGCCCCCTGCGCTTTCCTCCACTGTGCCTCCGCCTTCCCTGTGGACAACAGGTCAAACTCCGTCTGGAGCCGTCGTCTTTCCCCAAGTTATCTTTCCTCCGGGGCCTCTGCGTATCTCCTGTCCACTCTCAAAATCTCCCCCACTAACCTCTCCCTTTCCATACCCTCTGTCTTCTCCCTAGGAGCCCTAATGGAAATTAGCTCTCCCCTGATCACTGCCTTCAACGCCTCCCATACCACCCCCACCTCCCCGTTGTCGTTGGCCTCCAAGTACCTTTCGATACACCCTCCCCCCCCCCCCCACCTTCCCACACACCACCTCGTCCGCCAGCAGTCCCACATCCAGCCACCACAACGGGCGTTGGTCCCTCTCCTCTCCCAGCTCCAGTTCCACCCAGTGTGGGGCATGGTCCGAAACGGCTATAGCCGAATACTCAGTCCCCTCAGTCATACTCGGGATGAGCGCCCTACCCAGAACAAAGAAATCTATCCGGGAGTAGGCTTTGTGTACATGGGAGAAGAAAGAAAATTCCCTGGCCTGCGGCCTTGCAAACCGCCATGGGTCCACTCCACCCATCTGATCCATAAACCCCCTAAGTACCTTGGCCGCCACCGGCCTCTTTCCAGTCCTTGATTTGGAGCGGTCTAGTGCTGGATTCAACACTGTATTAAAGTCCCCTCCCATTATCAGGCCTCCTATCTCCAGGTCCGGAATGCGCCCCAACATGCGCTTCATGAATCCTGCATCATCCCAGTTCGGGGCGTATACGTTTACCAACACCACCCACATCCCTTGCAGCCTACCGCTCACCATTACATATCGCCCTCCATTGTCCACTACAATAGTCTTGGCCTCAAATGACACCCGCTTTCCCACCAATATTGCCACCCCTCTATTCTTCGCGTCCAGTCCCGAGTGGAATACCTGTCCTACCCATCTCTTTCTTAGCCTGACCTGGTCCGCCACCTTCAGGTGCGCATCTTGGAGCATGGCCACGTCCGCCTTCAGTCCCTTTAAGTGCGCGAACACCCGAGCCCTCTTCACCGGCCTATTCAGGCCCCTCACATTCCACGTTATCAGCCGGATTGGAGGGGCTCTCACCCCTCCCCCCCACGACCCGCCGACTAGCCATCTCCTGGGCCAGTCCCGTGTCCACGCCTCCCTCACCCTCCAGACCCCCAGAGGGGGGATCCCCGTCCCGACCACCTCTTCTGTGTCCCATTCCCTTTCGGCCAGTGCAGCAGTAACCCTTTTCCCCCCCCCCCCCTCCCCCCGCTAGACCCGTCTAGCTTTTTTGCTCTCCCCCCCCCCCCCCCCCCATGTCACTCCCGTAAGTCAGCTGACCCCGGCTTCCCCCGCTGTCCCATTGACCACCCCGCGTGAGAGTCTCCCAATCCATATGCATTCCTTCGTTCCCCTTCCCGCCTTTCTTCCCCCGCGCTTTCCAAAGCCCGCTCCGCCCCCTCTGGCGCAGCTCCTGTCGCGGCCTGGTCTCTCTCCCCCAGCCTATGTAACATTTCCTGCACGTGATTGACCCCCTATATACAACAACCATCACACATCAAACCTCAAACATCCCCCTACCCTCACAAACCCGCAGTTAGAATCCAACTTTAGGCTTGTACAAAGGTCCACGCCTCTTCAGGCGTTTCAAAGTAATAGTCTTGGCCCTTGTATGTGACCCACAGCCGTGCTGGCTGCAGCATTCAGAATTTCACTTCTTTCCGGTACAACGCCGCTTTGGCCCGGTTGAAACCCGCTCTCCGCTTTGCAACCTCCGTGCTCCAGTCCGTGTATATTCGGATCTCTGCATTGTCCCACTTACTGCTCCGCTCCTTCTTGGCCCATCTCAGGACCCGCTCTCTGTCCGTGAACCGGTGGAACCTCACCACCATGGCCCTTGGCGGCTCATTTGCCTGGGGCTTCTTCGCCAGCACCCGATGTACCCCGTCCAACTCCAGCCGGCCTTGAAGGAGCCTCGTGCCCATCATCGCCTCGAGCATCGTGCTCGCGTATACCCCGGCATCAGCCCCCTCTGCTCCTTCAGGGAGACCCAGGATTCGCAGATTCTTTCTCCTCGACCTGTTCTCCAGGTCTTCGAGTCTTCCCGCCCACCTCGTGTAGCGCCTCGTTCTGCTCCACTCTCACCGCCAGGCCCACGAGCTCGTCCTCGTTCTGACTGACTCTTTTCTGTACCTCCTGGATCTTAGCTTCGTGGACCTTCTGGGTGATCCAGAGTCCTTCAATTGCCGAAAGCATAGGCGCCAACATCTCTTTGCGCATCTCCTCGCGCTGCTCCTCGAAGCAGCGCTTGATGAACTCCTGCAGCTCCCCTTTGTCCCTAGCCGCCGCCATTTTGTTTTCTTTCCCCGTTGCTCCAGTGCCGCTCCTTTGGCCGTTACACTTCTGGTCCATTTAAAAAGTCTATGGAAACTCCTGAAAAAGGTCAGAGAGTCAGTTCTAGACAGGAGCTGCCGAATGCACGACCTACTCCTCCATGGCCGCCACCGGAAGCCTCGTCCCCGCCTCTTCAATGGCCTTGGTAGATCCTTTCACAGTTGTTCCCTCTGCTGCTAGAATTCATCTTTGATTGAGTCAAGTCAATTTGCAGCTTTAAGCTTGCCCTTCCCCCGCCTGCATGCTGGAAGAGGCCCTTGTCTAAACCTGCAGCCAAAGCCAAATCTTTTACTGTTTCTGCCGGGTCTGGTAGCCAAAAGACATAACATTCCTGGGGGACACTGTCAGGGGAATGCTGCAGTCTTCTTGCCACACCGGGAAATGTCAAACAAATACCGTGGGGGCCCTGTGAAAGAGCCCAAAAGTCCGTTCCAAGCGAGAGCTACCGAATATGCGACCTCGCTCTGCATAGCCGCACCCGGAAGTCCCGCTCGAGTAATGATTAATAAGTCAGCACACCGCTTAGTAAAATTGAAATCAACAGTCATTTATTATGTACAGCAATAAATACTTATACAATAATCCAACTGTCTATATCACTACCTACCACTACTGGCCAATACTTACTTTTGGGGATGGCCCACCAGGTCAGGTAAACGAATGGTTTATCGAATTGGATCTGGCCTGTGGGATTCAAAAGGCTGATACGGGTCGATGGCTAGGAGTCAAACTTACGATTTCTAGTCGATGTTCTTGCGAAGCTTGCGAGCAGGAGAAGGAGGGAGAGAGAGATCAATCTGAACTTGGCCCCTCAATTGATATGGCCCAGGGGCTTCCCGCCCCTCGGGGCGGCCCTTGACCCAGAGTTCCAAGTGATTGGACTTGTTCCCAATCACTGGGTTCAATATGCTCCAATAATGGGGCGATTCCTCGATCGGGGGGGGTGGTCGTTCACCTGTCTTTGTTTCGGCCACTGCAGGCGCCGAGGTCTGGCCCGGCATTCAATTGCTAATATGTTGCAATTGTTCCCGGGAATAGCCGATTAAACTGCAAATGTCTGTGTTGATGTGCTGCTAATAGTCGCAGATATCGATCTGGGCCGATTTCCCCAGAGCCGAATACGCTATTCTGTCTGCAGCTGTCCGTTTGTGTCCTGTTGGCTGCTTTTCCCATCAGCCTTTTCGGTTAGCCATTTTATATCGGGTTTTGGCCAAATAAATCAGGAATCAGCCATTTTAGGTGGCTACAGTTGCTGCTGACCATAGACTTCCTGGCAGAACGGTAGACAAAGAACGGTTGCCACCGCCTGAAAAACCCTTGCTCCGACGATCCCCTTAAGGCAGATTTCACCCTCTCCAATATAATAAACCCCGCCATATCGTTGTTCCAGGATTCCACGCTTGGGGGCCTCACATCCCTCCACTGAAGAAGAATCCTTCGCTGGGCTACCAGGGACGCAAAGGCCAGAATACCGGCCTCTTTCACCTCCTGCACTCCCGGCTCCTCTGCAACCCCAAATATTGAGAGCCCCCGGCCCGGTCTGACCCTGGATCCTACCACCCTCGACACCGTCCTCGCTACGCCATTCCAAAATTCCTCCAACGCTGGGCATGCCCAGAACATATGCATGTGGTTTGCTGGGCTCCCCGATCACCTAACACACCTGTCCTCACCCCCAAAGAACCATCTCATCCGTGTCCCGGTGATGTGTGCCCTGTGCAGCACCTTAAACTGTATCAGGCTGAGCCTCGTGCACGATGAGGAAGAGTTCACACTCCCTAGGGCACCTGCCCACGTCCCCTCTTCAATCTCCTCTCCCAACTCCTCCTCCCAATTACCTTTCAGCTCCTCCACTGAGGCCTCCTCCTCCTCCTGCATCACCTGGTATGTTGCCAAAATCTTCCCCTCTCCAACCCACACCCCCGAGAGCACCCTGTCCTGTACCGTGCGTGGCAGCAGCAGCGGGAATTCCACCACTTACGGCCTGGCAAACGCCCTTACCTGTAGATACCTAACAGTGTTCCCCGGGGGAAGCCCGTACTTCTCCTCCAGCTCACCCAGGCTCGCGAACTTCCCATCCACAAACAGGTCCCCCAACCTTCATATCCCTGCCCTGTGCCACCCCGTAAATCCTCCATCTATTCTCCCTGGGACAAACCGGTCATTCCCCGTATCGGGGTCCACACCGAGGCCTCCACTTCTCCCCAGTGCCGCCTCCATTGCTCCCAAATTTTGAGGGTAACCGCCACCACTGGGCTCGTGGTATACCTCATTGGAGGGAGCGGCACCGTTGCAAGCGCCTCCAGACTCGTACCCTCACAAGACGCCGTCTCCAGCCTCTTCCATGCCGCCCCCTCCCCCTCCATCACCCACTTGCGCACCATCGCCACATTGGCGGCCCAGTAGTACCCAGAGAGGGCCCCCCCCCCCCCCATTCCTATTCCGCTCCAGGAACACCCTTCTCGCCCTCGGGGTCCCTCGCGCCCACACAAACCCCGTTATGCTCCTGTTGACCCGCCTAAAGAAGGCCTTCGGGATAAGAATGGGGAGGCACTGGAACAGGAAGCACCGTCATCTTGACTGACTGCACCCTACCCGCCAGGGACAGCGGCAACGAGTCCCACCTGTTAACTCCTCCTCCATTTGCTCCACCAGCTTCGTGAAATTAAGTCTATGCAGGGCCCCCCCCAGCTCCTGGCCACCTGGATCCCAAATACCTGAAACTCCTCTCCGCCCTTTTTAGTGGGAGCTCGCCAATCCTCCTCTCCTGGTCCCCTGGGTGAACTACGAACAACTCGCTCTTCCCCATGTTGAGTTTGTACCCCGAGAAATCCCCGAACTCCGAGGATCCTCATTACCTCCGGCATTCCCCCCACCGGGTCCGCCACATATACGCAAGTCGTCCGCATAGAGAGACACCCTATGCTCCTCTCTTTCCCCCCCCCACTCCCCTCCCCTCTTCCTACCCCCCCCCTCCCTCTTCCTCCCCCCACCCACCCCTCCCCGCACCAGCCCCCTCCAGTTCCTGGACTCCCTCCGTGCCATAGCCAGGGGTTCAATCGCCAGTGCGAAGAGCAGAGGGGACAGGGGACACCCATGCCTTGTTCCTCTATGCAACCGAAAGTACTCAGACCTCTTGTTCGTGGGTACACTCGCCATCGGGACCTCGTACAACAGCCTAACCCACCTGACAAACCCCCTCCCCAAACCTGAACCTCTTCAGCACCACCCACAAGTCCCCCCACTCTACCCTATCGAAGGCTTTCTCAGCATCCATCACCGCCACTACCTCCGCCTCCCCCTCCCTCGCCGGCATCATGATAACGTTCAAAAGCCTCCACACATTCGCGCTCAACTGTCTCCCCTTCACGAACCCAATCTGGTCATCATGGATGACCTGCGGCACACAATCCTCAATCCTCGTGGCTAAGACCTTCGCCATGCCCTTGGCATCTACATTTAACAACAAAATCGGCCTGTAAGACCCACACTGCAGGGGATCCTTGTCCCGCTTCAGGATCAAGGAGATCAGTGCCTGGGACATAGTCGGTGGAAAAGCCCCCCTCCCTTGCCTCATTGAAGGTCCTAACTAGCAACGGGCCCAACAGGTCCATATATTCTTTATAGAACTCGACCGGTAAACCGTACGGCCCCGGTGCCTTCCCTGCCTACATGCTCCCTATCCCTTTGGCCAGCTTCTCCAGCCCAATCGGGGCCCCTAATCCCGCCACCAGCCCCTCCTCCACCTTCGGGAACCTCAGTTGTTCCAGAAAGCGGCCCATCCCTCCCTCCTCCAATGGGGGCTCGGACCAATACAGTTCCCACCAAGATCGCCCCCCCACCCCCCCCCCCCCCCCGAGTCTTGGTATCCAGCCCCGAATGAAACACCTGGCCTACCCACCCCTTCCTCAATCTTACCTGGTCTGCCACCTTCAGATGTGTCTCTTGGAGCATTACCACATCAGTCTTCAGCCCCTTCAGGTGCGCGAATACCCAGGCCCGCTTAACCGGCCCGTTCAGTCCCCTTACGTTCCAGGCTATCAGCCAGATCAGGGAGCTACCCGCCCCCCTCCCCCGCCGACTAGCCATAGCCCCTCGGCCAGCCACGTGCCCGCGCCCCACGCGTTCCCCACGGCGGCAGACCCCCAGCCCATCCCCCTCTACTCGCTCCAGCTACCCCATGACCATACCAGCAGCAACCAGATGCCCCCCACCCAGCTAGGACCCCTCCTAGCTGCATTGCTCCCCCCATTCGACTCCCGCAAGTCAGCTGATTCCTGCTGACCCTGGCCGCTCCCGCCTCTCCTTCGACTCCTCCGATTGTGGGACTTCCCCTCCCACTCCATTACACACCAGCAGGCTCTCCGCCTCCCCCTTCCACCCAAGCACGGGAAAAAGCCTGCACTTTCCACCTGCCCGGCCCCGCCTGCTCTGGCGCAGCTCCTTTTACAGGCCCAGGCCCAGTCCCAGTCCCCCCCTCCCCCCGCGGGGCCCAGTCCCCCCTCCCGCCGCGGGGCCCAGTCCCCCCCTCCCGCCGCGGGGCCCAGTCCCCCCCTCCCGCCGCGGGGCCCAGTCCCCCCCTCCCGCCGCGGGGCCCAGTCCCCCCCTCCCGCCGCGGGGCCCAGTCCCCCCCTCCCGCCGCGGGGCCCAGTCCCCCCCTCCCGCCGCGGGGCCCAGTCCCCCCCCTCCCGCCGCGGGGCCCAGTCCCCCCCTCCCGCCGCGGGGCCCAGTCCCCCCCTCCCGCCGCGGGGCCCAGTCCCCCCCTCCCGCCGCGGGGCCCAGTCCCCCCCTCCCGCCGCGGGGCCCAGTCCCCCCCTCCCGCCGCGGGGCCCAGTCCCCCCCTCCCGCCGCGGGGCCCAGTCCCCCCCTCCCGCCGCGGGGCCCAGTCCCCCCCTCCCGCCGCGGGGCCCAGTCCCCCCCCTCCCGCCGCGGGGCCCAGTCCCCCCCTCCCGCCGCGGGGCCCAGTCCCCCCCTCCCGCCGCGGGGCCCAGTCCCCCCCTCCCGCCGCGGGGCCCAGTCCCCCCCTCCCGCCGCGGGGCCCAGTCCCCCCCTCCCGCCGCGGGGCCCAGTCCCCCCCTCCCGCCGCGGGGCCCAGTCCCCCCCTCCCGCCGCGGGGCCCAGTCCCCCCCTCCCGCCGCGGGGCCCAGTCCCCCCTACCGGCCATCCACCCCCGTTTACTTGCCCCCCTCCAAGAGCCCACCTGACAGACCCAACCAAAACAGTGCCCAACCCACCGAACCAAAAATAAACAACAAAGAACCCCCTCAAAATGTAACACAACAACAACAATCCCCGACCATCCCCACACCCGACCCCCCATCCTGACCCTCAGTTTGTGTCCAGGTTCTCGGCCTGAACAAAGGCCCACGCCTCCTCCGGGGACTCAAAATAATGGTGCCGGTTCTAGTCGGTCACACAGACACGCCGGCTGCAACATGCCAAACTTCACCCCCTTCCTGTGCAGCACCGCCTTTGCCCGGTTGTACCCGGTCCTCCTCTTCGCCACCTCCGCGCTCCAGTCCCAATATATTCGAACCTCTGCGTTCTCCCACCTGCTGCTCCTCTCTTTCTTGGCCCACCTGAGTACGCACTCCCGATCAGCGAACCGATGAAACCGCACCAGCACCGCCCGCGGCAGCTCGTTAGCCTTGGGCCTCCTTGCCAGCCCTCTACGGGCCCCTTCCAGCTCCAGGGGCCCCTGGAAGGACCTCGCTCCCATCAGCCAGTTTAACATGGTGACCACATAGGCCCCCACACATCCAACCCCTCCAGCTCCTCCGGGAGGCCCAGGATCCTCAGATTCTTCCGCCTCGACCGATTCTCCATCTCCTCAAACCGTTCCTGCCATTTCTTGCGGAGTGCCTCATGCGCCTCCATCTTTACCGCTAGGCCCAAGATCTCGTCCACATTATCAGAGATCTTTTGTCGGACCACGCGGATCGCCACACCCTGGGCTGTCTGGATCTCCAGCAGCTTACCAGTAGGAGCCTTCATCGGCTCCAGCAGATCCGCTTGGAGCTCCCTGAAGCAGTGCTGGATAACCTCCGATGCTCCTGCGCCCACTGCATCCATGCTGCCTGGTCCCCGCCCGCCGCCACCTTGCTCTTCTTCCCTCGCACTTTCTTTGGCTTCACCACCACTTTTTTTTTTTTTTTTTTTTTTTTATAATTAGTCGCCCGCTCCTGGTCCAAGCCATACACTGTCGGGGGAATGTTGCAGTCTTCTTCCCATACCAAGAAATGTCGAAAAAATGCCGTTGGGGGCCCGAAAAGAGCCCAAAAGTCCATTCCAAGCGGGAGCTACTGAACGTGCGACTTAGCTCTGCATAGCCGCAACCGGAAGCCCCCATCAATCTATTCTTGATCTTCAGCAAAGCAATGGAAAGTGTCGTCGACAGTGCTATCAAGGAGCTACTGAGCAAGAACACACCCACCGATGCACAACTTTGTTTCTTCCTGGGGTACTTGGCTCCTGATGACCCCATTGGTCCAACCATAAGACCTAGATGCAGAATTAGGCCACTCGGCCTGTCGAGTCTGCTCCGCCATTCAATCATGGCTGATATTTTTCTCATGCCCATTCTCCTGCCTTCTTCCCACAACCCCAGATCCCCTTATTAATCAAGAACCTATCTACCTCGGTCTTAAATACTGTTGAAGGGCATTTTCTGATACTGGACTATGATATAAATTGTAGGTGGCCCTGTAACTACATTTGTGCTCATAGATTACTTTTGAATAGTTCTGATGAGACAAAAGATCTCATTGACTTAGAATCCTGTTTAGAAGAGACAATTTGTAGAAATAGATTGTGTATACACAATGCTGTTAATATCAGAAAAGACAAAATGGCTGTTAGCTATTTTGTGATATTAAAGACACAAAATGGCTGAACAAGCCACATTCCCTGTAAACTGTCTCATGAGAACCAACCGTGGTATGTATAGGGAGTATCCCAACAGCCGTTGATAACAGCTTCACAGAACAAGACATGCAATGTATCCTTGATAAAGTTCAGGGTCAACAGCTGTAGACAGGACATATCCTTGTGTTAGTTTTGAATGACTTCTGTATGAAGTTAGGGGCGGGTAAGACAACACCCACTTTAACCATATATGTGATAACTGGGATGCTAAGAAAATTGATTGACTGCATGTAATAAAGTGGGACGAGAATATAGTTGATTGATTGTATGTAAATAAGAACCCGCCCCTTGAATCTGTATATTAACCCATGTGAGCCTCAGCTCAAGTGAGAAAAGGTGCCGGCAATAGGCTGCAGAGTCTCAGGCCTTCTCTCCCAGAATTCTGACATAATAAACTGTTTTTTTTTAAAAAAAAAACTATACTCAGGCCCTCGTGTGAATATTTTCACCTCTAACATTTGTCTTAAATACACTCAGTGATTTGGCCTCCACAGCCTTCTGCGGCAAAGAATTCCGGATTCATCACCCTCTGGCTTAAGAAATTCCTCCTCATCTCTGTTTCAAAGGATCGTCCCTTTAGTCTGAGATTGTGTCCTCTGGTTCTAGTTTTTCCTACAAGTGGAAACATCCTCTCCACGTCCACTCTATCGAAGCCTTGCAGTATGCTGCAAGTTTCAATAAGATCCCTCCTCATCCTTCTAAACTCCAACGAGTACAGACCCAGAGTCATGCATCGTGGTGGACAATTGAACAAGTAACTGGGAGGTGGCAACTCCACAAATAATGCATCATCAATGATGGGGGATGCCCTGCACTTCAGTGCACGAGATAAGGCTGAAGCAGGTGCAATCACAGCCAGAATTGCTGAATAAACCAAGACAAGAGGTTTAAATTTCAGAGGTTTGAGGCAAATGTGATTGCCCTGGACAGGCAGCATTTGGCAAGGTGGCATCAAGCAACCCTAACAAGTCAATGAAAATCAGGAGAGACCCCTCGACTGGTTGGAGTCAGACCCAGCAGAAAATAAACATGGTTGTTGAAGGCCAACCATCTCAGCCCAGGGCATTGCTGCAGTAGATCGTGTCCGACATCCAACCATCTTCAGTTGCTTCAGCAATGACCTTCTCTCCATTATAAAGGCCAGGAGTGGGGATAGTCGCTGATGATTATCAATGCTTTGTACCATTTGAGACTTCCACAGTCTGTTTCAGCCTGCAGGAAGACCTGGATAACATTCAGGCTTTAAGTGGCAAGTAACATTCCTGCTACGTGCCAGACAATATCCATCTCCAACAAGAGAACATCCAACCATCCGTTCCTTGGCATTCTACGGCATTACCATAATCAAATTCCCCATCAGCAGTCGAGGGTTATAACCAGAACCTTACCTGGTTCCAGGTTGTATGTGTATAATGGATAGCATTAAAGTCATAGGTACTGCTAATGAAGAGAATGGTAAAAATGTTCATGTATCAATAAAAATTGCTAGAAGGGAAGGTTTTTAAAGTACAACATGGTGTTGTACAGGGAAGGTCATGTCTTACCAACTTGATAAAAAATTTTGAGGAGCTGACAAAATTAATTGATGAGGGAAACGGCTGTGGATGTCGTCTACATGGAGGGGCAAGGTTTACATGAGACGTTAGAGGTACGTTTAAAAAAAAAAAAAAAAAAAAACTTTTTATACACAAGAGGGTAGTGGGTGCCTGGAACTCGCTGCCGGAGGTGGTGGTGGAAGCAGGGACGATAGTGACGTTTATGGGACATCTTGACAATACATGAATAGGATGGGAATAGAGGGATACGGACCCAGGAAGTGTAGAAGATTGTAGTTTAGTCGGGCAGCATGGTCGGCACGGGCTTGGAGGGCCGAAGGGCCTGTTCCTGTGCTGTACTTTTCTTTGTTCTTTGTACATGGACTTTAATAAGGTATTTGACAAGGTCCCTCATGGCAGACTGGTACAACGGTAGCAGTGGTTAGCACTGATGCTTCACAGTGGCAAGGTCCCGGGTTCAATTCCCCCTTGGGTGACTGTGCAGAGTCTACACGTTCTCCCAGTGTCTGCGTGGGTTTCCTCCGGGCACCCCGGTTTCCTCCCACAGTCCAAAGATGTGCAGGTTAGGTGGACTGGCCATGGTAAATTGCCCCATGGTGTCCAAAAGGTTAGGTGGGATTACTGGGTTACAGGGATAGGATGGAGGTGTGGGCTTAAGCAGGATGCTCTTTCCAAGGGCCGGTGCAGACTCGATGGGCCAAATGGCCTTCTTCTGCACTATAAATTCTAAATTCTATGAGGGAAACAATGTATTATTGGCCTGGGATAAACAGTGCTCCTGAAAGAGTTGTGAAGTTGCGGGAGGCATGCCAAGAGCACCAACCAACCCAGCACAAAGAACTGCTCTATCCTCGCAAGGTTCCATCATACCCATTGTTGAAGATAGCAACTGATTTATTTACCATGAGGCAATGATATACTCCTAGTGACATTTCAAAATTTCCAATCATTTGACAGAGAAGGGATCTATCTACCACCTCACTGCGAGGATGGTTCTTGTAGTCAAATTGCTCATAAACTGCAATGTTACATTTACAGACCATCACCAGCTGAAATCAGCTTGGAAGGCTGATCAGAACAACATTTTCAGAGTTATCCTCGGACCAGATTATCAATGCAGGAGAGATTTCTGGAGATTTAAGTCTACATGTGACAGGTGTAAGGAACCCCATGTTTATACCTTCTTTTCCCTATGCAATTCTTTTATATTCTGTTATACTGGCTTCTACAATCTTTGCTTTTAAAATTAATTCCAAAGAACATCCCAGTATAATGTGCTATTTGGCCTGGCCCAAGAACCTCTGCAGTCCAATGAGCTATTTGGTACGGCCCACTGATAACATTTTGATGGACTTGGCTGGCAGCCAATAAGCTGTTGTGAAATCCAGGTATTTGCTTTCCTCTGGATGTTGATTGGTGTGGGGAGTTCCAGAAGATTCTGCAGAAGATTCTGCAGAAAAGCACAAGACCCCATTTTGAGTTAGTTTCATTTGAAACAGGAGAGGGGAGGCACAGACTTGAACTCTCTCTCATCTAATGCCTCGTGATTAAGACTCTCCCTAACCAGCTTGTAAGAGTTTCACTTCCGATTAAAAAGGTTGCAAACAAGCTAGATTTTGTGAAAACCTTCTTTTAACTCTGGAAGTTCCAGGCCAACGGCAGATGAGCAGAGTGGTCAGAAATCTTTTAAATGCTCAGGTAGAGAAATCTAACGTTACCACAATGAGTCGGAGAGGTAATCTGATGGGGGTCAGCCAGAATTAAACATACCTGAAGGTGAATCTTCAGTGTGAAGGCCCAGATTAATAAAAGTGGCAGTGACTGCCCAGAGGAAATTCCACAGCCTGCGAGTTCGGATTGAAGGCACATTCTGAAGGTCCAATCCAACTGATGGGTTTCAACACTCCGCATCCTGAGAATATTGCCAATTACAAAGGCTATAACCTCAAGCAGCGAAGATACTTATCTCTCGCCCCTTTTAATCCCCACTATTTTGATCCTTCCCTCTGTGTGTCTGTCTTGTGTGCGCATGGGTAGAGGGTAGGGTGGCAAAGGGGGGGGGGGGGGAACTAATTAAATTAGCAGGCTGTTGTTCTAGTATCAATATTCCATGTTTTTCTCTGCTCTTGTTATAAATAAGCAGTTACTAAGTTTTACCTACAAATCTGGTGCAATCAAAAGTCAAAGATCTCAGAAACATATCCAAATTATTGGTTAATTCACTTATGTTGGGGCTCTGGAGCCCGTGGGGCTGGAATTGACCGTGCACTCGCCCAGGGTGTCATAACAAAGGTGTACAGTGTGAAGTTGCCTCATTTGGATATAGAGCAGGAGTTATCCACTCAACAAAAAGAACCTGGTTCCCTGCAGTGGTAACTGCAATAAGCAATCCCAAAATGGGGGGTGGGGGCGTCATTTGAGGAGGAAAGAATTGAGAAGATGTTTATGTTTGGTTTGAGTGGATTGAGGAAGAAAACCAGCACAACTACACCAAACAAGAGCAGTATTGACAAAGGTGTGCGGGTTGAGTGGATTGGCCATGCTAAATTGACCTCAGTGTCCAAATTATGTTAAGTGGGGGTTAGTCTATTACGGGGATAGGGTAGATACATCGGCTTCAGTGGTCTGCTCTTTGTAGGGGCCAGTGCAGACTCGATGGGCCGGGTGGCCTCCTTCTGCACTGTAAATTCTATGCTTAACTCCAGATCTCCGAGAGACAGAGCATTTCAAAGACAAAGGGGGCGATTCTCCGATATGGAGGCCAAGTGTTCGCGCCGTCGTGAACGCCATCGCGTTTCACGATGGCGCGAACAGGGACCGGACACGACCTATTCTGGCCCCCACAGGGGTGAACGGCACCAGCAGGATTCTGTTGTATTGGCGCGGCCGCTCGGCCCATCCAGGCCGGAGAATTAGCGGCCCCGCCGATTCCCGCGGCCAGCGTTGCGCCAAACGCGCCGATTCTCCGCACCGAGGAGAGTCGCGCGCCGGCGTCAGGGCGTGGTTGCGGTGATTCTCCGGCTCAGCGCCGGCTTGGAGAATCGCCCCCAAAGATTTAACATCAGTGTAAATTGCATTCACAGGATATCAATATTCTGTTTCTGTAATATTTTTATGTAAGGAAAATGGGTTGTGGGTAATATTCGGATATTACTTTAACGCATGTAGTGCAGTGTTCTGATTAGCACATCAATTGTGTACAGTTAAAATATATCACTGCAGGAAGTGATGCAAGACAACATGTCACACAACAGCTGGAGTAGTGTTAATCTTCCATTGTATATGTAGAGCTCTCCTGTAACCCTGTATATAGTCTGCTGTTCAGCAAGAATCCCAGCATTTGTTACCAAACTCACATGGCATGTTTCTGTCAGGAGGCCAATAACACAACACTCTGACCCATGAAATAGATTTACAGGGTAGGGGACTAATTGGACAGCTCTGGGCATAGCGCAGGCACAATGGATCAAATGACTTCCTTCCATGCTACATCATTCCACAAATACAACATCGGAGATCAATGTTTTCAAACTCTTCAGTCACCCAAGTTCACAATCTGCATGACAAGTTAGGTAAACTCCATTTCAAATGTGGACATACATGACATGAAGAAAAACGCCTCAAAAGGGCAGTATGAACACGATAACTAGAAGTCAAATGGCATAGATTAAACATTTTCAAACCTTTGTCAGATAAATCAATAGATATGGTTCGAGATATGTTCAAAGAATTTGGATCAGGAACCAAGCACTTACTGAAAATTTGCATCTTTCCATGTCTTACTAGCACATGTTATATTGACTGCTTTCGCAATTATAATTTTCCTTCCAGCAATGTTATTACATGCACCTCTGAAATAAAGCAAGACAAAACTAGGTTAAATTTACCACAACATAAAAGAGTGTATAAATTATTGGCAGCAATACTGCCTACTCTAAATAGGAACACGTAGTACGGCTCTTGAAAAGGTTGTTTCGCTCCATTGGTTGCAAAGTCCAGAAATGTTTTGTTCTCCACTGTAGCTTACAGGCTTCTCAAATCATTTGCCTCGTCAAATATCCTGCTGTCTTAACAACACACTCCACCTCATTCTACACAAAAGGGGAAAGTTTTTGGAATGTCTCACTCAAATGAGACACTGTAGGCATGACTGCGACATTCCTGTTTTTGATTGCCATACATTAGGAAAATCTTCATTTGAGAAGATTGCAAGCAGGATAACTAACAAAAATGCCAAGCAGACATCAAAGTCCAAAAAAGGTCAGAAGAAAGAGTGTGTGTGTGTGTGGGGGGGGGGGAAAGAGAGAGAGAGAGAGAGGGGGAGGGAGAGAGAGAGAGATAGAGAGAGAGAGATAGAGAGAGAGATAGAGAGAGAGATAGAGAGAGAGATAGAGAGAGAGATAGAGAGAGAGATAGAGAGAGAGATAGAGAGAGAGAGAAAAAAATTGCATATGAAAGGGTGTTGAGAAGGGTTTGTATATTGAGGTGCTATATGGAGGTGTTAAGATTAACAATAATCCAAAGGTTGATCAATCTGCGATTAATCAACTGGACATAGGGGTTATGGAGATAGGTCACCAGGGCAGGGATGATCACATTTGAATGGCAGAGCAGCTGTATTCCTGTATACATTGAACTAGAAAAAAAAGTGGATACGGATTACTATTTCAAACTAAAGAGGGGGATTATAATCTGGTAAAAGCAATTACTATTTAGCTTTGATGTTGGGAAGCATCTTCACAAGTGCGCTATTAAACATCTAAAAATGTTTTTTGTAAAAGGATGCAAAAAACTCTCCTCACTCGAGACAATTTGATATTGTGGCAGAGAAAACTATTCAGAAGGATGCTGAAATTGACCAAAAGCCTTTCAACTGTACTTACCTGTTCAATAAAGATTAGCACTAGAGTTATTCTGAATACTTGCTCAGAACAAAACAGGATTATAATTTTCTGCAACACATTCCATGTAATAAAGCAAAAATATTAGTAAAAGGCTGCCATAATTTGAGCTTTTAACAAGCTTATGCAAGTATTCATACAGTGGATAATATGCCAATATTTATTCAAACTAATTAGATAGCAGTAACAGAACAGAATCCATTTCAGGTAAGAACACAGTACATTTAAAGTCATTCTCAAAATAATTATACCGAATTCTATTCACAGCTTGGTTTACCACTTCTCCGATCTTGGTTGAAGACTGACAAAGCTCATCGTAATTATATCCACGCAAAAAATCATCTAGATTATTGCTGGCATTGTAACAAGATATACTGAAAAAGAGAAAACAGATAAAACGCAGTCTCTACGGCAAGGCACAAAACGTGAAAATATCCACACAGCCAAGGTCCCACAAACAAATCAATTATCTGGTCACTATCACGCTAAGAAAGGCTGGTTCAGGGATCAATGTCGACCAGGATATCAGGGAGAATTCCTTGAAATGGTATGACACCTACTCGAAAGGGCAATTGGTGCTTCGGTTTAATGCTTCATCTGAAAGATAGCACTTCATGACTGGATTTGTGTTAGTCTGGATTGTGTGTTCAAGTCGCCAAAGTGAGACTTGAACCCACAAGTCTTTCTGAATCAGAGATTGAGAGGGCTACCAATCAAGTTCAGCAAAAGCAATTTGGACATAATTATGACATTAAAAATGTTAGAGGATTCTAAAAAGGTTTACAAACACCTCAATGCTATTTTGTGACCATTCGCTTCCCATGGTTCGGTTGTTTTTTTTTTTTTTAAATAAATGTTTTATTGAAAATTTTTTCCCAAACAACAATTTTTCCCCTCTTACAAAGCAAACGCAACAATAACAATACAGAAATTTTAAACAATACACAAGTAACAAAACCCCTTTATCTTTGACCTAAACTAAACCCCCCCTCCCCCCCCCCCCCTCCCCCTGGGTTGCTGCTGCTGGTCATCTGTCTTCCCTCTAACGTTCCCCTAGGTAGTCGAGAAATGGCTGCCACCGCCTGGTGAACCCTTGAGCCGATCCTCTCAGGGCAAACTTTATCTGCTCCAGTTTAATGAACCCCGCCATATCATTTACCCAGGCCTCCAGTCCGGGGGGTTTCGCCTCCTTCCACATGAGTAGGATCCTGCGCCGGGCTACTAGGGACGCAAAGGCCACAACGTCGGCCTCTTTCGCCTCCTGCACTCCCGACTCTTCCGCAACTCCAAATAGAGCTAACCCCCAGCCTGGTTTGACCCGGGCCCTCACCACCCGCGAAATCACTCCCGTCACTCCCTTCCAATACCCTTCCAGTGCCGGGCATGCCCAAAACATATGTGCGTGGTTTGCCGGGCTCCCGCCACACCTCCCACATTTGTCCTCCACTCCAAAGAACCTGTTCAATCTTGCTCCCGTTATGTGTGCTCTATGTAGCACCTTAAATTGAATCAGGCTAAGCCTGGCGCATGAGGAAGAGGAATTTACCCTGCTTAGGGCATCAGCCCACATACCCTCCTCTATCTCCTCCCCTAGTTCTTCTTCCCACTTTCCTTTTAGTTCGCCCACCGACTCCTCCCCCTCTTCCCTCATCTCTCGGTAAATCTCTGACACCTTGCCCTCTCCGACCCACACCCCTGAAAGCACCCTGTCCTGTATCCCCTGTGTCGGGAGCAATGGAAATTCCCTCACCTGTTGTCTAGTAAATGCCCTCACCTGCATATATCTCAAGAAATTTCCCCGGGGCAACTTATACTTTTCCTCCAATGCTCCCAAGCTCGCAAAAGTCCCATCTATAAATAAATCTCCCACCCTCCTAATTCCCAACTGGAACCAGCTCTGAAATCCTCCATCCATTCTTCCTGGGGCGAACCTATGGTTGTTCCTGATTGGGGACCCATGGTTCGGTTGTTAATCATCACTTCAAATTTATTTGATGGAGAAAATTTACTAGCATTAAAATAGGCAAGGAAAAGTGTTTGCGACTTAGTATAATGCCTTCACATAGAGAATAGATGTGAAAATGAGAATGTACTAGTCAAATATTCAATACAACTGCAAGAAAACAAAAGCATTAAAAACAAAAGCCCCTAGTTGCCACATTCCGGCACCCTACACAGAGGGAGAATTCAGAATGTCCAAATTACCTAACAGCTCGTCTTTCGGGACTTGTGGGAGGAAACCGGAGCACCCGGAGGAAACCCACGGAGAGACGGGGGGGGGGGGGGGGGGGCGGGAAAAATGTGTAGACTCCACAGACAGTAAAACAAGCTGGGAATCAAACCCAGGACCCTGGAGCTGTGAAGCAACAATGCTAACCACTCTGCTACCGTGCTGTCCTTTGACAATGTCACAAGCGGGCATGTAGTTGTGATATTTTAGATTTTGCAAAGGTTAGCATTATTTTTTTTTTTTTTTTTTTTTTTTTTAAATGGACATAAGAAGCCATAAAGATGGCTGCCGAAAGTCACCTGGCCTTTCCCCTTCCCCCTGCAGTGTGACTGAGCTTCCAGAAAGTTTCAAGTGGATTATGAAGTGGACATGCTTGAAAGTACTTTTCCCTGGACATGTGAAAGCCTTGGGGTTGGATTTTCTCCACCCCCTGCAGCGTGGTTCGCGGTGATAGAGGCAGGCAGCCTGCCATTGGTTGGTGGTGGCATCAGAAGATCCCCCCCCCCTGCTGTCAACGGAGTTTCCCAGTGTATGCACCTGCCACTGCCAGGTAGCCTACGGTGAAAGTTCACCGTCGGCAGAACCGGAAAATTTCACGGAGGCAACAGCCAGAAAATTCCGGCCTTGACCCGCTTTAAATACTGCAGCTGATTAGGGGACTTCGGCTACCACTGCTTGGAAGTTGACCTGGCAGTTTGTCCAGATCACATGATACAGCAACCATCCCGTCTCTGAGAAAAAGAGGGAAAATTCAACCTCTGGTGCTCCGAACACCAGGAGGAATGCTGAAAACAACTTCAGAGGGGGTTTTTGACCAAGGGAGGACAAAGAGGAAAGTTTGAAGAAATCAACTGCTGTTTCTGCCATGTCCAAGAAATCTACAAGTGACGTGACGAGAGGAAAAGGACATTTTCTCTCTCCCTAAAATCCTGCTGAGCTGAAAAAGACAGACACTTGTCGTGTTGGGTGTTCTGCTATACAGACGAACCAACACTGTTGTAGATGGTACAACTCTGTTTTATTACTCTTGATAACAACATCTGCAAACTTATGACTGTGGTTCGTAATTTACCCGTTAACCTGTGGACACAGCCCTAACACTATCTTAGAGAGGCACTCAGCACATGGTGTATGTCTGAGTGGCACCCTGTGAGCTCTGTGCCCTGAGCTGTCTCCTGCTGGAATGAGCGGGAAGTGTCATGTTCCCTGTTTTGTAGTGTGTATGCTCTTGCCTGTGATTGGCTGTGGTGTTGTGTGTGTTGATTGGTCCGTTGATCTGTCCATCAGTGTCTATGTGTGTTTGCACCATGATAGGTTTATCTGAATATCATGACGACACTGACTGCAGAATCCATCAGTATCACAAGAGACGGATTTTAAATCTCAAAGTATCTTTCTTTTACCTGCATTTTAAACTTTGTATCCCCATTTTCATTATCTAAAACTTTTCGACTGAATATCAGTAGTAGTTTATAAACA
Organism: Scyliorhinus torazame; assembly: GCF_047496885.1. Taxonomy (NCBI): domain Eukaryota; kingdom Metazoa; phylum Chordata; class Chondrichthyes; order Carcharhiniformes; family Scyliorhinidae; genus Scyliorhinus; species Scyliorhinus torazame. The sequence goes on along the minus strand of NC_092721.1, from coordinate 145,941,072 downwards.
AATTTATATGTTTACGCCAATGCGTCTCCGCTGGGCAATGTTTAAAATCGAACCAAGCATACATTCAATAAGGGAGGGATGCACATTGACCACTTCAAGGAAACATATGTTATGTGGCCATGACTACACTATTAGATTCCAAGAATGTCCATGTGACCTGGGGATGGAAGCTAAGAAACAAAACAAAGGATGAAGTGAATGCCAATTGCAGTGGGGTTGAGTCAGCCACTGTTTCCTATTTGACAGTTAAAAACACTGGAAAACCTGGGTAGAGGAAACAAGCAAAGGTTCTCTCCAAATGGAACAGGTATCTTTTCAAATGTATTTTATTACAAACATGTATCAAAACAGGTTAGTGAATTAACACCCTGGGAAACTATACTTCCCAACAATCAACTGTACAGTCTGTACAGATTTTTTCCCTTTTTCACCCCCCTCCACCACAACAGCCCCTCAAACACGGTCACAAACATCCCCCACCTTTTCTCAAACCCCCCTGAAGAGCCCCTTAACTCATACTTTATCTTCTCCAATTGCAGGTAGTCGTGCAGGTCACCCAACCATGCTGCTACCCCCGGTGGCGATGCTGACCGCCACTCCAGCAAAATTCGCCGCCGTGCAGTCAGAGAGGCGAAGGCCAAGACATCAGCCTTCCTCCTCTCCATGAGCACCGGCGTCTCTGAAACCCCAAATATCGCCACCAAAGGATCTGGGTCCACCACCTCCTGCACTATCCTGGCTAAGACCACGAACACTCCCGCCCAGAATCTTACCAATTCTTCACAACCCCAAAACATGTGCGCGTGATTTGCTGGCCCCCGCCCACACCTCTCACACTCATCTGCTACCCCACGAAAGAACCCACTCATTCTCGCCAGAGTCATATGCACCCTGTGCTCCACCTTAAACTGTATCAGGCTCATTCTTGCACAAGAGGAGGTCCCGTTTACCCTTCGCAGTGCCTCACTCCATACTCCCCAATTGATATCCCCTCCCAACTCCCTTTCCCATTTCTCCTTGATCTTCACCCGCTCGCCTCTCTGCTCCCCCAGCCACGTATATATCCCCAATTCTTCCCTCCCCTTCTACATTCGGAATCAGAATTGCTCCAGCAGGCTGTATCCCTGTAACCTGGGGAACCCCCTCCAGACCTTTCGCACCAAGTCCCTAACCTGCAGATACCTGAACTCACTCCCCCTCGGCAGCTCTACCCTCTCCCTTAGCTCCTCCAGATTGGTGAACCCTCACCTTGACCAGCACCACCTCCTATATACACTATCCACCCCCCACGGCTCAAACCCATGATTCTCACACAGCGGCATTAGCACCGACATCCCTTCCACCCAAAAATGCCTCCTCAACTGATACCAGGGGCGAAATTCTCCGTAAACGGCGTGATGTCTGCCGACTGGCGCCCAAAACGGCGCAAATCAGTCAGGTATCGCGCCGCCCCAAAGGTGTTAAATGCTCCGCATCTTGGGGGGCCGAGCCCCAACCTTAAGGGGCTAGGCTGGCGCCGGACGAATTTCCACCCTGCCAGCTGGCGGAAAAGGCCTTTGGTGCCCCGCCAGCTGGCGCGGAAATGACATCTCCGGGCGACGCATGCACGGGAGCGTCAGCGGCCGCTGACGTCATTCCCGCGCATGCACAGTGGAGGGAGTCTCTTCCGCCTCCGCCATGGTGGAGACCGTGGCGAAGGCGGAAGGGAAAAAGTGCCCCCACGGCACAGGCCCGCCTGCAGATCGGTGGGCCCCGATCGTGGGCCAGGCCACCGTGGGGGCACCCCCGGGGCCAGATCGCCCTGCGGCCCCCCCCCCCCCCCCCCTCCCCAGGACCCCGGAGCCCGCCCGTGCCGCCTTTAAGGTAGGTGGTTTAATCTACGCCGGCGGGACAGGCATTTTAGCGGCGGGACTACGGCCCATGCCGGAGAATCGCGCGGGGGGGGGGGGGGGGGGGGGGGGGTGCCCGGCACGGCGCGATTCCCGCCCCTGCCGAAAATCCGGTGGTGGAGAATTCAGGAACCAGCGGGGGCGGGATTCACGCCGGCCCCCGGCGATTCTCCGACCCGGCGGGGGTCGGAGAATCTCGCCCCATATCTTCATTGTGGACTGCACCACCAGGCTCCTTGAATACCTACTTGGAGCCATTGGCAACGCTGCCGTCACCATAGCCCTCGAACTAGACCCCTTACAAGATTCCTCCTCCATCCTAACCCACTCTACCCCTTCTCAAATGGAACAGGTTTCTGTCTAGCAGTCTTCAAATAGTTCCAGATGTTGAAGCAGGTCTCAGAATATGGCAGAGACTGCGTTATTGTGTGCGTTGTCCAATTAGAAATAACAGCGAGCTGAAAAACAGGAAGGTAAAAGGGTTGTGGAATTGCTGTTGCTGGTGTTGCCGGAGCCCACCGGTCATATAAAGGAGCAAAAGTCTGGCACAAGGATTGGCATGACCCAAGTGAGAGGGGGTTTGCAAGTACCTCATCAGTATCAGGGACTTTGGATGCAATGTGTCTGCTGATGAACGTGACTCATGCTAAAATGATTGAGGGCATAACACAGGAGATGCAAAGACAGATTGCACATTTGTGCAGAAGTAATGCACAAATGTGGTGGGACCGGAACCAATGTTCTTGGGGGGGGTGTTTGCTAGTGCAGTTGGGGAGGGTTTAAACTAATGTGCCAGGGGGATGGGAACCGATGTAGGAAGTCAGTGGGGACAGAAACAAAAGGCAGGAAGGGAGAGTGTGTAAAGCATGACCAGAGAAAGCAGGGCAGAGAGCAATGAAGGTCTACATTAAACTGCATTTATTTCAATGCAAGGGGCCCGACGGGCAAAGCGGATGAACTCAGGGCATGGACGGGCACATGGGACTGGGATATTATAGCTATGACTGAAACATGGCTAAGGGAGGGGCAGGACTGGCAGCTCAATGTTCCGGGGTACAGATGCTATAGAAAGGATAGAACAGGAGGTAAGAGAGGAGGGGGAGTGGCGTTTTTGATTAGGGAGAACATCACGGCAGTACTTAGAGGGGATATATCCGAGGGTTCGCCCACTGAGTCTATATGGGTGGAACTGAAAAATAAGAAGGGAGAGATCACCTTGGTAGGACTGTACTACAGGCCCCCAAATAGTCAGCGGGAAATTGAGGAGCAAATATGTAAGGAGATTACAGATAGCTGCAAGAATAATAGGGTGGTAGTAGTAGGGGACTTTAACTTTCCCAACATTGACTGGGACAGCCATAGCATTAGGGGCTTGGATGGAGGGAAATTTGTTGAGTGTATTCAGGAGGAATTTCTCATTCAGTATGTGGATGGACCGACTAGAGAGGGGGCAAAACTTGACCTCGTCTTGGGAAATAAGGAAGGGCAAGTGACAGAAGTGCTAGTGAGGGATCACTTTGGGACAAGTGACCATAATTCCATTAGTTTTAAGATAGCTATGGAGAGTGATAGGTCTGGCCCAAGAGTTAAAATTCTTAATTGGGGCAAGGCCAATTTTGATGGTATCAGACAGGAACTTACAGAGGTAGATTGGGGGAGACTATTGGCAGGCAAAGGGACGGCTGGTAAATGGGAGGCTTTTAAAAATGTGTTAACCAGGGTGCAGGGTAAGCACATTCCCTTTAGAGTGAAGGGCAAGGCTGGTAGAAGTAGGGAACCCTGGATGACTCGAGATATTGAGACTCTGGTCAAAAAGAAGAAGGAGGCATATGACGTACATAAGCAACTGGGATCAAGTAGATCCCTTGAAGAGTATAGAGATTGTCGTAATAGAGTTAAGAGGGAAATCAGGAGGGCAAAAAGGGGACATGAAATTGCTTTGGCAAATAATGCAAGGGAGAATCCAAAGAGATTCTACAGATACATAAAGGGGAAAAGAGTAACTCGGGACAGAGTCGGGCCTCTTAAGGATCAACAAGGACATCTATGTGCAGAGCCACAAGAGTTGGGTGAGATCCTGAATGAATATTTCTCATCGGTATTCACGGTGGAGAAAGGCATGGATGTTAGGAAACTAAGGGAAATAAATAGTGATGTCTTGAGAAGTGTGCATATTACAGAGGAGGAGGTGCTGGAAGTCTTAAAGCGCATCAAGGTAGATAAATCCCCGGGACCTGATGAAATGTATCCCAGGATGTTGTGGGAGGCTAGGGAGGAAATTGCGGGTCCCCTAACCGAGATATTTGAATCATCGGCAGCCACAGGTGAGGTGCCTGAAGATTGTAGAGTGGCGAATGTTGTGCCCTTGTTTAAGAAGGGCAGCAGGGAAAAGCCTGGGAACTACAGACCGGTGAGCCTAACGTCTGTAGTAGGTAAGTTGCTAGAAGGTATTTTGAGAGACAGGATCTACAAGCATTTAGAGAGGCAAGGACTGATTCGGGGCAGTCAGCATGGCTTTGTGCGTGGAAAATCATGTCTCACAAATTTGATTGAGTTTTTTGAGGGAGTGACCAAGAAGGTAGATGAGGGCAGTGCAGTAGACGTTGTCTACATGGACTTTAGCAAAGCCTTTGACAAGGTACCGCATGGTAGGTTGTTGCAGAAGGTTAAAGCTCACGGGATCCAGGGGGAGGTTGCCAATTGGATTCAAAATTGGCTGGACGACAGAAGGCAGAGGGTGGTTGTAGAGGGTTGTTTTTCAAACTGGAGGCCTGTGACCAGTGGTGTGCCTCAGGGATCGGTGCTGGGTCCACTGTTATTTGTGATTTATATAAATTATTTGGATGAGAATTTAGGAGGCATGGTTAGTAAGTTTGCAGATGACACCAAGATTGGTGGCACAGTGGATAGTGAAGAAGGTTATCTAGGATTGCAACGGGATCTTGATCAATTAGGCCAGTGGGCCGACGAATGGCAGATGGAGTTTAATTTAGATAAATGTGAGGTGATGCATTTTGGCAGATCGAATCAGGCCAGGACCTACTCAGTTAATGGTATGGCGTTGGGGAGAGTTATAGAACAAAGATCTAGGAGTACAGGTTCATAGCTCCTTGAAGGTGGAGTCGCAGGTGGACAGGGTGGTGAAGAAGGCATTCGGCATGCTTGGTTTCATTGGTCAGAACATTGAATACAGGAGTTGGGACGTCTTGTTGAAGTTGTACAAGACATTGGTACGGCCACACTTGGAATACTGTGTGCAGTTCTGGTCACCCTATTATAGAAAGGATATTATTAAACTAGAAAGAGTGCAGAAAAGATTTACTAGGATGTTAGCGGGACTTGATGGTTTGAGTTATAAGGAGAGGCTGGGTAGACTGGGACTTTTTTCCCTGCAGCGTAGGAGGCTTAGGGGTGATCTTATAGAGGTCTATAAAATAATGAGGGGCATAGATAAGGTAGATAGTCAACATCTTTTCCCAAAGGTAGGGGAGTCTAAAACTAGAGGGCATAGGTTTAAGGTGAGAGGGGAGAGATTCAGAAGGGCCCAGAGGGGCAATTTCTTCACTCAGAGGGTAGTGAGTGTCTGGAATGTGCTGCCAGAGGTAGTAGTAGAGGCGGGTACAATTGTGTCTTTCAAAAAGCATTTAGATAGTTACATGGGTAAGATGGGTATAGAGGGTTATGGGCCAAGTGCGGGCAACTGGGACTAGCTTAATGGTAAAAACTGGGCGGCATGGACTGGTTGGGCCAAAGGGCCTGTTTCCATGCTGTAAACTTCTATGATTCTATGATTCTATAAGTGCGTGTGACTACATGAAGGGTGCCTTTGATGCATCAACTGATTTAAAGTGAAAATGTTCCCTTTTGAACATTAACAGATGAAGGATATTGAAGTTATGTTGATTTTGACTGGTATGTTATAGTACAAGTTAAAATCAAAGCAAAATTTTGTCCATAGGTTTTCTATCCGCTGGCTTCATGGGGACTCCATTAAACGTGGACCTCAATGGGATCATAACGAGAGTCAAATCATGATTTCCTGGTCAACAGTTCAGCATGATGGCTCAAGAGCTTGAACAGCAGCATATTATTTAATTGTACATGGATTTGGTCCAGTTATTCTGGAGTTGTATTCCATGTGGTGTCAAATCCCCAGCGGCTGGGTGGGTGGTGCCAGTGCAATCCTCTTACTGCTGGGCTCAGAATAAATGCTTAAATATTGCCAATCAAATATCGGGATCAAATGATCTGGACCCTAGGGATGTGAAGCTCAAAATTCACAATAAATGTTGAAGGACTTTAAAAAAAAATAATATCGCTTTCATTAATCATGGCAAAAAATGTCAAAAAAGGTTTACATATTTGAAAGCAAATATGTAAAAGAAAGCTTTGTACATTTTCATGTGGGCGCTGACTCGGCCAGTTGTTTATTGCGCATTCCTGTTGGTCTCGCGATTGGATGAGTGCAACAGCAACAACACAAGAAACTTGCCAAGATCCATGCTCCAGGCACCCCATATACCACCTTAAGCATTCACTCCCACTGCCAACACAGTGGCAGCAGTGTGTACCATCTGCAAGATGCACTGCAGCAACTCACTAAAGGTGCCTTCGACAGCACCTTCCAAACCCCCGACACCACCCAGAAGGGGACAAGAACAGATGATGCATGGAAACACCACCCCATTCAAGACTTGGAACTATATAGATACAAGACAGATGTCAGAGGTAGGTTCTTGACTCAGGCGTGGAATGCCCTGCCTGCAACAGTAGTGGACTCACCAACACGAAGGGCATTCAAATTGTCATTGGATAGACATATGGACGATAAGGGAATCGTGTAGATGGGCGTTAGAGTGGTTTCACAGGTCGGCGCAACATCGAGGGCCGAAGGGCCTGTACTGCGCTGTAATGTTCTATGTTCTATATCTTCCTTCTTGGTAACTGGGTCAAATTGGTAACTGGGTCAAAATGAAATGAAATGAAAATCGCTTATTGTCACAAGTAGGCTTTAAATGAAGTTACTGTGAAAAGCCCATAGTCGCCACATTCCGGCACCTGTTCAGGGAGGCTGGTACAGGAATTGAACCCGCGCTGCTGGTCTGCCTTGCTCTGCTTTAAAAGCCAGCTATTTAGCCCTGTGCTAAACCAACCCTTTCCCAACAGCATTGCAGATGTACCTACACCACGTGGACTGCAGTGGTTCAATGCAATGGCTTAAAACCACCTTCGTGGGCAATAAATATTAGCCTAGCCAGCGATGCCCACACACCGCGAACAAATAAGTTACTTCAGGAAACTCTGTACAAACTAACTTGTATGTAGCTTTTACAATAGTGATATTGGCAAGAGAAGCAACTACTCAGTTAATACAGCAAGAAAAACACGATTTAGCCATTTTGACTATCATGCCTGACCTTTTACCTCAGCTACCCTCCCCCCCCCTGCACTATTCACATATCCCTCAATTTCCTCAGTATCCACATATCAACCGGTCTTAAATATATAATCAATTACTGAACATTCACAGCTCACTGGGTGGGGAATTCCAAAGAATGACAACTCAGTGAAGGAATTTCTCATCACCTCAGTTCTAGAGGCCTGAAATATGTAAATAATAATAATAATCACTTGTCACAAGTAGGCTTTCAAGTTACTGTGAAAAGCCCCTAGTCGCCATGTGTACAGATAATTGCTCCCATCTCCATGTAGTATGGACTTATCAGTCATTAGACCTGTATGTCTCTGTACTGAACTTTCCAGCAGGTAATTTGAGTGCTATATTGGGTTAGGGGTGGAGAGACTTTGATATTTACTGTAGCTTTCTCAGAGGCCCCAGATTGACTCTCATACATAACATGGTCCAATTGACAACTGCCCCATGGTCATTTTATTCTTGCGAGGCTTTAGGTGCGGAGTTGCACAACAATCACAGTCTGAGGATTCAGGGTAAACCATTTCGGACACACAAGGAGCCATTTCTTCACACAAAGAGAGTGGTGAGGCTGTGGAATTGATTACCACAGGAAGTAGTTGATGCTAAAACTTTGAATATATTCAAGAGGCGGCTAGATATAGCACTTGGGGAGAAGGGGATTAAAGGCTATGGGGAGAAAGCAGGATTTGGATGACCAGCCATGATCATGATGAATGGTGGAGCAGGCTCGAAGGACCAAAAGGCCTCCGCCTGCTCCTATCTTCTATGTATCTATGTATAATCCTCCTGCAATGCTTGCCTGTACAGGTGGGCATGCATTATAGAGACAAGGGAGGAGAAAAAAAATGTTGTTTAGAGTTTAAGAGTTGGGAGAATTTTACAAGTTATCACAGAGGTCAACTCATTGTCTCCAATAGTTGTTCTTCCTTTCCTCCTCCAGAGGGCATAATCAAGCTCTTATCATTCTTGAAAATTACAAATCCAGGTCATTCCACCTTTAGAATAGTCCATTAGGGTACCAAACAAGTCATCTCAGAACTAGGAAATACTGGATGAAATTTTGCCAACCAGCCCTCAGTAGGAACCAAAACGTCGGAAACCTGCAAGCGTAAAATTCCTTTGCAATTCTCCCAATAGCAGGTTGCATTTCCCGCTGGCAAATGGCATGGACACCATTTTTATATTCAGCTGCATCTCATGAATGCTCATTATAACAGCTGCCTGCCAGCAACCCATCAGGCCTTCCAATCATGCATTGCGCCAGTAGGAATTTACATTAGTGTCCAACCCAATTGCTAATGAGTGGTGTGCACAAGGCTGTCCTCAGTTCACCAGAGACTTTGGGGGGAGTGCAATATCTTTCTGCTATAGTGCTGTGCCTCACATGCTGCACACCACTCTACTGAGGAAGACCAGTTCCCATCTCCATCCTGTTCCGCTGGACCCATTGACCCTCCTCTGTCACTGAGTCGGATCAGTACTGTGCCTGATTAGCACAGGGGTTTCCTTGCCCCTGGTGTCACAGTGTTTATCTGAACAGCACTGTGCTGTGGACGACCCCATGCTGCCATCGCAAAAATCTGACTGGGAGTGTGAAGCGTGGCCATAGGATACGGTGGGCAGACAATGACAAGGGGAGCCATGAGGAAGGACTGCAGTGCAGTGTGTGTGTGTGTGGGGGGGGGGGGGGGGGGGGGGGGGGGGGCTGTTTAGCACAGGGCTAAATCACTGGCTTTGAAAGCAGACCAAGGCAGGCCAGCAGCACTGTTCAATTCCCGTAACAGCCTCCCCGAACAGGCGCCGGAATGTGGCGACTAGGGGCTTTTCACAGTAACTTCATTGAAACCTACTTGTGACAATAAGCGATTTTCATTTCATTTTCAAGAGAGTGGGGGGGGGGGGGGGGGGGGGGGGGTGATGTTGGTCACAACGGCATGCAGAGGGATAAGGAGGTTGGTGAAGATGATGAAATGCAAGGGAAGTTGCACCCGACAAGGCTGCTTGAAAACCTCACAACAGAGGTCAAAAGGTATACCGCATCTATTACAGGAAGTGGATGGAGACTCCAGATGCAGTGGGTAGAAGTCCAAGTGGGGTGGGTGAATCGAGGAACAGATTCCCTCTAGAGGCGGCTAGCCTTCTCCCTCTGGGTTGCTGACAGCCTGCACAGTCTGATGAAGACAGATGGGCTGGAAAGAGTGATGGGAAGGTGCTGGATGTTTAAATATGTTGCTGGGATCTTCAAACCCGTCAGCGGACGGCGAGCAGATGAAAAAATCAGCTGCGGCCCGCCAAGTGAGCCAGAGCGGAACTAGTTTGTGCATAATTAATTTGCTTCCAAACGCACAATCTGCCACAGAATCCTGCTATTCTGATCAGCGTTCAGCAGGATAGGCACCACCAGAGCCACCTGCCAGCACACTTCCCAAATGGGAGAATTCTAGTCTTAATGAGACGCAATTATTTCCCTTGGAAAAAATAAACTCATTTAACACCCAATATACCACCTATTCACAAAAAATATATACAAATCACTGCTGAAAAGCAAATGAGAAAATTACAAACCTGCAATAAAGGCCATAAGTGAAGACGCCCACACCAAGGAGCACAGGAATAATGAGACTAATTAATAGCGTTTCCATCACAGCAAAATAAAGTGCGATTTTTTCACCAAAATAATTTCGTATTTTCCAGAGAGGCTGGAATTTTAGGTAAGTGTTTGCCCACAAGTTATTAAGCTCTGTCCATGCATCTGGAGGGTCAGTTAGTTGGGTTTCATCTTCAGAAGCCACACATGTCAGATCTAGAAAAGTGATTATATTAATAACATGAGAAGCGGTTGCTGTTAATAAAGTCTTTAAACCCAAAGGTTCACTTGGATTATATGCATCCAGTTTTATTTCAAAAAAACATGTACACAGATTATTTAAAAAAGAAAATCAATTATTTTCATGAAATAAATGGAAGAACATGATCCTGGCATTGTTCCCAAATCCAATACTGCAATAATGTGTAATGTTGATATGGCAAGTTGAAGTCCAATATGACTTTTCACATCTGTAGCTCATCTCAGCAAGCCCCAGAAGGAATCACTCCACAGGGAAACAAAGTTAAAACAGACCAGAAAATGGCAAGCTGAGCAAACGGCCTTTCCCGTTTCCGTTGTACTTGCTGATCTCAGCTTCTCTTATACATATGAACATACAAAATAGGAAATTTAGCCCATTGAGCTTGCTCGGTCAATCAGCAAGATCACAATAGATCTATTTGTGTTTCTGATTCCACATATACCCAATAACCTTGGATTCCCTTATCTAACAAGACTATCTACCTCTGCCTTAAAAATATTCAATGACCCCCATCTCCACCACCCGAGGTAGATAGTTCCAATGGCACAACCCACCGAGGGAAAAAAAACTCTGTCCTAAAAGAGCACCGGCAATTTAAAATAGTGCCCCCTAGTTCTGGACTACTCACAAGAGGAAATATCATTTCCACGTCCGCCTTGTCAAGACCGTTCAGGATCTTGTAAACTTCAATTAAGTCACCCCTCGCTCTTCTAAACTCAATGGGAACGAGCCCTGTCCAACCTATCCTCTTAGGACAACCCGCTCTTTCCACAAATTAGTAAACCTCATTTCCAACCCACCTTTGTGTCATTTCCTACCCCCCACCACATGCAACGAGTTCAGGAAAAGCAATAAAAAGGAGTGCAAAGACAGACACTTGACTATCTAAAGAGTAAACATGGGCCTGATGTTCACGGGAGTGCAAGCAAGCAGGAACCATATTCATATTGATGCAGGATTTATGCATCATAAATTTGCACACAATGCTTTTCATTAGTCTCTGACAAGAACTATGAAGTTCATTCCATCCTTTCAATGGTAAAAGTTTGTTCAAATTTATAACATCCTTGCAAAAATTATCTTAGAGACCAAATCCAGCATGGATCGGTTTGAAATAAAACTTTTGGCACCAACATCAAATTTACAGTCCAACAGAAATACAATAGGAGTCTTGCCTTGCACCTATCATTACCAAGGGATATTACATTAAAACGGGATATTACATTAAAACAGGCAACTATGACCTGATGAGTGTCTCCAGTATTTCCTGGTCTTATTTCACAAAAAATTGAAAATCTAATAATTGGATTTCCAAACTTCCTGCAATCACAGTCAGTGGGTTTTCTCCTACTCACCACAGTCTTGTAGTGTCAGTCGATTGGAATCACTGCAAATTTTTAAATCGTGCAGTATAAAAGCAGATTTAAATGCCTTCTTCATAAGCAAGTAGGGGAGAGCTGGAACTTTTCCTAAAACCTTGCGTGTTGCTGCTGCAAATATAACAAAATTATTTTAGTAAAATGCACATTAGTTAAAAGCAAAATATTCAACATTATGACTTCTTGCCTCCATCATCACACCTTCCCTAGCTATGAAGGCTGGGGACATATGCTCAAGATTCTCTGGATGCTACTGAGTGACTGGTTCTTAGAAACACTGGGGTGATGTCTGTGGTGTTGGGTGCTCTGGTGCACAGATGAGCCAACACAGTTGTATGTGGTACAACTCTATTTTATTATAACTCTTATAATACAGTTCGTTCTGGATACTCTGCACGTGCTGTCTCCCTGAGTGTGTTTGGCAATAGATGTGTCCTGGTTCTCCTCTGCAGCTAATACTGACCACCGGGGGTCGTGTCTGTGCTTTTATATCTTTCTGTCATTGGTTGTGGTGTTGTGTGTTCTGATTTGTCTGTTGGTGTGTCTATCATGATGTGTGTGTTTGAATATCATGACAATGTCCACTTCAGGTTTTCCTTCCTCTGTATGAAGAGCCAGTTAGCCTCCGTCAGCTCCTCCACTGCATGACACAGCCGACAATGAATTAATTGCGCACATTATCCAATACAACATTTCTGGAAGATTTCTCATCAGGGGAGCAGAATTGAAACAATTTCCATGAATGCATTACACTGTAGTGAGATTGACCTTAAATAACATGTTTTATATTTCCCCATGTAAAACTCCTGGTCCCAATACAAAACCCAAGCTTGAGAGGTGCGCCAAGTTGTGGGCAGGCGTTCAATACAAACATACTTTACCAAGCCAAGGGGGATGATTTCAAAATTTGTAGATGGCAAAAGAAATCTTGGAAGTGCAGTTGGTAAACAGTGAAGGCAGTAATAGATTTCAAGAATGTCATGATAGATATGTTGGTAAAATGTATGAATGCATGGCAGATGAAATTCAATGCAGAGAAAAGTGTAAGGTGACACATTGTGGTAGAAGTTAATAAATAAATATAGCTAATAAAGAAAATGGGATCCTGGGCTTTATAAATTGAAGCAGAGTACAATGACCAGGAGGTTATGCTAAAGCTATACAAGAGCAGGAGCTCAGCCCCAGACAAGTACTTTATCCAAATTATCAACATCCTGGGGTGACCACTGACCAGAAACTACAATCTACCAGGTCTACACAGAACAAGTGAGAAAACAGTTTCCAACGGCTACTGGGTCAATAACCAGGATGTACAGATTTGAGGCAATTGACACAAAAGGAGGAAGGAAAAATCTTTATGTAACGCATGTTCAGGAGTTTACATAGATTAACAGAATTTACAGTGCAGAAGGAGGCCAATCGGCCCATCGAGGCTTCACCGGCTCTTGGAAAGAGCACCCTACCCAAGGTCAACACATCCACCCGATCCCCATAACCCCACCCAACACCAAGGGCAATTTTGGACATGGAGGGCAATTTATCATGGCCAATCTACCTAACCTGCACATCTTTGGACTGTGGGAGGAAACCGGAGCACCCGGAGGAAACCCACGCACACACGGGGAGGATGTGCAGACTCCGCAGACAGTGACCCAAGCCGGAATCGAACCTGGGACTCTGGAGCTGTGAAGCATTTGTGCTATCCACAATGCTGCCCCAGGAGTTGTATTGCAGTGCCTGAAATAATGAAGAAAACGGATTTTAAAAGTAGCAGTCAAGGGGAATGGTACGAAATACCTCAACAGAAAAACTGCAGGAATGAGGAAGATGTGGAGCGTACGACAAACATAATTGCTTTTCAAGGGCCAGCACTACTTGATGGGCTGATTGCCCCCTTAATGCACTATCAATTACTAGACAGACGAGAGTAGTGAATAATCGAGGCTTTATTGAGCAAAGATGTTGTGCCTCCTGTAGCTGGAACCAGAATGGCTGCAGCAGCGGCGAGCACACACATTTATACACCGCCTACTGGGCAGGTCAGCAGGCAGGGATTTACCCATGTACCTCTAGTACAGGAGTCTTAACGTACTACATCTAATACAGTTAGTGGTGACTACCACATTCACACCCTGTTAAAAAAAAAAAAAAGAGTCCAGCACGGGGTGGTGGAAAATTTACCAGTTCAGTCTGTCGGGGGCCTTGATCCTCACGGTGATCGCCCCAGTCCTGGTGGTGATGCAGGCACCGACTTAGTCATCTGTGTCTCCGGGAGCGTGTTGTCCTGGTC